>NC_041335.1:5952508-7152508 GCF_004354835.1 Perca flavescens
TAATCATTGTCTTCACGATTAGCTGATCACATTCTATCAAATTGCGATTTTGATTTGGAAACGATTAATCATTCAGCCCTACTACAGACTAAAGAAAAAAAATCTTTTTTTGGTACAGATCCTCGGCAAAATCACACTATAATCATTTTCATTTGTCAAATATTAATATATTTCAATGATAAAAAAAGACCATTCCCTCCAATATCGTGAATCATATCCCACTGGCAATATCAGTCAAAAATAATCGCAATTACATATTTTCCTCATGTCGTGCAGCCCTAGACATAATGATAGTAGTGTTTCACCTTTTATGATAACTGTTTTCCTGTTTCAGATAAAAGTATGTGAGACCTGTCAGCACACAGAGAGAAATAAAAACCTGGCAAGGACTGTCCGGCCTATAAAAGTGGACGCACCTTGGGATATTGTTGGGATTGACATTATAGGTCAGGCCTCAGTTAATTTCATCAAATTTAAATAATGTTTTCTGTGTAATTACCCCACACAAACACACACACTTTGAGACCTTTTTCCTCTTCTCTTTACCAGGGCCTTTCCCAGAGACACAGCAAGGCAACACCAGTGTTGCAGTCCTCATTGATTACTTTAGTAAATGGCCAGAAGCTTTTCCAGTGCAAAAGACAGATGCTCTCTCTGTTGCAAGATGTATTTCCAAATGCATATACAGGTAAAAACATTTGCTAATCATACTGAGGTTGAAACAGGGGGTTTACCAATATAATCTACTGTTTAGATGTCATTTTCCAGTATGTGTTATTTTATGCTTGACATGTCCTTCAAAAGCAAATTATTCCGTGTTTTTGATAGAATTTAGATCATTGTACAATTGCCTCCAAATCTTGAATGAAAGACTACTATCGAGATGCTGTCATTTTAGTCTGACTAGGGCTGAAACTAATGATTATTATCAATGACTATTGATTATTTTCTCGATTAATCGATTACTTGTTTGCTTTATGAAATGTCAAACTCAAAGATATTCAATCATATTCAAAATAACAAGCTGGGATCAGCAAGTTTTTACTTTTAGTTTTTAAGTTGGCGATTCATTTAATAGTTGACATATAGTCTCACATTGCCAGACCTTTCTCCACAGCGCTGCGGAGGAGGGTCTTGCTAGTCCACACAGCATTCTGGGATGGGAGAAAAAACGTGCACACGTTTATTGGCATTTCTTTAAACCAATCACAATCGTCTTAGGCCCTAAGCACCAGACGGAGCCACGGTGCCTCTGCAAAATAGCCTCGGGAAGGAACTTGTTTTGGTGGAACATGTGTAAGTTCAAAGCTTGTTTTAGGCGTGCAACAGAAAACTCAGATTGGACAGATAGTCTAGCCAGCTGTCTGGATTTACCCTGCAGACATCTGAGGAGCAATCCACCGGAGTTTAAAACTCAAAACACAAAAAAATCGGAAGGCAACGGACATCCGGTCGAAAAGAGTGACATCCGGCAAAATTTCCGGCAAAAACCGAGCAATCCCAGAAGTTGAACGTCGTGGATATATATAGACTAGTTGACAACTAATCGATTCATCTTTGCGGTTCTAATTCTGGCCCTGCTGATTTTCCACAAAATTGCAAGATGTTTTAACCTGACCTTGAACTCATTCTGTTCTCTGTACAATCAGGTTCGGTGCCCCTAAAACAATAGTGTGTACACAGAATGCAGACTTCTGCGATGAGGTGAGATGTGAGTCACAAAGTTAATTGAAATGAACAGATAAAGAAAAGGATCAGATATTGTAGCGCCGTCGTAGGCCAGTTTTATCAGTTTTATGCCGTTTTCCAGGTGACAAAGCTGCTATGCGACAGGTGGAGCATCTCGCAGAAGGTGTCTCCTCGGGATCAACCTCAGCTCAACCCGCTCCACGACTGCACCAGTCCGTTACTGAAGGAAGCCATTGTGCAGATGGTGACGGACAAGCAGGCTGAATGGGACGACTTCCTGGACCCTGTGCTGTTTCTGCTCCGGACGTCCACCAACCCTACCACTAAGTTCAGCCCTTACTCCCTCATGTTCAACAGGAAAGCTCATTTACCCAATGAGGTAAGAATCCATTGTCAAGAAAATTAATTCTAACATTATTGAAGACAACATAAAAAAAAAATTGAAAAATGTTATACCCGAAAGGGGAAATTACAATTTACACTCTGTTGTTATTACACACTACACACAGGCCTGAAATACACACACACTAATGGAGAGATGTCAGAGTGAGTGGTCTGCGACTGCTGAACAGGCGCCTCTATTGGGGGAGGGGGGGGGGTTGTTTGGTGCCTTGCTCAAAAGCACCTTGGCAGTGCCCAGGAGGTGAACTAACATCTCTCCAGCTACCAGTCCACCTCCGTACTTCGGTCCGTACGGGGACTTGAACCAGCGACCCTCTGGTTCCCAGCCCAACACCCTACGGACTGCCGCCCAAATTGTCGTCTCTGCTTACTAATTTTACTTCCTTTTCCTCTAGACTACATTGAGCCTGCTGAACTATGACGACCAGGAGCAGGACCTGTATTCCACAAAGGAGAAGGCCTCAACGTATATGACCATAATGCAGGAGCAGCAGAACTCTGTGAAGCAGCTGGTAATTGTTTTGTCTTGCACTATCACCATGGATTCAATTTAGTTTAGGCCGGTTACACAGTGGATGCGTCGCACGTTTTTATTTCGGCTCCCATGTTAACAGGTTAGAGCTTACACGCTGCCTGCGTAACACGCACGTCACGGTATTTGTACACCAAAAATGTTCAGCTCAGATGGTTTATATTTATATTATACTTTTTTGTTTTTCACTTTCAGGTGATAGCCAATATGAACGCAGCCTACAAAGAAGAGAAGAAGAAGAACGTCAAACGCAGGACACATAACGTGCCCTCGATGACATTTAAAATCGCAGATCCTCTGTTCGGCACAGGAGACTCGCCCTCACCAAAAAAACTGAAAGACAGTTTGTATTTATCTTTTCCTGTTGAGACGGTGCTGGCCACTGAGCAAAGCAGCGCAGAGGACATGAAGACGGAGTTAGCGTATCACTTAGCTGAATCTGACGTACACTGAGGAGGACCGTTTAACAAGGACAGTAGAGTGGACAGATCAGTGGAGCACGACTACATGTTGTCATGTGCTTCCTTGAAGTCTTGGACAAAAGATGGAAATCCAGATGTTGGTGAAATGAGTGTGATTAGTGCTACTAATGCTCACGTCAGCTGAACACTGCTGCTTGACGTTTCGCTTGTTGATAAATCCGGCACTTAGAAACAGAATCCACTGACTAAAGAAATGGCAGTAAACATAGATCCAAGTAAATTGTTGAGCTTTTCCCCCTATTTCATATCTAAAAAGCATTATTTCCCATGAAAATGATGTTAACTTATTTTTTTCACTGTCGTACGTTACATTTTTAAGGTACAATGCTTTCAAATAAAAGGTATTGTTTCATTTGTGTAACCTTGGTGAATAGTCATTTTGTAATAACTGGAAATATATGAGTACACACTTCCATATTCACTAGTAATTTATTGCCTGGTGATTTATAGTTGGACAAACAGATTGTTTGGCGCCTCGCCTGTAAAGTGGACAAGAACAGGCGGGGAGTGGTGACAAAAATCAGCGATCAAGTCGGTCAGTTTCCAGCAGCCTTCAGGCTGAACAGGATGTCACAGAAACGCACATCCTGTTAAGTCAGATTGCGATTGATTAAAATGTTATCAGACTCCTGTCAGTACCCGGTCCATTCCACCTGCACAATCCGTTCTACGCATGTGCAAAATGTTCACGCATGCGCAGATGATAATACCGTTTTACGACCTGCCCGATCAGTTCCACGCTAGCCTCAACCCAAGCTAACGTTAGTTTAGCTAACAGCTAATTCGGCTAACTGCTAGCCGACCAATAACTAATGCGTAGAACGGATCGTGCAGGCAGAACGGACAGCTAGATTCAGTCTAAAATAACGTTAAGTCAAACATAATGGGAAAAGCAGGCTACAGCAAAATTAAGACTTTACAGTAACAATAAAGACAAGTATTGAGTGAATGTATTTTAAATGAGCACAAGTAAAGCAGAACTGACGTAACAGCTGTTATATATGTTAACGTTTGTTTTGAAGTTTTATTTTGAGGGTCTTTTAAAAGTTTGCATGCTGTCTCAGCTAGCGGTTAGCCGAATTAGCTGTTAGCTAAACTAACGTTAGCTTAACTGTGGAGGCTGACGGATGGCAGACCGCTACAATCAGCTAGCGGTTAGCCAAATGAACTGTTAGCTAAAGTAATGTTAGCTTCCCAGTGGAGGCTAACGGCAGACTGCTATAATCACCTAGCGGTCCGCCCGAATTAGCTATTAGCTAAACTAACGTGAATGAGCTATTGGCTAAATTAACGTTAGCTTCCCGGTGGAGGCTAGTGTGGGAACAGATTGGGTAGTGTCGTAAATCATCGTACCACAGCGCATGCTTGCGCATGCGCAGAACGGATTGTGCAGTTGGAACGGATCGGGTACTGACAACTCCTCTATCAGCTTGTACACACCGTGCGTTCACGGACATCGGAAAAAAAAAATTCATGTCACTTCCTGTGGGAATCAGAGGTGGGAAACTCGGGCTGGATTTTGCTAAGTGAGTTTCCCAGTTGGTGACGCGTTGTCGACAACTGACGTTTGATGTAGGCGACTTTGGTTCACTGAACATATTTCAATGACAATAAACTGTTTATTGTGGACAAATGCCTCTGCCAAGAAACATACACAGACATAACATGTTTCAAATTATTCATAAATAGGCCTATGTATAAAAAAAAAACACATTATCCGTGTCCTTTCCCGTTGGTTGTTGTAGAATAGAGCCATACTATTTCACTGGCCCACTCATGGCAGGGACTCAACCATTCTCACCCGACTTCATTCATTCCCAATCATGGTTCAAACACACCTGACTTCACTCACAACCAATTATGGCTTAGTCTATAAGTACCACCTACTTCCTTTGTTCTGGCTGTCAGCAACATGAGGCAGCGGTGTGGGGCAGCATGTGAGGGCTCTCTGTCCTCACAATTCAGGCACAAATCCTACGGTCGTGCGTAAATAAGTGAGTTTACTTCCTCCCTCATATGTTGTGTTAGTTTAATGGTTATTTGGAAGTGGATGTGATTAATGTTTGACCAGTGTGTAGGTGTATGTACGTAGGTATAGTTACATGCTGAATTGTCATCCTACTTGTTTGCCTCGATACTACAGAAATAATATTGTGTGTAAGTGCGCAGTGCACATGATTTGTTAGTTGTAGCCTCTTAGGAAATACAAGTATCCTTAACCTTATTAAGTTAAATGTCTTAGGTAATTGTCTGATTAATGTTTGTTATATAGTGCTCTATAATTTAAGTAGTGGTAGGCCTACCCCTCACCCCCTCGGGTAAGAGTACTTGTACGTATTGTTTGTTTAGGTAATTGTTAAGTTAGTAGTTACATGTTGATTGATTAACTGTATTTTAATTTGTGTTTCTCTTTGTCATTTATAGAAAAAACCACACAAACCCGTCAAGCCTCATCTGCCTTTGCCCTGAATATGTGCAGAGTGTAAATAAATGGCTTAAACGGAAACAGCTGTTGTCCTTCATACATTCTGACCGATGTACCATGGTGATGCTCAATTCCTAAACCCAAGTCAAAGATACAATTCTACATGTGGTCCTTCGAGCCGGAATCGTGAACATTGCCATGGCTGAAGGACAGTCACCTCTTACCCATGGAGCTCTCCAGTCTCGACGCCAGACCCGCCTACCTAGGCACCTTGAGGACTATGAAGTTGGCCGTGTGGATAGAGCAACAAACACAAAATGCACACTTCACCCACATGAGGGCCAACTGGAAGAACATGCAAGAGATGATGAGGGAGAGCCCTCTGAGCACCCCGAACACAGTCGACCCCCACACCAGCCTGGGGGCCCTCGAGGAGCTACCCCCGGCCTCTGCTGCCAAAGAGCAAGATGGTACCCCAGAACTCAGCCATGCTGACCTAACAAAGCAGCTACTTGAAACAGTGACAATTGTAAAGCAGCAGGGGGAGATATTACAGCGTCTCATGGAGCGATATGAAGGTCCCAGCCCAGGAAGCAGCTGCTCCTACACCAGTCACCAAGGTGTATCACACCCACCAACGGATACCTACTTTCGTGAAAGAAATCAGAGCCCAGTTCGGTCTCTCCAAGTACCACCAGCTATCCGCCATGAACCTGCATCAGTATCTTCAGCCCAGCCCAGAGGCCCTCGAAGAGAAAATGTAGCATCACCTTTAGTTCACTACCAACCGGCCCCCCAGCAACGCCCGGTTCTTTACCAGCCTGTGTCTTCTCATCCTGATGCCTCGCAGTCTCCCAGGCAGTCATATCCTTCAATCCCCCCTCACCAGCCAATTTCATCTAATCCTTCATCTTTCCACCCTTCACTGCCATATCAACCCTTAGCTCCCTATCAGCCTATGACGACTGATCCTCCCCTTCAACCACAGTCCAGACCTTTGGACCCCTCCAGAGGAGCTGCAGCACCACCTGCTGGTCTTTCCAGGCGTTACAGGCCAATTGAAGCCCCTAAGTTTCCTGATCTAACGAGAGAGGATGAGGTACAATACAGGATGTTGCGAATGGCGTTGAACAATTTACTTGACCCAGATGAATCTGAGGAATTCAAGTTTCACATTCTTCTCGATCATCTAAAGGTGGACCAGGCCAGGCGCTTGGCCTCAGCCTATTCCTATGCCCAACAGCCATTCACAGAAGCTCTAAAGGCCCTGGATGAACGTTATGGACAACCACGCCAGTTGGCACTCAGGGAATTGAAGAACATAATGGCACTCCCTCCTGATACTTCGGGGGGCCTCTGTTTCCTTCAAGGTGAGCTTTGCCTCCAGTCCTGGTGAACTTCACATTAACCATGCTTTCACAGCTGACCGCCTTCTTCTGTCTGAGCATACACACCCTGTTCTTTCCCTTCAAAGAAGATATAAACACCTACGTGGACTACCATTGACACCAATGCACCAGGAGACCCCACTACTTCTAATTGGCTCAGATCATAATCATTTGATTTCACCTATAGCCCCAGTCCGATTTTGGCCCCCCAGGAGCACCGGCAGCAGACTCGCCTTGGCTGGACACTGCAAGGCCCAACAAGGGAAATCGAACCTCACCCTTCTGTTTCCAAGTGCTACCACATCTCTATTACCTCGAACGCAAATGATCTGTACCAAAATGTGGAACGGCACTGGCAATTGGATGCAGTCCCCCATCGCAATGAAAGGGCCGCCACGAGGTCCAAACTGGATAACCAAGCTATTAATTTGCTCGAGGCAGCCACAGAGAGAGTCTTGGTGGATGGAGTCCATCGCTATGCCACACCTCTCCTAAGAATACCAGATATGCCTCTCCTAAATGCTCCTCCACAGGCGGTGATGGCCAGGCTGCGTGCCATTGAATCAAAGTTGGGAAAGGATCCAAAAAAGGCGGCAGCCTATAACTCTGAGGTGTCTAAACTGGAACAGGCAGGTCATGTGAAAAGGCTTACAGCAGAGGATGTTGAAGGCTCCCCATAGGCATGGTATATACCCCATCATATAGTAACCCATAATGCAAAGAATCGTCTTGTCTATGACTGTTCATTTGAATACAACGGCCAAAACCTGAATAAGACCTTACTACCTGGACCTACATTGGGGCCTTCCCTCCTAGGAGTTTTACTCCGCTTTTGAGAGCGAGCTGTTGCCATCAGTGGTGACATCAAGAGCATGTTTCATCAGGTTCGGCTTTTGCCCCAAGATAAGCCCCTCCTACTTTTTCTCTGGCGAAACATGAAAGGGGATTCACCCCCAACTATCTACCAATGGCAGGTCCTGCCCTTTGAGACTACCTGTAGCCCTTGTTGCGCTACCTTTGCCTTACAAAGACATGTGGAAAGACATACTCAGCCAAATGATTCAGTGGAAAGGGGATTCTATGTTGACAACTGCCTTCAAAGCTTCCCCACAGTTGACATGGCTCAACAGACTCTTGATCAGCTGAGGTCTATCCTGTCATCTGGAGGTTTTAACATCCGACAGTGGGCTAGTAATGACCCAATGGTCATTAGTCACCTACCCTCAGATGCAAGATCTGAGAACAGTGAGTTTTGGCTATCCAAAGACACTACACCCCCAACAGAATGCACTCTTGGGCTTCAGTGGAACTGCCAAACAGACTGCCTAGGCTACAGAGGTCAGGCAACAGAATCATCCACCACAACAATGCAGTACATTTATCATGTCCTTGCTAGCCTTTATGACCCTGTGGGGTACCTTATCCCTTTACACCACCAGAGCAAAGGTCCTGATTCAGCGTCTGTGGGACAAGAGACGGGAATGGGATGACCCCCTGTTGCCCTCTGATTTACTCTCCGCATGGAATGCCTGGAAGGCCGAATTGTCAATTTTACCAACAGTGACCATGCCTCAATGCTATACGTCAAACAGCCTCCCTTCCCCCTCTAAACAAGACCTCCATATATTCTGTGATGCATCGGAATCAGCCTATGGAGCAGTTGCGTATCTTCGCTCAGAGGATGAAGTGGAACAAGTCCAAGTTTCCTTCCTGCTTGCCAGATCACGTGTGGCACCAAAGAGACAGCAGTCAATCCCTAGACTAGAGCTTTGTGCAGCCCTAGTAGGTGCTCGCCTTTGTGACCTCCTCAGAACAGAACTGACTATTCAGATTCGACGTACCATCCTGTGGTCAGACTCAACCACAGTCCTCGCTTGGCTGCAAGCCGACTCATGCCGCTTTAAAGTTTTTGTTGGTACCAGTGTGTCCGAAATACAAGAAATTACCAACTGCCAAGACTGGAGGTATGTCAATTTGATTAACAACCCAGCTGATGACCTCACTAGGGGCAAAACACTGGTAGAGATTCAGCAGCTAAATCGGTGGAGCAAAGGTCTTCAATTCCTTTATCATCCTTCTGACACCTGGCCCCAAACCCCTGAGAGCTCCAAGGAGGACATGGATCCCCCCCAACTCGAAATTAAGCCTTCCTTTTGTGGTGAAGTTGCCACTACCCGATCTGTCCCAGATTTTAGCTCTTACAAAACTTACCAAGCCCTCCTCGATGCCTCAGTCCTGTTAACACATTTTTCAGACACCAATGGAACCCCTACATTAGTTGATTACCTTCAGGTGGAAAGGGCAATTCTGAGACAGGCGCAGATGGATAGCTTTGGAGAGGATCTTGCTAATCTTAAGGCTCAGAGACCCTTACTGTCAACCAGTCGCCTGCTCACTCTTGCACCAGAGGTCTGCCCCGACACAGGTCTCATTTGTGTTGGAGGCAGACTTCGGTGGAGTGAACAGGAGCCGGATGCTACTCACCCCATCGTCCTTGATCCTAAACACCCGGTGTCTAAGCTGCTCATTCAGGAGTACGATGAAAGATTGAAACACCCTGGTCCTGAGAGTATTTGCGGAGCTCCGAAGGCGGTTCTGGATTTTGAGAGGGAGAGAGGCAGTACGCAAGTACCAACATGGCTGTGTTCAGTGCCAACGGTGGCGGGCAAAGCCAGTGGTTCCCAGGATGGCAGATCTCCCAGTAGCACGTCTCCAGCTACATAAGCCTGCCTTCTATTCAACAGGAATGGATTGTTTTGGACCGTATAATGTAAAGCTTGGACGTCGGACTGAGAAGCGATGGGGCATTATATTTAAGTGTTTGACAACTCGCTGTGTGCATCTGGACCTCCTTTGTAGTCTTGACACAGATTCTTTCCTCATGGCCCTCCATCGTTTCACTGCCCGCAGGGGTACTCCCTTCGAACTTTGGTCTGACCAGGGCACCAATTTCAACGGAGGAGAGAGGGAACTTAGAGAGGCCGCAATAGAAGTTAGTCCATCCTTCCGAGTTCAACTGGAGAAACGGAGGATTCAATTTCGTTTTAACCCCCCGTATGCCCCACATTTTGGAGGAACCTGGGAGCGGGAAATTCATTCTGTCAAACAAGCCCTGCAAAGTTCCCTTGGTGCTCAATTGGTCACGGCAGAAGTCCTGCTCACTCTGTTGAGGTTGAAAATATCCTCAACTCCAAACCTCTTGGCCACGTTTCCTCGGATATTGCAGACCCCGACCCTGTGACCCCAAATCTTCTTCTGATGGGGCGGCGGGACTCCTCTCTGCCTCTGGTCTCCTATCCAAGCTCGGAACTCCTCAGTCGCCGGCAGTGGCGTCATAGCCAAGTGTTGGCCGATCACTTTTGGTCTCACTTTATCAAGCGCTATCTGCCCCACCTCCAAGGCAGACAGAAGTGGCAAACCCACAAGGAGGAGATGCATGTTGATGCAGTTGTTATGATCGTGGATCCCCAACTTCCAAGGGCCCTGTGGCCTGTTGGTCGTATCATGAAGGTGCTGCCAAGTAAGGATGGCCATGTCAGGACGGCTGAAGTAACAGTAGGAAATTGGTCCTATGTCCGTCCAGGGTGGTTAAGCTTCCTGCAATACCTGATGAACTCTCAAATCACTCCTCATAGTATGACTCTTAGGAGTGCAAATCCCTATAGGATTTGGGGGCGGCTGTAGAATAGAGCCATACTATTTCACTGGCCCACTCATGGCAGGGACTCAACTATTCTCACCCGACTTCATTCATTCCCAATCATGGTTCAAACACACCTGACTTCACTCACAACCAATTATGGCTTAGTCTATAAGTACCACCTACTTCCTTTGTTCTGGCTGTCAGCAACATGAGGCAGCGGTGTGGGGCAGCATGTGAGGGCTCTCTGTCCTCACAATTCAGGCACAAATCCTACGGTCGTGCGTAAATAAGTGAGTTTACTTCCTCCCTCATGTGTTAGTTTAATGGTTATTTGGAAGTGGATGTGATTAATGTTTGACCAGTGTGTAGGTGTATGTACGTAGGTATAGTTACATGCTGAATTGTCATCCTACTTGTTTGCCTCGATACTACAGAAATAATAGTGTGTAAGTGCGCAGTGCACATGATTTGTTAGTTGTAGCCTCTTAGGAAATACAAGTATCCTTAACCTTATTGAGTTAAATGTCTTAGGTAATTGTCTGATTAATGTTTGTGTTATATAGTGCTCTATAATTTAAGTAGTGGTAGGCCTACCCCTCACCCCCTCGGGTAAGAGTACTTGTACGTATTGTTTGTTTAGGTAATTGTTAAGTTAGTAGTTACATGTTGATTGATTAACTGTATTGTAATTTGTGTTTCTCTGTTTGTCATTTATAGAAAAAACCACACAAAACAGTCAAGCCTCATCATCTGCCTTTGCCCTGAATATGTGCAGAGTGTAAATAAATGGCTTAAACGGAAACAACTGTTGTCCTTCATACATTCTGACCGATGCACCATGGTGATGCTCAATTCCTAAACCCAAGCCAAAGATACAATTCTACAGTTGTACTGCAGGTAACCCAAACGCCTGTCCGTGTGCTGTTTGTATGCTCTCATAAGAAAACGGTAGCAAATCTTTTTTTATTATTGCCTCCATGTTTTCACACACCTGATGCTCTAGGCTACGCCCAACAGTTGGTGGCAGTCATGCAACAAGTTGTTTTGCCAAACGCCAATATAACAGAAGAAGAACATGCATCCAATCCAGACCATATGAACACTGGCAGTCGGAAAAACAATAGGCTCGTTCGAGATGAGCCAGATCTGCGCAGAATCCATCACCGGCGATCGCCGCGCAATGCATGCCGGTTAGATTTGTGTCCGGCTTGATCCCGACTTGCTCTGACGTCATGCACACGTGGGCAACGATAATCTCACGAGACCAAGGCGGCCGCAGTTCTGAGACGCAGGTAGCGCAGTTGCTTTTCACCAACTGCAAGAGCCAGGCGGACGCAGGCGGACCAACTGCATGCTGGGAAACGCTGGCCTCTCAGCTGATCGAACAGCTGATTGGTTCAGAATCGACTCAACATGATGACGTTTTATATAAACTTTTTTATTGATTTTTAATCGGAGGGATTTTAATTGCTATTTGTCTGATTTAAAGGCTTATTCTGTACAGAACACCTGTTGTGAGGCCAATAGTTACGTTTAGAAGTCAGAGAGACTAAATCTGTTCAGGTTATGGATCATCTACAGTCTGTTGGTAATTAAAATCAGCAACAGATCGCATGTAGAGAATTTTGACAGCTACTGTGTCATAATAAAATCAACTGGAGACTGTGTAGGAGCTGATAAATGGGTCTGATAACATTTTATTAAATCGGAATCGGACCACAGTGTTTGTCACTTCCTGTTCATCCTGAATGCTGCTGGAATTAGCTGGAAAACTGTCCGACTTGAGAGCGGACTTTTGTCACCGCCCCCCGCTGCTGCCGCCTGCTCTCTACTTTACAGGCGAGGCGCAGTTCATCTCGAACGAGCCTAATGTAATCACGGGGGAGGTCCCTGTTATTCCTAGGTGGCATGAATGCGCCAACAGTCTCCAGTTGTTTTTATTATGACAGAGTACCTGTCAAAATGCTCTACACGCGATCTGTTGCTGATTTTAATTAACAACACACTGTGGATGATAATAATCTGAACTGATTAAGTTTCTCTGATTTCTAAACGTAACTATCAGCCACACATGTGTTATGTACAGAATAAGCCTTTAAATCAGACAAATGGCTATAAAAATCCCTCTGCTCTCAGTTGTTGAGTTAATTCTGAACCAATCAGCTGAGGGCCAGGCGTTTCCCATCACGGCCTGGGTCTTGCAGTCGGTGGGGAGCAACTGCATCAGCTGGCTCTAAAACCTGCGGCTGCCTTGATTTTGCGAGGTTAGGGTTGTCCACGTGGGCATGACGCCAGAGCAAGTCCGACACAAATCTAACCGGCATGCGTTGGACGGTGATCGCCGGGGATCGATTCTGCGCAGGCCTGGTTTATCTCGAACAAGCCTATTGTGTGTTTGCTGAGTTCAGAGACTGTCTTGCACACAGCAAGGAGTGTCAGACATTTGAATTAATGCTCCATAATAATGGGTAGAGAAGTGGTAAAACATATTAGATACACATTCATTATGTAAAACTTTAGTTCACAATCTGGGGGTTGGGACCCCATCTCCAAGTAATTCTGTAAATGTTGGTGAATAGTCAGTGGTAAGAGAGGCATTGAGATTCTTTAACAACACACTATAAATACTTTATTATTAAGTAAAACAATTTTGCATTAGATTATGCTTAAATGTCCCATATTGTAAAAAATGTGATATATGTGTCTTTTTATTTTTTTTATATATATATATATATATATATATATATATATATATATATATATATATATATATATATACATACATACACACACACACACACACACACACACACACACACACACACACACACACACACACACACACACACACACACACACAAAAATTCGGAAGCCCATGTGACGCGATTGTCCAAATCAGCTGCCATGTGTTGCATTCGTCAAACTCATCCCTCTCGTCATTTCCAGTAAGTGTTTTAACGTAGGTCTCGAAAGTGGGCACCACGGCAGTAAGTGGTGAGTGCACATTAACAGTGTACTGACTAACCGTGCGGCACACACACGCTCCGAACCGAGCGGTTCGGATGTTTTTTCATGAACCGTACCACCCCTAATACATATATACTGTGAATGTTTGAAAAATGCTCAATCCCATGAGAAATGCACATAGGCTGTATTAAGAAACTGTGCCTTTCAACAAGTGTCAGGACCAGACGGTTCCGGAAACGCTGACCAATCAGAGCCGACTGAGCTTTTTCGAGAGGGTGTCTTGTCTTAAAGAGACAGGCACTAAAACGGAGCATTTCAGACACAGGGTGAATACAGGTATATTCAGACAAACAGAATAAGAAAAACGAACGCATGTTTTTTAACAATAAAACATGTAAGCATGTTTTAGTAGAAACCCATCATACATGTATGAACCTGAAAATAAGCATATGTCCCTTTTAAAAGTAAAAACTACTATCACCAAAAAATGTAAGTCTCCTATCAAAACAATAATTCCTGTTTTATATTAGTATTATTATTAAGTACAGAAAATGTACTACTTTTTACTGCTGGAATTAGGCCTACAGCATTCGGTTCCCACCCACATTAACAACAAATGACAAAGACCCTCCATGGGTAAACATGCAGTTTAAGCTGAAATGTTGAAGTTCATGTTCACTATCGGCTGAACCCTCCTTTTCTGGACCTTGGAGTATAGGGAGGCGGAGAAGTGTGATACCCCTGTATTTGGGACATGCTTCTGGTCCCTCTTTTTGAGCAGGGGAACCACCACCTGGGTCTGCGGAGGTTTATAAATTCATGAAATGTCCAGTTTTCACTGTTTTTCATGGGACTGTTAAGCGTGTACTTAAACTGACTGGTGCTTTGCACACAATACTACGGTACTTTGTTGTGTGACGTAATTCCTGAGAGGCTGCCTTGTGGGCGGCTCTGAGACACGCACATACAGGGACCAGAGCAGACATACACAGGGACCAGAGCAGACAGGGACCAGAGCAGACAGGGACCAGAGCAGACAGGGACCAGAGCAGACATACACAGGGACCAGAGCAGACAGGGACCAGAGCAGACATACACAGGGACCAGAGCAGACAGGGACCAGAGCAGACATACACAGGGACCAGAGCAGACAGGGACCAGAGCAGACATACACAGGGACCAGAGCAGACAGGGACCAGAGCAGACATACACAGGGACCAGAGCAGACATACACAGGGACCAGAGCAGACAGGGACCAGAGCAGACAGGGACCAGAGCAGACATACACAGGGACCAGAGCAGACAGGGGAGCAGCATTGCACACAAAATGCCAAAGCGTTTCCTGGTCCAGATCTCCCACCGTGGTCGGAAAACACAGGGGAGACACTTTGTTTCTCTCACTGTGATTCTAGAGTCGTACTCGCTCGCCGTCACTCTCACTTCTCCCCCGCTCTATGACTAAAACAAGACTAGTGCAGCTAGTGCAGCTTCACAGTTGAACGGCAAAAGAAATGTCCCACGTACCGTCCCGGTCGGGACCGGACAAGTGGGAGGCGGAGTGCACCGTGTGCAAAGCTGGCACATATGTTTCAGTGTCTTTATTATTTATCTTATTACATTGAAAAGGTATTAAGAGATATTTTGTTGAAGCTGGACTTTCTAACACAGAAGAGGTCATATTTAGAACATTATTTCATATTATTTATTTATTTTAAAATAGAGCTATTATTTTGTTACAGGTTGTTACAGATTTTATTTTATTTTATTAGAAGTTATTTTTGCACCATTGAGGCATAATAAAGCATGTTCATTAACCTCTGAGAAGCCTGTCTGGATTTGTCTCGAGGCCAGACCCAGTGTCCTCTTTTTTGGAAATCAAAATATGGTCACCCTATTATATCCTATTTTACTCGCCCTGAAATGAGTTTATAGTGAACTATCATAATCACTTCCCCCCTTTGACAAAATATTATATCAGCCCTTTATATTATAATAATAATAATAATATTATAATAATGATAATTTTATATTATAATAATTGGGTTTAACAAAACGTCACTTTCACTGAGAGAAAGTCCTCTCAATACATTGTGGACGATCACAAAATGTTTCAACATAATTTTGGTGTTTTTGACCCGCAGCTCTTGAACACTCACTAATACCTGTTGGGAGCATAGACTGTTGGGAGGAGCCACACAACGTTTACTTCCTCAAGAAGTCGGATAGATAAAACACAAAAAGCGGAAATTCTGAAAATTTTGAAATTCTGCCTCCTTTTTCCGCGCATTGAAACCACTGTGCGTCTATTCATTTCATGGGAAATGTGCATGTTTGGCAGTTTGCATGGGTTCTCAGGTTCTCAGGGAGACGCAGCTTGCTCACTTTTAAGTGACTCATCAACCAGGTACTTAAATAGACTCAATTACCATACACTTTACGCAGACTACAATTAGGCTACAGACTCACCGAGTTAACATTGGGAATTCCAAATAGGGATAAGTGGGAAATGAGTCTATAATTTTTTTTAAATACAAGGCCACTCGGGTCTGTTTTGATTATGTGAACATGGTGAGGGCGAGGGGGTATCTCTTTTTCTTAATGTCATTTCGTGGCTGACAGGTGTTTAGGGTCTAGATCTCAGTGCTGTATAGACGATCTTTGTTACCGGTGTCTACTTTACACTAACATCATGGTTCACTCTCACAAACCTAACGTGACTCAGGTTGAGGCGTAGATGCTGTGTATTAGCGTGCCGTGTACCATATTTACGCAGCTGTGTATTTTATTATGAATAGAAAGAGAATACAGTAAAAGAGTGAATACCTGGAATTCCTGGGCGGACCGTTCAAAATAAAAGTAGGTGTAAAGAAATAACTACAGTCATTTATGTGTCTTCTGAGTGATCGTTGTGTGTATCACTATGTGTCCACTTGGGAGTGGCTAGATACTTTTATATATATATATTTTTTTAACACTCGTAGTAGCCTACTTATGATAACTTTCTGAATAACTATCTTGATAAGCAGCATGGGCATCAGAGTAGCTGTGAGCTGCACTGTGTTGTATACCCTACTGGACGTGGTTGTCACCACTGTCATATACACACACCGATCACACTTGAGCATATTCAGAAATGATGCCCTGAACTTTAACATCCTCCAGTCAGCATTGGACCTCTGGGGGACTGTGCTGCTCAGAGCCTCCCTCCTGCTAGGAGCCTCCATAGGGGTGTCATGGAATAGAAAAGACGGCCCACCGAGGGTCGCAAAACTCACCACCCTCATTGTCCTCACCTGCCTGATCGTCGCCACCTACGCCCTGGCCAAGATGCTGATACTGAGCGAGCTGGGGCCTCTGAGCCACCAGCCCTGGATCCTGAGCCTGATATGTTGGACTTGTGCCTCTTCTCTGGGTGTCCTGCTGCTCTGGAGACTGCTGGGGAGGGAGTCCAACTCGGCCAGCAGTCACTACAACAGCAGCAGCAGCAGCGGTGGAGGAAAAGGGGCCTCCCAGGACACTGACAAGCTGATGGAGACAGCTGGTGAGGAGGAGCAAGAGGTGGGGTTTGAGAGGAGGAAGAAGGAAAAAGAGGAGGAGGAGGGAAGCCAGGAGAAGGAGAAGACCAGCTCTGGGGCTACACTGGGACGTCTGCTGCTCTACTGCAGAAAGGATGGTGGGCTGCTCTCTGTAGCCGTCCTCTTTCTCATCATCTCAGCTGTGTGTGAGTGTCTCCTTGGTATAGTATTATAAACCAGTCCAGTCAAAGTGTTTAATCTTGTCCGTTACAAATGGGGCTTGGTATCGTTTAAAAATGTCGATACCAATGCCAAAACCACAGGGACGTGCACAGACATTTGGAGTGGCTATTGCTCTAACCTGGAAAAAAAGGCACCATCATTTCTGCTTGAAGCACTTCAGTTAAATCCTGGAAATATAACATATATGCTTTAAGCCAAGGGTGTCAAACTCAACAAACTGTATAGTTTATTGACATGCTTTATTTAATAAAAAAAAGTAAAATATCTTTGACTGTATTATTGCATGTGTTATATAGCCTTCTCACATAGAGTTTGGTCCACATAAAGCCTGAAAAAGTCAGCTAAAAATGTCCTTAGCCATCATAGAATTTAGCAAATCAATGCATTCTGATTACATTTTTACAAGCAGGCTACCACACAGCCAACTCACAACAGCCTTTTTCACAGGCCTGAATATACAATCTGGAAATTTCTGCGTCTCAAAAAATGTGCAATTCAAAATTGATTCATAGAATTCAAAAAATGTATTCATATTTTTTAATAAAACAAAAATATATTTTTTTAATTGTATGTCTACTGCAATCACATGGGAAAAGTAACTACATTTACATACTGTGAATTGTTTTTTTAATCGAGAATCATTTTGAATTGAAAATCGATTTTGAATCGACTCTTGAGACTAAAAATCGATATAGAATCGTGACATTTTCTGAATCGTGCACCCCTAGAACCTAAGTTGATATGCGAGCCGGATCCAAATGTGTGAGGGGACGGATTTGTCCCGCGGGCCTTGAGTTTGACACATTTACTTTAAGCACTTAGTTCAATTATGTAAGCATTAGCTACATATACATATGCGGAGTTCCCTCCCCTTCCGGTGGACCTCATGGGACCTTAATTCAGAAAAAATATGCACGGTAGTGAATGGGGAGAGAAAAATTATTTTTTGATCCTGTTTGAATTGAGCCATGGATTACATATATGACGTACGTCAATTTAAAAGATAATTTTTCAACAGAATAAAGTCTCAGTTTATTGTAGGTTTGTCGTATGACCACTTAGTTTAGTGTGAAACTGCTCAGTGAACTAGCTACACTCTTGTCTCGCACAATTTGCCTCACCTAGTGTAGAATATTAGCAGTTAAAGTTGTATTTTGTGCTCATAAAAGAGCTGTGTGCAGTCATTGAGGAACTGGTTCGAGGAAATGTCTCTGACACATAGAAGGTTAAGCTTAACCTTTAACTATAGTTTAAGTTTTTATGGCATAAGAATGCATTGTGTACAGATAAACAGAAGCAGAAGAACAGGAAAAGGCAGTTCAAGTTAAAAGAATAGAAGAGGAAGTTGCACCAAACAGAGGCCCTGACCTTGTTCTGTGTGTTTGTGAAAGATAACGGTTTCTGTCTAGAAACTAGGAGACCCCCTTAGATTGGAGTTCATTCGAACCGAGATCCTGGTGGGCCGGGCTCTGACTTGATGTCTGCTGCTAGGGAAACTTAGACTCTTATAATTAAACAGTTCGACAATAATCTGTGACTTTCTTGACTTAGAAAATTATCTTTTAAACTGACAAACATCATATGTGTAATTCATGGCTCAATTGAAACAGGATAAAAAAAATTGGTCTTTCCCCGTTCAATACTGTTCATATTTTTTCCAAACATCACACATTAGATTAGATTCGATTCAACTTCATTTTCATTGTGCAGTGTATAAGTACAAAGACCCAGCCCTAGTTACAAAGGTTTGCAACACTCATGTGCAGTAGTTCAGTGTCTTGGCAATTGTGTTTAAAGGTGCTCTCATGGGGGTAAGCTTCTCCTCGGAACGCGTAGCTCCTATGGCGCCATTTTGATGCTAACAAGCCAGCCCCTCCCGTTAGCATTCCATTGACTGCCATTCATTTTGGTGCCACTTTGACAGCAAATAACTACATCTGAAGCGTTTAAAGACTCTATTTGTTCACTGTTTATTTCTAAAGAAACATGACAATGTATAAAAGGCTCCATTACCTTGTACCTCACGTTATGGCTCCGTAGCAGACGTTTTTGTAAAAACAGGCTAATGATTGTGTCATACCACACGACTTACTGTCGCACAGTAGAGGAATTACCATATAGTACAGGAGAAACTCGCAGGCAGTTTCGACTAACATTAGCTGTTTAAGTTTAATTACTAATGTTAACAAGCTTTTTAGTTAGCAATAATTAGCCGGTGCCTATATTTTCTCAGTCAATCTTTGGGTCTATGAACTATCAGAAAATAGAAAAAAAATGTCCATCTCTAAAATATTTCACAAGGGGACTCAAAGTTTCTTATTTTCTTCAGTTTATTATCACATAAGACAAAGTAAAGCAGCAAATCCTTACAACCGAGTAGCTGGAAACAGAGAAGCTCTAATATACCTAAACGATTAATTGATTATCAAAATAGTTGACAATAAAAAAAAAAATTGTTGGTCAACTAATTGGTTAAGTGACTTATTAATTCAGCCTTACTGTTAAACTTATTTGACAGAATTTCAGAATTTCTTTTTAAAAACAAATGTCTTATAGTTTTCACTAAGCATCTTGATAATTAATGGCATGTAGGACAGTTTATGATGCGTATGAAAAGTCATTTCCACTAAGACCCAAAAATTCCTGCATTATATTTTGGCCTCTCTCTCTAACCTGCAGGTGAGGCTTTCATACCGTACTACTATGGGAAAGCAATTGATAGCATTGTGGTTGACCAGAGCATGGTGCACTTTGCTAAGCCTGTGATCACACTGTCAGTGCTGGCCTTTGTCAGGTGAGTATCAGGAGACCATCAGAAGATGTGATGTGTGTCATCACTAGGCCCAAAACGGAATCTGTAGATTTCTGTTTTTTTTACTCAAAGGGTAACTTTGTTTTGTTCAACCTGGACCCCATTTTCCTATGTTTTTGTGTGTAAGTGACTGATGTGATCAACAATCTTGGAAACTGGTCTAGTATTGAGCGACCCTGTGACCGGGGTAAAAAAAAAAAAAGACATCCTTAGAATGCCTAACCACAATGTTGTCAGACACTTAGAATAATAAGACTGTCAGTGGCAAAACGAGCACTTTAGTGGACGTAAATTGAAGGTGCGCAATTGCCCATTTATGTTACATTGCAGCTTTTTTCGCTGACTGCCAACTGCAGCGATCTTGCTTAATACTGGACCAATGTCAACAATTGTTGTACCCATCAGTCACTTAGACTCAAAAACATAGGAAAATAGGGTCCATGTTAGAGCTGTGCAATATATCGATATTATATCGATATCGTTATATGAGACTGGATGTTGTCTTAGATTTTGGATATCGTAATATCGTGATGTGACATAAGTGTTGTCTTTTCCTGGTTTTAATGGCTGAATTACAGTAGAGTGATGTAATTGTTTGAATTTACTGGACTGTTCTAGCTTATCTATTATTTGCCTTAACCCACTTAGTTACACATTAATGATGATTATTTATCAAAAATCTCATTGAGTAAATATTTTTTTGTAAGCACCAGTTGTCAACCCTACAATATCGCCGCAATGTCGATATCGAGGTATTTGGTCAACAATATCGTGATATTAGATTTTTTCCATATCGCCCAGCTCTAGTCAATGTTGAAAAAAAAGAAAGTTACCCTTTAAATGCTTTGTGACACCTTTGCCCTCTCCTCAGTTCCCTTGGAATGGGAGTACATGGAGGAGTCTTCACTCTGACGATAGCTAAATTAAACCTTCGGCTTAGGAACCATCTCTTCAGAACTCTTATGAGGCAGGAAATTGGCTTTTTTGATGAAAACCATACAGGTGATATGTATGTGATATCTGCACTATTGTTTTCTCCCCGTGTGGGGGTCTTCTTCAATAGAGCAGTCCTTCTAATGTTATTTCATGCCGATATCACCTCATAGGTGACATCATTTCACGTCTGTCAGCTGACACCACCCAGATGAGTGACCTCCTTTCCCTGAATATCAACATCTTCCTGCAAAGCACCATCAAGGGCATTGGCATCTTCATCTTCATGTTTGGGATGTCCTGGAAGCTCACACTGGTGGCCATCATGGGATTTCCTTTCATTGCCATTGTCTCTGAACTTTATGGCAATTACTACAAGGTAAAGTATATTTGTGTATGTGTAAATCATTTTATATACAGATGCAATTAAATTAACGTTTTGTATTTTTTTTTTTCTATTTAAGAAATTGACCAAAGAGGTGCAAACAATCCTTGCAGATGCCAATAAAGTTGCAGAGGAAACCATTTCATCCATGAGGACAGTACGGAGCTTTGCCAACGAATGTGGGGAGGCCGAGTCCTACTATGGCAAGCTTTTGGTCATGTTCCAGCTCAACAAAAAACAAGCCCTGGCCTATGCTGGCTACATGTGGTCCAGTAATGTAGGTATCAGCAGTTGTCCATTCAGATGAAGATTTCAAACTCTAAACCTGTTTTTAGATTTTTATCTAACTAACTAATACAGTAGCTGTATGTTACACTGTTGGCATCAATATGATCTCTGTGTGTTTTTCAGATCTCAGAGCTTGCTTTAGAGGTTGTTATCCTCTACTATGGCGGCCACCTTGTAATAACTGGTCAGATGAGTAGTGGTGCCTTGATATCTTTTTTCATATACTTGCTTGAACAGGGAGAATGTCTTCAGGTGTTTCATCATTTTTATAAATATAATTTTCATTATACGTGTGTATGAAGACACGTAACCCCTAAACAAAAGTCATGTGTGGTTTACTTTATAGAATATTGCATCAGTGTACACAGGCCTCATGCAGGGAGTTGGAGCTGCTGAGAAGGTTTTTGAGTACCTGGACAGGAAACCCAAACACCCAGCTGATGGCACAGAGGCTCCAGACACATGCACCGGTGTGGTGGAATTTAAAGACATCAAGTTTGCCTATCCAACACGCCCTGACACTGAAATTCTCAAGGTTTGTTCTCAGGGATCTTGCTGCCATCATGTGTTGATAAACTGTACAACTCTTTGGCTCCCACTCCTAGTCTCGCATTGCTAGACCTATATCCACAGCGCTGTGGTGTAAGATCTGGCTACATCACACATGAGATTAGATTCGATTCAACTTAATTGTCATTGTGCAGTGTACAAGTACAAAGACAGCGAAATGCAGTTTGCTTCCAACCAGAAGTGCAAAAAAAAGTGCAATGCGATATACAAGTATAGACAGGTGGTGCATAGGCAGGACAAGAAATATATTGCAGTGTTATAAGAGCAGAATAAATATGGCTATGTAATATGAACAATGTATGAACAACCTGTACAGATATGTGCAATGTAGTAGCAGTGACATTATACTAGTAGTAAGAATAATATGGATAAAGATATATGCAGTGTATTAACAGAACAGGGCTTAGTAGGTTAAATTGTCACTGGGATGCAGAGCTAGAGTTCAGTAGGGTGCAGGAAAGAAGCTTCCTCTGAACCTGCTGGTGCGGGTGCGGAGAGAGAGTGGGGTGAACAGGCTGTGGTTGGGGTGAGAGCAGCATTTGATGATGTTGCACGCCTTGCGCAAGCATCACTTGCCCTGGATGGTCTTGATGGAGGGGAGTGAGGAACCGGTGATGCATTTTCACCACCCTCTGCAGTGCTTTCCGGTCATGGGCAGAGCAGTTGCCATACCAAACTGTGACACAGTTGGTGAGGATGCTCTTGGTGGTGCAGCGGTAGAAGTTCTCCAGGATCTGAGGAGACAGGTGGACCTTCTTGAGTCTCCTCAGAAAGAAGAGACGCTGGTGAGCCTTCTTGATCAGGGTAGAGGTGTTGAGGTTCCAAGAGAGGTCCTCAGAGATGTGAACACCCAGAAACTTGAAGCTGATGACACGCTCCACGTCAGTCCCGTTGATGAGAATGGGGGTGTGTGTGCCAGCTTTAGACTTCCTGAAGTCCACAATGAGCTTTTTGGTCTTCTTGGTGTTGAGAGCCAGGTTGTTGTCAGTGCACCACAAGGATAGATGCTGTACCTCCACCCTGTAGGCCGTCTCATTGTTGTTGCTGATGAGACCAATCATCATAGTGTCGTCTGCAAACTTTACAATAGTGTTAGAGCCATGTACAGGTGTGCAGTCGTAGGTGAAAAGGGAGTAAAGGAGAGGGCTCAGCACACATCCCTGTGGTACGCCGGTGTTCAGGGTGATTGTTGAGGAGGTGTGATTATCTAACCTCACAGACTGAGGTCTGTTTGTTAGGAAGTCCAGAATCCAGTTACAGAGGGAGGTATTGATGCCCAGTTCACTGAGTTTGGTGATAAGTTTGGAGGGGATGATGGTGTTGAATGCTGAACTAAAGTCAATGAACAGCATTCTCACATAGGTGTTGCTATTGTCAAGGTGGGACAGGGCAGAGTGAAGTGCCATTGAGATGGCATCCTCTGTGCTCCTGTTCTGACGGTAGTCGAATTGGAAGGGGTCCAGTGAAGGTGGTAAGCAGGTCTTGAGATGTGCATGGGAACAACAATCTTCCAGTATAGGTGAAAAAACGCCCTGGGTTGTTTGCATTTCTTTAAACCAATCACAATCGTCTTGGGGCGGCGCTAATAGTGCGTTCCATTTACCTTGGAAGCAGAAGCAGGGAATGACATCACACCCAAGGTGGAAGCGTTTCCATTTACAAGTCGGATTTTCACTGTTTTCATTAGCTCTAGCCAGGTTAGCCATTGTTAGCAATGCCAGTTTATTACAACGCATTAATTCAATTAAATTTTCAATTCAATTTTATTTATAGTATGGAATCATAACAAGAGTTATCTCAGGACACTTTACAGATGGAGTATGTCTAGACCACAATCTATAATTTTCAAAGACCCAACAATTCCAGCAATTCCCCAAGAGCAAGCATTTGGCGAGGAAAAACTTCCTTTTAGGGAGAAACCTTGGACAGACCCAGGCTCTTGGTAGGTGGTGGCTGACGGGGCCGGTTGGGGGTGTTATGAACAGTGGCAATTATAGTCACAATTAGAGATGACCCGATACCATTTTTTGCTTCCTGATACTGATTCCGATACCTGAACTTGTACCGATTGTACCGATCTGATACCAGTGTGTCATAGATTTTATTATTTTTTAACAGCTGTATACTACAATGCATGTATGGATGTGATAGGATTTCTATCTTTGTTGTCAGTCTGGCGTAGCAGGGCACTGCACGGCGTAGCAGGGCGATTACATTAGCATTACGCCGTTTTTGTGCATACAAACAGCGTAACAACATTTGAACGTTGTTGTGTAAGACTGATCTAGTGAGACACAAATAACAGTGTCAGGAATACAGTTCTGCGGGAGTCATGCACCACTGCAATTTTTATATTATTTGAACATAATAATAGCTATATTTGAAGATAATTCAATGATGTGCGAATATCAACAATTGATAACACCAAACCAAAAATATCAGTTGCCCTTTAGACTCGAAACCCCCTAATTTCTTTACTATATTTCAACTTTGTGATGTGTTTTGCAGGGAGTGTCATTCACTTTGCGGCCTGGGGAGGTGACCGCCCTCGTGGGTCCTTCAGGCAGTGGAAAGAGCTCCTGCGTGAGTCTGCTGGAAAACTTCTACCTTCCTCAGCAAGGCCAAGTGCTGCTGGATGGAAAGCCCATTCACACCTTCCGGCACGACTACCTCCACTCCAAGGTCAGACCACATCAGTGGGATTGATGGAGTTCAACATTTAGAACGATTGCTATGACAATTTTTTCAATACTTTTAACAACTTTCCTAAACGCTTAACACAGTTAGCACAACATCGGTCTGTGTAGGCTATACAGTTAACACATTTCTTGTTGCTTTGACACAAATTGCATACAGTTAACACAAATTTAAAATGCTTGAAAATCTTTTACAAACAAGCTCAACCAATACCAAAACAATGGATATGTACTGCCAAATTCACAAATGCTTTCACACTGTAAGTCAGAACAGATAACATCATGTTCTAAACCTAACTTATAGGCTAAAGTGAAAGTGAACAGCTGTTCACAAATAAACACAAATATATCCCCTGCATTTTATTCCATTGCTACTGAGAAACCGCTGATTGAAGCTATGCAAATAGACCAATCACAGCTGATTCCCATCTAGGAAACACTCTCAGGTTCTTTCAATCGCATGACCATATGTTGTACGTAAAAGAGGACCTATTTGGGCTGATTTTGTGTGGAAAAGGAACAATAAAGTAGCCTGGGTAAACCCTGACAAACTTCCGGGCAAATTTGAGATTTGCTCTGCAAGTCAGTCTGTCCAAGAGCCCATTCAAGCCCATTTCCAATGTCCCCAAAATCGAGGCACCAATCACAACCGCTGAGGCGGGTTTTACACCAATCCCAACCGTTGAGGCAGGCTTTACGCGACGACTATAGCGCAGCAATGGCGAGCAGCTTTTTGTTTACATTCAACATGACGACTACCGAAGCGCAGCGTCACCCGGATCCTTGATCTGATTGGTTGAAGGACTATCCATTTGCGCCCAGAGGCATTTGAGCGCCGTCCGTTGGTGACGCCCCTTTGGAAATGAGCTGTGAATGAACCTTTCCCAGACCCACTCTCAGTTACAACTGAAAAGGGTCTGGTGTCAACCAGGCTAACAATAAAAATGAACACAAAGAAAGTAAGAAAAATTCGAAGGAAGACGAATACATAGACAATTCTGTCTCTGTCTTCTTTTTTTCTATAAAGCTACTCTGAGATGGGTCATTCATTTTTTAGTATTGAACAAAACAAAAATGTAGAGAGGCTTCAAGAGAAACTTCAGTGTAAAACACAATCTATGATCAATAACATATACTATTGTCTATTGTATAAGGGCAGACCTGACACATAAAATAATGCAGTTTCTGTAATTCCATCTGATGTTAGTTTTTTGTTTGACATTGTGCTATGATTGACTAAATGTGCTTGTTGGAAGAGACCGTGTGTTAGTGTTTTGGAAGAATTATTTGATGTTTGCATTGTTTGGTAGACTTTTTTTTTATTGTGTATTGTGTTAGTGAATTGTTGTATTTTGAAAATTAGTGTTAGAGTTTAGTTTTCAATGTGTGATTTTGAGCATGAAATTAACTGTTTTGCCAGCTGTGTGTTGTAGATGTGTTGGTGCCTTAAGAGCTTAGGAAAGTTGTTAAAAGTATTGAAAAAATTGTCACAGCGATCGTAAAAAACTGTAAAGTTTAATACTTGCATATTCTTTATTTATCTTATTGTCAACAAATCAAACAAATGAAAAGACCAAAACTACTAGTCTGACTCCGTACTTTCCAACTTTCCTTCCCTGTTTGTGGCACTTAAACCCAAACCAAGATTGTGGTTCCCATCAGAAATTTAGACACAAAAGCATAGACAAATAGGGTCCAGGTTGAAAAAAAACCTAAACCCTTTAATATCAACCACTTTTTGGCAGCTGTCAGAACTAAAACGAGAATTTTTTGTAACATTAATTAAATCATAATTTCGAAGTGAAACATTAGGTAAACTAGGAATACAGGCTCCATTTACTTTAGATAGCACAGACAACTGATATGGGGTTTTTTTAGATTATTTTTGGGCATTTCCTCCTTTAATCACTGGGACAGCTTAGATATGAAAGGGGAGAGAGAGAGGGAAGACATGTAGGAAATCGCCACAGGTCAGATTCAAACCCTGCTCCTCTGCGTCGAGGAATAAACCGCTACATGTGGGCACGCGCTCTACCAACTGAGCTACCCGGGCACCGTTTTTAATAGTTTTTGGACAACAGAACTCTATGGCACAGAGGAATAAGATATATCAGACTTTTGCTACATACTTGTTACTGGGATCAGTTCATTGTTGGTTAAGGTCTTTCACACATAAAACCATCCATTTGTTATTTTGTTTCTGCAGGTAGCTCTTGTGGGCCAAGAGCCTGTGCTGTTTGCCCGGACGGTCGAGGAGAACATCACCTATGGCCTGACTGACGTCCCAATGGAGACTGTGGTGCAGGCTGCCATCAAGTCGAATGCTCACGATTTTATCACCTCCCTCCCTACAGGCTATGGAACAAGTAATTATTATTTATATGTGTTCATTTAGTGGTCAGCCGTTGATGTATTCGTAAAAAAAAAGATAGATAAGCCAAGACAGACACTCAGTCAGTAATCATAAAAAAGTTATATTATATTTTATGAAGCTCAGCGTAAATTCTTTCAGGAAGACTTCTACACTTCATCGACCTCTCTCTTCTAAACCTCATCAGCTGTTTCGAGGCGTTCACTTTTCAGTTAAACCAACCAGAATTGGCCATGAATTTCATGAGCCTATCATAGCATGGCATCCCTGATTTAAATCTGTTCATCTCTCTGCTGCGGTCAGTTATCATTTCAGGCAAAGCGTGCAACTGGAAAATGTTCACTTCACCTTTTCGCAACCGGTGTCTCGTGGCGGTAGCAGCTGATGTCTATCCTCAGAGGAAAGACTCTCTTCTCGCACTCGTTCCTGCTCAAGCAGCCTCTTCTGCTGCTCAGATGGATACACGCGGGTTATAACCGGTAGCAACCTGGCAGCGCTAAATGCAGTCCAGCAAGTTACTCACACACGCCTGCAGTTCCTGGGGATGTTTGCCTCGGTCGACAGCGCCTAATTGCCGCACGACCCTGCTCCGACCTGCACAGCACTGGCCTCCAGCCACCCAACACTCAAGCCGTCGGCGCTGAACACGACTCCAGTCGGTTCCGTCACGGCAGAGGACCCGGCACGTTCAAGTCAGCTGGAACATCTAAGTTAAGCATGTCTCGTCGGGCTGCGTTTCTTTTCATTTGTGTTGCCACCCACCGTAAATGCGGATTGGGCTGCTGTGAACTATAGTTCCAGTCGCTGTCTAAACTTTGGTTTTCAGTCGCGGCTTCCCCTGTCTCTCGGGGGTTTAATTACCGTAACTTCTTTAATGGTGCTGTAGGTAGGATTGTGAAGATCCAGGACTTAGCCAAAGAATCGAATCGACAACATCAACAACTTCTCATCTTAAAGTACTCCGACGCGTTTCGGCATACAAGCTTTCGTCAGGGAGTCAATCAATTTCCAAAACAGGAAGAGACCTTCTTATACTGCTTTCAAACAGACCAATCAAGAAACACAACCAATGAAAAAGCCTTCATTTTGGTAGAGGAAGGTTCAGAGTTGTAGGATTATAGAATGACCACTAGATGTCCTCATTGGTCATAAATAGACCAGTGTATTTGACTTGAAACCAAGGTAAAATTCAAAATTCAAAACATGTACAGCACAAATAGAAATAGAAATGGACCCAATTGAAAAATAAACAATATGGTCTTAAAGAAAAACACTTCATTTAGGCCTGGATAACTAGTAGCCTGCAGTTTATCAATCCAGAAACTTTCTCTCTGGTTTAGTTGTTTTTGTCTGTCCCCTTTCCTCAGTGACAATGGAATATGATCAATTCCACAGATCTGTACGGTCGATGGATAACTATTATGGTGTTCCCTGTGTGCCTCGCCATAGGATAGTTCATGTTTTCCGTGCGAATTGCATATTTAGGTTCTGCCAAACGGTCCTGTAAACGCCTCTTAGTCCTTCCTATATAGAACACTTTGCATTCAGGGCATTCCAGTCTGTATATAACAAATACTGTTTTACAGCTTATGAAGTGGTTGATAGTGAACTGTTTTAGGGATACAGTATCAACAAAGGTTTTAGACTGTAATACATTTGTACAATGATTACAGTGTTGACATTTATATGACCCTTTGGGTTTAGATCCCAACCAAGTTTGTTGGCCTTCTGGTTTCAAATGGCTGCGGACCAGTTTCTCTCGAACTGTAGGACATCTCCTGAAAGTGACCAAAGGTGGCTCAGGAAACAACTGGCCAAGCACCTCATCACTTTCAATAATACCCCAATGTTTTGTTATTATTCTCTTAATCTGGTCTGCCTCTGTACTATATGTGGTAACAAAAATGGGTCTATCTTTTGTTGGCTTAGGTGGATTTCTTTGTAGAAGTGATATCCTATTTGCAGACTTAGCCCAGCTGTATGCTTCCTGGAGGGTTGTGTTTTTATAACCCCGTTCCTTAAAGTGTGACGTCATCTCTTTTGCTTTACACTCAAATGAATTGTCTAGGTCACAAATTCTCCTGACTCGCTGGAATTGTCCATATGGAACATTTTCCTTCAACCACTTGGGGTGGAAGCTTCTAGCATGAAGAATAGTGTTCCTGTCAGTAGGTTTTCTAAACACTGAAGTATGTAGTGCACCATGATCGTCTTTGAATATGGTAAGGTCAAGAAAATTAATATAATCTTTACTATATTCCAAAGATAGTTTAATGTTGGGGTTAATGTTATTCAAATAAACATGGAACTCTTTCATATCTGACTCTGAACCAGTCCAAAACAGACAAACATCATCAATGTAACGTCCCCACCACATAATGTTTTTAAAGAAGGCATTCTTTTCCTGATTTAAGACAAAATCTTCCTCCCATTTTCCCATAAATAGACCTGCATATGATGGGCTGTAACAGGCCCCCATAGCACAGCCTTTTATCTGTTTAAACGTCTTATCCTGGAAGATGAAGATATTATTATTCAATGTCCATTTAGTTAATGACAATAAAAAATCAGTGGGTGGTATTTCCGACTCAGGTCTCCTACTTAAAAATGTGTCAGAGCTGCAAGACCCTGTGTGTGTTCAATGTTTGTATACAATGCTTCTACATCCATAGTGACTAGATATGTATCAGAGCCTATGTTTTGTAGTTGTGTGATCTTATTCAGAACATCTGTGGTGTCTTGGACAAATGCTGGGAGTGAAGACAGACAGGGTTTAATAAAATAGTCAATAAACTTAGAGACTGGTTCAGTCAGACTATCATTACCAGAGATAACAGGTCTCCCTGGAGGGTTATCCACACACTTATGGATTTTGGGTAACATGTAGAATGATGCCACTCTTGGGTTTTCATTCCACAGAAAATCAAGTTCAGATTTAGAAATCCAGTCATTGTCTTTGGCCACATGTAGTAGTTGTTTCAATTCCTCTTTAAGAGACTCAATAGGGTTGAATGTCAGTGGTTGGTAAAACTCTGTGATGTTTAACTGACGATGAGCCTCTTTTATGTACATATCCTTTCCCCAAATTACTATGGCACCACCCTTATCTGCATTTTTAATTACTAGATCACTGTCTCTGGATAATGCTTCCAACGCCTTCTTTTCGGTGTGAGACAGATTACTCTGCTTAGGTGATCTTTTCTGGTTAAACAAATTTTCAATATCATAATTCACCTTTTTAGCAAATATATGTAATGCTGTATTCTGAACCAGTGGGCAAAAAGTTGATTTAGGCTTAAAAAGTCGCCTCTGGGAACAAACAACTGTCTGACCTGTGTCCATGGAACTTGCAGGTGTGGCCTGTGACTTGTACCAGGTCTTGAGGTGAAGATTCCTGTAGAATCGGAAGAGGTCGATCTTTGTATCAAATTCCTTTGCAGAGTAGGTTGGTGCAAAAGATAACCCTTTTGAAAGGACTTGGATGCTCTCTTCCGACATGGCTTTGCCAGAGATGTTAATCACGACTCGTGTCTGGTTCTGCTCCGTGTCCATCTGGGTTCCCAGTTTCTTTCTGCCTCTCCGCGTTCTCCTCTTCCTTTGCTTTTGCTCCTGTTTCTGCCACGTCCTCGGCCGTATCCTCGTCCGAGGATAAGGCCTGCTTCATGTAGTTCTACTGGAACATAGGGTCAGTTTCAGCAAATATGACAGAAAGTTAGTTTTATAAGTCTTACCTACTGCATCTTTAATATCCATCCATCCATCCATCCATCTTCGTCCGCTTATCCGGTGTCGGGTCGCGGGGGGAGCAGCTCCAGCAGGGGACCCCAAACTTCCCTTTCCCGAGCAACATTAACCAGCTCCGACTGGGGGATCCCGAGGCGTTCCCAGGCCAGGTTAGAGATATAATCCCTCCACCTAGTCCTGGGTCTTCCCTGAGGCCTCCTCCCAGCTGGACGTGCCTGGAACACCTCCCTAGATGCCCGAACCACCTCAACTGGCTCCTTTCGACGCAAAGGAGCAGCGGCTCTACTCCGAGCTCCTCACGGATGACTGAGCTTCTCACCCTATCTCTAAGGGAGATGCCAGCCACCCTCCTGAGGAAACCCATTTCGGCCGCTTGTATCCTGGATCTCGTTCTTTCGGTCATGACCCAGCCTTCATGACCATAGGTGAGGGTAGGAACGAAAACTGACCGGTAGATCGAGAGCTTTGCCTTCTGGCTCAGCTCTCTTTTCGTCACAACGGTGCGATAGATTGAATGCAATACCGCACCCGCTGCGCCCGATTCTCCGACCAATCTCCCGCTCCATTGTCCCTCACTCGCGAACAAAACCCCAAGGTACTTGAACTCCTTCACTTGGGGTAAGGACTCATTCCCTACCTGGAGAAGGCATTCCATCGGTTTCCTGCTGAGAACCATGGCCTCCGATTTAGAGGTGCTGATCCTCATCCCAACCGCTTCACACTCGGTTGCGAACCGATCCAGTGAGTGCTGAAGGTCGCAGGCCGATGATGCCATCAGGACCACATCATCTGCAAAGAGCAGCGATGAGATCCCCAGCCCACCAAACTGCAACCCCTCCCCACCCCGACTACGCCTCGATATCCTGTCCATAAATATTACAAACAGGATTGGTGACAAAGCGCAGCCCTGGCGGAGGCCAACCCTCACCTGAAACGAGTCCGACTTACTACCGAGAACCCGGACACAGCTCTCACTTTGGTCATACAGAGATTGGATGGCCCTGAGTAGAGACCCCCTCACCCCATACTCCCGCAGCACCTCCCACAGTATCTCCCGGGGGACCCGGTCATACGCCTTCTCCAAATCCACAAAACACATGTAGACCGGTTGGGCATACTCCCAGGCTCCCTCCAGGATCCTTGCGAGAGTGAAGAGCTGGTCCGTTGTTCCAGTGACATTGTTTTACTTCTAATAAAATGCATCAGGTTTAAGGGACCACATTAGGGAGGCCACATCTATTTTTCTTTGAAGGGCATATTAGGCAAGCTGCTTCTATCTTTTTTCAGACATTTGCTTATAATTTGCATGCTCTCAGACATCTTAGTTGACATTCTTAAATTCATGTGCACATTTGCGGTGGCAGATGACTCTTAACTGTTACTGTTAAACTAAAAGCCCTCTAGCGGTTCACTCCGTCTATGCTTCGGGGAATTGCAGAGAAGCAGCTCTTTTAAATATGCGAAAATATTTTGGTATAAGTTTCAGACTCTCTTCAACAATGTTTTATACATTTATAATATACGTATGTTGATTAGGCGATGGAGTAGCTTTCTTATGCATTCGTCACATACTCGTGACATGCTCTGGAGTTAAATCACTTTTCTAATACCTGGGCAGGTGTAACATTCTTTTCTTGATAGGGAAACAACATGCAATGTTAAAAGTTTCTTCTTCGGAGCTATCACAAATCATTATCAGTTAGTTCATTGCTGACGTCAAGCAGCGTGCTTGAGGCATTTATATTCTGCATCCGAAAATTTATTGTATATGTTCATCGTCATCTGCTGCTTGCCATACGTATTGTTTCGTGCCTTATGCTCACATCATTGGTAAGTAGCACTATATTCATTGTATCTGGTAAGTGGTCTATCAATACAAAGGTATTCTCAGCCACGAATTGCGTTTGTTGTTGTACAAAATGGTGTCATATCACCGTTGCCGGCTAATTGACAATTTTAATTGATTATTTAATTGTCTTATCAAACAGGCTGCAATCGCTTCGAATTCCGCTAACTACCTTCATCTTCATCACATTATCCGTGGGGGTCTTCATTGTGCTTCTTTTGTTTATTCATTATTTATTTGCAAAGATGTCTTTGTCAAAGTAACCTATCCCTTCAGCGTATTCAGAGCATTCTTTCAGGATTGCGCTGCTGCCAATCAGGCATTTCATCTACGTCCCTGCAACACTGCAGTGTTGTTCATCTTCCACCTAAACCTCCTACGGTAGCCCTATCGGCGCTGTGTTCTGCAAAACACAGATTTTTGGCTAATCCCTGGTAAGTGATGCATGGAACCGGTGGTAGGTCGAGTTTCATAATCACTACGCTATTTATTCACCTTTCTGGTCATGGCTGACCTCGACAGTTAGTCATGCGTCATTCACTGAGCGTAAAGACTCACTCATGGCCGTGTCAACCTCAGCGTGGAATATGCATCATAGTCGTTGTGACCTCTTCACTGTATCATGATCGTCAGGTCGACCTCTCATTCCATCACCTTTGAGCCTAATTGCAGTATCCTGTATGTCTGATTTTCTATTTCAATGTTACCTAGATATCTGCTGCTGCCTGCTAAAGGTAGGTAATTCGTTGTATTTACCCGGACACATTCAAATCACTTTTTAAAGGAATTGCCTTAGCACATTTCATCTTCTGTTGATTGCTGGTTTGATATTCACTTGCTTTTCACATACTTGTTAGGTGTTTATTGCTTCTCTGTCTTAACGCGCTAGCGTCAGCTTAGTATCGGAGTACTACGAAGGCGCTATAATTTAATGCGTGCAGTTGCTTTTTACTTTGTGCTTAATTTTAGTTTTTGGGGGGAATCCCTATACTGGCTATGGCAGCGGTAGATCCATCTTATCTGGCGAAGCGGTGGTTATTCATTGTTCTTTCATTGCACTTCTAACGGGATCTCATAATGTTCGAAGTCCTCATCATTGAGCATGTTTTACGTGTCCTTTTTCTTGCAGCATGGTTAAACTGACCTCTTATTTAGAGTGTGCTCAATGTAACCTCATCATCTATTGCAGCATAATTAACGTGATGTTATCACTGATGTTGAACATGGCCTAACTTCATGGCATCTGGCCTTTCATTCAAATCATTACTGCTTACAACATTCTAAACGTGGAGGTCGCTGCTCCATTTTGTTGCCCGCGCAGACACACTCTTCTGCTCTTTTAAATCCATGATAAATTCTATTGCTTAGGCCTCTTAGCTCCCTCGCATCATTACTTCTTACTCCTGGGAATTTCCCCGTCGAAATTTTGGTTTAGCCATCATTTAAAGCTAGTTCTCAAATCAAACGTTCACCTCAGCATTCAGGTCATTCATTTAGGATAGGGGCTGCTACTACTGCGGCAAATCAAGGTATCTCATGTACGTCTTTTTAACAACTTGTTTGATGGTCATCCTCTGCTACTTATCTTATATTCGTCCCGATGTCGACAACGTCCTCGCAAACCAGAGATCCATAAAGCCATAATTTTCTGATAAGCATTATATAGCCTATAACTGGTGGTGGTGTACTTCTCATGGTCACTGATTTTGCATTCTCACATTCTACGGAGTTAATCTTGCTCATTACTGCATTCTATCAATTTCTTCTAACTATATATAAAAAAAATGCTTTCGTCATACTTTCTGCCTATTGCCTTTTATTTTTGCCTCCCTGTTATGCTGGCCTGAATTGCTGTGATTTTATTTTCCTTTCTGTTTGCTGGCCGGAACTGCCATACCGGCTTGAATTGCCATGATTTTATTTTCCTTTCTGTTTGCTGGCCTGAATTGCCATACCGGCCTGAATTGCTGTGATTTTATTTTCCTTTCCGTTTGCTGGCCTGAATTGCCATACCGGCGCGAATTGCCGTGATTTTATTTTTCCTCCCTCTTATGTGGCCTGAATTACCACACCGGCCTGAATCACTATACAGATTTGTTGCTGCCCATTAAGTTAGGTATGTTTCCTTTCATGCCTTTCAATCACTAGTTCTCGTCACGTTTTGGGGTGGATATGCCTTGGTTTCTCTACCCTTTAAAATTATTTTCACAAGGATGGAGTCTAATCTCAGAAGACTCTGTACATTTCATATTATGCATATATACAAATAAACCTTTGCATATTTGCAACAAAGTCTCTCCTGATTGAAATACTAGTTTTCCTGTTGTGGTCTCCTGCTAGAATTCCCATTTAGACTCAGTGGGATCTGACCCCAATTAACAAATAACTCACTTATCTGGTGAAAATGTACGTATTTTAAGGGATTCGGGAATAGGCGCACAAAAATGGCTCGCTAGCGCCCCCGACAAAACTTAAAAAATTGAGCCCATGCAGTACGTTTAATGTAGACTAACGAAACTTGGTTCACATATGTAGCATGTCAAGACATACAAAAAACATAATTGGAGCCATACCCTAAAACCCAACAGGAAGTCCGCCATTTTGAATTGAAAGTTTGAAATTAGTGCGATTGTGGTCATTTCCACATGTTGTATTTTAACGAACTCCTCCTAAAGATTTAATTCGATCAACTTCAAATTTGGTCTGTGCCATCTTAAGACATTAAAGATGATAAGTTATTAAAAGAAACTTTTCGTCATAGGGCATGGCCGTGGCTGGGCGGCCATTTTGTGCGTTTCGCCATCGAAACAGGAAGTTGGTGTAACTTGAGTGTACATTGTCCAATTGGCTTGAAAGTTTTCATAATTCCTAAGACTGGTTATTAAAAGCAAAATTTTTTGTCCAACAGTGTGGCCGTGGTGTGGCGGCCATTTTGAGCATTTATCGATGAACAAAGAAGTTGTTGTAACTTGAGTGTACGTCATTGTATCTGCCCGAAATTTCTCACAATTGACAAAAGTCCAGGCCTGAGGACATCTGGCAACAGGACATCCGCCTTATATGACAAACATCATCTGATTTACATGAAACTTATAATTATGGTCTACATGTGATACTCAGCCGCCACCTATACTTTAACTACGCCCATGAACTTAGGCCACGCCCCCCCACAGTCTTGTGTGAGGTATCATTACATTACATGTCATTTAGCTGACGCTTTTATCCAAAGTGACTTACAATTAAGTGCTTTCAACTGTGAAGGTTCAAACTCCAGACAACAGGTAGTAAGTGCAAGTACATTAGCTTTACACTCTACTGAAACAGCCCTTATCAGAGTCTCTAGTGATGTGATGATGGCATCAGACTCTGGTCGCTACACTGTACTGGTACTTCTTGATTTGACTTCTGCTTTTGACACTGTGGATCACAGTATACTGATCAATCGGCTTCAAAATGAGATGGGACTCTCAGGATCGGTACTTCAGTGGTTCTCTTCCTATATTCATGGCAGAACCTTTAATGTTGCTGTAAACAATGTACAGTCTGATGTGGCCAATTTGTCCTGCGGAGTGGCACAAGGGTCAGTTTTGGGTCCTATTTTGTTTTTACTGTACATTTTGCCACTTGGTCAAATTATTGGTTGTTTTAAGGATGTATCATATCATTTCTATGCCGACGATGTCCAGTTGTATTGTTCTTTTAATGATGCTGAGTTCCATCGTTTGTCCATGTTCCTAGAGTGTGTGTCCTCCATCAAAGACTGGCTGGCCACTAACTACCTGCAGATAAATTCAAACAAGACTGAAACGCTGATTTTTGCTCCAGACCATAAGATCCCACTGATCAAACAGCACCTTGGCTCTCTGGGCCTCTCTGTCAAATCCAGTCTCAGAAACTTGGGGGTTGTGTTTGACCAAGCCATGTCTTTGGAGACACACTCAAAACAGCTCGTCCGAAATTGCTTTTATCATCTTAGGAACATCTGTAAAATACGCAAAATATTGTCAAAAAAGGATCTGGAAATGATAATTCACGCTTTCATATCAACAAGACTTGACTACTGCAATTCTGTTTTTACTTGTCTGAATAAGTCCGCCCTGAACAAACTGCAAATTGTTCAAAATTCTGCTGCTAGGCTTTTAACAGGTGCTCCTCGAAGGTCTCATATCACTCCAGTCTTGTCGGCTCTCCACTGGCTCCCTGTAAAATTCAGGATTGATTTTAAGATTTTAGTACTGACTTTCAGAGCCTTAAACGGTCAGGCCCCACAGTACATCCTGGACCTTTTGAAGTCAGTATTCCTCTGGCCGACCCTTCGGTCCGCTGGCCAGAACCTGCTTGTAGTCCCTAAGACTCGTTATAAGATCCGAGGGGACCTGTCTTTTGAGTTTGTTGCTCCCAGACTATGGAACGCCCTGCCCTTGTCCATGCGTCTGGCAGACTCTGTTTATTTAGGAAAGCTTTTGGTTGACGGGTTTTCACTAGTGTCACTTTAATTTTACATATGTATATACATACTACATTGTTTGTTTTACCTCTTCCTTTGTACAGCACTTTGTGATTTTATCTGTGAAAAGCGCTTTATAAATAAATTTTACTTACTTACTTACTTACTTACTTACTTTAAATAAGCTTTATTTTTTTATCTGAGGTGTAGTCGGAAGAGATGTGTTTTTAGCCTTCGGCGGAAGATGTGTAGGCTTTCAGCCATCCTGATATCGGTGGGGAGCTCGTTCCACCATTTGGGAGCCAGGACAGTGAACAGTCGGGATTTCGTTGAGTGATCCTCGCTGTGAGGGGGCAGCAAGCAGTTTGCCTGATGCAGAGGGAAGTGGGCGGGTTGGGGTATATGGTTTAACCATGTCCTGGATGTAGGCTGGGGCCGATCCGTTTGTAGCCCTGTATGTAAGTACTAGTGTCTTGAAGCGGATGCGGGCAGCAACTGGTAACCAGTGAAGAGAGCGGAGGAGCGGAGTAGTGTGAGAGAACTTGGGGAGGTTGAAGACAAGTCCAGCTGCTGCGTTCTGAATGAGCTGCAGGGGTCGGATGGCACATGCAGGCAGGCCAATCAGGAGGCAGTTGCAGTAGTCTAGACGTGAGAGGACTAGAGCCTGAACCAGAACCTGAGCCGCCTTCTGCGTTAGAAGGGGACGTATCCTTCTGATGTTATGTAGCATGTATCTACACGATAGGTGGTTGCAGCAATATTGGCAGTGAAGGAGAGCTGGTCGTCAAGTGTCACACCCAGGTTTCTAGCAGTCTGGGTGGGGACTACCACAGAGTTGTCAATTGTTATAGTCAGGTCTTGGGTAGGAGAGACTTTCCCTGGAAGGAAAAAGAGCTCAGTCTTGTCAAGGTTGAGTTTCAGATGGTGTGCGGACATCCAAGAAGAGATGTCAGTCAGACAGGCCCGAAATATGTGCTGCTACTTGAGTTTCAGACTCAAGAAAGGAGAGAATTAGTTGGGTGTCATCTGCGTAGCTGTGATAAGAAAAGCCGTGCGACTGAATGACAGACCCGAGAGAGTTGGTGTACAGAGAAAAGAGGAGGGGGCCCAGGACTGATCCCTGAGGCAGCAGAAAGGTCCAGAAGGATGATGATGGAAGAGAGAGAAGTTGTTCTAGCGATGTGAAGTTGCTCGGTGACAGCAAGGAGGGCAGTTTCTGTTGAGTGGCCAACCTTGAAGCCAGACTGGTGGGGATCAAGAAGGTTGTTCTGGTGGAGATAGGTAGAGAATTGGTTATAAATGGCACGCTCAAGAGTCTTAGATAGAAATGGAAGAAGGGAGACGGGTCTATAGTTATTGACATCAGAGGAGTCAAGTGTTGGTTTTTGGTGGACGGTAGATAACAATGATGACTAGTTTTACCGGATGAGTAATGGTGACAGCATCAAGTTCAAAAGAGAGTGGAGTGAACTATGGCAGTGGGTAAAGAGAAAATCTCCACTTGGGGTTAATGAGTCGGCCTGTACCCCCGCCTCTACCAGTGGGTTTTGGTGTGTGGGTGAAAGAGTAGGCAGAAGAGAGAGCAGCAGGGGTTGATGTGTTGGTTGGTGTAAACCAGGTCTCAGTGAGAGCAAGGAAGTCAAGGGATTTCAGGCTGGCAAGGCAAGTCTTGCGAGTGGCAGACTGGCAGTTCCACAGGCCACCTGCAACAAGGCGTTGAGTGTGTGTGGAACGGGTGGGATAGGTAAGAGAGTTAGGGTTGCAGAAATGTTGCGAGCTAATGCGTGGTTTGTAGTATCTCAGAGAGGAAACACGGACAGGAATGGAGAAGCAGCACATTTCCGGGTAACGACACCGAGCAGTGTAAATGAGATATGAGATATCAAGCCCACCTAACTTCCCACTTAGCCTCCCGCGAATACTCCTGCGTAGACTCCTTTGTCTTTGTCCTCCGAGTCTTCGTCCGCTGAAGCTTCCTCTTCACGCTAATGCCAATATTAAATACAAGGAAGGGATTGGTGTTGGCTACAGCAGGTAGGGAGGCCACACCCTGGCTAATCAGTCAAAAGCACCTGAGAGTCGTTTAACCTCCACTCCCCCAATTCACACTAACTAGTTCACTTTAAGAACAACCACTAAATTATGCCTAACAACACAACCAATCCAACAAAAAACACAGCAACAGAAGAAAGTAGAAAAGTTGAAGCAGCAGCAAAAACCCAAATAAAGTACATAATTAGCTTAATATCTAGCAGTCCAGTAGTCAGTTCCTTCAGAAATCAAAATGCACTCTGACTTTTGGTCTGATTTTAGCTTACTTATGTAATCAGAATCCGGTGGGGAGGCCACACCCTGGCTAATCAGTCAAAAGCACCTGAGAGTCGTTTAATCTCCACTCCCCCAATTCACACTAATTAGTTCACTTTAAGAACAACCACTAAATTATGCCTAACAACACAACCAATCCAACAAAAAACACAGCAGCAGAAGAAAGTAGAAAAGTAGAAGAAGCAGCAAAAACCCAAATAAAGTAAGTACTTAGCTTAATATCTAGCAGTCCAGTAGTCAGTTCCTTCAGAAATCAAAATGCACTCGAACTCAATGCAATTGAACTCCGCAGAGAGTTCTTTCTTCATTGGTGATGGTTTGGCCCGCCCCCAATGGTTTGGCCACGCCCCCTTTCACAGCTAATGAACTGTATGACGTAGACCCTTGTGTGAGGTATCATTAAACTCAGCAGAGAGTTCCCTTTTCATTGGTGATTGTTTGGCCCGCCCCCTATGCTTAAGCCATGCCCCTTTCATAACTGGTGACCCATTGTCGTGTGAGGTATCATTAAACTCAGCAGTTTCTTTTTGATTGGTGATGGTTTGACACGCCACCTATGCTGTGGCCATGCCCCTTTTTTATAACTTACGACCCGTTTGATGTAGACCCTTGTGTGAGGTATCCATTGACATATATAAAATGGACCAACAGAGCCCGTTGCTCTGGACGGAAACCAGTGAAGGATATTAGAAGCACTTTTCCGGTGAGCGCTAAGCGTTACTGCGCAGCCTCCAACTGAGAAAGACGACGTAAATGTGACGGGAGAGAGTGGCGGTTTTTCTATCATTTCACTGTGTGGGGAATTGGCAGATCAGCGCCCCCAGCAGCTGCAGGCGCCCTGCTTGCTGAGAGAGGTCAACACCCCCTACTTTCACAAAGAAATGGACTAGTCCGTAACAGTGCCTTGCGGCGCGAAAGATAAACACACGGTGACAGGAGAAATGGGAAGTACACAGAGACGGAGCAAGACGAGTCTAAACCTTTCTTTTATGTCAATGGTCTAAACGCCAAAATGAAACAAAGTAACCCAAGCATCTCAAATAAAAGAAAAAAGTGAAAAGACATGTTTTCGGCAGTAGCAGGACCTTCATCAGCTCCCGTGGCCGATGATAGTGGTGCTGGTGTCGGCTACAGTGACATGCACAGTGGGGTGGAGACTCAGGAGGAGAGGGACAGAGATGAGGGAGTGAGGCTACAACCTGCGGTAAGCACAACTCCCCTTAAAACACTTTGGCCCTTGATAAAACTGAGTGGTGGACAAACTGTTGATGATAACACTACAACAATAAAAAAGTAGGAATGCTTTACTGTATGATTGCATTAGTAGCCTATATAAACGTTGCACATGCAAACATTCTTAACGAGAATTGATGCATTTCTATCTGCACTGACAGACAAAAACTCATGATAGACCTCTTCAAATTATAGCATAGGGTCTCTTGAAATTATATATATATATATAAATAAAGGACGGGTACAGCTTTATCAATACTAGTTAAACAGTTGTACAGTTTTTTTCCCTAACGTGTATATATTTAAAATTATTTGTTCTTATATTTTATTATTTCATGTATATTGTATCCTATTACTTCATTTATATTCTGTGTGTGCTGTGTGTCTGATATTGTGCTGCTTCAATCATTCATAATTTTTTTGGGATCAAGAAAAATCTATCCATCTATCTATCTATCTATTTGTGATCTTATGTGGTGGGCCGGTCTGGGCCAAAATGCCAGGGCTGATTTTTGGTCCCAGTCCATCCCTTTCAGTCACTGTGGCTCAAGCAGAGAGGAGCTTTTCCAAACTAAAGTTGATCAAGTCATACCTGAGGTCTAGCCTCGTGAGACCGTCCTGATCTCGCAAGCTCCAGTTTTCCACTCGCAGATCAGTCTGGCATCTTGAGGCAGAGAAAATTTGGAGCCGTTAGCCAAACGACCGGGCCAATCAGCGTTGGTTTTGAGGTGGGTTAGGTGGTGATAGACAGATGGTTTATCCAATCAGCTAACCAGTATTTTCAGACAGCGGTAGCCCTAATTCTGTTAGCCGCTCGCTAATGCTTTTTTTCTCTTGGATCCTTCTTTTGGAATATGGTCCGGGAACCTGAAATGGTGCCTTTTATTCCTAAATTCTCTTTACACAAACGGCAAATATCCTTTACCGACATGTTGCTTGCATGCTGAGCTAACGAGCTATGCTTTGCCTGCAGCAGCAGGGGCAGGCTTGTGGTTGTATTTTCATACGCTTCGTGGATCTGATTGGTTGATTTGGCCCGTCTATCACCAACATAGGTGATAGACAGATAGTTCATCCAATCAGCTAACCAGTATTTCCGCCCCTTCCCAAAGGTTCTCCAACGGAAAGTTCCCAGATGGATATGCCGAGCAAATGCAAAGCAATCCATCTGGCGGAGTCAGGTTACCTGAGGTCAACCATGTCCCAGGAACGGTTCACTGGCCAGGAAGGCCAGAAAGGTCAGGTTTTAGTTTTAGTTTGGGTTTTCTGTTCTTAGTGCTATAGTATAATCATTAGATTCTCTTTAGTGTGTCTTCACATTTGTGTGATGAAGGATTGTGCTATTTCGAATATTTATTCTATATTGTGTCTTTTGGCAATGTTGGAGGTAGAGATTGGGCACCTTAACAAAAACAAATTGTTGGGGGGCGCTCGGAGGGGGTCTCGCCTGGGGCGTCATTCAATGTAGAACCGCCCCTGACGGGAGCAACCTGTCTGAAAGTTGGAAGTCTTCTGGTAGCTGTGCCAAGAGAAATCTCAATCATTCCGAATCTTGCAGAGACGGAGAGCGTAGGTATATGTAAGGAGATAACATAGGCACAGGCTAATTATTGCTAACTAAAATGCTAGTTAACATTAGTAATTAAACCTAACCTCTCCTGTACTATACGGTTACCTATTTTTACAAAAACGTCTGCTGCGGAACCATAACATGAGATACAAGGTAATGGAGCCTTTTATACATTGTCATGTTTCTTTAGAAATAAACAATGGACAAATAGATTCTTTAAACGCTTCAGATGTAAAGTTATTCGCTGTCAAAGTGACGTCAAAATGAATGTCAGTCAATGGAATGCTAACGGGAGGGGATTGCTTTGTAGCATCAAAATGGCGCAATAGGAGGTTCGAGTTCTGAAGCGAAGCTTACCCCCTTGGAGGTATCATTGAACTCAGCAGAGAGTTCCTTATTCATTGGTGATGGTTTGACCCGCTCCCCGATGCTTTAACCATGCCCCTTTTTATAACTAATGACCCATTTGATGTACACTATTGTGTGAGGTATCATTGAACTCAGCAGAGACTTCCGTTTTCATTGGTCATGGTTTGGCCTGCCCCCTATGCTTTAGCCACGCCCCTTTCACAGCTAATGAACTATATGACATAGAGTCTTGTGTGAGGTATCATTGAACTCAGCAGGGAGTTCCTTATTCATTGGTGACGATTTGCAGTGTCTGAGTGCCGCGCAAATGCACGGTCGCAAGGATAGGCGTCCACCAGTAACCCCAACGCGGGCAGAGGAGCGAGGGCCTGTCCAACACTGCTTGCAGCTTTAATTACGTTTGTTTTAGAAGAGTACTGTGGGTTTTATAAAAAGGAAATGGAGCTAACTGTCATCTGTGCTTCATAAAGATGAAGTCATGCAGCAGAATTACTGCTCATTTTTATTCACCAGATGTTGGAGAGAAAGGCACCCAGTTGTCAGGGGGGCAGAAACAAAGGGTGGCCATTGCAAGAGCTCTCATCCGCAACCCTCGTGTTCTTATCCTGGACGAGGCGACCAGTGCCCTAGATGCAGAGAGTGAACACATTGTGAGTGAAAGGCTACATTAATGAACTTTTGAATGTGTCAGAGAGCTGCTGATTCATCTCAGTGATCGTTTTGTTAATCTCTGATATATCTGCTGCAGGTTCAGAAGGCTCTAAACAACATCATGCAGGAGCGCACGGTGTTGGTGATCGCCCATCAGCTCAGCACTGTGGAGAAGGCAGACAACATCATTGTGATCGACGGGGGCCATGTGGCTGAACAAGGCTCTCACAGTCAGCTGATGGCCAGTGGGGGGCTATACTACAAGCTGGTGCAGAGGCAGGTCCTGGGCATCGAGACAGGGGCGGAGGTCCTCAACAAATCCGAAAAACTCAGCTGGAAGTCTAATGGTGGAAGGCAGCGGAGAAGGCAAAGCATCAGTGGCAGTGAGTCTGAACACAATTTGCGCTACTGAGAATGAACTGCAGGGTGTGGTAATGGAATTGGACTGTTGGAAGGGTTGATTATTTTTGTATATTCTGGGATTCAAACCATATGTACTGTAGAAACTATTTTGTGCAGAAATTCAGAAGTGTAAAGTCCCCTCACTGAAATCCAGGAGCGGGATATATTTTATTGTAATTTGATCATGTCAGAATCCGGTCAGGTTGAGATACACTCAGACAAACTGAGAGGTATTATGAAGTAAAAAATATAGTTGAATGTCTTAAAACATATCATAGAGCAGTGATTCCCAACCAGGGGTACTTGTACCCGGGTAGAGACGTTCTGATACCATGTTCTTCCCGATACCGATTTCGATACCTGAACTGAGCCCCGCCAATACAGAGTACCGATCCGATACCAGTATGTTAACAATTTTTATACATACCTATATATATTGTGACGTCATGAGAGGCTACAGAGCTGTCAGCGGGGTGGCTCAAGTAGTGCAAGGAGACAAGGTTCTAATAATAACAAGGAATTTATTAAAGTTCTTGGAAGTCAATGAAAACATAACAGAATGCTGACACTTCAGGGATGTCTCTTTGGCATCTTGAAATCATAATTCTCTCCCTCAGGAAAATAAACAGTTTTTCTCAGCCTTACGGCAGTCCAGGCTGCAGCTATTGGCCAAGCCAGCAGTAAGTCCTTCCAAATGTCTCTCACGTATTTCCACAGGTGAACACTTCCAACGGTGAGTCTTTTCCACAGATAAGTCTCTCCAACTCTTTATACTCTTACGACAGGATCAACACGTGATTCATGAAATGTTTGTATCACACCAATCGGAGCGTAAGAATGGTCGTACATTGATAAATGCAGTGGCTGGAAACGATCATAATTTAAATATCATGCCCCAATATATTCTTGGTTCGCCCCTGCAATTTACGACATGGCGAGACGTAATCCGGCTAAGAAGCGGCACTTTTCAGAGGTGGAGATTGAAACCCTGATATCTAAGGTTCATTTGCACCAACGTGTGTACTATTTGGCAGCCTGAAAACTGTTATTAAAGGCTGTAGAAAGAATCTAAAATGGAAAGAGATCACTGATGCGGTCAACAGTGTTGTCTCCAGCTGAAGTTTATTTAATTTATACACCCTTGACATATGTATGCTATAGTAATAGTAATGCAGGCTTATATTGCAATCTCTTAGGCCTATGGTGTACTTATATTTAAATAAACACACAGTAGCGGAGTTTATGCAGTGTCTTTTATTTTATTTTATTTTTTATTTATTTTTTCATGAGTCAGAATCAGGCAACAGAGTGAGGAAGAACGCTTGTCCTCCGCCCCCTCGTGCTGGACCAAGTTCAAGTTCAAGTTACTTTATTTATACCCGGAGGTAGATTTTGTTTGCAGTAGAGTCACACATCATCGCATTTTCCGACATCCTCACATTATCACACATCATCAGAAAAGTTCTTATCGGTCCAGAATAAGATAATACATAAACCTACATAAAAAACGAGTAAACACTTGTGCGAAATATAGCTATAACTTGTTCCTCAATGTAGTGGCTACAGGAACAAAACTGTTTTTGTGTCTTTTTGTTTTACACCTGGCAATCATAAACCTACATCCAGAGGGTGAAAGCTGGAATTCGGTGTGTAGTGAATGAGAACTGTCGTTTAAAATTGAACTAGTTATGCGCTGTACCTGTTTTGTGTACAGGGTCTCCACGTTAGGCTGTGGCTCACCAATCAGCCTGCTAGACTACTTTACTACTTGGTTGAGTGAGTTTTTATTTTTCACATTGAGGTTCCCAAACCAAGCTGCTAGCGCAAATGTTAAAACATATTCAATAAAAGCGTTATAAAAAAAGGATCATGATGGATTTATCAACATGGAATTTACCCAGTTTCCTCAAACAAAACTTTTTTACTTACCAGTTCACAGTTAGTTTCAAATGTGAGTTTGGAGTCTATTATCATCCCCAGATATTTATACGAATCCACACATTCAACAGTTTGACCATTGATTGCTGTCGTACGCACAAGTCTCAAATACCACTTGAGCATTAAAAACTTAAATATAAAAAATATCCCTCTTTAAAATTTTAAAATATCCCTATATATAGAGATATTTTTATATATAAGAGCATTTCAGACTCCGGCCCGTTATGAGAGTCAATCAGCACATATCTGCGTTAATCAACCACCAGAACCGGACCGTGTGCGCACAGAGAGAGAGAGAGAGAGAGAGAGAGAGAGAGAGAGAGAGAGAGAGAGAGAGAGACGGTGTCTCGTGTCGTATGGTCATTAAAGAATTCAACACTTCAGCAGAGGTGTTAATTTCCATACAGGTTTAGTGGCTTGCAGAGGTGTCAAGTAACGAACTACAAATACTTTGTTACCTTACTTAAGTAGAAATTTTGGGTATCTATACTTTATTGGAGCAATTATTTACAGCATACTTTTTACTTCTACTGCTTACATTTTCACGCAATTATCTGTACTTTCTACTCCTTACTGTGCTGTGACACCAGACTTCTTTTTAACTCTTCTACCTTCTGTAGCCTTTGTGTCGTGTCCAGATGCTTGTATTTGTCGTGGTGCTTCGTTTCATAGTGTCTTCTTATGCTGTATTCTTTCATTACAGACACACTGTCTCCACACAGGAGACACACAGCTTTTCCCTTTACATCCGCGAACATATACTGTGCCTCCCACCTGTCTTGAAAACCCCTGTTTTCAAAGTCCACCTTTCGTTTAGCCATTATTTGGGGAGAGGGTTAGTTGACGATTGGGGCACACTTTCGCGGGCCTGTGATTGACGTGCCGACGCACGGCAAGTGCATTGTGGGATTTGTACTATTATGGTGGTGTTTGCGATATACCGGCGGGCCAGCTGTAATAGTAAATACATTTTGTCATGCGGGCCAAAGATAATTAATTCGCGGGCCGGATGTGGCCCGCGGGCCTTGAGTTTGACACATGTGCCCTAGAGGTTGTCTCATTGGAACTACAGCTGTGCGAGCTGTAGTTCCAATGAGACCACCTGTAGGGGGACCAAAGTGGGAAAAGTGTTGCTTTAACTCGGGGTGAGTCTGATGAAAAGGGCTGTGTCCGCCCGGTTCATCTCTGAGATTTTCTCACAATGCACAGCACTGTGAAGGAATAATCTCCGAGATTACGTTATGTTCTGCCAGCTCACAGCAATAGCAGGAAAAGAGTCAAAGGCTGTAACACCCCCCCCCCCACACACACACACACACACACACACACACACACACACACTGTTGTAAAGCATTCTTTTTTTTTTATATATATATTTTTATTGAAGGAAGAACAGAGTGATGCATCACATACAGAACAAGTTTAACAATACTCCTTGTTTTTACAGTTTTTTCCACTTTCCCACAACCCACCCACTGAACAGAGAAGAAAAAAAAAAAAAGAACAAAGTTCTTATGTTGCAAACAGTGAGAAAATAATTGACAACATTGTTAGCCAAATGTGTCGGATTACCTCATCTGATCCGATGTATACAGGTCTTTTGAAATCAATAATTATTTTTAATTATTTTTAGTTTGGGGGAAGAGTTGCATTCTTTTCAAAATAAGAAATCATTGGGGTCCATACAGAATAAAAACGTTTGGTGGAACCTCTAAGAAAATATTTAATTTTCTCCAGTTTTAAAAATAGCATCACATCACTAAGCCATAGTGAAACTAAAGGTGGTTTACTTGACTTCCAATCAAGTAATATTCTTCCGCGAGCCAAAAGACATGCAAAAGCACATGCGTCTTGTCATTTTTTGGACAAGACCACATCTTGTTCAGGTACTCCAAAGACAGCCATCTCAAAACTAAGCCTGATATCCTTAACATGTACCACAGACAACATTTTAAATATAGCTGTCCAGTAATCCAGCAGTCTAGGACAAGTCCAAAACATATGAGCAAGGTCTGCCTCAGCAGAGCGACAACGCTCACATGTATCAGCTACATTTGCGTATATCTTAGACAGCCTAACCTTGCTGTAATGAAGTCTGTGTAGGACCTTGAACTGGATTAAACCCAAGCGATTACATGAGGTTGTTCCATTCACTCTAGATAATGCATTATTTCAGGTTTCCTCTGATATATCCACTCCCAGATCTTTTGACCATTCTGCACAAATTTTATCGAGATTAATATTTTTTATCGACATTAAAGTGTTATATATATTAGAAATTATTCCCTTTAAATGTAAAGGGATGTTTAAAATTGAATCCAATCCTGTACTGGGAGGAATGAATGGATATGTGGGACAAAGATTTTGAATTAGATGACGAACCTGAAAATATCTAAACAGGTGTTACATATTTTGAGGAGAGGTTGGAAAAAGAGGCAAAACAATCATCAATGAAAAGATCACTAAATTTGACGAGACCTGTCTGTTGCCACTGACTGAAGACTGAGTCCAATTGAGCTGGAAGAAATAGGTGATTTTTGCATATAGGGCTGGCTATGAGGAAGTCCTTGAAACCAAAACATTGTCTAAATTGAAACCAAATCTTGAGAGTATTTGCAACAACTGGGCATTGAGTATACATAGAAATACAAAGGGGTAATTTAGATAAAGCTAAAGCAGGAAGGGATGATGAGGTACAGGAGTTTGCCTCTGAAACACACCGGGTATCTTCTGAAGCCAATAAAGTATTTTCGAGATATTTGCAGCCCAATAATAATACCTGAAATTAGGAAGAGCTAATCTGCCTTGAGATTTCAGTCTTTGGAGAAATTCCTTCCTAATCCTAGGTGTTTTTCCACTCCATATAAATGATGAAATAAGTCTGTCTAAATTTTGAAAAAAGGATTTCGTTAAAAATATTGGAATGCATTGAAACAAGTACAAGAATCTTGGTAAAATGTTTACACAATTAATTCTACCTGCAAGAGAGAGAAATAGCAAATTCCATTTTTTGAGGTCTAATTTTAACTTTTCAATTAGAGGAACAAAGTTCTCTTCGTAAATGTTAGGGAATCCCTGTGTGATGTTTATACCTAAATATCTAAAACCCGTTAAAGACAACTGAAAAGGTATTACAGTATTTGAAATCTTGAGGCCCTTACTGTTTATGGGGAAACAAACACTTTTCGAAAAATTCAGTTTATAGCCTGAGAAAGTTCCAAACTTTTTCAAAATTTTAACTACCTGTGGAATACATAAGATCGGAATTGAAAGCTACAACAGCATATCATCGGCATATAAAGATACTCTATGTTCTATGCCCCTACAGCTGATGTCAGTAAAATACTGTGAATGTCTTAATGCTATAGATAGGGGCTCGATGGCTAAAGTAAAAAGTAAAGGGCTAAGATGGCAACCTTGTCTTGTACCCCGTGATAGGGGAAAATACTTTGAACACACTCTGTTTGTAATAACAGATGCTTAAGGGGAGAAATATAATAACTTAATCAATGAGAGAAGAGATGTACCAAATCCAAATCTTTCCAGCACAAAGAATAAATATTTCCACTCCAATGCTTTCTCAGCATCTAACGAGATGACTACCTGAGGAACAGGGTCCTGAGAAAGTTTAGACGAGTGTATTACCCCTAACAATCTCCGGATATTACTAAAATCTGAGTTTAAGAGAGAGATTGGCCTATAAGAGTTACATTTCCAGGGATCTTTTCCAGGTTTTAGTAAGAGTATAATGTTTGCCTCATTCAAGGTTTGTGGGAAGCTACCCTTTTCCAGTGAATTCTCAAACATATCAAGAAGAATAGGGGCTAATTTATCTGCAAATTTTTTATAAAAGTCTATTGGATAGCCATCATGGCCAGGAGTTTTTTTGTTCTGCATTAATGTGATCGAGTTTAAAATCTCTTCTATTTGTATGGGCTTGTCCAAATTAGTTTCCTGCGCAGAATTGAGGGTAGGTATATCTATATTGTTCAAAAATTCAAAACTTTCGGAGTTTGATTCAGGGCTTTCAGAAGTATACACATTTGAGAAGTAGTTCTTAAAAGTGTTATTAATTTCAATTGGATTAACTATTAAATCATTATTACTGTTACAAATTTGAGGTATAAGTTGAGAGGCAGCTTTAGATTTTAGCTGGTGGGCTAGAAGTCAACCTGCTTTTTCTCCATGTTCATAAGTGTAACCTTTAGAACGTAATAAATACCATTCAGTTTTATTTGTTGATAAAAGATTGTACTGAACGAAGGTTCAACTTCTCTTTACAAAGTTCAGGTGACGGAGACGTAGAGTTGAGGTTATCTACCCTTCTTATAGAATCAATTAAGTTGTCCAGTTTTTTTTTACGTTTTTTATTGAGATTTGAAGTATATGAAATTATTTCTCCCCTAATAACTACTTTAAGTGTCTCCCACAATGTAGATGCTGTAATAGATTCGGATCAGTTATATAATAGGAAATTATCTATAGCTGTGGAAATAAATGTACAAAACACAGGATCTGATAACAAGGCCGTGTTTAGTCTCCACAAAGGTCGTTCGTTATACCTCAAATTGCAACTAAGGTCTAATTGTAAAGGAGCATGGTCTAATTCCACAATGGGTAGATATTCGATTTGGTCAACAGAAGGAAGAAAAGATTTATCAATAAAGAAATAATCAATTCTTGAATAGGAGTGATGAACATGTGAAAAATATGAATATTCTCTGTTTTCTGGAAACTGAAATCGCCAAGGATCAACCACCCCTACTTGATCTATAAATGTAGCTAAGGCTTGGGCCATCTTAGAACGGGACAAAGATTTGGGATTAGAACGGGCAAGGGACGGATCCATTACGCAGTTTGTGTCACCACCAAAAATCATAAGATGGGAATTTAGGTCCGGCAATAAAGATACTAGCTTATTAATAAAACTCACATCATCATAGTTAGGCGCATATACATTAACTAATACAACAGGGACATTATATAATATCCCAGAGACTATAACATATCTTCCCTGAGGATCTGCAATAGAAGCAGAGGCAGTGAATTGAATGCTTTTGTGTATCAAAATGGCAATTCCCGTTGCCTTAGAGTTAAAGTTAGAGTGGAAAACTTGCCCCACCCATGGTTTCCTAATTCTGAGATGATCGACAATGCATAAGTGGGTTTCCTGTAAAAATATTATTTCAGATTTTAATTTTTGGATTGGGCTATTTAGGCCTTTGACATTCCAGCTAACAAATCTAACTTTCGACCCCCCATGAGATTTACCTGGAGTTAAATCGGCCATATCAGACATGAACAAATATACATTTTAGTCAAAAATTCACAGATCAAACTTGCAAACAACATAAATGTTTCCTCACTATTCAGTTTTTCTAAAAACATAACATAAAACAAAACTTTCCCAAAACTTTTTGGATAAATGAAACTTAGAACAAAACTTCACAACATTTTCCTAATGCTTGCTTCCCCAACTGAAACAAGCCGCAGAAACCTATTGCATGGCTCCCGATTATCCAGTCTTCTCAACCTCACAATCTTCTTCTTGAGAGACTCCACACCACAACATTTACATTGAATATAATATGGTGTCAATATTACGCAATATAGCCTACTGAATGATCTTTAAGACCATAAACAAAAGCAAACAAACATGCCGTTTATTCTTGAAGTTTTAAATGAATTGCGATAGAAGAATAGATAGAGAAAGTCACCTTATTGCTTGAAGTGTATTGTCTGTGCCATTTAAGTTCACAGACAACATTACAGTCAGCCAGAGTCGTCTTCAATCTTGTACAAGAACGCGTTGTTTGTAAAAAGCCTCGGCAGCCTCAGGTGAATCAAAAGTGTGAGTTTCCTCCCCGAGTTTCACACGGAGACGTGCAGGGTACAGAAGTTGAAACTTTATGCCTTTTTGATAGAGGGATTATTTGACTTCTTTGAATCCGGCGCGTTTCTTCGCTAAGGCTGAACTCGTATCCGGGTATAGCTGCAGCAACACTCCGTTGAATTTAGTGACATGTCGTCTGGCCCAGTGAAGTGCCTTTTCCTTTTCCTGAAACCGGTGGAAGCAGACAATAAATGGTCTTGGAGATTGCCCTGCTCCAGGTTTGGGGCGAAGCGCGCGATGCGCTCGCTCCAGTTCAGGAGGTTTGTCAAACACGTTCTCCATGGTATCTTTAAGCAGCCCAAATATAAATCCGATGGGGTCTTTTCCGTCCTCAACGCCTTCCGGATTGTTGATAATACGCAGGTTTGCCCTTCTGGATCTGTTCTCAAGATCGTCAATTTGGTCAAGAAGAGATGCATTTTGTGTCTTCAAAGTTTTCACCGGCCAGTACTTCAGTAGATGTAAGACGGTGCTGAAACGAGCCGACTGTCTCGCGTAACGTGTCAAGGGAGGCCTGTAACGGCTTGATTGAGTCTTGAATTAAACTTGCCATGTCTTCTTTTAAACTAGCCCGCTGTTTTGACAGTTTGGAGATTAGTTGACTCATTGTCAAGTTATCCGTATTGTCTTTTACAGGTATGTCCTTGTTGCTAATAGTGGTGTCGTTAGCCGCCATTACTGCAAGCTTACCCCCCGGGGTAGCATCTGACCGTGTTGCCGGTGCGGTACTTTGCTTCTGCTTAGAGTTGCTCATTTCGCTTTCTGGATTAGGTGTAGTTCTTATATGTTATATTGCGAAGCAATTAGATTAGAAAAAGAAGACGCATAAGTATGTTTAAGCGGAGTGTGGTTGGGAGGTCCTCGTCTCTGCTGCACTCTCTTACATCGCCAAACCGGAAGTCTGTTGTAAAGCATTCTGCATGTGGCGTCTGCGTGTGATGTGCAGGTTACCTTCCCCCCAAATACGGACGGAATATACGGTTTATTCAAAGTCAAAGACAGTCCAAAGTACTGCAACTTTGCACATTTTTATGGCTCTGAGGTGTATGTCACATTTTAGCTGCCAAAGCTCCGCTGCTTTCTGGTCCTCAGTGTGAGAGGGGGAGTGGCCAGATGCTAGAGCAGCAAAAGCCAGTGTGTGCATCTTTTACCTATATATTTAACAATATCTTTTGCATTTCTAATCCAGACAACATTGAACTTGGCACTGCACTTATTTGTGCCTGTAGCAAGACACCTGTCAAGTTTAAAATCCATCGGACTAACGGTTCTAAAGATATGCGTGTAACACACACACACACACACACACACACACACACACACACACAGACAGACGTTCCTGCAATTTAAAGATAGATAGATAGATAGATAGATGGAATGGAAAAATTATCATAACTGAAAAAAAATTATCATAACTGAAAAATTTACATAAATAAATGAATCTAGAAACAAAAGCTGTATACTCAATTTAGTAAAATAAAAGAGATTTAAAATTGTATATAGTACAGTAACAGTTCAAAACGGTAGTTCAACTGACTACACACCGGAAATCAATTGTTCTTCGCCGTGCTGTGTAGGATACTGCTTTTTAGAGCGGCCAAGAAGAATTGATTTCCGGTTTGGTCTGAATGCTAACAAGCTAGTGGGGAGCTGTTTCATCCAGTTGAAACTACTTTTAGAGTTGATTTTTTTTTTTCAGGCTAAATTACGTGGTTGACTTGCGTACTCCCCGATAACGATACAAGCGTTTTTGTCAGTATCGGAGGAATTTATCGGCTGGTATTGGTATCTGAACAACTCTACCAGGGTGTGCTTCTATAGTTGCTGCCAGGGGGTACGTGAAAAGATTGTAGGGTAACTTAACTGAATTTGAAAAAATATAAATTATAATTTGTTCAAAAGAATATACAGTATATACATATACACATGAAGTACAATTTAACACCTGAACACTACATGTTGCAGTTATGTAAGTCAATGGATAAATGGTTTAAACATTCAGCTTCACTCCAAGTAGTAGTGGTCTAGTAGGCTAGCATTAATTAGTATGATTGCTGACCAAACCAACCTTAATATTGGCAATTCAATTGTATGAAAACATGTTATTTTTATAAAACGGATAGTGTTATATATTTGGAATGTAAATTAGAAATCAAAGAAAGGGTATGTAGGTTCATCTGACAGAGCTTTGGGGTACGTCAGACCAAAAGTGGCATTGCCATTGGAAAAAAAACTTAATAAATGAATGGCTACTATGACCATTACATGGGAATACGGGCGGAAAATAGCAATTGTGCTAAAACCTGGCTGCAATGCATCTCTCCTTATTTTTATACAAGATTAATATTTAATTGTGCATTGTCCTGTCTAAATAAAATGACGTTACATTACATGTAACTGATATATTATTTTTAAGAATAGGTGATGTGCTGCAGTTGATGTACTGTATGTTGTGTGTTGTTTTATATACGTCATCATCGCACTCCAGACAAATAAATGATTGTTTAACTATAGTCTTCCTCATGTTTTGTTTTTTTATGTTTTTATGTATTTTACAGTAACAGGTGTAGAAATGCTTTGTGTTTCTTTTCAAGGCTGTATCATTTTATGATTTGTAATTCCACAAGTTAGCTCCAATGCTGCAATGACTACAAAGAAAAGACCTGTGCCTTCTGTATGTTGAACTGAATTCACAATAGAGATCTATGACTGTCTGTGATGAAGATACATTAATTAATGACTCTGACATACATAACGCGATTGTTTAAAACACTGTAAATAAAAAATGAATGTGTAAAACTATACTGTATGTCTGCCTTGGAAACAAACCTGTTGGATTAAAACCAAATGCTGCATTTAATGTCTCCTTGTAAGCCGCCTATTCAGATTTCATTCGATGTAGATATGGATGTTGAAACAGGTTGTTTTCTCCGGCCGGCAAAATAAAATAAATCTCCCTTCATGTTCATATTTATTGTGTTGTTTAAATAGATTTTTGGAGCAAACATGCTTATATTACGTCAGGTAGAAAACTAGAGCCAGTCCCAACACTCTCAGGCTGAGAGTGTTGGGACTGTGAAAGGTAACAGTTTCTGTACTAGAGGACACCCCCCTGTGAGGATAAGATAAAAGCTTGAGGGAGAGGATAGAGGGGTGTTCATTTTCAGAGGAGATCTTGGTGGACCGAGCTCTGACTTTATGTCTGTCGCTAGGGAAACTTAGACTCTGTTTGTGAACCCACAATTGTGTTGTAACTTTTATGCTGGACTCAGTAAACTTTGTTTAACTGAACTCTTCGTCTCAGATTGATCCTTGAAAGAAAACAATGAGAATTCAGATTTTTGTGAAATGTGATCTGCTAACCGACTCTAATTTAGATTTTTTAGTGTTGAGCAAAACTTGGCTGCACAGTAACATCCTGACCAGCATGATTGATGTTCCCGGTTACACTTGTCACAGAAAGGATAGAACATCTAACAAAGGCTGGGGGGGGGGGAGTACTATTCTATGTTAGAGACACTCTGAAATGTAATGAAATCAAACTGGATACACCATTAGAATGTTTGGTTTTGGTTTGAATGTTGTATTACCCCCCAAGATGAATTTTAACATTGTAGTGCTGTATAAACCACCATCGAGTTTCATTTCATGATAACCTAGACAAACTTTTTAAATATGTAAATAGTCGCACCGAATCCATCTTTCTTGGTGATTTTAATATTAACTGGCCAGAGAAAAACCGTAGAAAAAACTTAAAGAGAATGCTGTCAAAACACAGTCTTCAGAAGATGATGAAGGGCCCAACAAGGTACGCGAACGAGTAAAACTATGATAGATCTGATAGTCACTAACAGACCCCAGCGAATCATCAGAACGTATAATCTAATAACGGGGCTCTCTGATCATAATATGACAATGGCTGTCCGAAAACTCACTAAACAACGTTTACCAAAATTCGCAAACGAAAGTAAACCAGGGAACCCGGGTATGCCCAAAAATAAGCTGACACAAGTTGAAAATGATCTAAATAAGTTAGACTGGAATAACGTTCTAGAATCGAATGATTTAGAACATTGTTGTAACTCCCTGATGAAAAACCTCACAAACCTGATTGGGAAATACACTAAGACATTCAAAGGAACTCAACGAAAAGTCTCCTTACCATGGCTGAACAATGACACTCGTCAGCTAATGAAAAAAAGAGACTATGCAAACAATAACAGAATTCGAAGTGAATGGAGTTATCAGCACTAACAATTCAGCTAATGCAAATTAATTAAATAACTTCTTTATTCAGTCAGTGGAGGGGCTTGCTGAGAATTTTGAACCAGCAACCCTATCACAGACCACAAAGTCTGAGCCATCAAAGCTTTTCCAAATTAAGGAGGTCAGTCAGGAAAAAGTACATAAAATCATTAATAAACTAAATAACTAACATTTGGGATAGTGTAAGAACACAACTCATAAAACTATAGAATTACTATGTATTATTATTATTATTATTATTATACTAACAATAGTAGGCTATTTTAAAGGTACAATATGTAACATTTCTGCATTAAAATGTCTGAAAACGGGTGCCTGGGTAGCTCACCTGGTGGAGCAGGCGCCCACGTATGGAGATTTGCTCCTTGGGGCAGCGGCCGCGGGTTCGGCTCCGCCCTGCGGCCCTTTGCTGCATGTCATTCCCCCTCTCTCTGCCCTTTCATGTCTTCAGCTGTCCTGTATAAATAGACGCCTAAAATGTCCAAAAGATAACTTATATTATAACAGCTGGGGTTTAACAAAACGCCACTTTCACTGAGAGAAAGTCCTCTTAATAGCCTACATTGTCGACGATCACACAATTTTTCAACATAATTTGGGTTTTTTTGACCCGCAGCTCTTGAACACTCACTAATACCTGTTGTGGGAGGAGCCACACTACGTTTACTTCCGCAACAACTTAGCTCGGAGTGCTAAAAAGCAAAAGAGGTATCATTCTGCCTCCTTTTTTCGCGCATTGAAACCACTGTGCGTCTATTCATTTCATGGGAAATGTGCATGTTTGGTAGTTTGCTGGGTTCTCAGGGAGACGCAGTTTTCTCCCTTTTAAATCATCAACCAGGTACTTAAATAGACTCAATTACCATACACTTCACACAGACTACAATTAGGCTACAAACTGATTGGGAATTCCAAATAAGGTTAAGTGAGAAATGAGTGTAATTTTGAAAATACAAGGACACTCGGGTCTGTTTTGATTATGTGAACATGGTGAGGGCGAGGGGGTATCTCTTTTTCTTAATGTCATTTCGTGGCTGACAGGTTTTTAGGGTCTAGACCTCTGTGCTGTATAGACGATCTTTGTTACCGGTGTCTACTTAAAACAAGGTCGGTTCATGGTTCACTCTCACAAACCTAATCTAACGTGACTCAGGTTGAGACGTAGATGCTGTCTCTTAACGTGCCGTGTACCGTATTTATGCGGCTGTGTATTTTATTATGAACGGAGAGAGAATACAGTAAATAGGTGAATTCCTGGGTGGACAAAAAGGGATTTAATAACATGGACGGACGCGTTTGAAACATGATGCCACACCGCTCACCGCCTGCTACCAGCTAACTTACATTGCTAGTTAATTCTACTGTGAACCATTTGTTAGACTGATATTGCAACTTTACTGGACGACCGTTTACTGCGTTGTGAGAGCTTAAATTGTAACTTCTTATTGTTGAGCTACCTCACATTCCCCCCCCTGTAGCTACGAGCCACAGAATACCGGAAGTACTTCCCTTCAAAATAAAAGTAGGTGTAAAGAAATAACTAAAGTCATTTCTGTTTCTTCTGAGTGATCGTTGTGTGTATCACTATGTGTCCACTTGGGAGTGGCTAGATACTTTTATATATATATATATATATATATATTTTTTTTAACACTCGTAGTAGCCTACTTATGATAACTTTCTGAATAACTATCTTAATAAGCAGCATGGGCATCAGAGTAGCTGTGAGCTGCACTGTGTTGTATACCCTACTGGACGTGGTTGTCACCACTGTCATATACACACACGGATCACACTTGAGCATATTCAGAAATGATGCCCTGAACTTTAACATCCTCCAGTCAGCATTGGACCTCTGGGGGACTGTGCTGCTCAGAGCCTCCCTCCTGCTAGGAGCCTCCATAGGGGTGTCATGGAATAGAAAAGACGGCCCACCGAGGGTCGCAAAACTCACCACCCTCATTGTCCTCACCTGCCTGATCGTTGCCACCTACGCCCTGGCCAAGATGCTGATACTGAGCGAGCTGGGGCCTCTGAGCCACCAGCCCTGGATCCTGAGCCTGATATGTTGGACTTGTGCCTCTTCTCTGGGTGTCCTGCTGCTCTGGAGACTGCTGGGGAGGGAGTCCAACTCGGCCAGCAGTCACTACAACAGCAGCAGCAGCAGCGGTGGAGGAGAAGGGGCCTCCCAGGACACTGACAAGCTGATGGAGACAGCTGGTGAGGAGGAGCAAGAGGTGGGGTTTGAGAGGAGGAAGAAGGAAAAAGAGGAGGAGGGAAGCCAGGAGAAGGAGAAGACCAGCTCTGGGGCTACACTGGGACGTCTGCTGCTCTACTGCAGAAAGGATGGTGGGCTGCTCTCTGTAGCCGTCCTCTTTCTCATCATCTCAGCTGTGTGTGAGTGTCTCCTTGATATAGTATTATAAACCAGTCCAGTCAAAGTGTTTAATCTTGTCCGTTACAAATGGGGCTTGGTATCGTTTAAAAATGTCGATACCAATGCCAAAACCGCAGGGAAGAAGAATGGAATGCCATTCTTTTTTCTTTTTTTTTTTTTCTCCATCTTTTGATGATTAGTTTTGTTTAGAAAACCTTGAATCCACGTAAGACACAATGTCATCAGACACAATCCATGTCATTAGAATCAGTAAATCCATGTCAATTGACACAACGATCAGGCCAATGCTTTTTTGCGGTGATGATGGTGACGAGCTCAGACCAGCGGTAGGCGGGACGTGACCGTGGTAATGCGGTAACCGTCCTAGCCCTAGATTGGGGGCAGAGGGCATCTCTGAGTTATAGTGGCAAAATAAATCAACACAAAATTGGATGATATGGCGATTTAATTTGATTTAACTTTACTAATGATGGGCTTATCGTATTGATGCAGCCACAACAGAAAAGAAAAGAAAAGAAAAGAAAGAAAAAAGTTTATTTAGGCTCTTTCTCCAGAGGGGCAGCTCAGCCAATCGTTGTGGCAAAATATGATAAATCTGGTTTTTAATTGAATTATGTTATATATTACATATACAACGTGTATCAATGTGATATAGATAGGAGATGTCAATGTGTCTGCCTGGTGGGAGTCACAGACTTTCTCTCACGGCTGCCTTCCTCACGGCTGCAAAAGCCATGGCGGGCACCAAGCCAACGCCTTAAAGGAACACGCCGACTTATTGGGAATTTAGCTTATTCACCATAAAGCCCAGAGTAAGACAAGTCGATACATACCCTTCTCATCTCCGTGCGTGCTGTAACGCTGTCTGACGGTTCCAGCATTAGCTTAGCCCAGCACAGATCCTGCAGGTAACTGGTTCCAACTAGCCTGCTGCTACCGAATTGTGACAAAAGTGACAAAATAACGCCAACATGTTCCTATTTACATGTTGTGATTTGTCACTAGTCACAGTGTGTACAAAAAACAACGTAACATGAGACACAGCCATCTTCTAACAGTAAACAAACCGGGAACTATATTCTCAGACAGGCTTGCTGCGAGCATATCACTCCTCCCAAGTACTATATTCTTCCACCTGAGAATATAGTTCCCGGTTTGTTTACAGTTAGAAGACGGCTGTGTCTCATGTTACGTTGTTTTTTGTACATGCTGTGACTCTATAAATCACAACATGTAAATGGGAACATGTTGCCGTTATTTTGTCAGTTATTCGGAGCAGTAGGATTGCTGGAACCATTCACCTGCATGTTCTGTGCTGGCCTGATGCCGCTGGAGCTGTCAGACAGCATTACAGCACGCATGGAGATGAGAAGGATATGTATCGACTTATCTAACTCTGGGGTTACGGTGAATAAGCTAAATTCCCAATAAGTCGGCGTGTTCCTTTTAAGCGTTCAAAATGCAAGATCAGCTAAATGACTTCATCTAGTGGAAAATCCCCCAAAAAGGTGGTCTTCAGCCTCAAAAGTAGCCAATTAAAGTTTTACACACGTGTTTTGAAGGTGATCATTGGAGCGCTCCTTAGGAGGAGGGTCTCTCTTTTGGACGATATAAGGCGAACTTTAGCAAGCTTTCCGGTACTTGCTCAGGCTTTTCTCTTTTTCACATCTGACTCTGCATGGATTTTCTGAGACCTCGTTTTGGGACTTTTTCATACTTTGAAGAGAAGTTATCAAAGTGCAGCTGGCTATATGGTCCGCGCCTATGAATCCGGCCTTAGGTCGCGGACCAATATTTTATTTCAACACAATTGGGGCAAACGCGCTGTTGCCCAGGCAACAATAGCCCGTATCTGTGCACGTCCCTGCAATTCCGTGACTTCGATACCGGTTCCTAAACAATACTTTTCTCAATACCAATTTTATAAAACAAAAAGAAATTCCAACATTACACCTACGTGAGCCCCGTCTCTGTGCGTAACGTAGAGTTTTTCCTGCCTGCCTCTACAACGTGTAACGCTAACCAGCCAATCACAAACATTGCTAGATCTTGGTGGATGCATGCTGCATGCTTATTGGCTCACTGATGCTGATGAAATTTACTTCTTAGGGATTGAAATTGGGCATTGCATGACGAGGCATTTTTCGATACTTGATACTTTAGAGGCAATTTGGTCGGTGTCTAAAAAGTATTGACTTAGGTACCCAGCCCTAGTTACAAAGGCTTGCAACACTCCTGTGCAGTAGCTCAGTGTCTTGGTAATTGTGTTTAAGTACTGAGTCTATAGTTTATGAGCGTGTTTCTCATTCCAGATTATGCAACACTTAGCTATTGCTCTCATTATGAGCAACTAAGTGGCGACACTTCAATGTCAAAAGTAAAACAGTGATGGGCTTTGTTTTCCTTATGTTTTACACCGACACAACATTAGAGATAGGAGATAAAAACGGGGGTGAAAGGACCTTATAGCACCTTATTGAAGATGCAGTGCATTTATTGGTGCAGTGTTTTTCAGGACATATACACAATAGCTCAATGTTACATTCTGATCACGATTGTTTTGGGTTCGTATCCTATCATCTACTGGCTTGATCTCTGTGAGTTGATTCTGAAAGCAGTTATGAGATTTTGAAGAACAAAGCAACACAAAGCACACACATTTTCTAACAATCTCTCCATTCACTTCCATGACGTGAGAGTAGATAAGAAAGAGGCTCCATAGGACAGGAGGATTGGTTCAATGTAGGTTCACGCAGATACATCTTCAGAAAGGAAAACAATGTATGATACAAATTTACAATACCGGTTCAATACAATTCTGGCATAAAATGAACCTAGGGGTTAATCACATGTGTGTACCACGTCGACCGTTCTCTGGGACATGTTTTCATGCTAATCGAATGCGTCTCTAACTTGAAACAAGCTAGCACAAACTGGTGATAAGCTTATAACGCTAGCCTTCGGGGCAGAGGGCAAATCGCTATTTCTACACCACTAACAAGGCTCAAAATAGCACCACACTTCAACGGTAGCATTATGAGGGTCCCTACATGTAAACCGAAGCATTGATAACTTTGTAAGTGTACAGACAGTTTATTAAAAAGATAGATTATAAAGACTACCGTTCATGTATACAGGCAGGCGCCATCTTGGGAAAACAGTCATGGCCAGTCAAACGTAGGTAGCCTGAACCCTGCCAACGGCACAATGTTTAGCTAGTCAGCTCGTGACTTTGCCTGGAACGCTACCATGTCGTGAGTCGTGACTTGAAGTTGTAACTTACGGGCTAAAAATTGTGTCTGTAACGCAGCATATGTTACTGGTTACTGGTAGCACGGCGTTCGTCGTTCGACTGGTCATGACCGTTTTCCCAAGATGGCGCCTGCCGGTATAGTGAACGGTACAGTCTTTATAAACTATCTTTTTAATAAAGTTGTACAAAGTTGTCAATGCTTTGGTTTACATGTAGGGACCCTCATTATGCTACCCTTGAAGTGTGGTGCTATTTTGAGCCTTGTTAGTGGTGTAGAAATAGTGATTTACCCTCTGCCCCGAAGGCTAGCTTCATAAGCTAATCAGCGGTTTGCGGTATCTTGTTTCAAGCTAGATCCACGTTCGCTTATTATGAAAACATATCCCAGAGAACGGTTGACTCAGTACACATATGTTATTAACCCCTAGGTTCATTTTGTGCCAGAATTGTCCTTTAAAAACGACTTCTAACAGTGTAAATTATGGCCCCTTTAACAAGGGCTTAAAATAACTAACTTTTTATGAGTCAGACGATTATTTTCTCAGTCAACCTTTGGGTCTGTGGACCATCAGAAAATAGAGACAAATGTCCATCTCTGGAATATTTTCACAAGGGGACTCAGAGTTTCTTATTTTCTTCCCAAAAGATAGATGTTTGTCAACTGGTTAAGTGATACTAATTTGACAGAATTTTCACTAAGCATCTTGATAATTGATGGCATGTGGACAGCCCTTACATTATATTTTGGCCTCTCTCTCTAACCTGCAGGTGAGGCCTTCATACCGTACTACTATGGGAAAGCAATTGATAGCATTGTGGTTGACCAGAGCATGGAGCACTTCGCTAAGCCTGTGATCACACTGTCAGTGCTGGCCTTTGCCAGGTGAGTATCAGGAGACCATCAGAAGACGTGATGTGTGTCATCACTAGGCCTAGTTTCAGCGGTGATCCAGAATGGTTTTCTGCTTGTGGTGGAGATGTGTTTAAGGTCCCATGGCATGAAAATTTCACTTTATGAGGTTTTTTAACATTAATAGGAGTTCCCCCAGCCTGTCTATGGTCCCCCAGTGGCTAGAAATGGCGATAGGTGTAAACCGAGCCCAGGGTATCCTGCTCTGCCTTTGAGAAAAGGAAAGCTCAGATGATTGATCATTGTGGGACTGGCTCTAGTGGCTGTAGTTCTGCACCAAAGCTGAATTTCGGGAAAGAGACTTCAGATACAGTATTATGGGACCACTAAGGTCAATATAAAAACATCCAAAGAGCACCATGTCATGGGACCTTTAACATTCTGAGTTTTATTTTATTTTTGAATTTGTTTAAAATCTGTCGGATATTCTGTGGAATTCTGTGTCTGCAGTTTCCGTATGGCCCTGGTCATCACTTTGATCCTGTGGGCATTTTCAAAGTAAAACAACTTAACGTAAATTGAAGGTGCGCAATTGCCCATTTATGTTACATTGCAGCATTTTTCGCTGACTGCCAACTGCAGCAATCTTGCTTAATACTGGACCAATGACAAATAGGCCGGGAGCCAGGTCCACTCCTCAGGATGTTTTTTGTTACCTTTTTTTTCATTATTATTTCCTATTATCTTATACCTTGGGCCATCACAATTTGATGACGACCACCCCCAAAGATTCTGGGGATTGCTGCCTTTTTGCTGTCGAATATCACCCTCAACATAGCACAAAGTGTGAGCTCAAGGATGGTGGTCCCCCGTTCCCCCGCTTGTCCTGACCATTCCATTTGGGAGACCAAGCAACCTAGGCGCCTCCGTGGGTGCTCATGGGCGCACGCCCTTTAAAAAAAAAAAAAAAAAAAAAAAAAAGGTTGTCAAAAAATGTTTGCATTTCAGACGGCCGACACGAACGCCTATCAACTTGATAATAAAGTCGTAAAGTAGGCTGTCTTTCAACTCAGGATAGGATTGGAGATGAAAAGTTTAACTGACACATAACCGCGATCAGCTTCGTGGGTGCTCAGTATTAGCGGAGCACCAACTGCATCGGTGCCTATGCCCAGCAACCCGTTTGACCGGTTCGACCCAGAGGTGAACTGGCCCCCGCTCCCCCCTCCCGCCTCCCCTTCTCACACAGCTTCTCTGTGCACGGTACCTTCTCAGCAAGCAGGGGTGCCAAATTGGCCGATTCCCCACACGGTGAAATGATAGATAATACAGTAGAAAACCTCTTCGAGGATTGTGCTCGTGCCGCCCCCCATGTGTCATGAAAAAATGCCGCCCCGGGCGGCTGCCCGCTTCGCCCGTGCCAAAAACCGGTACTGAAGAGCTGAAATGTGTTCAGGTGAATAATCTTCAGCCAGCTGGTTGATGTTGATTAGTCTATCTCCCATGTCAAAGATGATGTTGACAGTTGATGACTTGGCATAATACAGGGGGATAAAGAAAGACTCTTAACTGTTCGGATGTGAGGCATTTTAGTTTGGATATACTGCATGTAAATGATCACCCTCACATCTGTTTCTTCATGTTTTGAAGAGATCTCTGGTGGAAGTTCTTTTGACATAACTCCAGCATTGCATTCTATCTTGAAAGCAGTGACGGACTGGGATCAAAAAACGGCCCTGGCATTTGCAACACACTAGCCCTATTTTTGTCAACAACCTAGCTTGGAAAATAGTAACTCTGCCTTCCGAGTTCATCTTTCCACGCACCTTGCGGCTGCATGCATAAAATAACTTTATCAGTAGTGGCCCATAGGGGTGCGGCCCATCTGGCATTTGCCCAAATTCCAGATGGCCAGTCCGTCACTGCTTGAAAGCTTGACCAGCCTCTGTGAAAATGACAGGCCTGACAGGATGATGTCTTCCATCATATCATGAGAGCTCCAGTGATCCAGAAGTAAATGAAGGAGTGCCTTCTTGTTTTCATCATCTGAGAAAACCATTCCAATCAGTGGGTCGATGATAAGCCCATTAACTATGTTGTTATTTTGCGAAAAAGCCATCGTTTTGTTGAGATGGAGTATGGCGTCAGAGTCAAGGGATAGGTCATTAGGTCAGAGATGCTAATTTGTGACTTAAGTTCTAGGGATTTGATGAAGATCTGAAATATAAACCCACCTGTGGCCTTGTACTGGATCACTTTCTGGTTTGATGCCACAAGCTTCCTTTTAGGCGTGGTAGACGACATTGTCTTGAATTTGTTCCTCTTGATGGGTTCAAAGAAAAGGACCTTTTTGTTTGTAGTTGATTACGGATGAACTTCTCTTTTTGAGTTATCAACTTGTGATGGCCCAAGGTATAAGATAAGAGGAAATAATAGTGAAAAAAGGTAATAAAAAACATCCTGAGGAGTGGACCTGGCTCACGGCTTAAAAGATTGTTGTACCCATCAGTCACTTAGACACAAAAACATAGGAAAATAGAGTCCAGGTTGAAAAAAAGAAGAAGAAAGTTACCCTTTTAATGCTTTGTGAAACCTTTGCCCTCTCCTCAGTTCCCTTGCAATGGGAGTACGTGGAGGAGTCTTCACTCTGACGATAGCAAAATTAAACCTTCGGCTTAGGAACCATCTCTTCAGAACTCTTATGAGGCAGGAAATTGGCTTTTTTGATGAAAACCATACAGGTGATATGTATGTGATATCTGCACTATTGTTTTCTCCCCCTGTGTGGGGGTCTTGTTCAATAGAGCAGTCCTTCTAAAGTTATTTCATGCCGATATATCACCTCGTAGGTGACATCATTTCCCGTCTGTCAGCTGACACCACCCAAGTGAGTGACCTCCTTTCCCTGAATATCAACATCTTCCTGCGGAGCACCATCAAGGGCATTGGCGTCTTCATCTTCATGTTTGGGATGTCCTGGAAGCTCACACTGGTGGCCATCATGGGATTTCCTTTCATTGCCGTTGTCTCTAAACTTTATGGCAATTACTACAAGGTAAAGTAGATTTGTGTATGTGTAAATCATTTTATATACAGATGCAATTAAATTAACTTTTTTTATTTTTTTATTTCTATTTAAGAAATTGACCAAAGAGGTGCAAACAATCCTTGCAGATGCCAATAAAGTTGCAGAGGAAACCATTTCATCCATGAGGACAGTACGGAGCTTTGCCAACGAATGTGGGGAGGCCGAGTCCTACTATGGCAAGCTTTTGGTCATGTTCCAGCTCAACAAAAAACAAGCCCTGGCCTATGCTGGCTACATGTGGTCCAGTAATGTAGGTATCAGCAGTTGTCCATTCAGATGAAGATTTCAAACTCTAAACCTGTTTTTAGATTTTTATCTAACTTACTAATACAGTAGCTATATGTTACACTGTTGGCATCAATCTGATCTCTGTGTGTTTTTCAGATCTCAGAGCTTGCTTTAGAGGTTGCTATCCTCTACTATGGCGGCCACCTTGTAATAACCGGTCAGATGAGTAGTGGTGCCTTGATATCTTTTTTCATATACATGCTCGAACTGGGAGAATGTCTTCAGGTGTTTCATCAGTTTTATAAATATAATTTTCATTATGTGTGTATGAAGACACTTAACCCCTAAACCAAAGTCACGTGTGGTTTACTTTATAGAATATTGCATCGGTGTACACAGGCCTCATGCAGGGAGTTGGAGCTGCTGAGAAGGTTTTCGAGTACCTGGACAGGAAACCCAAACACCCAGCTGATGGCACAGAGGCTCCAGACACATGCACCGGTGTGGTGGAATTTAAAGACATCAAGTTTGCCTATCCAACACGCCCTGAGACTGAAATTCTCAAGGTTTGTTCTCAGGGATCTTGCTGCCATCATGTGTTGATAAACTGTACAACTCTTTGGCTCCCACTCCTAGTCTTGCATTGCTAGACCTATATCCACAGTGCTGTGGAGTAAGTTCTGGCTACATCGCAAATACATTCCAGTATAGGTGAAAAACGCTCTGGGTCGTTTGCATTTCTTTAAACCAATCACAATTGTCTTGGATGGCGTCAATAGTGCGTTCCATTTGCCTATGAAGCCAAAGCTGGGAATGGAGTCACACTCCAGTTGAACACGTTTCCATTTACAAGTCGGATTTTCACTGTTTTCATTAGCTCTAGCCAGGTTAGCCATTGTTAGCAATGCCAGTTTATAACCTCATTAATTCAATTAAATTGTATTTATAGTATCAAATCATAGCATGAGTTATCTCAAGACACTTCACAGATAGAGTAGGTCTAGACCACACTATAATTTTCAAAGACCCAACAATTCCAGTAATTCCCCCAAGAGCAAGCATTTGGCGACGAAAAACTTCCTTTCAGCGAGAAACCTCAGACAGACCCAGGCTCTTGGTAGGCGATGTCTGACAGTGCTGGTTGGGGGGTTGATGAACAGTGGCAATAATAGTCACAAGGAAGATAATGGAACTATGATTAGAAATAGTAGTTGTAGTAGTTCATGGCGTAGCAGGGCACTGTATGGTGTAGCAGGGCATAGCAGGGTGTAGCAGGGCACTGCAGGGCATAGCAGGGCAATTACATTAGCATTACGCCGTTTTTGTGTATACAAACAGCGTAACAACATTGTCCACTGACAGAATATGGACAGCGCTACGTGTAAGACTGATTTAGTGAGACACAAATAAAACAGAAGTGTCAGGAACACAGGTTCTGCGGGAATCAATCACCACAGCAATTTTTATATTATTTGAACATAATAATAGTTATATTTGAAGATAATTCAATTATGTGCGAATATCAGCAAAAGTTGCCCTAGCCTCGAAACCCCCTAATTTCTTTACTATATTTCAACTTTGTGATGTGTTTTGAAGGGAGTGTCATTCACTTTGCGGCCTGGGGAGGTGACCGCCCTCGTGGGTCCTTCAGGCAGTGGAAAGAGCTCCTGCGTGAGTCTGCTGGAAAACTTCTACCTTCCTCAGCAAGGCCAAGTGCTGCTGGATGGAAAGCCCATTCACACCTTCCAGCATGACTACCTCCACTCCAAGGTCAGACCACTTCAGTGGGATTGATGGAGTTCAACATTTAGGACAGAATGTGTTCTTTTAAAGTTTAATACTTGCATATTCTTTATTTGTCGTATTGTCAACAAATCAAACAAATGAAAAGACCAAAACTAATAATGTGTAAGTCTTGGGTTGGGTACCGAAACTCTGTGCCAATAGGGAACCGTTGCCGACGTAAACGGTAGTAACGAGACCGAATAAGAACGAAAGTTTCGGTGCCTCATTTCGGTGCCTGACTTTACACTACACCTGACAGCATGTAACGTTAGCCTACCTTTAGCTAGCAGCTGGATTAATCACGGTTAAAATGCTGACAGCTAACGTTAAACAGTGTAAAGTGTGACTGTATTTCACTGTGGAGGACTTCTACAGCGGGATGTAACAGTCTGCTCTGCAGCGCAGCAGCTGCCGTTGTCGCAATTCATAGATATACAGTATGTTTATATGGTCGGAATTAAACAACACAGACGGTGCGTTCACTTGCAGCTGCCGTTGTCGGAATTAAACAACACAGATTCACTTAAAACAGGTAGCCTCGTGGTGCATTGACAGTGATTGTAAAATACCCTTTTCCCATCTGGGGTTCAACAGCAATTTACTGGTGAAATAAGTTATTGTTATAGTTATTACGTTATTATTAAATCTTTAATTTTGACCATGGCCTTAGCAATAAACAAGTCACTGACTGTTGTTTACTACCCTTATTTTTTTTCTTCTTTTTTTTTTTTTTAACTTTATTGAAAAGTACCGGTTTAGGCACCAGCACCCTTTTAAAAGTATCGATTTAGCACCGGAATCGAAAAAAAAAAAAAACGATACCCAACCCTATGTAAGTCTGACTCAGTACTTTCCAACTTTTCCTTCCCTTTCCCGTTTTTTTGTTTATTTAACTTTTTTTGAACATGAGCAACAGTCAGAACATGAACAACCATCAGAAAATGAGTGTTAATAGTGACAGTTTGCTTTATTTTTTTAAACCCCTTAACCCAGCATAAAGCCCCCCCCATACAAAAATATTAAAAAAAGGTCTCAAAGAAGAAGATAAATAATGTTTAGACTTACAGTACTAGTAGGTTAAAACACAGAGGCAAGATATATATTTGGAAGACTTTTTTTTTTTTTTTCTTTTATACCGGTGATGCATTCTCAGTTAATGAGAGAAAAGGACCCCACATTTTCATAAACACATCAAAGCGTCCTGAGGTTCTAAATATCACACGTTCATAGCTGGCAATGCTTGACATAAGGTCCAACCATTCATCATATGAGGAAGGTGTGTCTGACTTCCAGTGTCTAAGAATGACTCTGCAACCAGAAACCATAGCTAAACGGCACCATAGCGTCTGTTGTCAAGATATGTGTGTATCCTCTGGTACAATACCCAACATACACAAGACAGGGTTCTTATATAATGAAAGACGAAAAACATTATTAACCAATTGTACGATTTTCTCCCACATATCCTCCACCATGTCACATTCATATAACATATGAGCCATAGTTCCTATATCTTTGTTACATCGCCAGCATAGTGCAGTATTCCTTAGTTGAAGTCTAGCCAATTTGCTTGGAGTCCAGTAGCATCTATTAAGAATTTTATAATTTATCAGCTGGGATTGAGTTTCACGAACGTTAGCATGCCATTTTGAAACAACCTGTTTCCAAGCTTCTTCTTTGATCACACACCCTAAATCTCTTTCCCATGCCACTTTAAGACTATTTAAGTTAGGTGCATTAGCACCTCTAATATAGGCACAAAAAACTTTTTTTTTAAATTTTTTTAGAGTTGCATGGAGACAATGTCTTATTTGGAAGTATTTCCAAAAATCAGTGTTCGATAGCCTGTAAGTTTGTTTTAATAGGTTATCTAAATACCATATTCCCATATTAGCCCATTGTATCCATCAGAAAGCCTTTTAATCTATTCGTAGCTTGGTGTTGTGCCAAACTGAGGCTCTAGTTGTTAGCCATGGGGTTTGTTTTGAATGTAGGTGATACAATTTCCAACTTTCCCTAGTGAATTTAAGAACTGGATTTTGGTCTGGTATTGGTCGGGTAAACTGTGTAAAGAAGGCCTCCGATGGAAATGGGGCAATTAGTTATTTTTCAATATGCACCCAAGCAGGGGCTTTGTTGTATGTCATATTATTTTTAGCCAGCTGCGAGAGCGAGAATACCAGTCAATTCTGGGAAGAGAGAGCCCGCCTGAACTTTTAGCAGAATACAATTTAGTATGATTAAAGAGGGATCTCTTCCCTTGCCAGATGAAGGATTCTACATATTCATTGTATTCTTTCAGATGGGATGGTGGCAGCACAAGTGGAAGCATGTATGATAGATAATTAATTTTAGGTCCAATTATTATTTTAACTAATTCATTCGACCCATAATGGATAATGTAAGTTTACTCCAGTTCTGTAACAAATTTCGGATATCCTGAATAATTGGTTGAAAGTTAATCTGCATCATTTTCTCCAATCCTGGTATGAGTTTAATTCCCAGATAAACCATGCCTGATGAGACCCATCTAAATGGCCACTGGTCCCTTGTTATCCCATGGCAATTTTTAGACAATGGCATTACTTCTGACTTGGTCCAATTGATTTTGTAGCCTGAGATCTGGGAAAAATCGTCAATTAAAGAGCACATTGTAGGTACTGTCATTTGTGGGTTACTGGAGACAAGTAATATATCATCAGCATATAGAAGTAACTTATGCTCCTGCTGGCCCGCTATAACACCTTTTAATATTTGGATTATTACGTATTGCAATAGCTAATGGCTCTAAGACCAGTGCAAAAATTAGAGGGGAAAGGGGACACCCTTGTTTAGTGCCTCTATGTAGCTCAAACCGCGATGACATTACACTGTTACATAGTACTGATGCCACTGGTTCAGTGTAAAGTAAATTTACCTATTTAGTAAATAAAGGTCCAAAACCAACTCTTTTAAGTGTTTGACAGGGTTGAATGGGGTTTTTATTTCAAAGGCCTTCTCTGCATCTAGAAAGAAGGCCATGACAGGGTCAGTGTTATTTCTAGAGCTCCACATAAGGTGTAATAATCGTCTCCTATTATCTGCTGAACACCTAGCCCTGATGAAACCAACCTGGTCAGGATGTATAATAGTAGGTAGTATTTGATCCAATCTTTTTGCAAGCATTTTGGCTAATATCTTCCCATCAACATTACCAAGTGAAATGGGTCTGTAGCTTGCACATTGTTGAGGGTCTTTCCCTTTTTTATGAATGAGAGTGATTATGTTGGTTCTCATACTCTCTGGAAGCTTACCCTTTACCAGAGCATTCTGAAAGACACAAAGCAATTTAGGGGCTAACACCTCAGAAAACTTTTTATAGAAATCAGAGGGAAAACCATCTTCCCCGGGGGCACGGCCTGGCTTGAGGTCCTGTATGGCACACTTAATCTCTTCTAATGTCATGTCATTTTCTAACGAGTCACTATCTTGTGTGGATAGACAAGGAATCTGTAGGGAAGAGAAGAATTGGTCATATTGTTCTATAGATACTTCCCCTTGCGATGTATATAAATCTTGGTAAAAAGACTTGAAAGTCTTATTAATTTCCCCCGCCTCTTATTTTTGTCAATAGAAATATTTGGGAAAAGAATGTAAACTCTTTCTCTAGAGGATGAAGTGTACGCCATATATCTATTAGTCCACATTCATCTATCATAGTATCAATGGCTGTGTACATTAAAGGTATGGCCTGTTTGTGACTTGACTTATCCAGCTGTGTATTACTGACCTGGTTGAAATCACCACCAAGTATTACATTATGATTACCAATATTTCTAATAATATTGCAAATTTTGTTAAAGAAATCGGGAGATATCACATTGGGGGCATAGATATTCATAACCGTAACTTTCTGTCCTTTTAAGCTTGAATCCAAGGCTATCCACCTGCCTTCCTGGTCATTATATGCTTTGTGGACATTAAAGTCTAAACCTTTTCTAATCAAAATAGCGACACCCCTACTCCTAGTGTTGAATGTACTTGAGTATGCTTGATCAATCCACCCCCTCTTAAATTTCTCAGATTCCTCAGCACTCACACAGATGAGTTTCTTGCAGCATAGCTATGTCTGATTTGTTTTGCTTGAGATAGGTGAGGATTTTCTTATGCTTTATTACGAGTTACATCACGATATGTTCCATGAAATAATTTTTGTGAATCCCATAGTATGTCTCTTGTTTATAGATTATTAGTCATAAGAGTAGATGATATAAATCTTACACAGTTTATTGTCTCCGTCAACATAGTTATGTATGTTGTATGTAGTTGCAAAGCCCAAACCAAAACCTGCAATAAATGCCCAATAAGTATCAAACCAGAAAAGTAAAAAGAAGAAACAAAAAACCACCCTTCCCCAAGCAAACCCTTCCCTATACAAGAAGGCTGCACCCCTAAGCCGTTAAGCATCCGATATGTTGATTTCCTCATTACGCTGATCTCGCGATAGTCTCCTTTCCTGTGGAAGTCTCCCGATTATCAAACATAACAGTGAACATAGAAGGCTCATACAGGAAGTAACGAATACTCAAAGGGTATATCTCAGAACAATTGAACTGCTGATACTACAACCCATTAACCATCCGATGACCAAATACGAGATAGAGAGAAAATAATTAACACAGTGGTACCTCTGGGAAAAGTTCTGTCCAAGATATCTGAGGGCAAGCTCCCGGTCACTATAACGGTGAAAACACAGTACAAAGGCTCGCGCGGGCTTACCCGCTGTAGGCTTGAGACCGAGAGAGCGATGCGCTCTGCCCAGTGGTGGTGGGCTCGTGAATACCTCAGCCATTGCTTCAGCCAGTAATTCCGAAACGAATACGGTGGGATCCTTGCCATCCTCGCTCCCCTCAGGTACATTCAGGATGTGCAGATTAGATCGGCGCGATCTATTCTCCAGGTCGTCCAGACGCTCCAGCAGCAGGGTAGTTCAGCAATCAGTTGTGTCATGGACAGGGAATCGTCCATGTTTCCCTCCGAGTCTTGGTTTCTAAATTGAGACGCCACAGTTACCATGCTCGTTAGTTTGCTAGCAGCGCTAGCCTTTTTCGACTGCGACGCTGCACTTCTCTGTTTAGGATTAACGTTACTCATTGTGCATCAGTTAGTATGTAAGCTCTTCCTTAGTCGACTTTAAAACGTTTTTAAAGTGAAATTCACTGCAAAAGGAGTGTATGAAAAGGAGAAAATCGGGAGACCGTCCGTTCTGCTGCGTCCTCCTAAGTCGCCATACCGGAAGTCCAAAAACCTTTACCCTTTAATATCAACAATGTTTTTGGCAGCTGTCAGAACTAAAATGCAAATTTTTCGTAACATTAATTAAATAATCATTTCGAAGTGAAACATTATAAACTAGGAATACAGGCTCCATTTACTTTAGCTAGCACAGACGAACTGATGTGGGGTTTTTTTTAGATTATTTTTGGGCATTTCCGCCTTTAATCACTGGGACAGCTTAGATATGAAAGGGGAGAGAGAGAGAGGGAAGACATGTAGGAAATTGCCACAGGTCAGATTCAAACCTCTACATGTGGGCACGCGCTATACCAACTGAGCTACCCTTGCGCCTGAACTGATGTGTTTTTAATAGTTTTTGGACAACGTTTGCTACATACTATACTTGTTACTGGGATCAGTTCATTGTTGGTTAAGGTCTTTCACACATAAAACCATCCATTTGTTATTTTGTTTCTGCAGGTAGCTCTTGTGGGCCAAGAGCCTGTGCTGTTTGCCCGGACGGTCGAGGAGAACATCACCTATGGCCTGACTGACATCCCAATGGAGACTGTGGTGCAGGCTGCAATCAAGGCGAATGCTCATGATTTTATCACCTCCCTCCCTACAGGCTATGGAACAAGTAATTATTATTTATATGTGTTCGTTTAGAGGTCAGACGTCGATGTATTGGTAAAGAAAAAGATAGATAAGCCAAGACACCCAGTCAGTAATCGTTAAAAAAAATTATATTAAATAAGATTTTAATATTGCCCTCATACTAGCTTTCCCATTCTGGTCTCCTGCTTGAAATCTCACGGTTAGTTTTTAGACTCAATGGGATCTTGTCCCCAATTAACATCTCAATTATTATGTTCGTTTTGGAAGAGTACTGTGGGTTTTATAAAAAGGAAATGGAGCTAACTGTTATTTGTGCTTCATAAAGATGAAGTCATGCAGCAGAATTACTGCTCATTTTTATTCACCAGATGTTGGAGAGAAAGGCACCCAGTTGTCAGGGGGGCAGAAACAAAGGGTGGCCATTGCAAGAGCTCTCATCCGCAACCCTCGTGTTCTTATCCTGGACGAGGCGACCAGCGCCCTAGATTCAGAGAGTGAACACATTGTGAGTGAAAGGCTACATTAATGAACTTTTGAATGTGTCCGAGAGCTGCTGATTCATCTCAGTGATCATTTTGTTAATCTCTGATATATCTGCTGCAGGTTCAGAAGGCTCTAAACAACATCATGCAGGAGCGCACGGTGTTGGTGATCGCCCATCGGCTCAGCACTGTGGAGAAGGCAGACAACATCATTGTGATCGACAAGGGCCATGTGGCTGAACAGGGGTCTCACAGTCAGCTGATGGCCAGTGGGGGGCTATACTACAAGCTGGTGCAGAGGCAGGTCCTGGGCATCGAGACAGGGGCGGAGGTCCTCAACAAATCCAAAAAACTCAACTGGAAGTCTAATGGTGGAAGGCAGAGGAGAAGCCAAAGCAGCAGTGGCAGTGAGTCTGAACACAATTTGCGCTACTGAGCATGAACTGCAGGGTGTGGTAATGGAATTGGACTGTTGGAAGGGTTGATTATTTCTGGATATTCTGGGATTCAAACCATATGTACTGTAGAAACTATTTTGTGCAGTAATTCACAAGTGTAAAGTTCCCTCACTGAAATCCAGGAACGTGATATATTTTATTGTAATTTGATCATGTCAGAATCCGGTCAGGTTGAGATCCACTTATAGACAAACTGAGAGGTATTATGAAGTAAAAAATATAGTTGAATGTCTTAGAACATATCATAGAGCAGTGATTCCCAACCAGGGGTACTTGTACCAAGGTAGAGACGTTCTGATACCATGTCCTTCCCGATACTGATTTCGATACCCAAATTGAACCTCGCTGATACCGCGTACCAATCCGATACCAGTGTGTTAACAATTATATATATACTTTTATATAAAGTATTGCTGTCAAAAATGTTTGGGAATTTCCGCCTTTTATTACCAGGATAGCTTAGATATGAAAGGGGAGAGAGATGGGGAAGACATGCATGAAATTGCCACAGGATTCGAACGCATGTTCTGTGATGTCGCTCCATAGTTTGGGAAATCAGGAAGCTGTAGCAGTAACGATGGTGAAAGTGTTGCCAACTTGGTGACTTTCTCGCTAGATTTAGCAACTTATAAATATATTCAAATTAGGTCTGTCAAAATTAACGCATTAAAGGTCCCATGGCATGAAAATGTTTTTTTAACATTAATATGCGTTCCCCCAGCCTGCCTATGGTCCCCCAGTGGCTAGAAATGGCGATAGGTGTAAACCGAGCCCTGGGTATCCTGCTCTGCCTTTGAGAAAATGAAAGCTCAGATGGGCCGATCTGGAATCTTCTCCTTATAAGGTCATAAGGAGCAAGGTTGCCTCCCCTTTCTCTGCTTTGCCCGCCCAGAGAATTTGGCCCACCCATGAGAGAGAGACATCGTGGCTTGCAAACGAGCAAAGTTATAGTTGGTCAAGGCCACACCTCCACCCTCCACCTTGCCCCCCCGTCACCTAACACCAAGAAGAAGACGGTGACTGCGTCCACACTGGATGTAGTGTACGGTGCACGTCCAACTGCAGTTCCGGGCAAGACCCGCACTTCAATAGCTTTCACGCTCTACGATTGGCCAGGCGTTCATGCCTGACCAATCGGCTATCCAAACCTTAACTACTAGGTCAATGCCTGACCTGATGTCAGGCTGCTTCGTAGGGCGGGTCTTGCCCAGAACTACAGTTGGATCCATAATTATGCATACGCTGCACCTTGTAGGCTTAGGAGGTTAAACTTGATTCTAAATCACAAACAAAAGGCAAAAGCCACTCACTTCATCAAAAGAGAGACTTCCTGCTCTGAGTAACAGGCATTATTACTTAGGCATACATTTTAACTAACTCATTGAACATTAATAAGCAGCTCAAGACCCAATAAACCAAAACAAAGAAACAAAGCTCCTTGAGGAGAAATGGATAAAGAATAGGGTCTTTTGAATGGTAAGTTGAGTTTCAAAGCCCTTCCAGATGGTTCTCTCGACAGGACTAAAGTTATTTGCTTGTACGGTCAATGTGAACTGAGTTACCATCGGAGTAGTTGAGTCTCCACTTGAGCATTAAAACTAGAAAAAATATCCTTCTTTAAAATTATATATTGGGATATTTTATAAGAGTATTTGAGACTCTACTACTCCATTGGTAACTGTGTGTGTGTGTGTGTATGTGTATATATATATATATATATATATATATATATTTAAAATGTTATATAGTACAGTAACAGTTCAAAACGGTAGTGCAACTGACTACACTTTCTGCGAGGCCAAATGCGAGCAGACTAAACCAGAAATCAATTGTTCTTCACCGTGCTGTGTGCTTTTTAGAGCAAGAAGAAGAATTGATTTCTGATTTGGTCTGAATGCTAACAAGCTAGTGGGGAGCTGTTTGATCCAGTTGAAACTACTTTTAGAGTTGATTTTTAATTTTTTCAGGCTAAATTACGTGGTATTGGATTGGTGCATAGACTTGCGTACTCGCCAATACCAATACCAGCATTTTTGGAGGAATTTATCTGCTGGTATTGGTATTGGTATCGGAACAACTCTACCAGGGGGTGCTTCTACAGTTGCCAGGAGGTACGTGAAAAGATTGTAGGGTAACTGAACTGAATTTGAAAAAATATAAATTATAATTTGTTCAAAAGAATGTATATACATATAAGTACACTTTAACACCTGAACACTACATGTTGCAGTTATGTAAGTCAATGGATAAATGGTTTAAACATTCAGCTTCATTCCAAGTAGTAGTGGTCTAGTAGGCTAGCATTAATTAGTATGATTGCTGACCAAACCAACCTTAATATTGGCAATTCAATTGTATGAAAAAATTAACAATATCCACTTTTATAAAATGGATAGTGTTATATATTTGGAACGTACATTAGGAATCAAAGAAAGGGTATGCAGGTTCATCTGACAGAAGTGTGGGGTACCTCACACTTCCAAAGTGGCATTGCCATTGGAAATAAAACTTAATAAATGAATGGCTACTATTACCATTACATGGGAATACGGGCGGAAAATAGCAATTGTGCTAAAACCTGGCTGCAATGCATCTCTCCTTATTTTTATACAAGGTTAATATTTAATTGTGCATTGTCCTGTCTAAATAAAATGACATTACATGTAACTGATATATTATCTTTAAGAATAGGTGATATGCTGCAGTTGATTTACTGTATGTTGTGTGTTGTTTTATATATACGTCATCATCGCACTCCAGACAAATAAATGCACTATTGGACTTATTTGCACTACCACCATGATACACACTCTAATAGAGCACCTTACCATGCATATTGGATCACAGGGTCAGTCCCTGCCCTGTCACTGCAAGCGCCTCATGCTCATACCCTTACATTCACTCATGTGTATGTTGTGTGTGATGTCTTTAAGCTACTGGGACCTTGAATTTCCCCTTGGGGAGCAATAAAGTATCTATCTATCTATCTAAATTATTGTTTAACTAGTCTTCCTCAGGTTTTGTTTTTTACGTTTTTATGCATTTTACAGTGGCAGGTGTAGAAATGCTTTGTGTTTCTTTTCAAGGCTGTATAATTTTATGATTTGTAATTCCACAAGTAAGCTCCAATGCTGCAATGACTACAAAGAAAAGACCTGTGCCTTCTGTATGTTGAACTGAATTCACAATAGAGATCTATGACTGTCTGTGATGAAGATACATTAATTAATGACTCTGACATACATAAGTTAATTGTATGAAACCCTATAAATAAAAAAATGAATGTGTAAAACTATACTGTGTCTGCCTTTGACACAAACATGTTGGATTAAAACCAGATGCTGCATTTAATGTCTCCTTGTAAGCCGCCCATTCAGATTTCAGTCGATGTAAATATGGATGTCGAAACAGGTTGTTTTCTCCAGCCGGCAAAATACAATAAATCTCCCTTCATCTTCATATTTATTGTGTAGTTTAAATATCTTTTTGGAGCAAACTTGCTTATATTACGTCAGGTAGAAAACTAGAGCCAGTCCCAACACTCGTCATGCTCCCTTTGCTTTTTCACTACTGCCATCTGTTGTTTGGTCAGTGTACAATGCAGATAAGTAGGCTATATATTATTTTTTAACCAGAATCCAGTTGTGAGGACTTTAATTTACAAATAAAAAGAAGTAAGAATGAGTTGACAGTCGAATTTAGTCAAATATTCTGCCAGTGCTTCACCCATAGAAAAAATATAATATTTCTATGGCTACACCTTGTTCAATTGACGCCAATTTGTGGGTTTTCCGGTAATCGCAATATCTCTGACAGCACGCGAAGGCAGCACTGGGCCTGTAACTACTTCCTGTAAGGGAAGCCCAGTCAGCTGTCACAATCTGTGAAAGGCGAGAAGAGGGATCACAGGCGAAGAGAAACGCAACCAGAGCTAAAAAAATGTCTAGTTTTTCCAACAAGTTTAGTGCTTACACGATGACTCAACTCAACGAAATTCTGGAGGACGACGAAAAACTCACAAAAATGGTACAGGAGATGGATGAGGTATGTTAAGCTATTCGCTTTTGTAGTCCAACGTTAGCTACTTGCTCCTTTTTTCTCGGTCACTGTTGTTTCCTCAGCCCTTTGTTGTGCAACACACTCTGGTTAACAGTCACGGAAACGGTTGCTTCGAATCACGTGTGGGATTTGATCACAAATATGTGTTGTCAACCGATCTTCAGTGTTCTGAAACCTAAAATAGGGTACAAATCGTTAACCTTGGGACGGAGCAAGGGCTAGCATCGTCTCAAGTTTTAACTCGAGGATTCCCAGTTTGCGACGTTGTTGCTCCATAAAAGCGGTACTTACCCAGGCAACAGACGCGCGTCTACACTTATGTATGAACAAGAGTACTTTTTAATAACCATATTATTGCTGAGTCCTTTTCAGGAAATATTTAAATTTAAGCAATGGCCTAGCTTCGACACTTTTTTTTTTTTTTTTTTTCCAGACTTGTCGTCATGCCAAACTCCCAAACAAATCTGCCCATTTATGACTGACCGCACAGGTAGACCGATACCGAGGAAAACGATACTTAACACCCTTGTCTAAAATATGAATTATTAACCAGCTCTTTGAACACCAAGAACCATAAGTAATACTTACAACATTATAACAACAAAGATGTAATTCTTATCAGTAGCTGTAATGTCGAATAAAGCTATATGTGTATACATTCTGAATAGATCTAAAGTGATACTACACGAAGAAGGTATGTGAGGCCGTTTGCAAAGTAACATTAATAGAGACTTTCAAAGTTGCCTTCTTCATACAGACCATTGGTCTTTTTTTTTTTTTCTACATGGCCTTGGTCCAGTAGCACAAGGACTCAGCAATTCCCAGTTAAGGTGTACCTGCCTTGCACTCTATCACCTTGTAACGACAAGCAGCTGATAAGGTCCATTTTTCCATACAGGAAGCGATTACAAGCCAAAATCTTAGACCATATAAAGAGGAAAGTGCCAACAGATTTGACACATTTTTATACAGTAATTTGTGCTTCTTGTAATTCCCCACACTGCTGCTGCTTCCGAAATGGTCAATTCCGGCATGCGCTTTAATTTACCCCGTGCTGAATCAGTCCCACCATATCCCTGTGTTGGAAGAATTTCTTCTTCTTGCTCATGAAGTGCAAACTCTTGGCAACATTAACGATGCATATGCTGCCAGAATTAAACCCCCCTTTCAAATTCGCATCATAATACCATCCACTTGATCCCTACCTTTTAAGTGTACCATTAAAACAAATAAACCTGTCTCAAAAACTGTTAGTGTGTGGCAGGATGATAGCAAGGAGACGTTGAGTGGCTGCTTCCTGGCCACAGATTGGGATGTCTTCTATCAGGACAACAATATTGCGGACACGATAACAAGGTACATTCATTTCTGTGTTGATACTGTTGTGCCAAAAAAGACGATCACAATATATCCCAACAACAAAGATTACATCACACCTGAAATTAAACATTTGATCAGGAGGAAAAAGCAAGCATTCCGGAACAATGATTTAATGGAGCTGAGATCTATCCAAAAAGACCTGAGGGGGAAACTTAAGAAGGCTCGGGAGGAACACAGCACACGAGTTAAGGAAGCCTTTTCAACAAATAATTCTAAAAAACTTTGGGACACTGTGAAAGAAATGACTAACATGAACTCTGGAATGATTTGGACAAGGCTAATGATCTCAATATTTTTTATAAACGTTTTGACCTAGATTATGACACCAATGTGACCTGCTGCAGAGACTTGTCTACCTCGTTACCATGTGACCTAATACAGGACAGAATAATAATTAACCCTAATGCTGTTACCACAGTTTTTAAAAAGTTGAACAGAAATAAGGCCAGCGGGCCCGATGGCATTTCATCTTTTATTCTGAAAACATTTGCGGATGAGCTGACTCCGGCTTGGAGCCCTCTATTTCAACTCTCTGTCGATACATGTACCATCCCTACTATTTGGAAGACCTCTGTTCTGATTCCCGTGCCTAAAAAACCTTGTCCACAGCATAATAATGATTATAGACCAGTTGCGCTAACATCAATAGTTATGAAATCATTAGAACGTATAATTGTCGGTAAATTAAGGAGCGAGGTACAGCATCTTTTGGACCCTTACCAGTTTGCTTATAATAATGGCAGGGGTACTGACGATGCCTTACTCACAACTGTACACTCTATCTTAAAGCACCTTGAAAATCCATCAGCTTATGTTCGATTATTATTTATGGACTTCAGCTCTGCATTTAATTGTATTCTCCCTCAGACACTGTTATGTAAATTACAACAGATGGAGGTGAACCCCTTCGTCATTAGATGGTATGGTTCTTTTCTGACAGACAGGAAGCAGCAGGTAAAAGTTAACTCTATTCTTTCTGATACTCTGAACATAAGTACAGGTGCCCCTCAAGGCTGTGTAAGTTCTCCTTTACTTTTTATAATATACACAAATGATTGCAGAAACATAAATTGAAATAACCACATTATTAAATTTTCAGATGATACGGCCATACTTAGTCTACTTACAAAAGACTCAGATATTGATATCTATAAACAGGAGATAGAGGAGGTAGTGAAGTGGTGCAACAGGCATAACTTGACACTTAATGTAAATAAAACCAAAGAAATGATTTTTGACCCCAGGTCTATAGGAGATCATAGCACACTTCAAATTGAAGGTGTACTTGTTGAGCAGGTAACAACATATAAGTATTTAGGTATACAATTAGACTGTCAGTTACAGTGGTCCCATCAAGTGGAGTACGTTTGCTCTAAGATATGTCAGCGTCTGTATTTTTTAAGACGACTTAGAGTTCATGGAGTGGACAAAGAGATCATGATACTGTTTTACAAGGCAGCCATTGAATCTATTGTTCGTTATGGTATAATGGCTTGGTTCGGTAACCTGTCCATTAAACTAAAATCACAGCTACAAAAATTGATAATAAGGGCTGGCAAAATAATTGGCCAAATGCCACCAACTCCTCTTCAGGAGCTTTTTGAGGAGGCGGTGAGGAAACAGGGTCTCAAAGTCATCAACGACCTAAATCATGTCCTGTATAGTGAGTTTGAGCTGATGCCTTCAGGCAGAAGGTACAGGTTACCAACCTGCAAGCTTAACCGGTACAAATTCTCATTTGTGCCGCTTGCAATCAAATTAATGAATAATAACAGAGTGTGTGTGTCCATGATAGGGTACTTATTGTCTCCTATGGGAGACAATAAAGGCTTATCTTATCTTATCTTCTTTCTTAAACTACAGTTTGGATCCATCCCTAATTGGAAACATTAAACACACACTGTCAGGACACAGGCAGTTTTCTTGCCTGTTGTCATGGTGCTGTGTCTTCACTCTGGCAGTTTCATTTGAGCTAATTTTGTGTAAGAGTGAGGACTAAAATGTGATTTAAAAAGCCCCTCTTCTCAGACATGAGAAAAAGCTACTATAGTAGTATCGAGTATTGAAAAATGCCTCGTCATTCAATGCCCAATTTCAACTCTAAGGAGTAAATCTCATCAGGGTCCGTGAGCCAATAAGCATGCAGCGTGCTTCTACTAAGATCTAGCAATGTTTGTGATTGGCTGTGTAACGTTACACGTCGTAGAGGCAGGCAGGAAAAACTCTACGTTAGGCACAGAGACTGTGGTATCGAAAAATGTATAGTTTAGGAACCGGTAGCAACGTCACGGTATTGGTATCGATACCGGTATCAAATATTTTTGAACGATACCCAGCCCTAACTACAGCAAAAGCAAGAAGAATACAGTTAGGTATTATTAGCTGTTTGGGTGGATGTTGTGTTGTCTCTGAGCTGGCCTTGGTTTTTTTTTGTTGTCGGTTTGGTTTTGGATCCACACCCTGTCTGATTGTCTCCATAGTTTCATTTTCCACTTCCCAGTAGCTTACAGAGAGGGAGGGACTTGTTTACTGCAGTGAGTTGATATTTTAAACCGGTCATGAGATTATGGGAGAGATGGTATGGACTGAACCTGACAAGTAAATACATGCCTGAGCCAAAGGTGGAACTGTCTAGGGAGTTCTTTCTTTGTAATAATCTGTATGGGAACTAGGGCTGTCCTCGACTAAAGAAATTCTTAGTCAACTAACACTTATAGGATTTTGTCGACTAATCGATTAGTTGATTTAATTGACAGAGCTGTGCGCTTTGAGAGGTGGTTAAGACTAGAAAAGCACAATATAAATGTAGTTAATTAACCATCTGTAAAACTTGGAGTTGGAGTTCCTCCACAATTAATCCTGCAAAAGAACCACTTTAAATCTCGTGTTTACCATAAATGTGCTCAGAAGTTTCTTGGAAATAAGTAATTAAGCATGAATAAGCATAAAAAATTACTAATAGACTAAAGAAATCTCCAAAACGACCGATTAGTCGACTAATCGACTAAGATGTGGCAGCCCTAATGGGAACGGAGGCAGTTGGTGTCATAAGACATTGAGTGCAACCTGAGATTGCTGAGATCTTTGGACTATACAGCTGTAGTATATAGACCCAAACCCTTGCCTGGGATGAGAAGCTTATTCCCTACAGCAAAAGCATGCGTAGCATGAAATAAGCTTCTCATTTTGCAAAAGACACACTGAAGGCAGCGCGCGTTGCCTTTTGAATAATGCAAATGGTTCTGTCTTCAATTTGTTTAGATTAAATGCATCCTGTTTTTTCACGTGAATTGACCTTAAATAGGCCACACCTATACCACTGGTCCTGTTGTAAACTAATTGCGACTTTTATGTGTGGATCTGTGTTGTAGTAGGTAGTAGTAGTTTGTGGCTTGTGTCTTGAGGCAAGCTCAGGCAGCTTTAATATTGTAATATTCTTTTTAAATATGAGCTTTTCAGCAACATTTTGACCTTCACTGCGCTACAGCCAGCATGATCTTTGTTTGTAGGTGACCCAGTTTTATTATGTGAACACATGAGGTTTCGGCTCATTTTAAGCTTTCTTTCATACTGTACATTTTGAAGCAAGTTAAGATTAAGCTGAGCACCATCTCTCGCTTCTTATCTTTTTCGAGGCCTCCACTAATCCAGGAATGCATGCAATGCAGCAGGCATGCTGTACTTCAACTTCAGTAGTATCAATTTATAACGGAATAGATTTTGTAATGTATTGGTGCACAAGTGCCTTGCTCAATGTCTGTTTAATTGAGGAAGCTTCCAACATGTTCATATAATTATTACATTACAGATACTGGATTTTTGTGAGGCTGATTTAAAAAAAATAATAGATATTTTTGTAAAGCTGTCCCCGACTAAAGAAATTCTTAGTCCACTAACACTCATGATTTTTTCAACTAATCTATTAATTGATTTCACTGACAGATCCTGTAAAACTGAGTTTCTCCACAAAGAATCATGCAAAAGCACCACTTTACATCTTGTGTTTACCGGAGGTGTGCTCAAAAGTTTTCTTGGAAATAAGTCGTTCAAGCATGAACAAGCATAAAAAAACCGACTAATAGACTAAAGAATTCTTACCAAGACCAATATGACGAAGAGGGGTGCAGCCCTAGTGATAACGATATATCAACTTATAGTCATTTATTTTTACATAAACGCATAACATGAACAAACAATTTTGATACGGATCCCTTAGATGTGTGACATAAATACATACAGAGACTTTTTACAGTGTAGAAATCCACTTGCCAGTGCTCTCTGGGGGACAATGTACAGTATGTGACGCAGGCACTGTTTCTTAATTACCTCAAACTAGGGCTGGGCGATATGGACAAAATCAAATATCACGATATATTTTGACCAAATACCTCTATCGATACCGCAACAATATTGTTGTGTTGACTTTTGGGGCTTTATCAAAATATTTATACAATGAGATTTTTGATAAATAATCATCAGTAATGTGGATATAATGACTAAGTGGGTAAAGGCAAATAATAGAACAGTTACAACAGTCTGGTAAGATTCAGAAAATGACATAACTTTACTGTAATGCAGCCTTTAAAACCAGGAAAAGACAACACTTATGCCATATTACGATATCCAAAATCTAAGACGATATCTAGTCTCATATCACGATATCGATATAATATCAATATATTTCCCAGACCTACCTCAAACCCAGTTTGACATTTACTGCAATTTCTTGTTCCTTATCTGCAATAAGCCAATATTGGCCGATGTCTGTCTAGCTCTAGGGATGCAGCGCTTAACCGATTTCACTAGAACCACGCTTTAAAACGTCACGGTTAATTAATCGTAAAGGCTACACCGAGTGACTTTGTTTGTTAACGTCGTTAATTGTTTGTTAGCTTGTTAACGTTGACAGTTAGCTAACGTTGGCCTGTTTAATCTTAACGTTACAGTTAACGCTATGTTACGAGTCAGCACCAACCGACGTTTGCATTTACACTGATGACAACGTTACATTCGTACGAGTCAAAACTCTGCAACAGCTCAATCATGTCACGTCTTACGTTACCACATAATGTTACGAACTCCTCTTCCTCTTTCTCGTCCCTATGGGACACAAGGCTGATCGAGATCTCTTCATCGCATTTATTCCGTGGCAACACGCTGCGCCTCTCCCCGTGACAGGTGCATCTTGTTCAGCAGCTCCTCCAACTTTTAGAAAAACCATTTCTAGCTTTTTGAGGGCCTGAAGGAGTGCGCTGTTGTTGCCAACTTGGCCTTTGTTTTGTGGTTTGATTGATTCACCTCTAGTCTAATCTTTTCAGATGAATTTAAATAAAACGATAGCCTAGAAATCTAGACACACCCTAGCAGCAGCAAATGTAATTTGCAGCCAGGGTCAGTCTAGCAACTTGGCTTGCAATCACATCGTGTATAGAGTCGGTGGGCGGGGCTTAACATAAGGACGGCAGAGTTACGACACTTCCGCGTGAGTTCCCTGCTACTTGAAAACAAAGAAGATGGCGGCTGCTGCTGCTGCTGGCAAACAGCGGCCTTTGGAATCGGCTTTGGCCGTGACTCTGGAAGACTTGGAGTTAAGCACTGAAGTCGTTCTTAAAAAAGCCGACCGGATACGGCAAAAGTTTAATCTATCAACTAGCGTTGCTCTGGTTGGCTATGAGTGCAGAGGGAATTTGAAAGACAACCGTTTATCCCGCCCCTTGGATTGAGCCCGGCCAATGGTGAGTTCCCAGACCCAACGTCGTGATGTGGGTCTGGCTCGTCAGGCTAATAAAACGGTTGATGATTGATCATATCATTATGAAAACTTTCAAAACTGTTGCTGTGCTCTGTTTCAGAAGACGGCAACACATAACCTTAACATCTAGAGCAGAGATCTTCAACAGGGGGCCCCTAGGGGGTCCCCAGAGTTACTGCAGGGGGGGGGGCACCAAATTATTGTACATTTTTTTTGAAGGTTGTTCATTATAGAAGAATACTCTGCACATCTATATTGTTGATGGCTCCTCTCAATTGAGGTGTCCGAGTAAACTATAATAGTAGGCTGTACACAAAATAAATCACTATTTAAAGGGTAACTACTGTTTTTTATGTATTTATGTCACACATCTAAGGGATCCGGATCAAAATTGTTTGTTGATGTTATGCGTTTATGTAAAAATAAATTACTATGAGTTGATATATCGTTATCACTAGGGCTGCACCCCTCTTCGTCATATTGGTCTTGGTAAGAATTCATGAGACAGGTGCGTCGGAGGGGGATAAGTATGTCAAAAGTTGCAAAGAAACTCCGGCAAACTGTCTTATTTAATAGTAGGCAATGTTTCGGCACTAGACCATCATCTGGCAAAATGAATGAAGGGAGAACTTTTTTTTTCAGTTTTAAAAATGTCTTAACTTGAATCCAACAAATTAGCCAATAGAAATCAGCCTATTTGTGAAAAAAAAATGATAGGCTTACTGACCTATAGATAAGGTAGCCATCCAAAGATACAGTTAATTCTAAGGATTCAATGTGCCACATGCATGTTTACCATTAAAACTTGATTTATGAAATCATACCAACAAATATTTTAAAAGCTTAGTATTCTATACACTAAAAAGGTATGTATAAAGGCTTTAGGCCTCCCACACGTTATAGTAGGCCCAGTTTAATATGCAACTTAAATGTATACAATATATGTAGTAGGGGGGTCCCTGCTCTGTCTCTCTCTCAGTTAAGGGGTTCTTGGCTTAAAAGACGTTGAAGACCCCTGATCTATAGTGTTTTATTTTATACATTTCGGGGGAGTTGGTTCGGGAACCGGAAGGGCGGCGGTTCAAGTCCCCGTACGGACCAAGTACGGAGTGTGGACTGGTAGCTGGAGAGATGCCAGTTCACCTCCTGGGCACTGCCAAAGCGCTCTTGAGAAAGGCACCTATAATCGTTGCATCCCTATCTAGCTCTAATACTAATATTTAGATTATTTTCTAATATAAAATGTTGTGTTTTTAGCCAAGAGTGGGGACTAAGGAGAACATCACCTATTTATTTTTATAGGTCACAGTTCTTGAGCCAAAGCTTGGTTTCAAACTCGTTTGGTTACCCACTTGTCTGTGTAACAAGTTACATTTTTATGTGGCTTTAATTGCGGTTACACAGAACAAAGTACCAAGGAAATTCATCTGTCATTTGAGCTTAACAATTACTAGAACAAAGTGGGCTTCAATGTTAGAGGTCTTATTTTTTTATTTTTTTGTTTTTTTGTTTTTGCATATTACATCACATATTGTGGTTTATTACACTATCTCGTAGGTCTGTGCTCCATCAAGACAAATTCTTTAAACCTACATTTCCTGTGATTATTATAGCCTTTTATGGAGAGAGTGAAGCATTCCCCCAGCAAACAATTACGTCTTTGGTTTGACGGCACAAGCCTGCAGTTATAAATGCTATTTAAAGGTCTGCCTCCTCAGCAGGCCACTATGGATGAGCAAATCGGCTCTTGCAAAAGGGAGTCCACCTTACCTCAGGATATGACGGTGCAAAGTGCAGTGGTAAATAGACATATTTAGCTGCTTTCCTTCATAAAATGTTTGTTTTCCGTCAGCCCAACACCCAAATAAGGCCTGGCTTAGTCCATTTTAGAAACTGTTACACAATTAAGACCTACGCTACAGTGTATTTTTAGAGTTTTCCTACATATTCTCGCCCAATCCTGGTAATATTTGCACATTGTTGGTTGGATGTGTTTGAGAAGTAGCAGGAGACCTTTTTTTTTTTTTTTTAAACTTCTGTCCCCCGCTGTTCACACAGTAGCATGTTGTTCTGCCAACTTGTCTTGCTGCTTCAGTGAAAACTTGCATTAAGGGCACACTCCATCAATTTTTACATGAAGTTCTGGTCATCCCAGATTTGGAATTAAAACTCGGAGGCTGACATGAAAGTTCTTTTCTTCTGAAATATATGACATGAACACGGCAAAACCTAAAAAAAGTTTTGATGGCTCCTCTCAATTGACCATTCGCAAAAGCCACGCCCCCTAGTTATTGTTACTATTTCCATCAAACAATTGAGAACCAGACACATAGCCATGGCTGGGTTGAGCTCCATACCTATTGGTATAAGTGATTGGTTTTGGAGTAATGCAGCAAACATATCCTCCAGGGCACGACAGAAAGGGCTGCAATATGCAGTGGAGGGATATGTTCAATGATATGGTCAACCTCTTGCTAAATTATCTGTGTCGATAGCAACATGTGCCTGACCGGCTAACGGCTATCATGCTGCCTGAATTTCCTAAGGAATAATAAAGTATCTAACGTTCTAACTTTACTACTTTTGATAATAATGCTATATAGAACCACAACTGTTAACTTAAGTCCAGTTTTACAGATTGTAACTGTTATGTACTTGGCTACTTAAACTACTTATTGATAATTGATATAAGTTAGCTCGCTAGCTTTACTTACCTTGGAGCAGACATATGTAGCTATGCTTATTAATCTTTGAGGCATTTAGCTGTGAGTGAGGTCTCCCACACTACTTAATCCATTGTCGGCATTGTTCCGCTTGGGTCTTGGGCTTTGGAAAGGTGAACAAAATGACCCCTCCCTCTAAACTTTTGGGGTACCTGGTGTCAGACTTGCAGGTGCCATAGGCGCATCGTTTCACCATCTTGCTGAAATCGCAATGTTTGACGGGGGTCCTTCTCCTTAGTTACAGTTGCTGAGCTAGGATTGGACGAGGACCGTTCGAGGGCGGGGTTTTGCGAACGGTCAATTGAGGTGTCCGAGTAAACTATAATAGTGGCTGTACAGGGCAGCATGGTGGCCCAATGGTTAGCACTGTGGCCTCACAGCAAGAAGGTTCTGTGTTCGAATCCAGGTTGTTCTGGGGCCTCTCTGTGTGGAGTTTGCACGTTCTCCCCATGTTTGCGTGGGTGTACATGTACTAGGTTCTCCAGGCAGTGCCCTTGATCAAGGCACTGGCTCAGATCTGGAGTTGGTCCCCGGGCGCTGTGATTGGCTGCCCACTGCTCCCTTGAGGGATGGGTTAAATGCAGAGAATGAATTTCGCTACATGTACGTGTATGTGACAAATAAAGTACCTTTACCTTACACAAATTGTCCTATTAACTTACATTGTAGCTTGTTTCGCCACTGCCGACTGCAGCGAACTTGCTTAATACTGCACCAATGTCAAAGATTGTCTTTCTCATCAGTCACTTAGACACAAAAACATAGGAAAATAGAGTCCAGGTTGAAAAAAAAGGCACTACATTCATAATCAAACATTTTATGTGTCCTGAATTTTGAGTGTGACATGTTAATAGTGCCCATTTAAAAAAAAATCCCCAATCTGCATTACAGCCATGCAATAGTGACGCAAAATGATGAACACTGCACAGCATTGACAATATTAGGGTCCAGGTACTGGCACGCGTGAATGCATGATTCATGTTATTAGATATACCTGGCTGGGCATTTCCTGCTATGACATGTGAAAACGCCTGGCCTGACAAAGATCTGTTGTTAGTAACAGGGTAGCCATTAAAACTTGATAAGTCAGTAGTATCTCAGCTGCTGTATTTCAGTTTTTGGGTCGGTCTTTCCCCTACTGCTCTTAAGTGCTTAATACGCTGAAATAAGTCATGTTACATTTTGTATTGTTTGGATTTAACCAGACTGGTTAAACAAAAATAATAAATTGCCGCTGTCAGTAATGGCCCTGCAGGGGATTTAAAGCCTATAGTTTTTTTGTTGTGTGTGTGTGTGTGTGTGTGTGTGTGTGTGTGTGTGTGTGTGTGTGTGTGTGTGTGTGTGTGTGTGTGTGTGTGTGTGTGTGTGTGTGTGTGTGTGTGTGTGTGTGTGTGTGTGTGTGTGTGTGTGTGTGTGTGTGTGTGTGTGTGTGTGTGTGTGAGAGAGATCATGGTACAATGTTGTGCCCAGGAGGACTACCACAAAGGCATTTTGAGTGCTTTGCCAGGTGTTTGTGTTTAAATGTCTGTCTGTGGACAGATTTTCGTCAAAATTGTGCAACTTGCAGTCACGAAAAGTGTAGTTGCGATCAAAATAAACACTGAGTTCGAAAGATGAGTGTGGTCCGAGCATAGGCACCGGAAGTAGGGCAGTTGACAATTCCCCGCCCCCACCCCCCCCCACCCACATACACACACACTTTAGGGTAACCTTGCAAGATACAGTCACCAGCCTTAACAGATTTGTGGTTGACATCAAAATAAAGGCTGAGTTAGGGCGCCATAAGTACACAATTTTCCAATGGAATAAGTACCTACACCCGACATGCAGCTCAACCTCCCTACCTGTCGGCTGTGGCTCAGGTGATAGAGTGGTGGTCTACCAATCGGTGGTTCGATCCCTGGCCCTGCCGTTCCATATCGAAGTGTCCTTGGTCAAGACACTGAACCCCGAATTGCTCCCGATGCTGTGTAATTGTGTGTGAATGTTTACCTGATGAGTAGGTGGCACCTTGTATGGCAGTGTATGAATGTGTGTGAATGGTGAATGCTTCCTGTACTCTGTTAAAGCGCTTTGAGTAGTCGTTAAGACTAGGAAAGCGATATATAAATACAGTCCATTTACCTGTATTCAAAAGAAAAACTAAAAAGAAAAGTTATGCTCGGGGGTATGTAGCCTCCTGACTGGCAACTATTGAAATGATTTTCCAGCTTTATAGAACTCTTAAATCTCCTGCCTTTTTCTGTAATCATAACGCTATTTCATTCCTTTGTTGTCATAATTTTTTATATCTTCGCCAAATTGAGTTTAAGCCTGTAATTATCTCTGTAATTATTTTTGTTATTACATTTTTGCCATATTGAGTTTATTTCATGTCCTATTTGTCCTATGTAAAATACGTTCTAGTGACCTGGGAAGGTTTCACTATAAGCAGGGTTACGCCGTCGATTCTACGCACAACCATAAAACGGCCTTCACACCGCCTCAAACCGAAAAGTCTGATCGCCACCGCAGCATGACGCTGAAGGCTCGCTGCATTTTTAGTGCGTATTATGATATTGTGAAGTACGGGCAGGACCTAATAAGCTGTATGCTTCCGCCTGCTCCTTCTCCAACTTATCCTTTTTATTATATACAGTGCTGCTCATAAGTATTCATACCCATGCTAAAGTTGACTAAAAAGAGGAATAAAAAAATCATCTTTTGGAAATTGATCTTAATGCCTTAATTAAAAAAAAAAGAGGAATATATATATATATATATATATATATATATATATATATATATATATATAAAAATAAAAATTTATTAAATTCTGATTGTGTTTTAATTTGGTGGTTTGACATAAATAAAATAAATAACGATTTAAAAAAAAGATTTCTTTTGACATTAGTGTGTGTGTGTGTGTGTGTGTGTGTGTGTGTGTGTGTGTGTGTGTGTGTGTGTGTGTGTGTGTGTGTGTGTGTGTGTGTGTGTGTGTGTGTGTGTGTGTGTGTGTTTGTAGATGCAGGAAGTTCAGCAGAGCAAAGAGGAGACACTGGCCAACAACCGAACCCTGGCAGAGCAAAACCTCATCCTGCAGCCCAGACTGGAGGAAAACAAGGAGGAGCTCACCAAGCGCTACAGCTGTCTCCAGGAGAGATTTGAGTCCTATCAGCTTCGCAAATCCACCCTAGGTACGGCCGCTGTACAGCTCTTACAAGAAAGCGAAACATTTCTAGTGATCCTCTGTGTCTCGTAGGGCTGTCAAAACTGGCCAAAAATGACATGCAAATATTCGTTCTAAAAAAAAAACACATAGGTTTGAATATATTCAAATGGTGCTGGGCGATATGGAGAAAATCAGATATCACGATATTCTTGACCAAATACCTCCATATCGATATTGCGGCGATATTCTAGGGTTGATAATTGGTGCTTTAACAAAATATGTTCAAACTTAGATTTTAGATAAATAATCATCCGTAATGTGGACATAATGTCAAACTGGGGAAAAGGCAAATAATGGAACAGCTACTCTGGTGAGTTCAGAAAAGTACATCACTTTACTGTAATACAGCCTTTAAAACCAGGAAAAGACAACACTTATGTCCTATTACGATATAACGATATCCAAAATCTAGCTTGAGCTTGGGGTCCCCCGGTGACCCTCACGTACTATGTGATGTCATTTCACGTAAACTGGCACAGGGTGGGGGGGGGTCCCAGAGACCCGTGCTGCGATCGAACGCGCTTGGACAGGCTATTACAAAATGTAAATAAACTAACCAAGTCCCCATGACACGAAGGACAATACAAGGGCTAGTGTCTTGAATTGTTTATTTTTTTTTTTTTTAAGATTATTTTTGGGGGCATTTTAGGCCTTTATTTTGACAGGACAGCTGAAAACATGAAAGGGGAGAGAGGGGGGACATGCAGCAAAGGGCCGCAGGTCGGAGTCGAACCCGGTCCCGCTGCGTCGAGGAGTATACCTCCATATATGGGCACCCGCACCGCCAACTCAGCTATCCAGGCGCCAGGTGTCTTGAATGTTTAATGTTACCCAGCTCTTACCAAATTTGAACACTCTTGTCTATGACGTCATTAAAAACAGAGCACCCGGCACAATATACACAGGGCACATTACGAACTATTTAACTTTTTAATTAGGGTCTCGAAAGATTTTTAGTATTATAATTTCTTGTGATATTGGTAAATTGTTTTACCAAAACTCATATCCTTAAGCCCAGATATTGATATACTTACTATATACATATGATTTTAAAGATAAAAATAAGAAGGAAACAATGCCTTTACACGTCCACATGTATTTAAATTTGGAGTGAAATCAAATATTCTTTAGCAAGGAATAGTTTAGCTTCTCTAATATTGTACTTTCAATCGAGACCATTTCGGAAGTCATACTTTGCACGTGACGTCACAACTACTGGCTGGCGGGCAAGAACCTCATTCTATAACGTATATTTGTTAGAGGAGTGAATCAATTTGTCGGCTGAAAGCCTGCAGTGAAATTTAACACTGGTGTCAGCAAAAGACTTAGTTAGGTTAAAACGAGACGGATAAGAAGAGGCGTTGCAACAATGTTTACGAATATACATCGTAACGCTGGCTGCACAGATGATGCAGACGCAGACCGCTACGATTGACTGACACACACACGACACACACACACATTGTAAAAATCACACACTGGACGCTTTATTTGTCTTTCTAGATGGGTTTAGTTCATGATCGGGCTATAATAAGACCACGTCGGTTATGTAATCACTGACAACCGGGACAATTTCATAGTGGTTGGTGTAAACCGGGATATTTTAGCGTCCACACACAGCTTTTGTCGGGAATCGGGACTGTCCCGGTCAAACCGGGACGTCTGGTCACCCTACACGATACGTAGCCTAGTGTTGGCAGAAGGTTTAAAAAAAAAAAATTAAAAAAAAACTTGTCAATCAAGCTGTCATTCGCCGGCAGGGAGGGTGTACGTATTCAGATGAAGACTTCATCACACGACCGAACAGATTAGCAAACGTTAGCGGGTAGCTAGCTAACTAGTACTCCCGTTACTACGACAGCGTTGTTAACCCATCCACTCTTGGAAAAAAAAGATAGCTATCTGTACTTTTGTAGGCTTTCATTTGTTGTGCGGTGTAAGGTGACGGATTTAAATATCTCCAAACTCCAAGTCTGGTAGAGACTTTGTCAGCTTCAAAGCAATGAAAACATCAGCGGGTGCTGTGTATGGATCACATGTTCCGAGTGACATATGGTGTGACTTATGGTCTAAATAGTTGATTGATTGTAGTATTGGAAATCTGCAAGGCTGCAATTCCCTGGGCTGGCCACTGTTCATCGCCATTCTATCGGCGTTTCTTGCCCGCCAGGTACTCATGGTAATGACGTCACTGCAAAGTATGAATAGCAATTCAGACTGTGCCCTGCTTCCCAATTCTGTGTCATCAGAAAATGGAACAGTCCAGGAAACCTAAACACAATTATTATTTACATTATTTTATAGTGACCGCTGAGATACAAACTGGAAACATGAGCCAGATGTATGGTAAGAAACGAGAGTTCTGGGCTGTAATGCAACCCGGGGACATTATGTACTATGCGTCTTTGACAGCTCTGCATCAAAACATCCAATATGAAAATACTGATAATATGGAGAGTTTTGGTGATTGCGGTTATCTGCTTACAGTTTGACGGTGAACCTTTCCACACTGTCAGTCATCATCATAGGAAGATGAGATGTTATTAGAGATGCACCGATTACAACTTTCCGAGGCCGATTTCAGATTTTCTCTGAGTTAGGCCAGCCGATACCGATTTTAGCAGATTCAGATTTCATATTTTCTAACCACTTTACAGCACACGCAAATATTTATTGTCATTTCTTCAACAAACATTTTGCACAGAACATAGAAAATGTTTTGAACAGATAATGGATCACTATAAAATAGAACTATATAAATTACTCCTGGTGTGGGAAATTCACACACATCTAAAGTGCAATGTTGGAACCATTTCCTTCTTTTCACATCCAATATCCACCTTTTTAAAAAAAAAAAAAAAAAATGTGATTTTGGTTTTTGGGGTTGTCCCTCCACGCCCTACTTTTTCCTTGCAGGTGGTTCCATATTGCAAATGTGTTATCTTCTGCACACACGCTGAAGAATTTCCAAACAGCTGACATGTTGCAGGTTAATTCACGAGGTTCCCTACATGAGCGGGTACGGGCGACACACCGCGGGAAAGTTGAGAGAAAGGGAAAAGAGACTGTGCCGTCGCGTGCGTCCTTGAGAACTGTAACTCGTATAACTTATGTTGTCAGTTAATCGTAGCGTTGACCGGCATGAAATCGGCCTATGTCAGACTGACCTCGCCGGTTGCTGGTCGTGGCCGAGCACGTGAAAACCGGCCAATTCCGGTTACCGGACGGTCTATCGATGCATCTCTAGTAGAGATGGCCCAATACCACTTTTTTGCTTCCCGATACCTGAACTTGCGTATCGGCCGATACCGAGTACCGATCCGATACCAGAGTGTCATATATTTCATTATGTTTTAACAGCTGTATACTACTATCCCTGTATGGATGTGATATGATTTCTATCTTTGTCAGTCTGGCTCAGGTTAAACTCTTTGTGAAACATGAACAAACACAAACAATGAATGCCCCAGAACTTTCTTTTATTCTCCAGTTTGACAGTCAGTTATAACGGAAAAAGAACATAAATAAACTACTTTTAATGTAGATTTTCTTTAGGGCTTTATTACGTGGTATCGGATCGGTGCATAAACTCCAGTACTTACCGATACCGATACCAGCGTTTTAGGCAGTATCGGAGCCGATACCAATACTGGTATCGGTATCGGAACATCTCTAATCTTTAGATGTTATGCAGACACGTAGTTTGTTCTTCTTCTGCGTGAACACGCGCTGAACAGACTTGTTTGACCAGTTGTCATGTCTCCCATCAGAGGCTGTAGCAGCCCTTTTTAACAGACGCCATGATGTCATGTTGCTGCAGGCAGCCGCTGTGATTGAACTTGGGTTGAGCAAGTTCTCAGATCAGATTTACGTCTCCACTGCAAGAGACTTATGGCTATAGTAACCCTTACTGACGCACCTTCACGCTACTTCCTAGCGTGTGAAGAAAAGGGAATGACAATGCTTGTGACCTTGTTGACGCAGCGGTTGCCAAGCGACCCTCTCAAAATAGCACGCCAACCATTCACTACTCTGCTACGCTGATACAAGTTTGACTCTGCCTTCTTCCCTGCAAGGCATGCAGACTCTAAAAGCCCGGTGCTGTCATGTATACAATACACACTACGGTTGTCACAGACTTTGCTTCGAGGCCAAAATAGATTTTTGCAGTCTGCGGGTTTGGCTGCTGTCAGCAAGTGATGGCTTTTGTCAAAATGTAGGTTATTCCCATGCACTGGCCGTCCTAGTTGTGGGTTTGCTGCAGAGCAGCTGGGGAAGGACAGCGATGCTCGGAGCTGAGAGAAATGTAGCCGTTTGTCCCAGATGAAAGATCCAGCGCACTTTATGCATTAGCTCGCTCTGTTGTCGTTTTCATACAGTTCCACTGCCAGCATCGCCCTCCCCGACCTTTTCTCCAGGAAATGTGCATCCTCTGTGTTGCCCTTCACTGTCCGTTGGGCTCTGGAAGCCACAATGGCAGGGCAGCCCCATCACCACCCCCATCCACCGCCTCTGAGAACGGCTGCCCACACTGGACCATTGTGCTGCCAGGCAAGCTGGTGTAAAACAGCCACGGTGGGAGTGGTGGATGATGGGGTTGGCATGCAAGGGAGTTGAGAGAGAGAGAGAGACACTCCCCCCACCCCCCTCTTCAGATTCACAGCAGAGGTCGATGTGGATTCATTTACTAAATGGCTGTCTCATGATCTCCAGGCCCAGGCTGTGTGTTTTGTTGCTTGACAGGCTCTCCGCTCAGCCAGAGAATTACAGCTTTGTGTCGAGGAGTGCTGCTGATATGCCTGAGAGTCCGCTGTAGCCTGGTTGAGAGAGTGAGAGTGAGAGAGTTCACCCTGGAAAAAGGCTGTGTTAAGAATGAAGCCTCTGTCTTTGAATGTTTTTCGATTGAATTTAATCTCTGCCAGTAAAATGTGCCAAAACCATCATAAGGTTTTGGCATCTACAATATATAGATACAAAATATTACCAGTAAATTTGCCAATTTGACAGAAATCTTGGTCTGGCTAATCGTTATCCCTCCCAACCATTTTCTTGGCTCATTAATTTTTTCATAGCCAGTCAGTGCAGAAATTATACAACAAGTTGCATAAGTTTTTTTGAATGCCTGTGTTAGTGAGTAGATAAACCAGCATTATAAAGTTCTGTGAATTTTTAACTACGGTGCTACATCGTGGATGTTCTTTATTGGTGTGCTCAATAGGAGATACCAGACTTAACAAAGTGTAGAGCAGAGCGTAGCTTGGCCAGGCCTTTTGTCAATACTTTCTTTGGCCTTTCACACCCTAACTCATTTACTCTGTTTAACCCATAATAACCATGGAACATGTTAGAAATTCTCAAGTGACCGAGTAGTTGACAGACGGCAACAGAGAGCTGTACTTTGACTATACTCAAAGTATATATGATATAATAAGGGCTGGATCCGAATTGTTTGGATATTTGTTCGATGGGTAGGTGTTTGATTTTCAAGTTTGGGATTCAAATATATTTTTTATTTTTATTTTGAATGTGCATGCAGGCTGAAATTTACCGTGGTGTTTTGTAGCTGCGGTTTAATTTATGCAGCGCTATGTAGTCTCCGCCAAGAACGGAGAAATGTCCAGTTACAAGCAAGCAGTCTGGTGTTTGTAAAAGTCTGTATGGTTGTATTGCTTTCTCCGCTGCTTTTAACCTGAGAATCTGCACACCTGAGAAGAAGGTAATCAGTATGGCATTGGCTTATAGTGGAAAGTCTACTTTCCATGCTAGCAGCATGGCATTAAGGGTCAAGATGTTGGTCTGTCAGTCTACTAAATGGACTGGCACAACATTCTGACATTCATGTTCCCCAGAGGATGAACCCTTATGATTTTGGTGATTCCCCTGCCTTTTCAAATAGCTCCACCATAAGATCGACAATAGTGGTTTCGAGGGAAATGTTTCAACGACTATTTTAAATAATAATAAAATGAGTGCTGTACATTGTTATCGTCATTACAATATTAACTGCCGTAATACGCATAGCGTGAAAGGCTGCGACATATCGCGAAAGACACTCGGAACACACCGGACAGACTCCAGTCACTGACCTCGCCAGACTGTCCAACGGCCGATTATCGGCTCAGTGTGTCAGCAGCTTTAGGCACGGGCCGGTTCCCGGTTTCACAGTATATACCGCGGTTTGAAAAAGTCACGGAGTCCTCAAGGACAGAGAGTGCAGTTTAGAAATCCCTCTCCCTGCCAGTGTGCAGTGTGTTTTAAAAATAAAATACATTGTGTTCAATGGAAAAAAACATTTACCCAGACATTTCTAAAATAATACATTTATAGCTGTAATTGCAGTACCGTGAAACCGTGATATTTTTGCTGAAGTACCGTCAGAATCTTATACTGGTCCATGCCTAGTTGGACTGGAGTCTCTCCTGTAATTGGAGATCCACTATATTGTGTCAAGGCTTGGTGGAATGAAGGCGAGTTGACAATGCTGTAGTGGTTAAGGTAAAGTAACTAGCGATGTGCCAATGGTCTTATCGCCAGAGTGCTACTGTGTGCGATTACAATCCCAGGTATTGGTGTTGACTTTCAGTCCTGCTTAGGAACACAAACAAAACCGGCTCCCTCCTTAGAGACACCCAGCCAGTTTCAGTTGACTCTGTGGGGCTTTTGCAAGTTCACAGCAAACACAGAGGCGTTCTGGCTGTTTGGATGTGTCAGTCACACGACCAAGACTGGCGGATTTCACATATCCTGCCTCAGCTTTGAGTGACAGGCTCATTCAAATCTAATGTAACGAACATGTTCATTTCAGTTTAAGAACTAAGGGAATGTTTTGGGGGGGTTTTGTTCGGCGAATGAGCTCCTTGGTTAATTTAGGCACAGATCGCACTTAATCTACAGTGCATCTGTGTTGCTTCGAGCGCTGTGTAAACGGTACACCAGTTTCCTGTGACTCGAAAGATTGTGTAAAGGATGTGATGAATTGTAGCTTTGTAATATTGCAAATGAGGTTTGTAGCTCTGGTTCACAGACAAAAGGGCCTTTGTCGCAAAGGCTTGGGTTTTTTAATGGCCGATGCCGATATTTAGAGAGCAGGTTGGCCAATTTGGGATATATAATGCCAATGTCATGATGTTGTTTTTGTTTGCATCTGATAAAATGCAACAAATTAATAATAATAACAAATTAAAGCTGCAAGCAGAGATGAACGGGCCCTCGCACCTCCCTGCACATCGGGGCAGTGGCGGTTCTCGGGGGCGAGCTGAGTGGTCACAGAGTGTGTGGCACTGGAAATAACGTATTGCAAATTTTTTTAGCCAAGTATGGCGTCAAATTTATGCAAAGTGATATCATGACTTCGCGTAAACATACACGCCACTTTCCTAAAGCCAAGTGGCGTGTTATCTGTATGCATTTTGAGCTATCCGCGTGTATGTCTGCACCGAATGCAGCGGACGGCAGTCTGCAACGTCACAGCGTAAACGTACACTCCACTTTGGCAAATTGACTTGTCATACATACGCCACTTCATGAGATCAGTCTGAATTTATGTCATATTGTGAGCGCGCTGAAACATGCTCACAAGAGAAGTATATTATTTCACACGCACAGATTAACTGCCACTTGCACGATAAAAGTCCTTGTGCACCAATTCAACAACAATGTCAATGTCAATCTATTTTTTTGTCTGCGAGTGAGAAACAAAATGTCGGGAGAGGCAAAGAATGGTACCTGCGTGTATCGAATTAAGCAGCAAGTGTGCATGCGGTTTTCAAAAAAAGAAAAGAAGACCAATGTGGCAGGAGCGCTTCCGGTATCCTTTTAACCATCTGTGCTCATGGAAGGGAATACAATTGACGGAGAGGAGGAAGAGTTATGATCATATCCTGGCACTCAATGTTGGTTTACAAAAAAATTAAAGCCCTTTTAATTCATTTGGCAAGACATTTAAAAGTACACAGACGCATGTCGGCTGTAGCCTTCCTCGGGGTGTAGCGGTAACATCAGGTTCATTGCGCTGACGCATTATTACAATTTCATTTTATTTCCATCAGAAACCGTAGCATTCAGTGAGCGTTAAGAGTATTTTCGATGAAAATGTGATTTAACAGCAGTTTGACATCCGTCCAACGTGTGTTTTTAGCGTTGCTCAGTTTCGGGTCCGTCAGAATAACATTTCTGCTGTCTCTCGGTCTTGTTTCTTAACAGACCACAAGTCAGGACACACCTCCCTGGACCTTTTGCTGGCCCTGCTGCAGGCGGAGGGAGCCAAAATAGAAGAGGAGACAGAGGTAAGCATTATACTGCTCTCTCCATGGATGACGTCATGTATGTACCTGCCTTTACAGTTGCTCTTGTCGTCCAACTCTACAGAGGCTTCATTGTTCAAATGTTGGAGAGCATTTGGGCAGCAGAATGACAGACTACCTAAGATGTGAAAATTGTTATCCCTGCAATATCTTTCTGTCCTGTCAGTGCTTTTGATCGGTCAATCAAATCCTGAAGGCGCTTCTCCCGTGTTTTAGATAATGCTACATTTACACCATAAGAGAAATACTACAAGGGCACCATCTGGGTTTGCTGTTCAACCTCCTGAATTCTGGCATCACCCACAAGGACATTGCCATCAAAACTTTTGAGACAGCAGGGGCCTACGCCTACATTACATCGTCTGATTTATCAATTTCTTCTTGTGCTTGAGAATGTGTGTACATTTTGAAACGCTCCTGATTATGCAACCCGGAGGTGTAATCGTGGTGTAAAAAAACGATTCCTAAAATGCAGAAACTCAAACAAACTCTGTCAGCCATGTAAGCATAATTGATAAATTATAAACGGTTATTCCTTCACATGTATTTCTGTTTTTAGTTGGAAAACAATGCAATAATACTTTCAGAGTGAAACGATGCCAATAATTTCGTTTTTCGTCTTGTTTCTCTAAAGGCAGGCATATTTTCTGTTATGCTGCAACTGTTGAAACGGTCAAATAGCAAATTGGAACCAAACTCGTCATCTATAAATTGCATTCAGGTGGTACTGTACCCAATGTCTGTTTTGTGTACTGCAATTCTTTGATCGTCACATAACGTTAAATAGTGACGTGTCGAAACGAGTCGGCTCCGTAAACGAGTGAGAGACTATTTCTTTTTTTCTTTTTCTTTTTTTAAAGCTATAGTGCGTAGTTTCTGTCACCCCCATGAGGAATTCTAAGTAATGACCACTGTTGTTGCATCCACATGACACAAGCCTTCCGTAATTGCAGAAGGCTCCTCCACGCAGTTGCTAGTAGCCAAGGAGGACACGGAGGATAAAAAAAAAAAAAAACATGATAGACTCTTCAGAAGAGGTCATTATCTGCGCGCAGAGTCGTCAGGACGACAACAATTTCTAAACGCAGCCATACTGAGAAGTCCAGAGAGAGTTGTGTGAAGCGGATTGTCTTAACTAGCTTTTGTAGCAACTCATTTGGCAATGGCTTGAATGTAACGGACCTTCATTTATATAAAAAAAAAATTTACTTACTATAGCTTTAAATAAATGAGTATAAGACCGAACAATAGGATGACCCTATAACCTATAACGTAGGCTATTTGTTTAACTAGTGCAGTGCCCATTCACAACATGCCTGTTCTGAAGGGTCGTCTCATCAACTTCACACTGCGCCGCCTTGGGTCCTGAGCATTACACCTGCCATGACAGAGTTGCGTCACATACCCGAGTCGCGGCTACTCATTGTCAGGTTCACGTGAAAAACATTAAGAGCAGACTTTACTATTAGGCGAGGTAGGTAACTGCCCGGGGGGGCACGAGGCAAAAGGGCACCAAACAGCTATAGATTATTTATGATGTCTAGAAATGAAAAATATTGAATATGTTACTATTCTAACTCTTTAGTACCCTGAAATAACTTACAGAAGGCCCCCAAAGCACTTCCAAAATGTGTCCTTGTCACCCTGAACGTCCCGCTGTTAACACTGGTCGGCTGGCTCTAAACTTGGTGTTGAATGAGAGTCCAAAGGGACTTCTCTCTTCTCTCTCTAAAACTGCCACACATCTCTTTTACTTCTGTCAACAGAACATGGCTGATTCGTTCCTGGATGGCGACATGACCCTGGATTCCTTCGTCGATGCCTACCAGAGCAACCGAAAGCTGGCCCACTTGAGAAGGGTGAAGATCGAGAAGATGCAGGAGATGGTGCTGAATGGTGAGCGGCTCCCCCAGGCGTCGGTCCCCACCTCCCGATCTCAGGACGTGTCGGCAGCAGCCAGACCCTCCTCCTCCTCCCTCCTCAACGACGCCGGCAGCGGCTCTTCCCCCGTCGCCCAGCCGAGGAGGAAACCCCCACTTCCTCCATCCCAGCCGGCCCCAATTCTAAATCCATCTCCAACCGCTGCCCCCCAGCCTTCTGTTTTCTTCTCAGCAACGCCATACCCGCCGATTCCTCCCAGAACAGGCCAACCATTCCCCAACGTCCCCTCTGGCTACCCCACCCACCTACTATCTCAGTACCCTCCAGCTTTGCCTCAAAGGCCCCCACCCCGGATGGCCCCGCAGCCTGGCTTCATCATGCAGTAGATAAATGTAGTTGCCACTCAGAGGACACAGTGCGTGTCGTGGACTTTTCACTCCTGGAACTCCTCTTGAGAACAATTTTTCTATGACGCCCGGCTTCTTCGAATATGAGCAATGACAACGCGAGAAGGCGGACCTGCACAGGCTGGGGGTGGTCCCGTTCAGCTGAAGCAGATCTCCAATAACGTCTGTGGATTCGTGCTCATCTCTCACTCCCATAACACTCCCAACAACAGCAACAACAATAAAAAAAAAACGTGACGAGATCGGCCTAGACTCTCGCCAACCCGAGTCCCTTCAGTGGAAAGGTCCAGTGCAGGCTGCTGTAGTCAGTCAGTGTCAGTCTATGGGTCACTGGGCTGGGACTTGTCATTTATCAGCACCTTCTGTCTCCTGGCAGTAGCCTCAGCTCTGCAGTCCCATTAATACCTTACCTCCCTTCAAACATGCTCCTCAAGCTTTTATGGAACACTAAAGTCATTCAAAACAGGGTTTGATTAGTCCTTTCCATCTGCAGCATACTAATTTACTGGTAATGTATATGCAAGCAAAGAGAGACCCTAATTACTGTGCAGTAATCCCAGAATATATTCAGGCGTCTGTGCCTCAATCTATGCTGTGATATTTTTTTTTTTTATTAAATATAAAAATTCACAAGGTACATAGAAATATTTGAGTGTCAGCCTCTTTTTATGTTATAGTACTAATGGAGTTATGTTAATGATAGCCAGGATAGACTGATTAACATGCGTAAAAGGAGGGCTTTGGTTGGTGTATCTCTTCTTCAATATGTGGCTGTGTCTCGAGAGTCCAGACCTGCCTGGTCCAAGATGGCTGACTGTTGTACTCGGTCCATCTCGGAGCGAAAGTCATAAAGGGAGTCGAAGGAGAGGACCAGTGGCTGAACTATTGTAACAAATGACTAGGCCTGTTGAGCCTTGCCTGAAATGAAGGATCTTTTGTATAGCCATACAAGTACACTTCTGGTGTTTCTTTTTTTGTGGGTTCCTGTTGTAATGCAACACTCCTTTTTTATAATGTCCTTTGTCTTAAACTCAATTGGGATTGGAGATGATGCCAACAGTTCTTCTGGATCTCCTATGGTCCTGTTCAGTTTTCTGTCACACTGAGCACCAAAGATTTCCCACATCACTCTGTGTTCAAACAACAGTCTTTTTTTTTTTTTTTTTTTTTTTTTTTTTTTTTTTTTTTATGTAAGTGAAACATTTAGTGAGATAATCTACTATTGTTCCCAACATATCTGTTTGTGATGTTGAGCTCAAACACTCTGTAAACATGCAAGCAAGATTTCTTCAAAAGAAACTTGCGAGGTCAACCTGGCTTTTGGGAGGAAATTTTTTTTTTTTTTTTTTTTTCGGTGTGTTTTAGAAATTCACTTTTATTCCTCCCAAGTGCTGTAGCTGTGCACTGTTGAAGAGCCATGAGTGCCTACACTTGAAGTGACGTTGATCACGTCCTGCTGACTACTCCATGTTTCTCTATGCTCCTCTCGCCAACCCAAGAACAAACTGGCCAAGTATTTGGTCTTCTTCCCCCTCCTGCTACTGATTTCATGTTCCACCAGATGGTAGAAAAGAGCAGTGTGTGACTGTTAACTGTCAGACTGCTTTCTCACTAGAAGCAGAAGGGCAGAATCGAGCGATACTGAACATGTGCCAGAGAGACGAGGGACGCCCTCAGGCTATACGCCTAGTGGTGCTTGTGCATCTCTTCCATTCTTCCTCTATTTGTATTGAGGTTTGCCTGGGGTGAATTCAAAGATTTGTGCATGTGTTTTTTTTTTTTAGTTGATGAAAAAACAGGGCTCCAAAATGTTTTGTGCAAAACTACAGAAATAGCTGAAGCTAAAACATCAACATCACCATGAGCCAGCATTTCTAACAACTAACAATAGATGATTCTTTTGTGCATGGCCTTTGCTCTTTGTGTCCTGTCTGAAGATTCCTCTTTTAATATATATATATTTTTTTGGGGTTGTGTTTAGCTGTTGAGTTGCTTTTTACGTTTGAACTGATCCTCTGTCCATGGTTTTATATGTGGTTGGTGATATTTTCAGTGTAATGTTGTAGATGATTACTTATAATGAATGTTTAAGTGGAATTTAATGCTATTTTCAAGTTCAATAAATCTCATTTTTTTGTATCCCCTTTTATCCAGTTGCTTTATTAGGCTTTATAATAACCATCGCTAATAAATGGTAAATTGATAGTTAACTAAACTTGAGTTAATAGTTATTTTACTGTCAACTAACAACAAAATGATCATTATTTACTAATTATTACGTATGCTATAATTTGATATTTTAACAATTTATTGTTGCTCACATAACAGTTTATATATTAAGTATTTGTTAATGATTAAGAAATTCTTGATAAACCGTCAAACATTATTTAGATGGCTCTTGTAAAGTTGCATCTGATTAATATAATACTATCTATCCATATTGTTAATGATAGATAGATATTTATTGTCCCATTAGGGAGATTTGTTTTCACGGTCTGTTTCATGCGCACGGCAATATACACAGAAAAATACATCAACAGATAACATTAAGACAGGTTTATAGACTCATAGAAACAAGCACTTTTACAACAAAGACACCGGATCTATACAAGGTCAGCGAGATGGTTTGTTCAGCAGTGCTGTGGCAGAAGCGTCAAAACTTCTGCCAAAGCGAGTGCTTCTACACCTCAATTCAATAAAATTTTATTTATAGTATCAAATCATAACAAGAGTCATTTCGAGACACTTTACAGATAGAGTAGGTCTAGACCGCACTCTATAATTTACAAAGCCCCAACAATTCCAACAATTCCAGTAATTCCCTCAAGAGCAAGCAGTGCGACAGTGGCGAGGAAAAACTCCCTCTTGGGAAGAAACCTCGGACAGACCCAGGCTCTTGGTAGGCGGTGTCTGACGGGCCGGTTGGGGGTGTGATGAACAGTGGCGATAATAGTCAAATTAATAACGGAACAGTGACTTCAAATGGTAGTCGCAGAGTCCCGTATCTGCGGCCAGGTGGCAGCAGTGCAAAGTGTGAATATAGAGGGTGATTGGTGTCGAGGGCGAGGGCAGACTGATCTCATGAATTGGCAATTTGTATTCCGTTTTTGCATGTTATCAAGACGCATAATCGCATTTTTGCGTGTATATCAACGCAAATCGGCCTCCATTGACATACATTGCAAGTCAATTTCCGCCGTACACAGGACTTTCACCCAGGAGACCCAGTTTTTTTTTTTTTTTTTTAATAAGCCTTAACCAATGTTTCTTTCCTAAACCCAACCATTTATTGTTGTCCTAAGCGTGTTTTTGTCGTTATTTTCCGTGTTTTTGTCACTGTTTTGTTACTAAAGCCTTTCCCTGTGTTCTTTTCCTAAACCCAACTTTTATTTATTTATTTATTTATTTTAACAGGCGTGTGACGTAGTTCTCGCGATAGCACGTCGCGTTCTCGCGATAACACGCAACGTGGCGAGGCCACGTGGTGGGTATGTTTACATCAGTTGTATACAGCGTAGGCATACACGTGGATAGCTGAAAATGCGTACAATAACACGCCATTTTGCTTTATGAAAGTGGCGTGTATATTTACGCAAAGTCATGATGCCATGTTGGCGAAGGGCAAGGCGTGTGATGGCTCCATCGTTCAGGTCTGAGATGTTGGGTGTAGGGGAGCTGATCATTTTGGAGGCGACGTGTGTGTGTGTGATATTGGTGCGTTTTGTTTTTGTTAGGAATGGTGAGCATGTGGTAGAAACAGGGGGAACGGTACAGCAGGATGGGTTGGATTATGCTTTTGTAATGTACCAACAGGAGGTGTTGTGGGGCAACAGAAAGTGCTCTTGAGTTTACGGATGACGTGTAACCTCTGCTGAGATCGTTTGTGGATATCACGGACGTGTTGATTCAAAACAGGTTATTGTCTAAAGTGAGTCCAAGGTATTTGAATTTGTTGACCTGTTCTACCGTCTATGGTTAATAAAGACATTGTAAACCATCTATACACATTATTTAGATAGCTATTATCGGTGTACAAATAATCAAATGATCACCTCTTATACATGTAGATGACCAAAAAGATGTAATGTTACTTAATGCTTTATAAACTATTTATTGAGCATTAACTTACTAAAATAAGCATAAGTAGCAACTTTATAGCATTTAACCATCCAATGTTTATAGATGGTTTACAAATCAATTAATAACATTGACAAAGTATTAACAATCTATTTACATTTATAAACTTATATTTTATATGACACTTAACTAATGATAAAATAACATAAATTATAACATTACTAATAATTTTTTAAACGTTATAGATAATCAATAGACTGCAGTTTTGCACTGTGCCAACAGGTTTTTGAAAATGAAACAAGACAGCCATCTAGTGTTCATGGGTTGATATTGAATGACATGTTTCAGTATCACTGGTGAAAAACTTGAAAATCCAGTTTCGTAGTGTCATGTTCTTGCAGTGCCAAGAGAAATACATTACTGCATGGAAATAATATCTATCTAAATATTTCTCTACTCTATTTAATATTAATGTAAAAACAAGTAAAAAAGTTTCGTAATGTTGGCAATATTTCAAGTACTTGAGTAACTGATAAATCCACTTGTGTGATTTAAAAAAGCAATTACATCTCCCACCCCCAAAATGTAATTTGTATTTTGTGCTACGTCACTCAATGTATGTTGCAGGCTGGATTTCTACTGGAATGTGAATTATTTTGATACACTACATCTAATTAGTAGAGATGTTCCAATACCGATGCCAGTCTCGGTATCGCCTCCGATACTGCCTAAAACGCTGGTATCGGTATCAGGAAGTAGGCCTACTGGAGTTTATGCACCGATCCGATACCGCGTAATAAAGCCCTAAAGAAAATCTACGTTAAAGTAGTTTATTTATGTTCTTTTTCCGTTATAACTGACTGTCAAACTGGATAATAAAAAAAAGTTCTGTGGCATTCAATGTTTGTGTTTGTTCATGTTTCACAAAGAGTTTAACCTGAGCCAGAACGACAACAAAGATAGAAATCATATCACATATCCATACAGGGATAGTAGTATACAGTTGTTCAAACATAATAAAATATATGACACACATGGTATCGGATCGGTACTCGGTATCTGCCGATACGCAAGTTCAGGTATCAGAATCGATATCGGGAAAAATGGTATCGGACCATCTCTACTAATTAGTGTATTAACAAAGTGTAAAACCCTTTGTGGTTTTGAATGCACCCCTAGTCGTCTAGTGTTGCATTCAAGTCCCATTTAATGCACAGAAGATGGATTTTTTTTTCTTTTTTTACCATGGAAAATAACTAGTAACCATTCTAAATACTTACATTTTTGAAAAATCACTGACTTATATACATTTCAAAAGAAACAATGCGCCTCATCTACTACTATTTTTTTCAATTAACTTCATCATTTACAGGGCAAAGACTTCAGAGGCACGCCCACCAAAATCAGGCTCTTGTTTTAGAATGGGCGTGCCTCGTGGTGTATTGTGTGTAGTAAACAGTACTTCACTTGCAACCAGGGGCGGATCTACCGGGGTGGCATAGGGTGGCAAATGCCACCATAAGAGAAAGCCTTGCCACCCCTGCTGCCACCCCAGTTGGCAGCAACGAATTAAAAGTTATGGCCAATTTGACCATTTAAAAGCGCAAATCTCCAATGTCCTACTGCAGTCAGTCAAAAACTGTTTGCTTCTCCTCACACATCTGCCACTCATCACCTGTGTCTTACCTTAATGCCTTGTCCTGTGATAATGCCCCTTACTTCTATCATGCTTCTCTCTCCTATTAAGTGAGATCCCATTGTATGGTCGCCTCAAATGCAGGACACTGATTGCATGAGATGAAGTTTGTCTGTATGAGTTTGTAAATGGCAGCCTGTGCTCTTTTGTAGTGTGTACATACTATTTATCATCAAACTGTGATAACTGATTACATTCTGTATATATACATATACACTGCTATATGTTGCCACCCCTCAAAAATCCCTGCCCCCCTCTCACCACCCCATAAATATTTTTCTAGATCCGCCCCTGCTTGCAACATAATTGGCCGAGTTAGACAATTATTTTGTGTGATTATTGATTCGAACTTTGAGTTTGGGTTCAACCAGAAACACGTTCAAATACAGGAAAATGACAATACAAAGAACAATAAAAGATAAGTCTAGAAACATTATAGCTATGCAGGAACTATTGACGCATTTGATACAGAACCTGCCTCAGAAGCTTTTACTCTAGTGCAGCAGTATTAAGAGGTGTCTCCCATATGGTATGACCATTCGTGTGCGAGCAGAAGCAAAGAAAAAAACTGGTCAATTCAATAGAAAGGTTTTTATTTTGGAACGCACCCCTAAACCATGTGTAACGCTTCCATAGACACGTCACATCGGCTCAACCATGTTGTAGGAAATCCACCGCTGCTCCTCACTCACTCTGTCAGATTAGAGTTTAATCCGAGGGGGAGGATACACTGTCAAGTCGCTCTGCATCTTGGAAGGACTCTCGGTGTATATGCATACTAAGTAAACGCGTTTTTACGTGGGACTGTATTTCGTTCTACAATAAACGGCCTGTACATAGAAGATGAAACACCAGTTTTCCGTTGCTGTCTTTGCCTGCCCGACGTCTTGCCAATACGTTAAAATGTTAGCTGGCTAACTAGCTGAGAAGGAGTAACGTTAACTAATTCGGATTAACGTTAGCTGATAACGGCAGCCTCCCTTCTACGTAATATCCAGGTATCATTTGTTGTGCTCGATAACTATTAGCTACACAGCGAACGGTCGCCTCTGTTAATTGTTTTTGTTTGTTGAATGTCTATTACCTTCCTCCATTTTTGTCAACATTACTTCTTTGTGCTGTAAGTATTCGCTAGCATTAATGTTGCTGCAAGCTAGCTAGGTTAATAGCCACTCAAACCACAACAAGAGCCGGAGCTCTTTCGCTGGCTAATCGTCTCGGTTTTTTGGGAAAGAGCAGACATAAAATTAGTGCCTCCGACCGCAACCGAAAGTCAAGACGGCGTTGACGGCCAGGCTGATGTGCTAGCTTGTCTTTTGGCCAGCTGGCAAGAGAGCTGCTGTACAAGATTGTATTCCCGAAGTTAGCCTTCAGACGAAGCAAAGATGTCAGGAAAGGATAAAGACAAAGTCAAACAAGAGAAACAGTCCACAACGGAGCGGCTGATAAAAGGTGAGTGTTTTCTTCAAATGTACATTGCGTAACGTCACAGTAAGTTACTCGCATCACAAATGCTTTGACGGAAAGCTACGCATTAATTGAAAACCACCTGTAGCTTTTGGAATAACTTTATGTTATAATAGCAGTCAGAGGCCAGTAGGCTTATAGTAATGGCACACAAGTTGTATATAAAGTAATTATCAATTATTTTGTATAACTACACTATAGTTGCACTCATAAGGGATTCTGAACCGTTCCCTTTCACCAGGAGTTGCTCAGAAATGGGGGTAAAACAGTGCATGCAAACACTGCTTAGGATAGAACGTAACAAAGGTATCATCTCCATTGTTGTCCGCTCAGTATGTAGCTAATCACCACATAGCAGAAATCAAAGACACTGCCCAATCTCCTTGACATTTAGGATGGATGAAATGGACCGGGTCGTTGCTCACTCACGGGAATACCCAAGCTCAGGTTACCAGCAGAGCTTGACAAGATGGATTCCTTCACGTTGATGTTGTCCTGGTTCATTGGACAGACAGGACACCATTTGTTGTGTCTGCCCAAGACAGGTCAGTCAGAGCCAAGTCTGAGGTAGCTCCCAAGAGAGAGAACCCATTCCCACCCCTGCCACCACAACCACCACTACTCCTTAATGCCAACACAGGCTACATCTCCATCTGTCTGCAAGGGCACTGGGAGGGTGTCCTGCCAGGGGACTGGAATGCTGAAGTGTGAGCCAGTGTGGAGAGGGTGAGTTAATTGTGGAAAGAATCTCTCCAGTGATGTGCCCAACATGGCCAGCCACATGGCGGAGAGAGACAATAGGAGTGTGACAGGGAAGAAGGGAAAGACAAAATGTAGACTGGAGTAAGGGCAGCTTTGCTTTAGGGTGTGACCTAAAACCAATATTGGTCCTGTAATAAAAAGTCAAACATTAGTTGTTGTTATCCACATTATGCATGGTTTGAGTACTGAGTCTTTGTAAAATTGATAAATAAAATGCAATAGAAAAACTATTAAAATAATGCAAAATATGAGTGTAAAATAGCACTGTAGCTACAGTACAAGGTTGAGAAAGCAACCGTGGTGTTTCCATTGTAGGGCTTAACTGGTAGGCTACCTAAGACTAATGCTGCTCTGGTTATGTAAATCAACAGGTAAGCTTGTTCGCTGTTGGGTATTGTGAGTTGAGTGTAGACTGATAGGTGTGTGTGGTGCTACCTGTGCCTCAGAAGACTTTGCTTGGCTACATCTGGTTTTTGAAATCTCCATTGCTTGATGTAACAAAGATTCATTTCAACTTTGATACAAATCAAACTGGATTGTTGCTGTGTGCTAAACCTGATCCTGTGTCTGAATTAAAATCAAAGAGAAGCCAGAGTAGTGCTGGGCAATATGACGACATCATCAAAACAATGTAAAAATGTCTATCCTTGATATTCTTCTATAACGTTTCTGTTGCAATGTTGAAAAACCAGCAGCTGAACTCCGTTATGGCAATATTTCATAAATTGGACAACACTTTTGATCCTTGCACGTTATGTTCATTTTGCGCTAAAGTTCTTCATAAAATGAGAAAATACTCCGTACTTTTAATTGGTACAAGTATTTAACAAACACAGGAGCATACAAAAATAGGCTTTACTTTGAGCTAATTTTAAACTGTATTGACTTTTTATTTATTAAATTACCAGAAAACATTCTACATCATGATATCGCTGTTGTGACCTGTATAGGGATAGAAGATTTTGGCCATATCAGCCAGCCTCTAGGCCAAAGGGAAATTTATGCTAGTACTGTCGCACCGCATGATGGACCGACAGAAATGACAAACAAACCTGAGGCCTGGCTATTTAGCTTGCAAGGGTAATACATTCACTGATGATTAGAGCAATCCGAAGTGGACTTTATGATTCATCCAGCCACAGTCTGCTCCATTCATCTCTACCCAGCCGCATCTTTGTAATTCAATCCTCCTCTATTGTGTCAATTTTGAAACAATGGCGAACATATTCTAGACCCTAGCTCATATCACTGTCCAAAACATTCTCCTCAGTGGGCAGGGTGGTACTGTAGATAGTAGTGTCTTTGTTTCTTGAGTCGTTTGTTGTCACGCCAGACAGTGTGGGTGTTGATGCCGTGCAGCAGTGGATTTGAAGAGTTCATCAAACATTAATGCTAATTAGGCCAGGCGGTCTCTAATAAGAAGCCAGTCTCAGGGCGGTGGCAGCTTATTATTTTTAACAAAACATTTTTCTTCGTTTACTAGTTGCTTATGTGTCGGAAAAACGAGTGGCTCGCTTCACTTTGTCTGCACCGTTGTTTTCTTTCACCGCACTGTGTAGTCTGTTGGGATTGAGCGGTGCTGTTCACTGCCAGCCAGGGATTCAGTTGTATCTGTGTTTGAACAGACTGGTCCAGCCTTGATTGTACAGGCAAATGTACCCAGAATGTATTATTATTGTTATTATTATAGTTATTATTATTTAGTTCTTTGGAATTGAGATCAGCTATTATTGTCCAGCATGTCAAATTACTGCCAGCTTTCAGGCGAAGGCTCGTAAATTTGGTCAGCATGGTTGTTGCTTGAAATGTTTCACGGTCTGGTTATCTCATGCCTATTTTGTATCCTATTCTTCGGCGTTATCGCGTTTTTCACGTTGTTCGTACTGGAGCCTTCCTTCAGAGTGACAAGTCTTTTAAGTAAACAGCCCCTGAATCTGGAAGCCCTTGCTAATATAGGCTTTATCTAATCTGTTCTTAAGGTTCGTACCTCAGCTTACAGCTCTCTTTGCGGCCGTGCCTTGTAGGCCTGGGAGCACTTACTGTTTATTTATACCACACACTGGTCAATGCATGACAGCTTGTACTCAGCACAGGCTATGGAACTGTGCTCTAGCTGCTCTCTCCATTGCAGACCAGGCTATACTCTGTGGCCTAGCTAACATCAGAATCAGAAAGGAATTTATTGCCAATTAACTAACACTTACAAGGAGTTTGCCTTGGTTGTTTGTGCGTACATAAGCATATTAAACATTCATATGAAGTAAACAATAAATGCTGCAACAAATCTGTACATAGAACTGTTTAACATAAAGAAAGAACAAAGAATCTGTGTGGATTAGTAAAGGATGTGCAAAATGTTAAGGGATGTGCAAATCATTTGCTATCAATTGCTAGCACTCTCGCACCAGGGCAAACACCACTTGCGGACCCATATTTACAGCCTTTGCTTTATTGAACTAGCAATAAGTTAGTCGGTCAAATATTTCTTTAAACAACTATTTAAGAAAAAAAAACATCAGTGGATCAGCTTCTAAACTCTTAATATGTTCCCCAAGTCCAGGCACTGCATCACTGATTAGCAAATGCACCCACACTAAGAACTCATTAATTACAGCTAACGTCTGATGTACGCTTTTTTCATATTGCACTTTGATTTGCTCTGTGTGGGTGTGACAACATTCTCAGAATGCCTATCTCTCTCTCTCTCTCTCTCTCTCTCTCTCTCTCTCTCTCTCTCTCTCTCTCTCTCTCTCTCTCTCTTCTTCTTGTTCATTGCCACTGGCACAGCTAATCGCACAAGGAGTGCTGATTTCCATAAGCTGATACAAGTATTTATGTCACATTTGATGGCACATGGTGTCCTGTGCACAGACCTGTGGATGGATTTGATGCTATCAGGAATCCGAGATAACCTTCAGTAAAAGTGTGTACTGTGGCAAGGTTTTCTGTGCTTTTGATTCTCTCTTCTTCTCTTTTTTTTTTTTTTTAGCTGTACAGAAGCAGCCGTTTATAACACTCATATTATTTTTGCACTTTGTAATGTCTCTGCATGCCTTGCAAGCAGTGTTCAAAAACCCCTATCTGGCTAGTTTTACACCATGCTTAATTGGTGCCATAATGCATTTGGTGTGTGCCTGGTCCGTTATTAGGCATACCAGCTGTAATCCCTTTTACCTCGCAAGCCCTGGAAGTGAGAGGGCTTGGATCACACTACTATTGTTTTGAACGTGTGCAGTTTAGTCAGTAACTATCTACTCCTGCAGTTTTATGAGCTGATGAAGCTGCTGCCAATGTTACAGTACTAATCTGCACTGTGGACAGTTTGAATTTCAGCCTTTTTAATACTGGTTGTAAGGGCTAAGTGCAGCTAAAGATTATTTTTTATTGTGGAGTAATCAGTTGATTATTTTCTAGATTTATTCGATTAGTTATTTAGTCTATAAAATGTCAGAAAATTGTGAAATTAATGGTTGAACATTGTTTTCCAAAGCCCAAGGTGACATCCTCAGATGTCTTGTTTTGTCCACAACTCCAAGATATTCACTTTACTGTCAAAGAGGATTGAAGAAACTAGAAAATATTCACATTTTAAGCAGCTGGAATCAGAGAATTTCTAAACTAAAATTATTCAAACCTATGAATCAATTATCAAACTAGTTGCCGATTAATTTAATAGTTGATTAATCAGTTTGCAGCTCTAGTAGTTATACAACTTTTCATATGTTAACACTTAATGTAGATTAACATGGGTAATTGGATTGAATTGTGCTTACGTGTATATTGGTGTGTTTTTATAAGAAATATATATTTTTTGTTTCAAGGCCTTAAAATCTTAAATTTGCTGAAGTATTGTGTTCTAGGTCTTAATTTTCCTACGTCCATGCAACGCTGTCTCTAATGCTCCCGTAGCGCTTTAGAATGGTTTAGTTTTTGATTCTGTGGTGTTTTAGGTCTTTCTTTCGCTAGTCCAATTATAATTTGCTGTATTATGGCTAAAAATAAGACCAACATGCAGCCCATAAGCTTTCGTGTTGTTGGTGCGAGTCTCTTTCGGATTGTACCACAGACATAAAACGGATTTTATTCTTCAGCTATGGGGAAGTAGCCTAGAAATGTAGACGCACCCTAGCGGCAGCAAATGTAATTTGCAGCCAGGGGGTCTAGCAACTCTCCGTTGGCTTGCGAGCTGGAAAAGCCAAACTCTATCTTGGCCAATCACATTGTGAATAGAGTCGGTGAGCGGGCTTAACATAATGACGGCAGCGTTATGACTGTTCCGCGTGAATCCCCTGCTACTTGAAAACAAAGAAGATGGCTGCTGCTGCTGGCGAACAGCGTTCTTTGGAATCTGCTTTGCCCGCAACTCTGGAAGACTTGGAGTTAAGCTTTTCTTTGAGAAAAGAACAAAGAATGGCACTGAAGTCATTCTTAAAAAAGGAAGATGTGTTCGGAGTTTAATCTATCAAATTTAATCTGTCAAGTAGCTCCGCTATCTTCTTCGTTGCTCTGGTTGGTTGTAGCGCTATCCTATTGCGTGCAGAGGGAATATGAAAGACAACCGTTTACCCCGCCCCTCGGATTGAGCCCTGCCGATGGTGAGTTCCCAGACCCAACGTCTTGATTTGGGTCTGGCTTGTCAGGCTAATGGGGAATTGCAAGTTTAACGATACTTGGCTTGAAAAAAACACATTTCAGACGATGTTTCAGGACAGTGACGCTTTTTTGTTTGTTTGATGCCGTGAGATAGGTCTTGAATTCATAATGGTCTTAAAAAGTCTTACATTTGGCTTAGTAAAACCTGCAGAAACCCTGATTTTTGCAGTTGTAGATGTTGTGCACTTGACTTACATATGTTTTGATCAGGAAGCTCTCATGTCTTAGCCTTGAAAGCATTGACTTTTAATGCTGACGGTAAAAGGATTGTGTAGGTGGTATGCAGCAAATTACTGAGAGAGGGTGGGTCAGGTGAGGTGCGGGGCTTCTTAAGGTCTCTCTTATGCAACTCTTGTATGGCGTTGTTATGTAAGTGTATGCGTCCCTCCTCTTGTGCCAATAACATCATCTTGGCTCAATCAATGCAAATGTCACCTCATGATTACAACTTAAGCAAATGCAGTCTGAGATGCAGAACGTTTCTTCTGGTCATATGTATCTTTTCAAATATGATATATTTGATATGAAATTGTCATCTTTTCTTGCGTAAGTGCACTTTATTTAAAGGTGCTCTAAGTGATGTGACGCGTTTTTTAGGCTACAACATTTTTCGTCACATACAGCAAACATCTCCTCACTATCCGCTAGCTGCCTGTCCCCTGAACACACTGTAAAAAAAAACACGGTCTCTGAAGACAGCCCAGGTTCCACAAACGCCAACAAAAACAAACTGCGCCAACCTGCCCCAAGAACCATAACAAACAGTGTTCCAGCCAATAACCGACAAGAAGGAGCTGGTTGAGCCATCACTACAGCAGCATTAGCACGTAGGCTAGTTCCACAATGCGTATTCATGACTCAACCAGCTCCTTCTTTTGTTATGGTTCGTGGGGTAGGTTGGCGCAGTTTGTTTTTGTTGACGTTTGTAGAGCCTGGGCTGTCTACAGAGACCGCGTTTTTTTTACAGTGTGTTCAGGGGACAGACAGCTAGCGAATAGTGAGGAGATGTTTGCTGTATGTGACGAAAACTCACTTAGAGCACCTTTTAATTGTCTTTTGAATATATTTTAAATTTTAATTTAAAGGCATACTATGCAGTTTCCGTTTTTGTCAAACAGCTACCCCTAGAGTCGCTGTGGAGTACTTGTATTTAACGTTACTGTCGTAAATACCACTCACGCAGAGCTGTCTCTGCACTCACAGCCTGATCCCCTCCCCCCTGTAGGACTGGTCTTATTATCAACGATGGATGAATCAACAACTTTGTAAATTAGATTAGATTCAACTTTATTGTACAAATACAACGAAATGCAGTTTGCGTCTAAACAGAAGTGCAAAAAAAGCAGAAAAGTGCAATGTGATACAAAGTATAGGCAGTTGGTGGTAAAAACTGACATGCAACAAGCAAGCGCAACAGCATACAACCTAGAACGCAAGCAAGTTTACTTAACATGTTGATAAAATGTCGGGAGTACAGTCTTCAAATTGGCCTTATTAAAGTCTCCTGTGATTATGTTAACCCCATCGCGTTGGGCCCGCTGCTGTTCGTTTATGGTGTCCAGCAGGAGAGAGAGCGCCGTGTTTACGTTGGCGTCGGGTGGAATGTACACAGCCATCACGATCACTACTGTTAGCTCTCTCGGTAGAAAAAAAAAGCCGGCATCTTACAGACATGTACTCGAGGTCAGGGGATCAGTGTTTATCTATTTATCCTGTTATTACACCAGTTCTCATGCACGTACATACAGAGCCCCCCCTCCTCTGCTCTTACAGTCCTCAGTCCTGTCCCAGCGGAGCAGAGCGCGGCCTGCTAGCTGCATGCTAGCATCGGGTATCCCCAGGTGAAGCCAGGTTTCAGTGATAATCAAAACACAGCAGTCACAAACATAGCGATTTCCGGCAAGTTGTAATTCCAAGTCGTCCGTTTTATGCACCAGGGATCTGGCATTGGAGAGATACAGGCTCGTTAGAGGTAGCTTGTGTGCTATGCTAGCTTTAGCATAACACCGGACCAGCGGCCCTGCTATTCCTCTTCCTCCTCCGACTGTGCCGCCTCCTAGACCCGACAACAATCCACGAAGAACCCGGCGGTCTTGCTGTGTCGTCTGGGATGTTGTGCATATAATGAAAGACACTCGAAATAGATATCTGGTGCTGGTCACCGATGTCCAAAAGGTTCGGGCGGGTATAGCGGATGTTCGCAGAACCGACAGTAGTAAAGCAATTCGTGATTCTCACGAGATTTAGCCGGGTGCCACCTCCCCAAACTTGCATCGCTGGTTTGCTATTGGGATGATTCGCCCTACTACGAGTTTGTTTACCATCGAAATGACTTTGAAACTGTAAAGTGTATTAAGGTACAAATCTTGCATAGTTCAAGTTCATTTATTTATATAGCACATTTAAACAGCCGCTAGACAGACCAAAGTGCTTTACAGAGCTAGCATAAAAAAACATAAAACCAGCAAGACAGAGCGTAAAACACATAATAAAAACGACAAGGCTAAGATCAACCTTAAAACACTGACTCAAATATACAAAAGAAGGACAACTCAAATAGGAAATCAATATGCTAATGAGAATAAGTAGGTTTTTACCAACAACTTGAAGATAGCGAGGTTGGGGGCTGTTCTAATCTCTAAAGGCAGGCTGTTCCACAGACGAGGCCCCTGCCACCGCAATCTACTGATTGGCATGTAAATTTGAGTGTCATCCACATAAAAATGAAATGATACATCATATTTCCTTAAAATAGCGCCCAAGGGCAGCATATAAAGAGAAAATAGAGAGGGAGCCAGAATGGAGCCCTGTGGAAGACCACAGGACAAAGGTGCCATAGAGCTGGAGAAGTTGCCCATCTTTACTGAGAACCTTCTATCAGAAAGGTAAGACTGGAACCAATTCAGAACTGAGGCTTTGAGGCCTACCCAGGTCTCAAGTCTAGCTAACAGAGTAGGGTGGTCAATGGTGTCAAAAGCTGCCGAAAGATCTAGGAGAACTAGAACAACAGTATCTCCAGAATCAGTAGAAATGTAAACGTCATTTAGCACTCGCAGGAGAGCGGACTCAGTGCTGTGTGCAGTCCTAAACCCAGATTGAAAAACCTCATAAATACAGTTGTTAGACAAGAAGCGTTGAAGTTGGACCAACACAATTTTCTCCAACAATTTAGAAATGAAAGGTAAGACTGAAATGGGCCGGTAATTATTTAAAACGAGGATCCAGTGAAGGCTTCTTGAGTAGGGGAGTGACCGTAGCCACTTTAAAATCGGCTGGAACGGAGCCCGTGTTAAGGCACTTGTTCATGAGAGATACCATACCTGGACCCACAGAGTCAATGATTAATTTGAGAAATCTCGGCTGAATGATATCATTAGGGCAAAATGAAGGTTTTAGCTTAATGCTCACATCCTTCAGTGTCTGGAGGTTGATAGGATCAAAAACCTCCCAAACGCCAGCAGCAATGGACATAATTGGGGGGAGAGTTAGACTAGAACTGACACTAAGTCTTAATTTAGTGATTTTGTTAGAAATAAATCTTCACATAGATCATCTGAGGCAACATACAATTTAACAGGTGGATTTAAAACAGACTGAATGACTGAAAACAGGACCTTTTGGATTAGAGTGATTAGATTCAATTAAATTCGAAAAATATGCAGCTTTAGCTAACTTAGCAGCATTCTGTAATGCTGTAAGAGAGTCTTTGAACATTTGGAAGGAGACAGTTAACCTATCCCGTTTCCATTTGCGTTCGGCCTTTCTACAAATTTGTCTTTGGTGGCGAGTGTCAGAGTTTTGCCAAAGAACAGATTTTGGTTTTGATTTGTAAGGCTTGAGAGGAGCAGTCACATTAGCTACCTTAAGCCAGGCAGAGTTAAGGAGGCATAGTGTGCCTTTAACCTCTCTCAATGCTAACGAAAAATATCTAATCGTAATTAACTCTAACCTATTTATTAGGGCTGGGAACTATATGCTTTTGTCCCGATTCGATTCTTTCACGATGCATGGGTGCCGATTCAATGTTGTTTTGCGATTTTCATTTCAATCGCGATTCAGTAGTATTGAATATTACAATTTTCCTTTCCTTCTTTAACACAACAAAAGTTGAATAATAGGGGACTATAAATCATGAGACATTTCAAAAGCCTAATTGTTTTCTAAGAAGAATGCACATCACATGTCAGTCAGTCAGTCTGACATTTATTTCATTTGTAAAGAAATACATAACGTGTATTTTCAGCATTTTCTGCTTTCACTCTCTCTTGCTGGAAACGTACCGTCAGCGGTACCGTATAAACAGAAAATTTGTAAAAATATGTAGGTGATTGGTAAAACTGTGTGTGTGTGTATAGATAGATAGATAGATAGATAGATATAGATTCGGGGAATAGAATTGATTTAAAAAAAAAAAAAATATATATATATATATATATATATATATATATATATATATATATATACACACACACACACACACACACACACTCACCTAAAGGATTATTAGGAACACCTGTTAAATTTCACGTTAATGAAATTATTTTATCAACCAATCTCATGGCAACTGCTTCAATGCATTTAGGGGTGTGGTCCAGGTCTAGACAATGTCCTGAACTCCAAACTGAATGTCAGAATGGGAAAGAAAGGTGATCTAAGCAACTTTGAGTGTGGCATGGTTGTTGGTGCCAGATGGGTTGGTCTGAGTATTTCACAATCTGCTCAGTTACTGGGATTCTCACACACAACATTTCTAGGGTTTACAAAGAATGGTCTGAAAAGGAAAAACATCCAGTATGCTGCCGTACTGGGGGGTGAAAATGCCTTGTTGATGCTAGAGGTCAGAGGAGAACGGGCCGACTGATTTCAGCTGATAGAAGATCAACTTTGACTCAAATAACCACACGTTACAACCGAGGTATGCAGCAAAGCATTTGTAAAACCACAACACGCACAACCTTGAGGCGGATGGGCTACACCAGCAAAAGACCCCACCGGGTACCACTCATCTCCACTAAAAATAGGAAAGTGAGGCTACAATGTGCACGAGCTCACCAAAATCGGACAGTTGAAGACTGGAAAAATGTTGCCTGGTCTGAGTCTTGATTTCTGTTGAGACATTCAGACGGTAGAGTCAGAATTTGGCATAAACCGAATGAGAACATGGATCTGTCATGCCTTGTTACCACTGGGCAGGCTGGTGGTGGTGTTGTAATGGTGTGGGGGATCCCTTTCGCCTTCAGAACTGCCTGTCATTGATTCAACAAGGTGCTGGAAGCATTCTTTAGAAATGTTGGCCCATATTGAGAGGACAGGGTCAAACATGGTATTAGAGAGAGAGAGAGAAGAATTGATTTTTAAAAATCGTCCCAAAATACAATCACAATACATATGTGAATCGATTTTTTTTTTTTCCCACCCCTATTTATCCTAATAGATTATTTACTGTTTTCCCTTCAACAGCTGTGCCATACCCTCCACAACATAAGCTGACTGTGAAAGAGATATATGAAGATGGCAAGCCCAACGCTGAGCTGCTCCGCAACCACCTTGTCAAAGAGGGCAGAGTGGAAGAGGACGTGGCTCTAAAGATCATCAATGATGGGGCTAACATCCTTCGCCAAGAGAAGTGCATGCTGGAAGTGGAGGCGCCTATAACAGGTAGGGTATACAAAGTATATCCACGTACTGTATGAGATCCCTCGTGAAGGGTTGGCAATATCTCGATTTTATATTGATACTCGATGCTAGATATGGTCTTAAATTTTGGATATCGTAATGTGACACGGGTTGTCTTTTCCTGTTTTCAAAGGCTACATTACTGTAAAGTGATGTCATTTTCTGAACTTTTCAGACCGTTCTAGCTGTTGTATTATTTGCCTTTACCCACTTAGTCATTATATCCAAGGTACCGATGACTATTTATCAAAAATCTCATTGTGTAAATATTTTGTGAAAGCACCAATTGTCAACCCTACAATATCAACACAATATCGATATCGAGGTATATGGTTAAAAATATCGTGATATGTGTCCGTTTTTCTCCATATCGCCAAGCTCTACCCTTGTGCAAAATGGTCCAGTAGAGATTATTCCAGTTATGCCCTGTTCAGTAGTTTGAAATATTTACAACTATTGGATGCAGACTACATTAGTTATTCCAAGGCAGCATAGATGGTGTTGTGAACAGAGTAAACAGTAGGCATTATTCCATTGCAACACTGTTTTTCTATGAGGGCAACTGGTGTAAACCCAGTTCTGTGCCAGATCCAAGGGCCTTGCAGGCTGTCAGAGTTAACTCAGCATCAGTCAGTTCTCAAAAGATATCTGCTCCCTCTAAGCTGACCTTTGCATGGCCTCAGTCCAATCCAACCAGCTCCCAACCTTTCATTTCTGTATTTTTCTTACATATAACTTACTCCTCAGTTTTGTTACTATTTGGTTTCCCTAACCAAACCAAGTCATTTAGCATAAAGTGTGAAACTTTTACAACAATTAAAACACATTTTAACTGGAATACTATAATTGAAATGTGGAGAAGTGAAAGCAGATAACCATAATGCCACCATCATCTCTCTGCTGTTTTCATCTGGTGGACAGGAGAGATGGCATTTAAAGTCCAGGCTTTATTTCTTATTTCTTTTTCAGGCCTAGGTCAGTCTATTCATCTCTTTCAATGGTTATATTATTATTTGTCAACCCACAAGGTACACAAAATTGGCAGTTGAAATGTATCCTTTGCAAAACGGTCAATTTCTTTACCTGTCACACATGCAATTCAGGGTGGTGGCGCAGGGTCAACCGTGGTACGACGCCCCTGGAGCAGTTTGAATGAGCGTTTCTAGAACAGAAAAGTATTAATAGTTCAGTTTTTTTAATAATGCATACAAAATAGTTGCGCATTTTACAATCAATCCTTAAGGATAAATAAATCCTTCGGTTAAAAGCTCCCATCTGCAAAGATCTGATACCAATGTTGGCATTCTAAAATATTTGCCATGCTCATGTTGCTCTGTACTGTCATTGCAAAGGAGGGGCGGCGTGGGGGGGAGTGGTGTTGGGTCAAATTTCAGAATGTAGGGTATCTCAGTGTATTCGTTACATCAATGCATCAGAACAGATTATTGATGCATTGAATCATTTTGAGAAAGTCAAATGGCTTAAGCAATAACACTCCTCGGCCATGTTTTAAATGTTATTATTCCTGTTGCCACTTTCAGTATGTGTATTATACTTGCTATTATTGCTAATTTCACACAGCATCAACATCAGTAAGCACACTTAATAAAAAATAATAATATTTAAACTATTTGGCCTGGAAAAGAAAGGAATGGAAAACCTGTAAATGTACACAGCACTTTGAATCTGCATGTTGAATATATAGAGGCTTCTCTTTGTTTCTTTGTATGTATGGCTGGTTTTAGCAACCTATACCAATGTGTACCCAGACAACCAACTTTTTAAAAATATTAGTATTCCTGCTAGTTGTTGTTACAGGACCAATTAACAGCAGTGTGTTTGTCTTTTGGCAGTATGTGGGGATGTCCATGGACAATTCTTTGACCTTATGAAGTTGTTTGAAGTGGGGGGATCACCCAGTAACACACGGTATCTCTTCCTCGGTGACTACGTAGATCGAGGATACTTCAGTATTGAGGTAAGTTGTTGTATCTTCTAGGTTATTCATTTGTAATTTTATTTATTTCACATTTTAAATGTGCAATATTTTGTATTATGTTGTCAGAAAAGACCCTTATTATTAAATACATAACAAAGTCACAAAAATACAAAATAGAAGTTGAGGTTTGGTTCACAAATAATTTGAAATTTGTTGGGTTGAACGGACATCTATTAGTTTAATTTATTAGTTTAATTTATTAAATTTTTTTCTTTTCTTTGCAAGTTCAGGTAAACTTCCCATTGTTGTCTTATGAATGACAGACAACCTCATTCACACTATTATTTGCTGCACAAGCTATTTTGTGGAGGTGTAACAATATTCACTGTCTCATTCAATTTTGTCAGCGTTGTCTCTTTCTTTTGTACGTTTTCCTTAGAGCAGAAATGGGTTCTGTAGATTTTCCTTACACATTCATTTTCTTATTTTATAAAATGGTTATAAAAAAGTTAAATAAAAATGTTAGGCAAAGTGTCACTAATTTTCTGCTGTGGTGAAAATGTATTGAAATGTGGCACAATAATATCAATTCAAGTTGTGAATATTGTGCATTGAACAATGTGGTATGTTTCAGTGTATTGTTACAGCCCCTCAGTATTGGTGTGCGACAGGTCAATAAGATGTCTTTATTTTTTAGCCTTAGCTTAAGGTTTAAACTGTTCTTCTGTCATAATGTCAGATCATAATGTAACCTGACTCTCTTGGTGTGTTGTTGGCTTCTGACACACTGCTGCTTCTATCCTGTTGTAGTGCATGTGAATTAGGGCCAGTGCTTGCAATTTGGATTTAAAGAGTTGATGTAATATGACGAAGGTAAACTAAAGCTGACGGTGGTATGTCCTATCCCATTTTGATTCTCAGGAGGGTTAAGATGGGGGGTCAGAATAGCTTCTAAAATATAAGGCTTACTGCAGTGCTGCTTTGAGAAGTGCCAAATGACCAAATGGGTTTTGCTGTCTGAAATTCTATATAGATGACAACGTCAAAGGGCACAGTGCATACATGCTTATTAGATGGTTAAAAATAAGACAGAGAATCGGAACAGAGAGCTGCAGTCTGGCTGTACAAAGGGGGGGATGGGGGGGGTTTACAATGGGGACCCAGTTTCATGGTTAAAAAAGGTATCAAAATGTCCATAGAAAACACTACTGCTGTGTAACCCTCTCCTCTGCTGTCCACCTTTTATTGGTATAGCAATCATACTTTCGTAATGGTTTGTGTACATTAGGTAAGCACCCACACAATAGGCTGCTTTTTCAAATTGTTTCCAATGAGAGTGAAGTGTTCTGCTTGATGCTTTTGCGTTGCTGGGTTCCTTGTGTTTTTCTGCTCTATGCGCCTCGTGTTTTTGCCGAAGCGCCCTGAACGCCCCAAGTTAACTTCAACTGAGTGCAGAAAAGTGCCTAACATCATTTAACTTCACAGCAAAGCAATGGTTGGTAGCGCACAGGCATTTATGTGGTTGCTAGGGCTGGGTATTGTTCGAAATGTTTAGATACCGGTACCAGCGGCGATGACTGGCGCACTGCCATTAAAGCTTGGACAATTTTGTAAAAGTGCAGCCACGTTAACGTAAAGCAGAACATGAAGGTACATCGAACACCACAACTACCAAAACAAAGACAAGAAAATATGTGGCAGTGATCATAATTTGATCTATGGAGCCTAATTCGACTGCCAATCTCCTAGTCTAATCACATTGTGTCTTGTCGACTTTTCCTTTGCGGAGAAACTGCTGTCTTGCTCTGTCTCTCTCATTCTTTCTTTCTTTCTTTCTTTCTCTCTCCACAAAAGGGGGTCCCTGCAGAAAAACTTTGAGAACCAGTGGCATAGGCTGATGCCGATTCAGATATTGTGTCCTCTGAGGACCTTCAAAATTAGCACTGTGATTATTGTCCGTTGTATTTAAAATTGTGTTTATTATAGTGATGTATTATAAAAAAAAAAACTAGGGATGCTAATTAAGATTTATTGTTCTGACCGGTAGCCGACACAATGTATAATCGATAATTAACTGACAAGCAGGCAACAGAGTCCCAGTTCACCCGTCCAAGACGCTAAGACATACTTTCCGTGTCTGTGGACAGCTGTGGACTTGTATAGGTTGTTGCATGCATTGTCATGGACACGTGCAGCCACATTCCTGGTGGCTTGTGTCGTTCTGTGTCACCAACACACAGAACATGAACTCTCGTCACAGATGAAACCTCTTGTCCACTTAAGAAAACGGTTCAGCTTATCTAAACCACACCGTTTATCAGTGTCCTCCACCCACTGCGGTTGAAGCATGGGTGTTATCCGAGTGCCTAGAGTGTACATCCTGCTGTCAACACTGTGGCACAACTAAACTTAATTAATAGTAATGGAATATACCTTATTCTTACATAATGTATGCAGTCAGGCAATTATTCTAACTAGAAATTAGCATGTAATGTTATGCATTTCTTTATTTTCTTGTAAGTTTAAACAAATGAGTACTGATAATTAGAACGCCACTCTCTGTCTACAGTGCTGAAATAGATACCAGTTTTCAATAGCATAGTTAGGTCTTGACCTTAGTCACATTGGCATACCTTAGGTACTGTCCCTGTGGGATGTTACCTGCTGTGACTGAGTAATGAAAACATCCGCACATTTATCAATAATGAAAATAATCATTAGTTGCAGCCCTATATTGGTCAAACAGTGCTCAAGCTTAGGCATAGGAAATTAATATATATTCAAATAACTCCAAAATGCAATAGTCTGTTTGAAATGTATATGTAATTCTTCTATACATACAAGAGGATTGGCTGATGTGAAGCCACCACAAAACAAAAGCGCCTAAAAGCTACAGATTGTTGCCATTTTCTCTTATGAGCAGGGCTGAAAATTGTCTACGTTTCAAAGGAAAGCCACTGAGCTCACTTCAGTAACACATTAGACGGATATCAGGATGTGGTTACCTTGGTAACATAAAGAGGAACTGTAGCCTCTTGTAGTGTATTACCTCTACAGGCCAGCAATAAGCCAAAGTCTAAATTCAGTGCTCTCTTTTTAATTTTCTTAACTCTCCCAGCCTAGGCCCAATACACACCAGGCACAGGCTTGTGTGTGTGTGTGTGTGTGTGGGGGGGTTTGAGGTGAAGGTAGCCAGTGTGCATGTCTGCCACACAAAGCTTTATGCCATTTCCTCTGTCTCTTACTCCCTCACTCCAGTCTCAAACACACAGTGGCTGGCTAATGTCAGCTTTCAGATACTTCAAGCAATGTCTCTTTCGCTGCATCCACACATACACAGACACATTTACCTAGCCAGTTCACTATTGCTCCCAACAATGGAAGTGAATAAGACATGGTAGTCCTGGCCTCCACATTCCTTTTCTTTTTTTTTTTACATTGTCAGTTCTGTGAATATACACTTGCTGACTCTGGTTACCTTGGCATCTTGTTCCAGCGACTTAATAGCAGGCCATGGTCGGTGCAGGAGTGGGCTGAGAGTGGCAAGTGACAGGCTGCTACTGAGCAGTGCTTCGTCTGAGCACAAAAAAAGAATGCTAATAATGAAAAGTTAATTTGGATTGTAAATGCTAGTCTGCTTTTCCTATATACTGTATACTGTATATTTTATTTAGAGCCTCTAATGTAGCCAGAGAAAATCATCATATTACTTCTCAGATGAGAGGAGTTTGTTAAGGTAAAACTAGTCTCACATTACCAGATCTATCTCCAGAGCTCTGTGGAGTAAGGTCTGGCTATACCACAGATACATTCTAGGACAGGAGGATTGGTTTTGCATTTCTTTTAACCAGTCAGAATCGTATTGTGCGGCTCTATGTTCTGGATGCAGTGACGGTGCATCTGCAAAATAGTCTGGTAACTGTTCACACAACGCAGTAACATGAGCTATTTAAATTAGTGGGATACATTAAACGCTAAACGTAATTTGCTCTTACCAGTGTATTGCCGCGTGTAGTTCGTCCACAGCAATACCCGCCAATCGGTCCCAAAACGTCCCAATTAATTGAAAATGCCGTAAACATATTCTTTGGAAAGCTTTAGATTAATTTGCCAAAAGAACCAAGCAGGCCTGCCTTATTGCACCACTGGAATTTGCGCGTACCGTTAGTTTACTAGCTCGGAGGTTGTTGTTGTTGTTGTTGTTGTTGTTTCCCGTTGCAAAGGAATTTTGACACAGATAGCAGCAGGGGAGGGGCAAAGCTGGACGTCTGACGAAGCGCCGGTGAGGTCCGGCTCGTCAGGCTTTTCCTGGCAATATACTTCCGTTGATCCAGACTAAGGAAAAACCAATCTTTCTGTGGCACGCCATAGTTAATCATGTGGTTAGAGCGCCTGATGGCACAGTGTGTTCCATGTGACAGGAATTCATTTGGTAACATTTTTAAAATCTCCTGTAGATGGTCGCTGCAATACGAAGCATAACTGGCAGCTGAGCTAACTTGCCTTGTTTAAGGTCACTGTCCGACTGAAAAATAGACAAATGACGCGGAGACAAGTGTGTGGGAGTATGTCATTTCTTTAATTTGAAAAAGCTTGTATAACTGCAGTCATTTAAAACCAATTACTGACAGTCTTGTGCAAAAATGTGAACAGTGCAGCCCTAAAACAACTTGCGTTGGTAGTGGAAGATAGCATTGGAAACTTGTCAACATCTGATTTAATGCTGAAAATTTATTCTACGAGTACTTTCACAGCTTAGACTTTCAAGGTCTGTGCATAATTATCAGTACACATCTTTGACTTTTCCTTCTCCCCTCTTCCTACATTTTCTCTCCTGCCGTCTGTCCTCCCAGTGTGTTCTTTACCTCTGGTCGCTCAAGATCAACCACCCCACCACACTCTTCCTCCTGCGTGGGAACCACGAGTGCCGACACCTCACAGAGTACTTCACCTTCAAACAGGAATGTAAGTGCAGTGCTTCTCACAGCCATACAGTAAGAAGGCCAGTCTAATGTGCTCCCACGCTCCCTGTACCACATCACAGTGGCCCCTATCAATCAGATTTCAGATGTCAGACAAGGCCTGGGTATAAGGGTATGGCATGGTACTCACAGCGTAAGTGCAGGATTGCTCTTTCAGTCACTATTACAGGTTATCTGATCATCCCTTCCACACGGAACATAAACGGGCACAAATGTGGAATTAAAAGAACCTAACTGTGAGGTGACTGACGCCACTTTATAAAATGACTAGCTTCCCAAAAGTAGGACGATATTTGTCAGAAAGTGTGTGTTGGATGAGGAAGTCCCGTCACACAACGTACCACTTCATCATTGTTACAGACCCTGCAGAGTAGATTTTTGCTTTTCATGTTGCAAACGATAAACTACTAGAGCAAGGAGAGCAGCCAGGCATGCTGTTGATGCTTTTCAGACAGTTGTGTGTGTGTGTGTGTGTGTGTGTGTGTGTGTGTGTGTGTGTGTGTGTGTGTGTGTGTGTGTGTGTGTGTGTGTGTGTCTCGCAGGTGTTGAGGCATTAGTATGCGAACTGAGAAACAAATACACTTTGGCAGACAACTAAGAAAACCTTGCCAGCTGCAAATATATGTCACTCACTACATCCCCCCACCCACCCACATACCATCTCGTCTACACACACACACACACACACTGTATCATTACACACTGTGTCACCTTTCACTGTGTCACCTTTCACTGGTTTAGGTGGTGGTCTTCGGCGGGATGTAATACTTCCAGAATTAATAAAAATGAATGTGGTCAAGAGAATGTAAACTAAATGAGCAGATAAAGCAGTAGTGGTAGGTAAAATAATAGATTCTTAGATGCATTGTGATTTTCTCGTGGAAGATTCACCATGCGTACACACAGCTCCTTATTTTGAGTGTATAGGGTTTCCCCATCAGTGGCTGCTGGCTGAATTGTGTCTGTGTGTAGGCCAGTAACAATTCCAAATTTTGCTGGACAATTAATTGTTCAGAAATAATTGCGATTAACAATATAATTGTCTCTTTTAGTGAAATAATTTTTTTATTTATTTATTACTTTTTCAAACAAATTAAAGTCTAAATGAATCCCAGGATACATATTTTAACTACAGTCTTCTCTCTATGAATTGAATGCAACCCTCGCTTCCAACATTGTCTTTAGTTCAGCCTACCACCCACATTGTGTTCTGGCTGCTCGTGCCCTATTAGGAGTAGATTTACTCCTCCCCTAATCTGACCTGACTTGATCATCTGTCTAGGGCTGCAAGTAACAATTATTTTCATTGTCGAATAATCCGTTGATTATTTTCTTGATTAATCAGTTAGTTGTTTTGTCTATAAATTGTCAGAAATGAATGAAAATGAGGGGGAAATGAAGCTTTACGTCTGTCCTACTGGCAGAGGAGCTGTGTTACTTCTTCACAACACATCTGACAAACCTTGATATCATCTGAATAAGCAGATACAACAGAAGTTTTGCCATTTGTGGCTTAATTTTGAAGAAGAATTACAGATTGTTCTTATGTGGGATGAGCTACAACAATGAACCACATTTTGTGTTTGCTGCAGGTAAAATTAAATACTCTGAACGTGTGTATGACGCCTGTATGGAGGCCTTTGACTGCCTGCCTCTCGCTGCCCTGCTCAACCAACAGTTCCTATGTGTACATGGCGGACTTTCACCAGAAATCAACTGCCTAGATGACATTAGGAAGGTAAGTGATCAATCACTGGCATATGAAGTTGTGGTAAAATAGAGAAAAAGCATAATTTGGTCATCTTAAAACTGAAGATCTATAAATTCCCTGTCGCTTGATTTTATTTATTTTAAATGCTTTTTTGTACTGAAAGCCAATGAACTGCAAGTAATAGTAGTTTGGAATGGCTGTTGGAGTCCATTTCTATTTTATCAGAGTGGTCTTGTGTGTGTGTGTGTGTGTGTGTGTGTGTGTGTGTGTGTGTGTGTGTGTGTGTGTGTGTGTGTGTGTGTTGTGTGTGGTTGTGTGTGATTGTGTGTGTGTGTGGTTGTGTGTGTGTGTGGTTGTCTGTCTGTGTGGTTGTCTGTCTGTGTGTGGTGGTCTGTCTGTGTGTGTGTGTGTGTGTTGCTCAACAGTTAGACAGGTTTAAAGAGCCTCCAGCATTTGGGCCAATGTGTGATCTGATTTGGGCTGACCCCGGTGAGGACTATGGCAGTGAAAAGACATCTGAACACTTCAACCATAACTCCGTCAGAGGCTGCTCATACTTTTTCAGGTATTGGATAACATCACTCCGGCTTGCAGCTTTACTTTACTCTACAGGTTCACTAATTAATACCAAACTCCTTTGGACAGATACAAATACAGCACTTTATTATAAAATAAACAATTGGTTTTTTTTTTCATCAAATTGTGGATTGCTTTTTGTAGACCAATCTCAAAAAACTTCAAAATAATGACATAAAATTAAAATAGGTTTCATCACACAGGTTAGAGCGGATGTAGCTTATTGAGGTACTTAAAAAAAAAAAAAAAAGATGGCTCTCTCAAAACAAGTGTATATATATGTATACAATGTAATACATATATATTATATACAATGTTATACATATATATTATATATTACATGTATGAAAACAATATATATATGTATACATACATACATACATACATACATACGTACGTGTGTGTGTGTGTGTGTGTATGTATGTATATGTGTGTTTGTGTATATTGACTTCACTAACTGAAGTCAAAAGTGGCATCGTGCTGTTCCTTTAATTGCTTAAGTTTGTATTAAGCTTTGACCTCCCCAATATCCAAGTGTTTTAACAAGTCTCTTCTCTTTGCAGTTACTCAGCCGTTTGTGACTTTTTGGTAAATAATAACTTGCTGTCAGTAATAAGAGCCCATGAAGCACAGGATGCAGGGTAAGTAGGGTTCCAACTTTTTGATTCATTTTTAGTATATTATAACATAGCTGATGAGTTTTATTTTTGTTTGCGGCCTAACAGGTATCGTATGTACAGAAAAAGCCAGACCACAGGCTTCCCTTCATTAATCACAATCTTTTCCGCTCCAAATTACCTAGATGTCTACAACAACAAAGGTCTCTCTTTTTTTTCCCCTCACTCTCATTGTTGTTTTTTTCTTGTATTTACCAGGCTTCAGTCCTTGAATCTCTCCTCCCATCTCTTTTCCTCTGTCAATCCTAGCTGCTGTATTAAAATATGAGAACAACGTGATGAACATTCGACAATTCAACTGCTCCCCCCACCCTTACTGGTTGCCGAATTTTATGGATGTCTTCACATGGTCTTTGCCGTTTGTTGGAGAGAAAGGTATGTTTGTTATGTAATTGGAAAAATGTGGATGAAAAAAAAAAAAAAAGCCCTTATTGAGTTGCCTATGGTTCATTGACTTTGTGTACAAAGCAATACACAGACCCAGATTTTCTTTATCTATGAAGTTGATGATTTTGCATGTGTTAGCCCATTTACTACTATTTGAAAAGCGTGCCAATGTGTTTTTCAGAAACATCCACATCTGTAACTGAAAATGTAAGATTAACACCCCTATTTTAACGATCTAAGCGCACGGCGTGACACACCTGGCGCAGGTGCGTTTAGGACGTGTACTGCTGCGCGTCCCTGTGTGTGTGTAACAAGCATAGTGTGTGCGCGCGCTGTGCACGAGCCTAGGCGCATTTCACTAATGAGCTGTTAAAATAACAATGAAATGCTGTGGCATCGACTTCAGACCAGGTTTTTGTTGGTCAATGGCGCGATCACTTTAGCAATACGCCAAGAATGCACCTGAACGCACCTCCCTGTAATGGGCACACAGATGGGCGCAGGTGCATTTGCTATTTAAACGACGCGGGCACAGGACGGGAAATTGACAACAGCGTCGGTCTTAAACTAGCAAAGACACTTGCGTCAGGCTTTGTTACTGCGCCGGGTGCAAGATAGGACCCATAAAGTCCAACAGGAAGTCAGTCACACAAACCCTGCTTCACACATGGGTTTTGTACCAGTCTCAAGTTTAATGTGGCTTCTTTCCCCCACAGTGACGGAGATGCTGGTGAACGTACTGAACATTTGCTCTGACGATGAGCTCATGTCAGAGGGAGATGACCTATATGAAGGTAAGTAAAAACATTGTTATGGTGAATATGATTGTGATGGCCTAATACATTTTTATTTTGGTGATGAGCATATATTTATATTAAATAATAATAAAATACATTTATATTAATACTTGTCATTATTAATGCCCAGATTTTAGTCTGTATTCTCGTTGTACTGTGAGGGTAAAAATTACCATTCTGGCAAGAAAAAAAATCAGTGGAAAAACAGGAATATTTCACAAAAAAGATGCATGTCATTACGGAATGACGCTTACTTTTTGCTTTAGTCCAAAAATACATAGATATATAGTAAGTCTGCTCATCTGCGCACATCTGCCTGGGTTGTAGATTTTCTCCGACATTCTCTCTGGTTTTGTTGTCTTATTCATTATTCGTTAAATTTCCTGTTGTTAATTTGGATGAATTGAAAATTAGTCCCAGCACACTTAATGGGCATAAAATGCTGGGAGCTGTTTCATGTGAGACAATTTACACATAACAGTGTCTTATGTCCCACATGTCTGGTGTTGATGAAGGAGTTCCACTCCCCAGAGTACAACCACTATGCTATAAAACACCTCATTAAACCCTCAGTTAATCTCACACATATCATTTGTCCTTAGTTCTCCTCCCACAAGGCTTTTATACAACATATTATTCACTTTTAGTAAGTGCTAAAAAAATCAATGGCAAAGGGCAAAGCAGTATTGAATATAGTCAAGGTGGTAAATTGTCTTAACCCTACATTCTGGACTCGTTTCAGGTGGAACCTCAGCGATGCGTAAGGAGGTCATCCGAAACAAGATTCGCGCTGTGGGGAAAATGGCCCGAGTCTTCTCAATCCTCAGGTCTGACCCTGTCATTAATGCTCTCCCTTTGATGTACCTCTTCCTTTCTCATGATAACACTCTAACGGGAAAAGGCTTCTGTACAGGATCACAATCAGCGCAGTGGGGTGTGGGTCAAAATTACCAAATTGAATTGCAGGTCACCATGGGGCCAGGAAGACACAGGAGCATTGGGTGGGGGGAATGAAAGGAGTCAGTTGAGTGCACAATGAAGTTGTGTTTGAAAACACAACGCTGCCCTGCTAGGATTAATGAGCTGGCACGAGATGAGTCACGATGTATCTAGACTGTATAATGACATTAGACATTATTCAAAATGAATCCTGCTGCTGCTACCTTGTCACACTGCTGTAAGTGGGCAGGATGTAGAGCAGCCTGTCGTTTAGACCAGTGCATATGGGTCAATGGCTTAAAAGGGTATTTCAGAAACGGTAAAATAAAAAAAATGGGTATATATAGGTATAGGTTATATAGGTTTGACTTTGACCTCATCCCTTTGCAAGATGAAAATAATGTTGTTTACATTTAAAAAAATATACATTTTAATAGTTATTTGAAGTTGTCATTTCAGTTGTTAACCCCAGTTTGTTTCGACTCAGAAGAGTTAGAAAAAGATGGATAGTATTAAAATTCACACATGACAAGTGTGTTCACACAAATTTTTAACACTTGTAAGCAGTCCTAAAAAAAAAAAGAAAGTTGTCACTGACCCACTTACAGAACCAGGATGCATATTAGGATTTTGGTACAAGGCATTTAGAGCCGACAGGCAATCCCTCTATGAACAGGGCTAAAATATCCAGTGATGATTGACTTCTTGGTTACAGAACAGCCTTGTAGCCACCAGGTGTGCGTGCTGCCCTCCTTGCTGAAATGTAATGCGTATACTCTTGTGTGGTTGTGTTTTGTTTGTGGACTAGGGAGGAAAGCGAGAATGTGTTAACACTCAAAGGCCTCACCCCAACTGGAACCCTTCCTGTGGGAGTGTTGTCAGGGGGAAAGCAGACCTTACAGACTGGTAAGTGTGTTTTATATTTTATGTGTATTTATTTTTATTTTTTTTATTCCTACTTGATAACTCCCATTTATCACAACCTATACCCCTAAGGAAATGTCCTCTCCCCTTGTAACCTTATCACAAAGCATGTGTTCTCTTTTTTTACTTTTAACTATTTGCTGTCAGCAGCTTTTATTATGTCTTTATGGCAAGAGGTGGTGTTACTGTACATGATTAATTGCACCTCTAGCACCTCAATACAGAAGAATACAGAAGGTACTAGGTCATTGCAAAGCACACTATTTATAACCCTTTCTCCTGCGTAATCCATAATGAAAGATACTGTACGTGGTTTGCAAAGCAATCAATAGTCAGTCATAAAAAAGCAAAAAATTTGCTTATTTGCTTTGTTACTGAGAGTTAGATGATTGATGCCTGGATCTGTCCAAAGGTAACAGAATCCACCTACCAGCACCTCTAAAACTTACTAATTTACATGTTTGTATAATCTGCAGGGTCTGAATTTATCTTGCAACCCCAACTAGCTTGGCTAGCTGTTCGCCCCTGTTTTTAGTCTTTATGCTAAGATAATCTATTTACTGTGTAATGTGAGTGGTATTGATTTTTCCATCTAACTCTCTGTTATAAAGCAAACAAGTGTATATCCCAAAATGTTCAACTGTTCCTTCAAGCAGAAGATAAAGAACTTGAAGCTGCTTCTTCTGCTGTTCTTCCATATTATATAATGATCGTGGCAAAAATGTAGAGGTCAGCATGGCTTTATTGGCTGACAGAAATCCATACTATAACACTTTTATACTGCTGAAACAAAAAAGTAGCAAATCAGTTGTTTGTTTCTTAGTCCTGCAAAGAACTTGCCAAAAGTAAATAAAGCAATGTTATTTCCAGTGCAGTTACAGTCTGATGGCAGAAAATGTTGGAACCTCTGGTTCCAAAGGAAACACTGCTGTCTATCCTGACCTCCAGTTCAGGTAGACTAGCTTCCCTGTCCTGCTAGTCCCTTTGATGGGTTCTAGATCAATGACGGAATGCCCACCACAGGAAGCACTGGCTAGACTTTGACTCGAGCCCACCGTCTATGCTACAAAAAGTTTTCGGGCTCAGCTGTGGGCTGGCTGGTCGAGGAGATCAGCCTGTCACCTGGACATGGCTACTGAACCTCTGATCTAAAGGTCAGTGCCTGGTCTCGCCCGCCAGAGGACATGCTGGGAGTCACACTAGAGGCTCACAGAAGTTGCGGAGCAATTGAAGGAGAAACCACATGTTGGTGACCTTTTGGAGAATGTCATTGTGCATGTCCGCTCCCCTAGCCACAGCTTTCAGATCAGCTAGGCCCGTTTGAACAAAGGGAGGGAAAGTGATTGTGTATTTTTGTCCATACTTCTTGATTTTTTGCTTTGTTTTTGAAGCTGCTCACTGATCTCTGAATGCTGATTCCATGAGAGGTAACGCCCAGTCCATGAATTAACCGGCTTAAGGACATTAAAGATTCAGTACAGGCTTGCCGACAACCAGAAGTGTTTTCCCAAGTGTCACCAATAACAAAGCACCTCATAATCAACTGCTCAAAAGGACAAATGGTTTCGGGGACAATTCAGCATCTGCCGGCTGCTATCTTAACACAGCTCTCATTCATCTGAAATGCACAGCCATTTCTCTGAAAAATGATTATTCATGCACTTACATGATTTTCTTCATTTAGAGATTTAATTAGATGATTCAGATATTCTATACACCTGCATATCCAATAAGGAGTGAACACAGGGGGAGGGCTCTATCAACTATACAATACAGTAACTAAAACTCACTTTTAAAGCTACTTCGGGCCCTATTTTAACGATCTAAGCGCACTGCGTGAAGCGCCTGGTGCAGGTGCGTTTAGGGCGTGTACGAATCCACTTTTGCTAGTTTAACGGCGGAAAAAAGGGTCTGGGCGCATGGTTCAAAAGGGTTGTACTTGGTGTCTTAATTAATCATAGGTGTGTTTTGGGCGTAACGTGCAATAAACCAATCCGAGTGTCATCTCCCATTCCCTTTAAAAGCCAGGCGCGTTTGGACCTTGAAGCATTGCTATTATGATGGAGGATTTGCTTAGCAGAAAGGAGAGATTTTCAGGAGAAGAATCTGATCTGCTCGTGCGTGAAGTGGAAGCGCGTGAGCAGATCATCTCATAATACCATTTCACATTGTAATATTTTTTATCTTTTGCATGTATGTGTGCTGCTGCGCGTCCCTGTGTGTATAACAAGCATAGTGTGCGCGCGCTGTCCGCTGTGCACGGGCCGACACTTGCTTGCAGCTAACTTTGCGGAGAACAATGAGAGCAAAACGGCATCACCGATCTATTTTAACCGAATATTCTCTGTCTAGCTTAGCTAAAAATACCGGATCTGCACCACATTATCGCGTCGTTCACTACCGAGCCTGTTTGTAATCGGTAGGCTACCGACAACATGATCTTCACCTGTTCAACTGACTTTACCACATAGTATGTAGTAGAGCAGCCATATATGTATAGTATATAGTAGGTTAACTGCTCCTCAGATCTCTGCAGGGTAAATCCAGACAGCTAGCTAGACTATCTGTCCAATCTGAGTTTTCGGTTGCACGACTAAAACAACTTTTGAACATACACGTTGCACCAAAACAAGTTCCTTCCCAAGGCTATTTTCCAGCGGCACCGGGGCTCCATGCAGTGCTTAGCGCCGGCCATGACGATTGTGATTGGTTTAAAGAAATACCAATAAACCAGAGCACGTTTTCTCCCATCCCGGAATGCTGTGTGGACTAGCCAGATCCTATGTCTGTAATACTATTGTATTACAGACATGTGAACTCACCACAGCCATGGACTCACGGCAGTGCGCTGCTGAGAATGAATAGGAGAAGCGCTGGAATGGATTTTTGGCATTATTTTTAAACAAACGGGAAACAGTGATGTATGAAACTGCCAATTAGATTAATTTACTTAGTAATTGAAAGTTCTGGGACGCTGTTCCGGATTGTTCCGGCCCACTTTAACCCCAGCATTTAAAATGAGAAATATTAATCATGTAAAGTTCACCACTGAGTATTTCTAAATTCTACTCAATTATGAATATTTCTTTCTCATTTTGCTCTTGAGGGAATTACTGTAATTGTTGGGGTTTTGGAATTTATAGAGTGTGGTCTAGACCTACTCTATCTGTAAAGTGTCTCGAGATAACTTTTGTTATGATTTGATACTATAAATAAAATTGAATTGAATTGAATTTTGGATTTAAGCTGTGTGTGATGTGTGTGGCTAAATGAGTGTGTGTGTGTGTGTGTGTGTCTGAAAGAACACCTGACTGCATATGTACTGCATATGTACTGCAGCTGTCCCTTTTGTGTAAGGCCACACTGTACAAATGTGTCGTCCTGGTATGGTCATTGTTACGTATCCTGCCCTCGCCTTGGACTCTTAGTGCTCAGCCAAATCCTCCCTTAGCTCTCCACACCTAAGTCCTCGTGACCCTTTAAAACCAACACCATCTTAAATCTCCAACATTTTTCTTCCCTCTAACCTACTCACCCACTAACTAACGTGTTTTTATGAAGTTTTTACAGCTGCTGTGAGTTTTGTATCTATAATGAGTGTTGACCTATATTCTGCTATTCTGTTTATCACACTTATCAGCTATTTGATATTACTGTTGTATTTGCTGTCTCTGGCTGTCTTTGATGACTCCCTTTTCCCCCCCTTTCCTCAACTTTCATTAACATAGCAACGATTGAGGCAGCTAAAGCACAAGGTACGCATGGCTGTCAGGCTCAAATCTCATGTCTTTGTTTTGTGTATTTTGTTCACCCATCAAACACAACCCAATCCTTAAAATGTGTACATTTTGTATTAGTTCTTTTGTTCTTTTAATATTCCCACTGTTTTTATTTCACTGATTATTGCATTACTGTATATTACTTCATTGCTGGTTGCTCTTGCATTATCAGTGTCTGTTGGATCACATTGGTTCTATCATTGTAAAACAAATTGTATCACTTTTCCTACACTTGGTGACAGTGGATCAATAAATAGATAAGATATGAAAAGATGAAACATGACATGAATTGAAAATGAGCTTTTAGATTAAAACTGGTACAACAAACAATTACTGTTTTTAGGTGCAACAATAACATGAGATGGTCTAATAAAATGCATTTAAAGAAGTACTTTCAAACATTTTCCCCAGCCTTAGTTGAATCAGGCTTTAAACTAAGGCTGAGTCAGAAAAGCTAAGCCCATGCCACAAAAGGGCTAGTTTTGTGTATCAGGTTTAGGCCCTGGCATGTCCCTTGTTGACAGGAATTTCACGGCTGTGGTCACATGGGCTTGTCTTGCTAATTGTGGCTCCCCACACAGAGAAAAGCTTGCTAAGACCTGGCTAAGATAAGACCAGGGACATCCCTCCCTGGGATATTTTCAGAAGCTAATCCTGTTACACCATTTAGCAGTTGCTGCACTGTCTGCCCCTTCCGGTTGATAGTGGCAGGTTATTGATTCAACAGGCTTCAGCCATGAGATTCATTTATTTGATCAAATACATAAAATGTAAAAGATGTAGTCCTGGTTGCTTTGCTGCAGAAAACATCAACCGATTGGGGAGTACAGTATAACCTCACACAGTAAAGGGCCAGTGTGTTCAGGCAGCATAACTTAAAGGTGCTCTAAGTGATGTGACTCGTTTTTTAGGCTACAACATTTTTCGTCCCATACAGCAAACATCTCCTTACTATCCGCTAGCTGCCTGTCCCCTGAACACACTGTAAAAAAACGCGGCCTCTGAAGACAGCCCAGGCTCCACAAACGCCAACAAAAACAAATTGCGCCAACCTGCCCCACGAATCATAACAAACAGTGTTCCAGCCAATAACCGACAAGAAGGAGCTGGTTGAGCCATCACTGCAGCAGCGTTAGCACGTAGGCTACTTCCACAATGCGTATTCATGACTTGGACATTTGTTATGGTTCGTAGGGCAGGTTGGCGCAGTTTGGTTTTTGTGTGTCCTGTGCAGTCAGTATAGCTAGGCTAGGTAGCTTACTGGTTATTATGACCATAAACTTACTAAGGGTCAGCATCACACCAATTTGCAATTCTCCGGTGCCCCTGGTTGGGAATCTCTCAAATGAGCACATGTTCATTCATTCAAATGAGCACATGTGCTTGATCGTCACAGATATTTGATTGTGCAAGAGTACCCTTGACGACCTTGTTTCTTTGGCTGTAAATCCACCTATAAAACCTCCACCCCAGAGTGTTGATTCTAAGTTAAACTTGATAATTCAAATGATTGAAGAGTATGTCTGAACAGTCCCTTACAAGTTTGCTTTTTATTTGCACACTTTTTATGTCTGGTTTCCTTGGCTGATTCGGGACGTTACCGTAAGTTTACAAAGTGTGAGGTGTTTTATCGTCGTAGCTTAGGAGTCATCGTTTACTTGTGCATGTGTTGTATTCACCGATCATCTGTAATGTGCTAGGCTGATACTGTGTGTTGTGCTTATTAAGTAAAATTCCACAAGGAATCCTTTTTTGATTGCGGCTAATGAAAAAAGCTAGAAGAATGTAGTTCACGGCACATGTTTGCAGGAGTAGGGAAATGACTCAAGGGTTTCCAGCCTCTGATCATTTTCTCTTTGGTGTTTCTTCAGCCATTCAAGGCTTCTCTCCCACGAGGAAGATTCGTAACTTTGAGGAGGCACGCGGCCTGGACAGGATAAACGAGAGGATGCCACCGCGCAAAGATGGCCAGCTGCCAGACGGCACCACGATCAACACCAACACCCCCACCTCCAACAAGAACGGCACGGATGGATAGGCAACAGGAACACCGCCCTCCCATCTTCACACAACCAACAGCCCCTGACTCATAGCCCCTAACCACTCTCTCTTTGTGTCTCTCTCCCTCTGTCACCTCTACTGAAACTGCATGTCCATCTTCCGCTCGCCCGCAGTCGGGCGGGGAAAGGAAGCGGACACATCGGTAGATTAAAAAAACAAAACAAAAAGGAGGCCACAGCGCTGGGAGAAACACTTTCAGCTTCTGAAAAAACGTGCGTTATATGGAGACAAAATATTTATTTAGGATTAAATATATTAGATATATTGTTTATTAGTAACAAATCATTCAATGAAGACATTTTGCAAGTGTATACTGTACACTGAAGTCCTAACTTATACATGTCAAAATTATATATATATATATTAAAAAAAAAAAAGATTATTTTATCATTTTGAGTTGATACCGATAGATGAAGCCTTTGTTATCCAGGAGTTTTAGTCACTTTACTTTTTTTTTTATTATTGTTATTCTCCATGTGTTTGGTAAGGGAAAATTCGAAGTACAAATACTGTAGCCTCAACATTCTCGTTTGGATCTTGCAAGGCTCTTGCCAAGACATTTTCGGCACTTGAGGGTCTACATACTTTGCTTTCATTTGTGTCAGTTGAAAGATAAATTATGTATGTATTGAGAGGTGAAAGAAAGAATAAGGGAAGCAAATTATATTGGAACAATTATTACAAATTAATATTTTGTACTTGAAGCAGAAATTAAATGAAGACTTGTAGTCTTATTTATACATTTTCCACAAAACTTTTATGAAACCCCCCCCCTCCCCCTCCCCAAATATGCTGAAACAGATGTTGTTCAGTATTTTGTTCACTTCCAGAGTACGAACAATTTTCTTCTTGTGTTATAATTTGTGAGTGTAAATGTTCACAAATCCTTTAACAAAGTTAAGGGTTTATGCTTTGTGTGCAATGATAGTTGCTGTTCTGTGCTGGTTATGACTTGTGTTCACATAATGGCAAATAGGATGTTCTCGCTCCGCTAAACCAAATAAGGGATATACAGTACAGCATGTCTTATTCTATCACCACAAGCAAGCCTGCCAATACTCCCACATCCCGCTTGGAAGCATCTCTTCTTCTGAAGCGCTGAAGTTAAGCCGCCTCTCTGGGATTGAGCACTGCGCATGAAGATTACGGCACAAGAAACCAACTGACAAATAAGTATATCTCTTCAGTTGTCATTGTGGACAATAAAAAAAAGGACATATTTGCTCAGAAAGCATAAGGACCTGCTGGCCACACTGTTGTGTTCATTATTGCTTTGGAAATTTCAGTGTATTTAACAGAATGATGGCGTTTGGATTTGCGTTTCATTGTCAGACGCTGGAAAAAAAAAAAAAAAAGGGGCGTGTGCTTTTTGCGGCTTTCCTTTGTTTCTAAAGCTGTATCGGTGTCTCCATCTACTGTCGGTTATACAGAATGCAGATGTTTTTTGAATTGAAACTTTTGACATTGAGTGAAATGACAGCTCTTTGAGGATGCTGTACCCAGACACAATGGACCGAGTCATTCCCCTCGGCAGGGATGATACTATAAAAGGTACCGCCGCCACACTAGCAGCTGTCTATAGTACTGTAATCATCTCAACCATGGCTGACTCATACGTACACAGTATATTATTTTTAAACTCATGGTCCTACCAACATGGGGTCCATTAGCACTTGCTGGCGTGTATATGCTTTTCTGCTCTGAAGTATTCAGCCATTCAGCTCTCTTCTGGTCACAACACCTCCACTCCTCTTCACAGGCACGCCCAACCCTTTAACACCTGCTTTTACTAAGACAAACAACCAACTCAACCGGTGCTTTGACACACCTGACTGTAATTCTGTTGTCTTTTTGTCACTCAAGAAAAGGTGGGGAAATAACCTTTAAGATTTGCTATTCTCTTGTGAATTTACTTTTTTTTTTATTTTTTTAAATGAGGCGTTTGTGCTCATGTGCCATGCCTCCTCGGCCACACATGTCAAGATCTGTGTGTGTGTGTGTGTGTGTGTGTGTGTGTGTGTGTGTGTGTGTGTGTGGGTGTGTGTGTGTGTGTGTGGTGTGTGTGGGTGGATGTTGAATGAAGCCAGGAGACTTTCAATCACACATGATTAAAGATTCAATGTCAGTTATATTAATCTTGATATCCTTAAAATTTCTAAAATATTGTTGTTTGCCGTTACGTTCAGTAGACTTCTGGGGAATGCTTCCTGAAGATTAAGTATTTCGGTTTACATTTATAACTGATGTTAAAATTTGTTTTTAAAGTAAGGCTTTATTGGGTGAGCCATACAGTATACTGACCTCCTGTTAGGTCCTATACATATCTTGCAGAATGTAAAAAAAAAAAAAAAAAAAAAAAAAAAAATTGTTTATTTAGAATCTTACAACAGCTGTAAAGAGGGGGGGGGGAAACTGTACCGTATTTGTCATGCAAGGCCATGAAATCTTTTACGTAGATGTATCACTTGAAAGAAAAGAATAAAATTCAAATACAGTGTTTTATTTGACTCCTCTTGGATGTTGGTTGTTATTTTACTTAAAGCTGCATCAGCTAATTTTAAACTCCAGTGCCTCCAAATAAAGGTCTTCAGTGTTGTGTTTGCAGGTTGTTCCGCTGTCCCGATAAGGACAAAGCATAAACAAACAAAATAATTGATCCAGCTTTAAAGGGTATCTATATTAATTTTTCAACTTGGCCCCTATTATCCTATATTTTTGTGTCTAAGTGACTGATGGGAACAACAATCTTTGACATTGGTCCAGTAATAAGCAAGATGGCTGCGGGTGAGGCGAAACGAGCTACAATGTAAGTTAATAGGGCAATTGTCCAGCTTGTATTTACCTTCTTCACAAAACCGCTAATGTCTGACAACATTATGGAAAGGATCCCTTCAGAGATAGACCTTTTTAAAACCTCTTTGAGACCTGTTTAACCAGTTTTGCGGATGTTTTTAGGTTTAAAAAAAAATAAAAAGATCTCACTCTTTAACAGAAAGGTCGACGACCTTTCCATAATGTTGTCAGACACTTAGAGTATTAATCTGAGCCAAGGTCAATTACAAACTGGAAAATTACGCTATTAACTTACATTGTAGCTTGTTATTGTATATGTAGCTGATATTTTATTTTGCAATACTGTATCGATTTTCAAAAAGGCAATATCGATTTTTTTTTTTTTTTTTTTTTTTCAAAAAATATTCATGTAAGACAGTGGTTCACATTAATGTTGTGTTTAAACCCCTTACCGCTAGATGGCTATAGTGAGACGCACCACTAGTGTCCTTGCCTGACAGTGTCTAGCAGTGCCTGACTTTTTGCTAGAAGCTAACAATGTAGCTATGGCTGAACTTTGGCCTATAAACATTAGCTCACTAAGAACCTGGCAACCACAATCCCAAACTGGCACTTTGATTTTCTGTGTACTGAATTGTTTACCTAAAGTAAACTTCTTTGACTTTTATGAACATCGTCATTTTTTAAATATTAGTTTTTCTAAAATTATACTTAAAAAGAATCCCGATATAATCGCCTTACGCACAGTATCGAAATATATGGAATTGTGATACATATCGTATCGCCAGATTCTTACCAATACACAGCCCTACTTAATACTGGACCAATGTAAAAAATAAAAACATTTGTCTTATTCTTTAAGACAAATGTGTTTTTCATTAAAAAAAAAATATAAAAGTATAGCTTTAACATTTATTTTTTTCCACACAATGCATTTGTACAAAACAAAGTTTATTTCCCATGATTCAATTATATCAAGCATTTCTGTTTTCAAAACATTTTAAGAGACACATCATAGACATTCTTGCTTGGAGCTGGGGTCTGCCTAGCTCAAGGGCGAGCTGTCACAGAGGACAGGAGTAATATTCAGTCAGAGGCCTTCTGACGTCAAGATTACTACCGCCTGGGTTACAGCCCTCTTTAACACAGCACAGGAACATAGTGTTTTTTAGGTATTTAGATATTGGCTAAATTGCATTGAAATAGTCAGTGAACTTTTCGCTGCTTTGTATCCTCACTGCTCAAGGATTTGGTTAGTAATGCTGCTACATTTAAGCTGCCCCCTTTAAGCCATGCCACATAAAAAAATAAAAAAAATTCCTTACCTTCAGTCCTGAATTTGTTACGTTATTACGCACCTGTTCACATAGTGAACTCAATTGAGACAATAAGCACTATGACGTGCGTGGCAAAAATCAGATTAATAAAGTAAAACCTACCATGTCAAACATTTTGGTTAAATCTCAAGCAGTGTGCTGATTGTAAATGCCCTGACATTAGAATGTAAAAGTGATTCTGACATTTTATTTAAAGCTTTAGTGCGTAACTTTTTGATATTAATGAACGTCATTCAACGTTACATTCAAGCCATTGTCAAATGAGTTGCTACAAAGCTATGAAGACCATCAGCTAAACACACAACTCTCTCTGGATTTCTCAGTGTTCAGAAGATTGCGTCCGGTGACTTTCCCGCGCAGAAGCTCGAGTGAAGCTAATTACTCTTCTGAAGAGTCCAGCATGTTTTTTTTTTAATCCTCATGGCGGGCAACAGAAACAACGCAATATAGCTTTAAATGTAAATGTATTTGATCTTGTTTAACACGGTGTACTGTATATTTGTCTTAACACTGGATTCTGGCATTATCTACAATCTGACAGACCTACTGTATCTCTTAACAAAATATCACCACCAACATGTATCTATTCCTTTGTTGCATTTTCTCATTTGACAGTATTTTAAATGAAGGCAATAGATAGAGATTGAATAAAAAATGCTGACATGTAGCATATTACAGAACTTTAGAGTGTTTCATCTGAAATCATTCATATTTCATTAGTTTGCACTACAATGCACCAGATAAATTTGAGACCAGATTAATCAAAGCAGTTTAGGATATCTTTTAGGCTTAAAAATACAACATAAAATATTAACAAATTACTGCAGTGTCTGAATACTGCTTTATACATTCTGTACCATGTGATAAAACAACACAACATGTATAAAATGATATGGCTCACATTCAGGGCCAGAGCTGTACTCACCCAATAGTATAAAAAAGTGCCTTAAAAAAAAGTTCATCCCTGTAATAGCAAGTCCTCAGTGCATGGCATGCAAGTAACAATTTAAAGTCTCTCGTTGTCCCTCCTGCACTGTGCACGTCACTGGTGTGAACACTCCATCATGCTTCAGACAGCATTGCAGTAAAGAAAACTGCAGTCTTTAATAGAAACTTGTCCGGATTACCAGCAACCTCTCGTTGGAGACAGTGGACTCCGGGGAGTCAGACCTTTGGCGGAGGTACTGGCCTCAGAGCCTAGAGGACAAACCGAAGAGATTTGGTTATTGACTAAACTTTAACGAACAGTTAGACATTTTCTGAAATACCTTTATTGGCTTTCTTGCCAAGTTAGATACGAAGATTGAAGCTACTGTCATGTTTGTACGCTAAATATGAAGCTACTAACCTGCAGCCAGTTAGCTTAGCTTAGCTTAGCTTAGCGTAAAGACTGGAAGTATGGAGAAACAGCTAGCCTTGCTCTGTCTGAAGGTAACACAATCCACCTAGCAGCCCCTCTAAAGCTCCCTAATTAACTTGTAAAAAAGGTTTAAGCGTTGGACTATTTCTTAGCAGGTGTCAGAGGCGGAATAAACAAGCAAGATATAACATTCATTAGTGAGCATTATAGGTGCTGGTGGGTGGGTTTTGTTACCTTTTTTTAAGTCTTGATGCTAAGCTAAGCAGCTGCTGCCTGTAGCTTCATATTTAGCAAACAGACATTAGACTGTATTAATATTCCCATCTCTTGGCAAGAAAGCAAATAAGTGTATTCATACCCAGTTTGTGTGCAGCCACAAAATAAAGTGAAACAATTAAACTTTTGCTGTTGCAGGTTTGTGATAGAATAATGTAGGACCTTACTGCCTAATTACATATGACCACATAGGCTACATGTGGTGTGTTCATTGGACGCATTCTTGTCATCCAATCAGATTCGGGCAACAGGAGAAAAAATGTCTGCGTTTTTCTTCTGTGGCTTTACGTAATAGAGGTGGATAAAACACAACAATTTAAACGTGAGACTTTGCGACACTATTTTTTCCTTCCAGATAACGATTCCGATAACTGAACTTGCCGATACTGAGTACCGATCTGATATCAGTGTATTAAAGTATATAGAATATCATAATTATTTTAACAGTTGTATGCTACTATCCCTGTATGGATGTGATATGATTGCTATCGTTAAACTATTTGTAAAACATGAACAAATACAGAGAATGAATGCCATAGAACTTTCTGTTATTATCTAGTTTGACAGTGAGTCATAACAGAAAAAGAACATAAATAAACTACTTTAAAATAAATTTTTCAGGCTAAATTACGTGGTATCGGATCGGTGCATAGACTCGCCGATACGATACTAGCATTTTAGGCAGTATGAGAGGCTTTTCCGATACTGGTATCGGAACAACTGTAATGAAACTATTCCTATTCCAAGTTTGTTTGAATAACATCAACGGTGTGTCAGAGACCTATGAACACTGAAGGAATCCCAGTTACCTGGCGTGCAGCTTTGTAGTTCTGGCCTGGAGGTTTCGGTTTGTTCCCTGCCGGAGGTGGCGGAGGTGGAGCTAGTTTGGGTTTTGGCCTTCCAGCCTAAAAAATTCAAATATTTGTTAGTGAATGCATTTCATAGTTATATGATGTATCGAAACTCAACACTTGTAATACTGTATATTCCGACACATTACCTGCACTGGCATGGGTTGACTAGGAACTGGCCCTTTGTTCAGGCGGCGAGGGGAGCTGGCCACTGCTGGCTGCTTCCTCGGGGTGTGTGCCCTGTTAGAAAATGAGAGATTTATTCTGCAATGCAAAGGTGAGTTTACAGTATAGCCACACCTGGACCTGCAATAGGGGGATGATTACTTACGTTGGCAAAATGGGACTTTGTCGTTTTTTCCAAATGAATCCTACCACACCAGCAATGGCACCTAAAACCACTAGTATAACTGTCACTGCGATGGCAACAGCGACTCCTGCAGAAATGGAATATAAATCAGTTTTCTTGGGAAGCAGTAGTGCAACATTAAAGCCGCAAAGATGAATTGAGCAATCCAACTATTTTGATTAATCACCAACTATTTTGATAAATCAGTTAATTGGTTTGATTTATTTCTTGTGAAATTGATTCCAGCTTCTTAAAATGTGAATATTTTCGAGTTTCTTCACTCCTCTGTAAACTGAATATATCTGAGTTGTGAACAAAACGAGACATTTGAGGACGCCATCTTGGACTTTAGGAAACACTGCTCGACATTTTCTGACATTTTACAGACCAAACAACTAATCGATTAATGGAGAAAATAATCGACAATTGCACCAAGTGCAACATCAGTGATTCAAATTCATTATTAGTTGTGCAGAAAGCACACATACTTGTTTATACACTACAGCGTGTGTTACTGTAAGACCAACTATAGGTACTGTAGATCTCACCAGTAGAAAGAGAACCGGATCCTCCATCGTTCACATTGCAGTGAGGGGGCAACCAACCAGGCTCACACTGACACTCACTTTTGTGATTGCACACCTGAAAGAAATCCTGCCATTATCACATGTTATCACATGTGTTTAATGGCACCATGCAGCAGCAGCAGCAGCTCTGATAATGCATGGCACCATCAAACGCAACATCCAAACTAAGTAGTTTGGCTCACCACAAATGTTTAACTCTTTATTACAGTTTACAGTCAAAAAGATTTTCCAGACTTGCTACATTTAGAAGTGAGATGGAACAGTCCCAACTCTTTTAACTTAACTTAAGTCTTTCCATTTCAAAATATTAACATTTTTAACATAAATATTTAACATGTATTTTTTCTGCAAGAGTGTGTACCAGCCTGATTTGGTACATGTAACGTTTAACAGATTTCTTTGAGACAAATTCAGTAATCCACACATATCCAACACCAGACGTGGAAATCATTTGCACCTTCCTACAGGATTTAGTCAGTTCTCTATCAGATACAGGAAAGCTCCCTGTGGAATATGAGCATTTATATTCCAACACAAGTCTCCTCCTCACAGTCTTTAAATTCAGGAGTTATGCTTATTTGGTTAGACAAACGACTTGAAATGTGTATATTGTGTCCTTCTCTTTCCTTCTCATACCCGCTGTTAAAGACAGTTGACATATCTACTTCATTTTATTGTCACCACACATAATTGTTGGCGTTTTCTTTTTTCTTACTTTCTCCTGTTTGTTGTGCTGATATGTTTTATAATTTTAGTGTTCAAATGTTCTTTTATCATTTTTTTTCTCCAAATGCTTTAAAATTGAATAAAACACCCAAATTCAATGAAAGTAGTGAATCCATTCATGTTATTTTTTTTTTGACGATGTTGAAAGAAACCCAAATTTCTGATATATTTTAAAAATGGGTCAAAGTATTCACACTTTTAATACTTTAATGCATTATTTTGTTAAATAATAAAAACTAAACTAAGCTCTGAGCAGTGTTGGCATATACTTACAGCATGGCCTCTGCATTTTGCTGAACAGTTTGTATTTCTATACGCTGTGTCAAGCTCCACACACTCATACTGGCTGCACACCTTGAAATAAAATCCAGTCAGTGACAAAGACATTGCTAACTTTGATACACATTACAGATTTAGTGTTGCAACATGGTAGATACAGGTGGATTTTGAGGTGATTTTTTGATTGATTTTGGTGCAATCATGAACACAAAACACATTTACAGAATGAATAGCTGTATAAAAAAGGTAAAAAATAAAGTGTGTATTACCTTTCCATCCCCACATTTAGTCCCAGTGTCCACCTGGCCGTAGTCCTGGGTGTAGTCTGCAAAGAAAGCTGCCTTGCAGTCACCGATCCTGACCATGCGGCCATAGTTTGGGTTCTCATTACTGCTTTGGCAGAACAGCTTCCCACAAAACACATCTCTGCAAAGGAAGATAGGATTAAAATCTGTGCTCACATTCACGTCCGAGCCAAACACAGATAATTCTGCAAACAAATAAACATTTAGTCCAACACAGATACTTTACTTTGATAAGTCTGCATATTACCAATATTGTTAAGGCTTCATTGCAGAGTAACCTGTATCCTGCTGTTTGTTTTGCTGAGACTCACTGTTGTGAATCTGTAACATTGCATTCCGGAAAAAGTCTGAACAGTCTCTCTCATGTGTTCTGGGGGGAATTGTGGCGGTGGAGCAGGTCTGTGAGGTAAGAAGGAGCCTGGTTATGGAGGGCTTTGTGGGTGAGGAGGAGGACTTTAAACTGGATGCGTTGGGAAACAGGGAGCCAGTGGAGGTTCTGAAGGACGGGGGTGATGTGATCACGGGAACGGGTGTGGGTGAGGAGACGGGCAGCAGAGTTTTGGATGTATTGTAGTTTATTTAAGGCTTTTGCAGGTGAACCATAGAGGATGCTGTTGCAGTAGTCAATTGTCGAAGTGATGAAGGCGTCAATCAAAGTTTCAGCAGTTCTGGTTATTTGGTTGACTTGGTTTTCAAAAATGAGGTTGCTGTCAAAGATGACTCCCGGGTTACGGATGTGTGAGGATGGACACAGGGTGGAGTTGATGACAGTGAGACCGAAGTTATGGGTGTTTTTTGTGAGGGATTTTGGGCCGATGAGCATCAAGTCAGATTTATTGTAGTTGAGTTGGAGGAAGTTTGTTTGAATCCAGGTTTGAATATCAGTGAGGCAGTTGGTCAGGGTGGAGGATGTAGCTGTGGTGATGGATTTTGTAGAGATGTAGATCTGGACATCATCGGTGTAGCAGTGGAAGTGAAGACCATGTTTGCGGAGTGGCAGGATGTAAAGGATGAAAAGGAGAGGGCCGAGCACCGAACCTTGGGGGACGCCTTGTGACAGAGGAGCAATGGAGGAGGTGCAGTTGTTGATGTGTATGAACTGTTGTCTGTTGGTGAAATAGGAACGGAGCCAGGAGAGTGCAGTGCCACTGATGTTGCAGTAGATTTCCAGTCGGGATAAGAGGATGGAGTGGTTGTTCAAACAGATTATTGGAGGAGAGGTGGGTTTTAATTTGAGCAGCGAGAACACGTTCCAGGATTTTTGATAGGAAGGGGAGGTTGGATATGGGTCGGAAGAGAGGAATTGATGATTGTAGTGATGAGTGGCGCAATGGATGGTAGACAGGTCTTAATGAAAGCTCATGGGATGGGATCAAGGCTGCAGGTGGAGCTGTTCATACCTGTGGTGAATTGTGAAAGCTCCACAGGGGACAGCAGAGAGAAATGAGAGAGTGACTGAAAGAGTGGAGGGGGGAGGCAGGTGTGGTGTTTGAAGGAGCAGGGGAGGTGGTCAAGTTGTTGTTAATGGTGTTGATTTTGGATTGAAAAAAATGAGAGAAAAGACTTGCATTTGTCCACTGTGAAGCTGTCACGTGCCAAGTGCCCTTCTGAGTGGCCATTTAAATTACCAATGCGTTGTAAAATTACACATGATAGTAATAATAATAGAAGTAAAGTTGGTCGCCTCGTCTACCTGCGCTGCTGCCGGTAGGTGACATCATAGGCTATCAATGTGACCTTTCACATTTGCCTGCCTGCAAGAGCATCATGTTGTTGTTGTGTTAAGAGACGGTGAAAAGCAGGGTAAGATCACTACAGACAGTTTCCAAAACCATTTAGCTGATGTTGAAAAATAAACTGTAACATAAATCTCGTTTTGAAGTATATGTTTTCCAGCAAAAGCTTTTCAACAAGCATCATTTTAAACAGAATTTCCGAATTGAAGGTGAGATGTTCAAAAGACAGGGTGGCTGGGATAGAGATGGTGGTTATTTTAATGTCCTTTCTGTGAACAGTGGCAACGCCACCTCCTGTTGGTGTGATCTGGTAGAGTGAGAAGTAGTCCAGGGGTTTGTGTCAGGTTTCAGTGATGCAGAGGAAGTCCAGTTTGTTGTCAGTGATGAATTCATTCAGGATGAGAGTTTTATTACTTTATTAGCGATCAAGTGTTGAGCAGGGCTACTTTCAGATGACGTTGTTTTGGGATTAGTTGGGAGGACTGGGGAAGGGGACAGAGGTTGAGCAAATTGGCATGCTATGAATTGCTGTGTTGCCGTGATGACAAAATACGGTTTGACCATAGGGAACGGATGCACTTGGACGATAGAGAGATTGGAGAGGTGGTATGTGAATAGGCAGCGTTTGTTTGGAGGACAATGTCTGATATATTTGAGATGACGACATCTCTGACTACTAATCATCAAATATTTCTACTGTAGATATTTTACAAAGTAAACGTCCCACAAAACAGTTGTGATCGGATGGTTTCAGAAGACTCACTGTTGCTGGCAGGGAACGAACTGGTCGTTGGAGGGACGTCTGCAGAAGGCGTAGTAGGTTCCTCTGGTGTTATGGTTGTAGCAGGATGGAGGGGCCTCTGTAGCACCTAATGGAAGGAGAGGACTACATGTAGCCTTATGTCTTTAGGCTCTTTTTAGATAGCGGCTGGATAGTTTACCTATTCAAATTAGAGCTGCACCTGACGATTATTTTCATAGTTGATTAATGTGTTGATTATTTTCTCGATTAATGTGTGTAACTAACAACAAAGTGAAAAAAATGTAATTTCTCTTTACAGTATTAATAAGGTCGATCGATTAGTTTTTTGGTGTATAAAATGTCAGAAAATGGTGAAAAATGTCGATCAGTGTTTTCCAAAGCCCAAAATGACGTCCTCCAATGAAACTAGAAAGTATTCACATTTAAGAAGCTGAAATCAGAGAATTTTTACTAATAAACTTGGAACAAATTACATAATCCTCTGTTCTTGCTATAGTCGTTTATTTACAGAAAACTAACGTTTCGGTTAGTTCAAGAGTAGTCTATATCCTTTGCGTTCCACTTCTGCGATTGCTCCGATGCTACAGGAAATTCCACCAGATGCATTTTTTTTTTTTTTTTACTTTATTCAACCAGGTTAGTCTCATTGAGATATAAAATCTCTTTTTCAAGAGAGACCTGGCCAATATAGCAGAACAAGTTTGTTACATAAAAAAACTATTTACAATCACAAAACAAACACAAAAGAGGCAAAGACATCTCAAGTGCATTTCAATTAAATAAAAGTACCATTAGTTAAAACATTTGCACATGTGGATGGACTCATGTTCTATGGTTTTAACATAACCTTTAAAATTGTTTAAGGACATTAGGACACTGTAGTTTGAGTGTTTTCTGTAGGTCATTCCAAGTAAAAGGTGCAGCAACATATGTAACATGGGAGCCTGCCTAAAATGCCTTTGTATATGAACATATAAAGGTGAGTAAGCCGGCGATTTGACAGAGAGGGCAAATTCACTGTGGAGTAAAGTATACAGTGATGAGTAAGGGGTCTGCAATTTTAAATGAACCTTAAAGCTCTATGACACACAGCATCCAACATCTGAAGACACTTTGATGGGGCATTCATCTACAACAGATCACCATAATCAATAATAGAGAGAAATGTGGCATTAACTAGCCTTTTTCTGGCAGGAAAAAGCAAAACAAGATTTGTTCCTAAAGAAAAAACCTAGCTTCAATTTCAACTTCAATTTTTTTTATTTTCCATTTCCTTACGCTTTCTTTGCGTTGGAATTTTAAATTCGGTGGATTTATGAGGACTATGGTTATCTGCGCCTCAGATCTCTGCAGGGTAAATTGAGACAACTAGCTAAACTATCTTTCCAATCAAAAGTTTTCTCTCCCACGACTCTGTGCGGAGTTTAGCACTGCCCATGATGATTCTGATTGGTTTAAAGATATGCCATTAAACCAGAGCACGTTTTCCTCCCATCCCAGAATGCTGTGTGGTTAGTAGCTAGACTCTCCTTTAGCGCGCTTTGGAGGAGGGTCTGGCAAAGCGAGAGTAGTACAAGAGAGTATTCTCTTTAGAAACGTTAGTTTTCTGTAAATAAACGGTGATGCTATGGCAAGAGCAGAGTGCGGGATTATTTCCTTTGTTCAAAGTTAAATTTATATTTTCCAACGCATCTGCACAGAAGAATTTTTGGATGTGCAAGTTGTTTCTTCCAAAAACTTTTATTTAATAAAAAAATGACTACTTAATGGATTGACAAAATAGTTGCCGACGAATAATCTTTGCAGCTCTAACTCAAATATGATCTAATTTCTGTAACAAAATAGTGTAATATAAAATGGCACACACCAAAACAACCAATGCATAATACATACGTAAGCAGAACAGGACACTCACTTAATCCATACAGTTTGACACACTGGTTTGGCCTCTGTGGACACTGGCCGTTGTAGCAGTATCCAAGGCCACCATCGCATGGGAGGCCATTCACAGCAAAGACATCCTCCGGACAGGTGGGGCTCTGCCCATCACAGTACTCTGCCAGATCACAGTCATCCTGCTGCCTGCGGCACTCCCTGGACCGAGGCGAGATCTGTGTGGAGGTGGGAGTCATGGTAAGCTCCATCACATTACATATCAGGTTATAGATCTAGTTATTTAAATCTAATTATGTAATGCTTTACAAGTGTACTGGTAGACCTATGTAAAGCATAGGTCTGGGTACCAAATTCAAAACTAAGGAGCAAATCTTATCAGCGTCAGTGAGCCAATAAGCATGCAGCATGCTTCCACCAAGATCTAATAATGCTTGTGATTGGCTGTTTTACATTACACATCATAGAGACATGCAGGGAACACTCTACGTTACACAGTAGGAGCTGAAAAATAAATAAAAAGATTTGTGCCGTAATGTGTGATGTTGTTATTTATTGGTATCAGAAAATGAATTGTTTAGCAACCGGTATCGAAGTCACAATATTGGTATTGGTACCATTCGAAAATCTTTGAACGATAGCTAGCCCTAGTAAAGCACTATGAAACTGCCTCAGTCTATAAATGTGCCAGATAAAAAAACAACCTTGCTTTGCCTAGGTTGTAGTGCTGGCTGGGTAAAAGCACCCACCAGCTTTTAGGCCCCATTTTATTTAACCCACTTAAGAAGCGTTTAAGGCCAATAACTAGGGGCTGTCTTCAATTAAAGAAATTCTTTGTCGACTAACACTCATACGATTTCGTTGACTAATCAAGGATTAGATGATTTAAGATCAAAGATAAAACTGAGTTTCTCCACAAAGAATCATGCCAAAGTGCCACTTTAAATCTTGTGTTTACCAGAGATGTGCTCATAAGTTTCTTGGAAATGAGTCATTTAGCATAAAAAAATGACTAGTTGACTAAGATCAAAATGACCAATTAATCGACTAAGACTAAGGCGGCAGACGCTGGCTCTGGGGACGTGGAACGTCACCTCTCTGTGGGGGAAGGAGCCGGAACTGGTGCGGGAGGTGGAGCGCTACCGGTTAGATCTGGTGGGGCTTACCTCTACGCACAGTCTCGGTTCTGGAACCATACTCCTGGATAGGGGTTGGACTCTTTTCTTCTCCGGAGTTGCCCAGGGTGTGAGGCGCCGGGCGGGTGTGGGGATACTCACAAGCCCCCGGCTGAGCGCCGCTGTGTTGGAGTTTACCCCGGTGGACGAGAGGGTCGCCTCCCTACGCCTGCGGGTTGTGGGGGGGAAAACTCTGACTGTTGTTTGTGCATATGCACCAAACAGGAGTTCGGAGTATTCGGCCTTCTTGGAGACCTTGACTGGAGTCCTGCATGGGGCTCCAGTGGGGGACTCCATTGTTATGCTGGGGGACTTCAACGCACACGTGGGCAATGATGGAGACACCTGGAGAGGCGTGATTGGGAGGAACGGCCTCCTGATCTAAACCAGAGTGGTTGTTTGTTGTTGGACTTCTGTGCTAGTCATGGATTGTCTATAACGAACACCATGTTCGAACATAGGGATGCTCATAAGTGTACCTGGTACCAGAGCACCCTAGGCCAAGGTCAATGATCGATTTCATAATCGTTTCATCTGATCTGAGGCCGTATGTTTTGGACACTCGGGTGAAGAGAGGGGCAGAGCTGTCAACCGATCACCATCTGGTGGTGAGTTGGGTCAGGGGGTGGGGAAGACTCTGGACAGACCTGGTAAGCCCAAACGTGTAGTGGGGTAAATTGGGAACGTCTGGAGGAGGCCCCTGTCCGACAGACTTTCAACTCACACCTCCGGGCGGAGCTTTTCGTGCATCCCTGTGGAGGCTGGGGGCATTGAACCCGAGTGGACAATGTTCAAAGTTTCCATTGCTGAAGCTGCGGCGAGGAGCTGTGGTCTTAGGATCTTAGGTGCCTCAAGGGGCGGTAACCCACGAACACCGTGGTGGACACCAGTGGTCAGGGAAGCCGTCCGACTGAAGAAGGAGTCCTTCCGGGATATGTTATCTCGGAGGACTCCGGAGGCAGTTGCAGGGTACCGAAGGGCCCGAAGGGCTGCAGCCTCTGCCGTGAAAGAGGCAAAGCAGCGGGTGTGGGAGAAGTTTGGAGAAGACATGGAGAAGGACTTTCGGTCGGCACCAAAGTGTTTCTGGAAAACTGTTCGCCACCTCAGGAGGGGGAAGGGGGAACCATCCAAGCTGTGTACAGTAAGGATGGGACACTGTTGACCTCCACTGAGGAGGTAATAGGGCGGTGGAGGGAGCACTTTGAGGAACTCCTGAATCCGACTAATACGCCCTCTATGTTAGAGGCAGAGCTGGAGGATAACGGGGATTGTCGCCGATTTCCCAGGCGGAAGTCACTGATGTAGTCAAACAACTACACAGTGGCAAAGCCCCGGGATTGATGAGATCCGTCCAGAAATGCTCAAGGCTCTGGGTGTGGAGGGGTTGTCCTGGTTGACACGCCTCTTCAACATTGCGTGGAAGTCTGGGACGGTGCCAAAGGAGTGGCAGACTGGGGTGGTGGTTCCTCTTTTTAAAAAGGGGGACCAGAGGGTGTGTGCCAATTATAGGGGTATCACACTTCTCAGCCTCCCTGGTAAAGTCTACTCCAAGGTGCTGGAAAGGAGGGTTCGGCCGATAGTCGAACCTCGGGTTGAGGAGGAACAATGCGGATTCCGTCCTGGTCGTGGAACAACGGACCAGCTCTTCACTCGCAAGGATCCTGGAGGGAGCCTGGGAGTATGCCCAACCGGGTCTACATGTGTTTTGTGGATTTGGAGAAGGCGTATGACCGGGTCCCCGGGAGATACTGTGGGAGGTGCTGCGGGAGTATGGGGTGAGGGGGTCTCTACTCAGGGCCATCCAATCTCTGTATGACCAAAGTGAGAGCTGTGTCCGGGTTCTCGGTAGTAAGTCGGACTCGTTTCAGGTGAGGGTTGGCCTCCGCCAGGGCTGCGCTTTTGTCACCAATCCTGTTTGTAATATTTATGGACAGGATATCGAGGCGTAGTCGGGGTGGGGAGGGGTTGCAGTTTGGTGGGCTGGGGATCTCATCGCTGCTCTTTGCAGATGATGTGGTCCTGATGGCATCATCGGCCTGCGACCTTCAGCACTCACTGGATCGGTTCGCAACCGAGTGTCAAGCGGTTGGGATGAGGATCAGCACCTCTAAATCGGAGGCCATGGTTCTCAGCAGGAAACCGATGGAATGCCTTCTCCAGGTAGGGAATGAGTCCTTACCCCAAGTGAAGGAGTTCAAGTACCTTGGGGTTTTGTTCGCGAGTGAGGGGACAATGGAGCGGGAGATTGGTCGGAGAATCGGGCGCAGCGGGTGCGGTATTGCATTCAATCTATCGCACCGTTGTGGCGAAAAAGAGAGCTGAGCCAGAAGGCAAAGCTCTCGATCTACCGGGTCAGTTTTAGTTCCTACCCTCACCTATGGTCATGAAGGCTGGGTCATGACCGAAAGGACGAGATCCAGGGTACAAGCGGCGAAATGGGTTTCCTCAGGAGGGTGGCTGGCGTCTCCCTTAGAGATAGGGTGAGAAGCTCAGTCATCCGTGAGGAGCTCGGAGTAGAGCCGCTGCTCCTTTGCGTCGAAAGGAGCCAGTTGAGGTGGTTCGGGCATCTGGTAAGGATGCCCCCTGGGCGCCTCCCTAGGGAGGTGTTCCAGGCACGTCCAGCTGGGAGGAGGCCTCGGGGAAGACCCAGGACTAGGTGGAGGGATTATATCTCCAACCTGGCCTGGGAACGCCTCGGGATCCCCCAGTCGGAGCTGGTTAATGTTGCTCGGGAAAGGGAAGTTTGGGGTCCCCTGCTGGAGCTGCTCCCCCCGCGACCCGACACCGGATAAGCGGACGAAGATGGATGGATGGATGGATGGCTCTTTAAAGCTGAAAGGAGCTGCAGATTCAGGTGCTTATTCTCTGTAGGTACATGACTATGAGCGACCCCTTTTACACTGTCATTTGATACATTGTCAATTTAAAAAAATACCAATTAACATCTGGAAAGGATAAGATATGTAATGAAGGACAACTTGACCTGGCAACCCTTTGTTTCTTACCTGTCACAGTGAAAGTTATAAAATACATATATACACTGTTTTACTGTACCTTCCGAGTGAGTTAGAGGAGTAGAAATGACTAACTGGGATTGGGTAGGGTATAGAGGAACAAAACTCTGCACTATGCATATTTATTTTTCTTTCTTTTCTTTTTATCTCTACCTTTGTTCTTTAGTAGTTCTTCTCCGGTTTTACATGATATGCTTTAACTGTGTTTTTCTGTAACGAATATTTTATATATACAGATTAATAATTGTAATTTTACCTTCACTGTTCTAGAAAAAAAAATAAAAAATTAAAATAAATAAAAAATACCAATTAGCCACTTTGAGGTTATCATCATAGGTCACTTACTTTATTAAGCATTTACTAAGGTAAAGGACTGGAAAAAATGGATGATACTTTTTGGAATGTTTTAAAAATATATACTAAGGCTCTACATGGAATAGTAACTTGTGTTTGATATATTTGTTTCCACACAAAACCTCAAAAAACTTGTTAAAACAGACTTAAAATGCAAATATTATTTCCAAAGTTCAACTGCTGGAAACGAGATGTCTCCTACTTCAGTCCATTCTCAGTGTCTGAGCAGTGGAAGTTTTATGTTTTCACATCACACTTGTGTAAGTTGGAGGGGGGGACTTTCTGTCTCCCCCAAGAGGAATTCTAAGAAATGTCTGTTGATCCGTGATCAAAAAAGTTACACGCTAAAGCTTTAAGAAATGCATTATGACAGTACTCCATTTAGTATACTTGTAATACCTTATATCCCCACTAGAGGACTGTAGCAGATCATACAGTTGGATCAACATACTCAGTAAAGGAAAATGCCATGGAAAGAAATCCACATTTGAAAAATGCAACAGGTACAGCTGCATTTATGATTCATATCTACTCACCTTACAGTCCTTACAGCACTCGCCTTCAGAACACTGGGATCCCTCCTTCAGGGTGCAGGTGGTGGCATTACAGCATGGGTTGATGCACTCCTATAAGGACAACATAGAACTCATTAATTAATCCTTCTATTTATTATGTTGTGTTAATAATAATAATAATAATAATAATAATAATACATTTTATTTAAAGGCGCCTTTCTCGGCACTCAAGGACACCGTAAGACATTTAAGACATTTAAAAACAGCAAAAACACAACAACAATAACAACAACAGAAAGAGGCAGAGCAACTGACATGAAGGGGAATAAGCAGTTTTTAACAGATGTGTTTTGAGTTGCAATTTGAAATGGGGGAATGAATCAATGTTTCTAAGTTGGGGTGGTAATGAATTCCAAAGACGGGGAGCAGAGCGGCTGAATGCTATGTAATGTTATTGATGTGGGGTTGAAAGGATAGTTTGTCAAGGATGACACCCAGACTCTTAACCTGGGGGGAGGGTGAAACGGAGGAGTTATCAATAGTGAGAGAAAAACAAACAAACGGTTTTGGATAAAGTGGATTTGGTGCCAATGAGGAGAAACTCGGTTTTATTACCGTTTGATTTGAGGAAGTTTTGGGTGAACCAGGTTTTTATTTCAGAGATGCAATCAGTAAGAGAGGTGGGCGGGAGAGTGGACGAGGGTTTGGTGGAGAGGTAGAGCTGGGTGTCATCAGCATAACAGTGGAAGTGAATGTTAAATTTGCAGAAGATATTGCAGAGGGGAAGAAGGGAAATGATGAAGAGTAGGGGCCCCAGGACAGAGCCCTGGGGCACACCTGAAGTGACGGAAGAGGGAATGGATTTAAAAGACTTGAGTTGAATGAACTGAGTCCGGCCAGAGAGGTAAGATGTGAACCAGTCTAACGAGTGTGGGTGATGCATATGGAAGATACTGTAGATGGTGAGGAGTCCAGAATCTGCTGCCATAAATTAAGGAACTTATTACTCATTATGTTCCCCTTAGGGACTGTTCGGTATTTCTGGAATGGACCACCGGAGGAAAAAAGGGGAGGGTCATGTCTTTTTATTCCTCACAACAGCAATCCATGGTTGTTGTGATTGTTGCAGCACTCACACCTACACACTTAACTTTGAATTTCTGATTGGGCGGGCCAGCTGTCAATATGGGTTATTACCCAGTGTGCTTTGTTGAATGGTGTTAATGTTTTATTGTTTTATTTAATGTGAATACTAGTTTACTAGAGGAGTAACTTATATTTGAAGTAATGCAGTAATGCAGGAAGTGTGTATTTAGTTTCCATGCTTATTGTGTTTCCACAACAATGTTAGTGAGTGGTATTGTGGCGTGTGATGTGTAAGATGAGAAAGCATAGGGTTAACTCATGTATGTCATGGTTGTAAAAAAAAACAGTGGCTATCTGTATATCTTTGTCAAGTGCTAACCTGTACAAAATACATCAATAATTTGTTGGGGAGGGTCATGCCTTTTTTCCCAATTATTTTGGAGGTTCATAGAAAAATGTATTGCTGACCAAGGGAGGGTCAAGTCTATTTTGACTAAAGATACCAAAACTCCTCCGGTAGCCCCTCAAATACTCATGTACTTTGACCCTATGTCTAAATCGCAAGCCAGCCTACACCCAGGATTCTCCAAGTTACATTTAAGACTTTAAGGCCTTTTTAATACCACCTAGGATGAGATGTAATGCCAACTTTTACGGCCATATAATAGAAAGCCTGATAAAATAATTATTTCCCAAGTAACATTACCTGAAGTTAATAAAACACTTTATCATAATACTCACATTCATATTTAATACATTGTGTGGGGTGTTTGAATAAAATATTTGTCACATTAAGAACACTTATGTGATGAAACTGAAAATACAAAATAAATATACTGTTGTACAACATCCAAATGGAGTAAATTGTAATATTACACACACAAAACATTTAGTTATGACGTTGCTGTATTGATTAAATCCTACAAAAGGACAAGAAAAATAAAACATGTTATTCTCTTTGAGTAATGTGTGTTTTCCTTTTTAAAAGATTTTTTTTTGCTTTCAACATAAGAGCAAGCTTTCCGTCCCCTTCATTATTAACTTAGAAGACAATGTAAACTGTGGAAACTTGGCAGATACTATTACAGAATTTATAGCCAACAGTTTCTAAGAACTATTTATTTCCCATTAGACTTGGAAATGTTCTTGTGTACATGTACATGTATTTCTATATTAACTTGTTAGTGGTATTGTACTGTTTGTGGTACATTAAAAAAAACACGGTGGTAAGGGCTGTGGTTCATGACTTAAAACTTTTTTTTTGTCCTGTGAAAAACAGTTTTTATTTTGAATTGAGTTTTTATTTTATTTTAGTTTTGACTATATGATTTAAGTGTGTTTGCTTTTAGTTTAGTTTCAGTTTTTCATAAAGGTTTAGTTTTTATTTAGTTTCACTTGACAAAAAAATGCTTTCCACTGCTTATTTTCATTTTAGTTGACTATAATAACCCTGGCAGGAATCTTCAGCAACAAGGCACTCCTGCAGCATGCCTTTGTTTAGGGAGGGGTGGGGGGGCGAGGAGCACCCAAGCCTATCCGGAGCCTGAGTTCATGGTTTGTGGCTCTGCTGAATTCCAGCAGAAGCAAAAGCAGGTCTGAACATATTTACGGCTCTTCCCTTGAGAATGAACTTAGTGAAAATTACAAGTTGTTTAACTGTTAGGTGGTACATTGCAACTGAAGATGGAATGTACAAAAGGCATCAGCATGATGACAATTTTGACAGAAATCAAGAGTTGCAATTTCCTCAAAATAATAAAAAGTACATACTAAATAACTGTAAAACATATGTCCAAATTATTCTAAAAGTCAGGATAATTAAAGAGTACAAAAACCATCACTGAAGGCTTGCGTCATGGGGATGCGCCGAAAGTGTTGTTGTCATTACTTAGAATTTCTCATAGCTTTTAAAAGAGTTTTAAGATGAAGTATTAGTTCACTGTGCTAGTGTGCATATTGTAACTGCCTCTATTCACTTTTGAAAAGAAGATCGACTATAATTTTCAAATGTGTTAGTGCATGTCAAATAGCCTCATTCTCATAATACCTCTAATAACTAAAAGAGTCAAGATCAGACAAAGGAAACATTGAGGCTTACTCACGAAAACAATGGCCTTGAGGCAGACATAAAATCAGTACAGGGGATGCATTTCATTCAGTCAGACATATTTCATATTGCTACAATGTAAGATATTTGGTATATTTGCATACACTCTGTATTTTAAACCGTAATAATACTGAGGGACAGCAGTAAGGATTATACATTACTGAGAGACAAAGGGGAGAATAAAGGTTTGTATGTATATAATACATTTCCTCCAGAGGAATCAAATGCTTGTTTAGTTTATTTACCTCCACACTGCCACAGTCACACTGTTCACCTTCCTCCACAAAACCATTCCCGCAGGCTGAAGGAGGCACCAGTTTTCTGTAGTCTGGTTTGTCCAGCAGGCAGCTGGGGCTGCGGCTTGTCAGGTATTTCTCGTAGTTGTTGCTGCTGCAGCTACTGAAAGTCCGAGGAATATTCCAGCTGAGGAAGAAACATCACATTTTCCAAAGTAATTTGGTCAAAAGTCAACTACAATTAGACTTTTTTATTTATTTTTTATTTCACCTTGTCTGCCTTTACTTCTTTTAGCCTTTCAACAAAGCCTCAGGGAGTGATAATAGTTGTTCTTATTATTATTATTAGGTCTTTTTAACTGCAAACATTAGGACTTCTTTCGCACCGGTGTAAATAATAACATTATTCTGTTATTAAAGTGTCTCACTAAATCATGACAGTGTGACAGTCCGGAAAACGCGATATGAGGACCCTGAAACCAAAGCAGCTAAATGCTTTCATTATTATTGTATTATTTACACCTGTGCTTTTCCTACTGTGACATGTTAAAATGTCTTCTGTTGAAAGAGTACTCCATCGATTTAGCCTTGCACTTTCATAACACCATTGGACTCATGATGGACAGTTAAAAATTCTGCAGAACCATTTAAATCATGTATTCCTTCCTTTTCAGCTAATGTCCGCTAGACATATGCAGAGAAGAGGAGCGGGCTCACTTCTTCTTCCTTTTCTTCTTTCTAACTCCTTGCCCCCCAGATTTCTTTCATTTTCAAAGTTTTTTTGGATTGAGCTGTGATGTCACCCATTGGTTTGTGGACTACCCTTTTGAAGCCGCAAATTTGGCCGTCGCCATCTTTGTTTTTGGAAACCGGGCGCGACGATTTTTGATGAAAGGATGGAGCTGGGGACAATGATGCGGCCAAGCCAGTGTTATTTATGGTTGCAATAGTGTGCACTTAGCTAAATGCTAATAGGGAAGTTGCTGATTTTCAACCGAAAATCCCACCAGTTAAACAGGGATCTCCGGGTATGGCAGTTCATGGAAAATCTGCAAGCTTTCTATTAGCACTAGCTAGCTAGCTTGGTTGGCAAGGTGCTAACGAACGCTGAACAAGACATTTTTAGGCGACCAAAATGTTCCACTTAACTTTGATGAAGTGAAAACATACAGTGAGAGTGTCAAAGTTTTAGACGAAAACATGGACAACACCCAAAAACAAGTTCACAGCTGTTTTAATGTACACAGGGCCATAGTTAGCATTGCTAAGCCTCTGTCCTGTACAGGTCGTGGTTCATCCACTTATCGTCTATTTTAAAATAAATTGGACCATAATTTACAAAATGAACATTATGCTGTATTAAAGAAGACTTGAAACTAGCGACTGAGGCCATGAACTCATTTTAAAAATGTTTGCTGAGGTAATAAATCGAGTGAGAAGTACGGTAATTTTCCCATAGACTTCTAAAGAAACTGCCTTCTTTTTGCAGCCAGTGGAGTCGCCCCTTGCTGGAAATTAGATAGACAGGTTTAAAGCACTTCCTCATTGGCTTCACTTTTCAGACCTGGAAGCTCCAATTTATCAGACTACACACAGCTCCCTCTAGAGCCACAAAAGGCTTGATAAAACTTTTTTTCACATGCAAGACCTGTAAACAGACTTTGATGTGTTAAATTGGTGGGGTAAATTTCACACTGTATGGAAACTCTGTCATTACGTGCTTGTTAAACAACTCTTACTGCAGTGTCTGACCTACTTTTATTATACACATTTTGATTAAAGTTTTTTACTTTTCTTACCTGAGTGCTGCAGCCATGATGCAGCTATCACCAGAACAAGCACAGGCGCTTGAGTCATCATGGTCCATGCCCAGGTTATGGCCCATCTCATGAGCCAGTGTTGCTCCAACGGCGATGGCTCGGTCATTGTGATCCTGAGAGGTGGAACCTTTTCAGTTTAGTTACTTTTATCAGCATTTTACATTAGTTTAAAGCAAGCCTGCACCAAGGTTCACCTTCCAACTTGTGATAAAAAATATCTGTTTCCTCAAGCCACTATGTTTCTTAATTTTCTGACCACAATAATGTTTCCACGACAGTCTAGATGTGTGCTGCACTACAATGGAAGAATTTCAAAATCACCATGTGAAAAGGGTTACACAGTACTCTTCCTTTTTTTAAATAATAGATAACACAGGGTTGTACAGAATTTTGTTGGCAAAATAATGACATTTTAAAGAATGGCCTGTAAATATTTGATAGTCTTCTGACGCTAAAATAAATATAAAGAGTCGGGAAGTGACTTTTCAAGTGTCAAGGTGGTAACTCAATAAATATATGTTCATGGGAGCATTTAGTGTGCGGACTCTGTTTCCATCTTTAACTTGTTCTCCTGTCCAGTACCTGGTATTTATTGTCTGGATGTGCGTGCTTTTGTAAACCTTTTTACAAAATAAAAACTTGACCTGATGGTGGCGCTAGATGAAAGGTTAAGGGACCACCAAAGTTAATACATTTCATCCTGAGGGGGACATAAATGTATGTACAAAATGTCATGGCAATACATACAATAATTGTCGAAACATTTCATTTTAAACCATAAACATCAACCTCATAGTGGTGCTACAGAAAAACAAAAAAGAAATAATTAGGATACATCATCTGGGAACCATGGACTGTCTTTAAAAACTGACATTGTCATCCATAGAGCGATGCCATTAGTGTGGCTAAATATGAATACCTTGGTTGCTAACATTACAACCAGCCAAGACTATGGTGTATAAGATATAGCAACCAAATAACAAATGGAACAAATATTTCTGTCTCTCAGAAACACCTTACCTGTATTACTCCAACAGAGTGACCTGAGCAAAGAGTCCCAATGAAAGCCAGTCCCACAGTTGCGCCTTCAAAGTCAATACCACTAAAAGACAAGTGATGACAATATAAGAAACACTTATACATTAATTGTGACAAAACCATACCTATGTTCATCTATTCATCCACATATGGGAAGTCGTCAATACCAAAAGTGAATACTTGACTTGCACATACAGTACATACCAGTACTAAGCCCTTGCACACACATGCATACTTTCATGGACATACATACATACATACATACACATGCTCGTACATATATATACACAGACATGCATGCATGAGTAAGAATCAAGGTTATTATAGTTTTGCATTTTTCATTAGTTTTTATTTAGTTAGTTATTTAGTTTTGACTTTTTGTTTTCAAATTCAGTTTAGTTTTAATTAGTTTTTAAAGTGGGTTTGCTAGTTAGTTTATTTTTTATTTTTTGAAAATGCTTAGTTTTTATTAGTTTTAGTGTTAGTTTTAGTCTTGTCATGAATCCAGCGTCCTGAGCCTGTTTTGCCAGTGTTTTGTTTTGCTTTGACCTGAAGTTCGTTTTTCCTGAGTTTTCCTGAACACATCCTGGCTGATTCACCAACCGCTTACACCTGCTGCAATCTGCACACCCAGTCCTGATTACCATCCTCTATATAAACCGTGACCAGTCATCCATTCCCTGCCGGATCGTTAGCGTAACTAGTATGTTTTTGCTCTCGTATCAGACTTCTAGTTTTGTAAAGGCTTTTGCTGTTTTTGCTCTTTTTTTTGCTTGTTGCCAGCCGCCTGTTTCTCTGTCTACAGTTCTTCACTTGGATTATCACTCACACCTGCCTGGCTGTCAACTTCACTGCAGAACTTTTGGATCAGCACTAAATCCTGCCACCTTCCGGCCTCACTGCCTGCCGACCAACTGGACCAAACCGTTTCCACATTCAATTCCAAATAAATACTCGCCTTGTATTTCTACTTACCTTGTCCTGGTCTGCTTTTGGGTTCCTGCACTAAACTAATCGTGACAAGTCTTTTTTGTAATATGGGTTATTTGTTGGGGTATTCAAAAAAGTCAGAAGTATTGTGTAATAATAACGCAACAAAAACATCATACAATTTTAGAAATATATATTCACAATGTATTCAACAATAATACCAGTACATAAAATGTAGCCTACATATGGTCATAAATATGTAAACCGTTAAATTTAATTTTGGCTATTTAATTAAAAAAAAAAAATTAAATAGCCAACAGACTAAAGAAGACATACATGAACTGGTGTTTTAATCTTTGGTTCGAGTAAAGTGGTGAACTTTTTGAAATCAATTGACTCACAGTTGTGTAGACATCCCGGTATCAATCCACATATTAACCCCCGCTTCCTCACACTTTGGTGTTCCTGCGTATTTACTAACCAGCAGCTATTGGGTCGCCGGTGAAAGCACGGCTGTAGTGTTTTCTGTCCTGCGGTTGTCTCCGTCATGCTGCATGGCCCTGTACCCATACATCAATACCCTGTCCTGGGGTTATAGCTTCTGTTTCGGGGAAAGGTGGCTTTGCGTTCTCCTTTACCTTGTTAAGGTAAGCTAGGTTAGCCTCCTTGTGTGCGCTTCAGGGGCGTAGCAAGCTTTTCAAAAGTGAGGGGGATGGATGTGATTTGTTTATTAACAATAAAAATGATGGATACAATGACAGAGGGGTACAAAATGTATAACATACAAGATCAACAAGACTCTTCCGACTTTCAGTACTGCCATGATGCCAGGCGAGGGGCATAAGCACGGACGTGGAATGTTGGAATTTCTGGGTTCCCAGTCGGAAACCATACATGGCTACGGGAAATGTCATGGTCGGAAAGATATAGCGTTATTTGCTCTATGAAAGACATTGACAAACACGAAAACTAAGGACATTTACTTGATTATTTTATTTTAGTTATTTTTGCAAACAGACATTACAGTTTTAGTTTAGTTATCGTTTTTTTTTGTATGCCTCGTTTTTATTTTTATTTCAGTTAACGACAATGTTTTTTCCCACCTAGTTTTCGTTATTTCGTTTGTTTTTGTTAACGATTATAACCTTGGTATGAATATGAGTATGTATGCATGTGGTTCCTTAGTATGTATGTATGTGCAAGTACAAGTATATGTACATTAAGTATGCATGTATGGGTGTTGGGTAAGAAGTTGGTGATTGATTGGTTGGGCTGGTTGATGTGGTTGGTTTGATTTTGGTGGTTGGTTGGTTGGTTGGTTGGTTGGTTGGGTCAAACAAACGTGACTTTCACGTGTCCTGTCCATGACAACTTTTGTAACTTTTTTTACGTTGACTTCTTAACTAACTTAACTCAATTTACATAACAAACATACTTATTTTAACCCAAAACAAAATAATAGAAGCAAGTTTTAGATGTAATTCACAGATAGAGCAATTTACATAACTCTTTAACCTTTGTAAGAAATAATTAACTGGATAGAATCCATAATTTAACTTGTCTTGACTCAGAATCACAAGACTGCAAACAGCGTAGTAACTCCGGGTCAGATGCACGGTGGTAGTTTTAAATATTGTGAATCATAACAAAACTACTTGGTTAGGTTTACCTGATCTCCTACTGCACGCACATACATCCATACTTATGCACACACAAACAAAACAAAACACACACACACACACACACATACTAAGCACACACATACAAACATACTCACACTCATATACCCTAATACCCTCATACTCATACCCATTCTCACGTTATTCATGCATGCATATATGATACAGTATATGGATGAGAGTACGCATGTACATGCAAGTGCTTCGTACTGGTATATACGTAAGTGCAAGTCAAGTATTTAATTTTGACCTAGGAGATTTCTCATATCTACATCCATCCATCCAGTTCTCTGTTTATATAATGTATATCCACTATTTGAAGTAAACAAATCTCTATTGCAGGTAACACAGCTAGATGGCTGGCAGCAGTTTTGTGGCTTTCATTTAGTTAATCATCTTGATTATTATTTCTTGATATCATTGAAAGTAAACTATTTTCCCAGTTTCACAAAGGCATGATTTGTTTATGAAATGATAGTCCACGTCAACATGACTATTTTAAAAGTCTCTGTTCCATCATGTTTTGTTTGGCTGATTGTTTATGGGGAGGAGCTTGTAGCATCGACAGCTTTTTAACAATTAATTTCAACAGCTCTTGTAAGCCTAAAATAATTAAATATGTGTGTGTTTAGCTTATCGAGTTCACACGGCTCGTCGTTGTGATTGAATTGATACAGGCTATTGTTTAAAGGCCTGTAATGCTACTTGGAGGGAAACGTGTGTGACTGTCATTATACAGGCTTCTCTGTAGTTACCTGAAATTTGAATTTGCGAACAAACTAAATGATTCGTGACAGCAAATCCAGGGTTGAAGCCAATTGTTACACAATCACGATTGGAAACTTCCATTGCAGGTATAGTACATTGAGAAGTGATGCACCAAAGTGGTTAAACTTGTGAAACTGGTTGTGCAATTTAAGAAGGAAAAGAAGAGCTTTCAGCTTCTTTTATTTAACGAGAATTACAAACTGAGATAGAGAATTTGCGATGCCTGACCCATCCCAAGAAGAACTACAACATTGAATAGGAGAAAAACAGTGTGAGTTAGTATGTAAGCAACAAATTCTAATAAAAACACATTGTTAGAGACATTTTAAATAATCATTTTCACAATTAAAGGCTGTTCAGACCTGATAAGATGTGCATTGTCATGCTTTATCCTTTGCACCAGCTCAGAGTTCCTCCACTTCATGAAAGCATCCAGGTTAGCCCCGGCTGGGGGGGTCACAGAAATCTGGTCACCATTGGACCAGATTTCCAGCCCCACCAGAGCAATGAAGGTCCTCAGGGGCTTGTATGCCTGAAAGCAAGAAGGACCAATCCATAGTTAACTTTGTTCAAAAAGGAGCCCAGATTATCAGGAAACATTTAGTGCTATTGTTGCAAATACAGACGTCACAAGATATAAAAATCTATAGCTTAAATGTAACAAGATATGACTGCATGCGGTCACAAAAATGACACAGTAAAGTGTTATTTGTGCTCTGGAATTTCCCCAGAAATAGCAGAAGCACTGACTCACCATGTTGACAAAGTTGACCATTTCAAATATCCTCTTTCTCAGCTCTGTCTGATCTCGCTTCATCTTCACATACTGAAACACCATGCGTCACGTTAGAGTATTATTTCTCAGTGGATTCATGATAAGTTACTCAAGGGTTTATCACTAAAATAATATGTGATTCATGTCCTACCCAAATAGTACAAAAAGGGTTTGTCTGCTAAGATTTACCAACAAGTTTAGTTATTTAAAAATTGTTTTTTTACTTTTGGGTTTTCACATAAAATTTCCATGTGAATATCTTACCGCACGATTATCAGCAACAAGGACGAGCTCAACATATTTCTGTTGCTGCAGAATAGAGATACCCTGGAGGACAAAAGAATAAAGTAGATTAGCTTAGGCCTTTTTTAAGCTTTAAAGGTCCCATGGCATGAAAATTTCACTTTATGAGGTTTTTTAACATTAATATGCGTTCCCCCAGCCTGCCTATGGTCCCCCAGTGGCTAGAAATGGTGATAGGTGTAAACCGAGCCCTGGGTATCCTGCTCTGCCTTTGAGAAAATGAAAGCTCAGATGGGCTGATCTGGAATCTGCTCCTTATGAGGTCATAAGGAGGAAGGTTACCTCCCCTTTCTATGCTTTGCCCACCCAGAAAATTTGGCCCACCCATGAGAGAGATACATCACTGCAAAGTGGCAGTTGGTCAAGGCCAAACCCCCACCCTCCACCTTTCCCCCCCTCTCTCCTCCTCAATAGCTACTGACGCAGAAATGGCACATACTAAGTAAAGCTCATTGTGGGACTGGCTCTAGTGGCTGTAATTCTGCGCCAAGGCTGAATTTAGGGAAAGAGACTTCAGATACAGTATTAGGGGACCACTAAGGTCTATATAAAAGAGACTTCAGACACAGTATTAGGGAACCACTAAGGTCTATATAAAAGAGACTTCAGATACAGTATTAGGGGACCACTAAGGTCTATATAAAAGAGACTTCAGATACAGTATTAGGGGACCACTAAGGTCTATATAAAAGCATCCAAAGAGCACCATGTCATGGGACCTTTAAAGTTTTGTCAGGTGTGTTTGGTATTGTCATGTAATTAATAGACTGAATAATGTGTTAGGAATGGTGTTACCCCTGATCTTGAGCGGCTCCGGCCTGTTGGAGGTTCGAAGTCGGCATCCCAGGTGGTGTTGGTGACACCACACACTGCAGGTGTGGAGGTTTTGTTATCTAAAGTAATCACCGCATGATCTCCCTCATCCCCTTCGCCAGACAGCGGCTCAATCAGGTACCTCTGGGCAGACATTCTGAAGTAACCCCTAAACCAAGATCACGCCAGTTAGTCTTTTAGTTTAACAGACATTGCTTTGAGGCAGAAATAAATCCATTGGTTGAGTCTTACCTCAGTGAGTGGAGCCAAAAGCCAGATTTTTTTCAGAGCAGATAAACTACCAGATAATCATACATGAACATGAACTTAAAATTGGAACACAGTTTTAGCAACTATGTAAAGTAGTAAACGAAGGCTACTTAGTAGGGATGTAGCGATGCATTGTAAATCGGTTAAAAATCAATATAAATTTGTAAAGACAACAACGGGATGGATCTTGATGCAATTTTTAAACGGCCAAGGGGCATAATCTACTTTTGATTTCACTTGTTGCTCAAACGTCACTATTCTTTTCTATTCATTTAGTTATTTTGATGTGGGATTTGTTTTAGAAATCTATTTTATTATTATTTTGTTGTTTAACTTTACTTTTATTTAGTAAAGTTAAAGAGAAGATGTTTGAAGGCTCACCTGAGTCCATCACAAGTGCTGATGCTAACAGATGATTGGCTGTCATTCACAATTCTCCCATGATAGTAGCAGTGATCCTGAAAAAAGACATGAGGATGATGACTGGGTTATCAAAAAAGAAAATCAATACTATCAAGCATTTACTTACATAATGGCATGACTGTTCAAAAGTCAAATAAATGTTCATGTTCATAATCTTTTAAGAAGCATTTTAAGACCGTTTAAGACACGTGGTTTAAAAAAAAAACAGCCACATCTTATCTATCACTTACGATGTCATTCGGAGTTGTGGTGACTTGAGTCCCATCTTCTTGGTAGTAAGTTTCAGTGTAGTCTTTTGTGAGTAATTCACTGATAATGAAAATAATTAAATTAACAATGGATTAACAATTACATGAGCATTCTATGCCTACAGTGATTCACCTGTCTTAGTTTTGGGATCTATGAAAACACACCAAATGTTCAGATTGAATGAAAATAACTTCATGGCGTTTTTCCATTACATGATACCTGATCGACTAGCCTCCACTCTACTCGATTTTTGGTTTTCCATTATGAAAAAAAGTCCCCGGTAACTACTTTTTTAGTATCACCTCCGTTGAGGTTCCAAGCGAGCTGAGGCGATACCAAAAGGTGACGTGAAAACCTGCAGACTAATGATTGGTCGGAGAGAATTGTCACTAATCACTGCATCATCACTGCTAGCACGGACGGGGGTGTCCTGAACAAACCCGCCATTTTTAAATAGTTTAGCCAGAGGTGGGTTTTTTTGCTGCCTCCAGCTTCTTTTGAAACAAAATTTGTCTTCTGGCTGTGGCAGCCACATGCCGAGAATCAAAAACAACACACCGCTGTTCTGTTTGTGTGTGACGCGTTAGGTCAGGGCAGTTTCCTGTGGCGTCGCTATGACGATCAGCCACACTTGTCTCACGCATGAAGCTGTACTTCATCTGCAATGGAAAAAGGAAGTCGAGCCGAGCTGAGTAGAGCTGGTACTAGCAGTGGGTAAGCGCCATTAGTTGCACGTGCTTAATATGGGAAATCTAAATCAATTCAAATCTGTGTTGGTCACAAGAAATGGCATGGCTTTTAGTGTGGTAAAGCAACCAACAACCAACAACATGAAAACCCACACATTTTGTGAAAAATAAGAGAAGTAAAACCAGGAAGTAGAACTGAACACTGTTTTTAAAACATATACTTTACTTATCATGTTAAAGGTCCTCTGACATGGTGCTCTTTGGATGCTTTTATATAAATTCAGCCTTGGTGCAAAATAACAGCCACTATGAGCAAGTCCCACAATGAGCTTTCCTTAGTATGTGCCATTTCTGTGTCAGTAGCTTTAAATGCTATTGAGGAGGAGAGGGAGGGGGGGCAAGGTGGGGCAAGGTGGAGGGGGGGGGGGGGGGGCCTTTACCAAATGCCACTTTGCTTGATGTCTCTCTCTTTCTCATGGGCGGGCCAAATTCTCTGGGCGGGCAAAGCACAGAAAGGGGAGGTAACCTTGCTCCTTATGACCTCATGAGGAGAAGATTCCAGATCGGCCCATCTGAGCTTTCATTTTCTAAAAAGGCAGAGCAGGATACCCAGGGCTCGGTTTACACCTATCGCCATTTCTAGCCACTGGGGTACCATAGGCAGGCTGGGGGAACGCATATTAATGTTAAAAAACCTCATAAAGTGAAATTGTCATGCCATGGGACCTTTAAGACTTGCTTTCTCACAGATATAACAATACAGTGAACCAGTAATATGAAGGTAAATATGGTGCAAAACGTGAGAGCTTGTAGAATACAATGTGAGAACAAAAAATCTGAACTTGTATGTTAAAATTTGCACTTGTAAAATTAAAATTTGCACTTGTAAAATTAAAATTAAAATTTGCACTTGTAAAACTAAAATTTGCACTTGTAAAAAACATTTACACGTGATATGAATTTGAAGTCACAAAAAGAAAAGAAAAAAGAGAGCTTGTAAAAAAAATCTGAACTTGTAAATTGAAATTTGCACTTGTAGAAAAAATATTCACAAATGTGTAGATTGATATTTGCATGAACACAATGACAGCTGCAAACTTGTAATGCAACATTTACTCGTGTACTTTTTTTTTTTTTTACTCAGGATCATTTTCCATCACAACCACAATACAGTGATTACAACCTCTCGAATCTGTCCCTGTATGCGCTCTCTCGCATCACAAAGTGGAGAATCTGCGCCTCGACTTTTGCAACACTTGTTGCGATACATTTGGTGCAAAACTAATTTGTACCTGTGGACTTAGGCTGTGGAGCTCTGAGCCAACAGAACGGGGAAAGCAGGGTTTCTATCGCCAGATGAGAGACAACTCGGTCCGGCTTATTTAGCTATGTAGCATGGAAGCCTGGTGGAATAGCAAGCTAGCGTTAGCTAACTAACCAACCAGCCTGCTTCTAAATAAATACCTTTTAATTATCTTAACACTTTTTAACAGTCAAACTGAAACACTGGCGGTGAGCTCCAGGTCCTGACCTGCAGTCGCAGACGGACCGTCACCAGTGGGGATCGGCCAGCGGAGCAACATTGCTATTATTGCCAGAAAGCTTCGCTTCAGTCGGAGCTCCAGCGGGATACGGAGAGCCCCGCACCCGGTAGCAGCAGAGGTGTCAAGTAACGAAGTACAAATACTTCGTTACCTTACTTAAGTAGAAATTTTGGGTATCTATACTTTACTGGAGTAATTATTTTACAGCATACTTTTTACTTCTACTCCTTACATTTTCATGCAATTATCTGTACTTTCTACTCTCTACATTTTAAAAATAGCCTCGTTACTCATATTTCAGTTCGGCTTGTTTTCATTCCAGCTCGTCAGTCATCGTTCAAAAAAACACACACACAAAAAAACCTATCCAAATCGCTCCACCCGGAGAGAGTGAATTTGATTGTGGTTGGATGAGAAGTATAAACATAGCTATTCCGACACCCTGTTGGTTTGTACGCGATCCATAACACCTGTACAGCACCCGGTGCTAATACGACACCGGTGCCTTAACGACCGTTATCTACCGGACCGAATAGCAACACGGATTTCGGTGCCTTAGGTGCCTGCGCGATGCTCCGAAAGCGGACGTTAGAGGGAACTGAACATCGCTGCACGGGACGCTAGTCAACACCATAGACAGTATATAATGGACCAATAGACCCCGTTGCTCTGGACGGAGACCAGTGAAGGCTATTAGAAGCACTTTTCCGGTGATGGCCAGCTTTACTGCGCAGCCTCCAACTGAGAGAATGTGACGTGAGCAACGTGTCTGAAAGTTGTAAGTCTTCTGGTAGCTGTGCCGAGAGAAATCTCAATCATTCCCAATCTTACAGATACGGAGACTGTAGGTGTATGTAAGGAGATAACATGGGCACAGGCTAATTATTGATCACTAACATGCTAGTTAACATTAGTAATTAAACCTAAACATCTCATGTAAGTCGAAACTGCCTGCGAGCTTCTTCTGTACTATACGGTAATTCCTCTACTATGCGACAGTAAGTCACTTGGTTATGACACAATCGTTAGCTTATTTTTACAAAAACGTCTGCTACGGAGCCATAACGTGAGGTACAAGGTAATGAAGCCTTTTATACATTGTGGTGTTTCTTTGGAACTAAACAACGGACAAATAGAGTCTTTAAACGCTTCAGATGTAAAGTTATTCGCAGTCAAGTGACGTAAAAAAAAAATGGCGGTCAGCGGAATGTTAACAGGAGGTGATGGCCAGTTAGCAACAAAATGGCGCCATGATGGCTCGAGTTCTGAAGCGAAGCTTACCCCCTTGGTCAACACTACAGTTGGAAGCAGGTTAGCCTAGCGTTAGCTAGAAGATGGAGTAAACATGATAAAATGCTGAGAGCTAAAACGGTGTAAAAGTGTGTCTATATTTCACTGGAGAGGAGTCTGACACCAGACTGTAGCTGCCGTTGTCTGAAAAACACAGAAGAGATGTAGCCTACGTGTCACCTTTTTCAGCCCTTCTGAGTTTGCAGGTATGATTTTAATATACTGTAACATTATTATAGTCATATGATTTTGTCCTCGCGTTTTAGAGTTAAGCTGTTGTCCTTAATGGCATTTCCCCCCCTTACATCAGGGGTCTTGAAAGTTTTTTAAGCCAAGGACCCCTTAACTTAAAGTGAGATGTAGCAGGGACCCCCATACATATTGTATGAAATTAAGTTGCATATTAAACTGGGCCTACAATAACTGTTAGGGTAACCTAAAGCCTTCTTACATACGTTTTTTCATAAGCTATTAAAATATTAATTGTTGGCATGATTTTATAAATCATATTTTAATGTTACATATGTGGCACAGTAAATCTAGGATTAACTGTATCTGTGGGCTGATATCTTAGTGACTACCTTACCTATAGGCCAGTAAGCCTATCATCAGTGGGAATTTATATTTGCTAATACTATGTTGGAATTATGTTAAGGCATTTTATTTTTATTTTTTTTAAAGACTCAAAAATGTACAATAATTTGGAGGCCCCCCTGCAATGACTCAATGAGTCTGACCCCCTGTTGAAGATCTCTGCCTTACATTACTTTTACTTTTATACTTTAAGTAGTTTTGAAACCAGTACTTTTACACTTTTACTTAAGTAAAAAGCTTGGGTTGATACTTGAACTTCTACAAAAGTCTTTTCAAACCCTAGTATCTATACTTCTACTTGAGTAATGAATGTGAATACTTTTGACACCTCTGGGTAGCAGCGGCACATCCCCCGGCCATGACCACAGCTTGCTTTGCTGATGTTGTGCCCACATTTTGCATCACTGCCAATCATTGCACCCGCTTGGGCAGCAACAATAGCTTCTGCAGAATTACATCCACCTCGCGGGCAGCAGCAATCATTTCTGCCGAATAATGTGCCATCTCTTAACCCTCGTTGCTGCCGAGAATTGCACCCAGGTAGCAAGGAAATGATAGTCTGATAAAACATTGATGTCTCTAAACGTTCTAAAATTATAATCATCATTGATGAACATGACAAAGAAATTTATATAGCCTAAATTTTAATTAAACAGTAGCTACTTTGCCTTATAAAATCATTATTTCCCCTTGTGGATGGAAGTCTCGGCAGGGATGCAGAACTTGGCACGTGTTACCCGCTGATGACGGTCCATCTGCGGCTGCAGGACCTGGAGCTCACCGCCAGTGTTTCAGTTTGACTGTTAAAGTGTTTAGATAACTAAAACGTATTTATTTAGAAGCTGCTATTCCACCAACACTGGCGGTGAGCTCCAGGGGGGGATGTGCCGCTGCTACCGGGTGCGGGGCTCTCCGTGTCCCGCTGGAGCTCCGACTGCAGGTCGAGGTTGGCAGCGAAGCTTTCTGGCAATAATAGCAATGTTGGCCGATCCCTACTGGTGATGGTCCGTCTGCAAGTGCAAATTTTAATTTTCCAAGTGCAAACTTTAATTTTACAAGTGCAAATTTTAACATACAAGTTCAGATTTTTTGTTTTGCAAGTTCTCACATTGTATTCTACAAGCTCTCACGTTTTGCACCATACTTACCTTCATACAGTAACAGTGGTTCTCTTCTGAGTGAAGATGCCAACTGTTAATGCTCAACAAGTGATCAATATTTTAGCATTCTTTAACACTGGATTACTTATACCACACAGCTGCATGCCTTTAGGGAAATAAGTACTTACTTATTTTTTTCTAGTTGCATTTCAATGTCTTTTCCTCCCACTGTCATTGCATACTTAATAGTCTCTGGCCTGAGATGCTGCAGAAAAGAAAGATTCATTTTTATTTTCCCATAACTAAAATCACAACCATAGCTTGGAGGTGTATGCAAGACCAGATGCAACAGAAAGACGTACCTCTATATGTCTTTTTCTAACTGTGTGAAGTCTGACAGGTCGAACCACCTCATAGTCCTTTACATCTTCAAAGTCATGTCCATGGCTTTCTGTGGAGTACAGGATACATCATATAACTTTGTATGCTCATTCAGCGCATTCACATGAACTGGTCTGTATGGTATTGAACGAAAACGTATGCACAACAATTCGTACGATATCTTTCGAATTTAGGGCGAGGATGAGCGCCAGCCGGTCATTTGACGACGGTCCCGGTTGTTTCAGAGGCCGTTGAGTTTAGGCAAAGAGTGTAATAGAAAAAAGATGGTGGTTTGGATTAAAACAACCAGTCCACTAGTACTCCTGGGACATTGGTGGCCTAAGGTTTAGAGAAGTTAACTTGTGACAAGGAGGTCGTTGGTTCAATCCCCAGACCAACAGGATAAATCTGGGTGGGTGAAAGAGCAGCGCTTGTCCCTCCCTCATTACCACCACTGAGGTGCCCTTGTAGGCCCTTTACCCAAAAAAAGGCTTCAGTGGCCAGCAGATTAGACTGTGGTTTTACTGGGCAGCTTCCAGGTATAACTGTGTGAATGTGACAGGTCGTTGTTGCAAATGAGAATTTGTTCTCAAATCGGCTTACCTGGTTAAATAAAGGTTAAAAACTTTTCAACACACACGTTTCCTGGGTGAAAGACACGAACTCCGCTCCCCCACTTGAAATCTCTATGACTCATCCATCCTCCCCAACCTACTCTCTTTCTCTTTACATCATCTTTGCATATAGCAATAAATACATAGAATACAAATAATTTCCAGTGCATTACTTGTACATATGTACAAATGGTTCATGAGAACAGCCTGGCTCGGTAGCCTGTCAACCTACCTTGTACTTTACACAGTGGTCTGTGGTTTACTTTTCAGTTGACACCTTCTGTACGTCATACCCCCAAGTATAAAGGAAACACACACCCTGATGTGTAACAGGCTGTTCTCATGAACCACTCATACATATATCTACAAAAAGTAATGCACTGTAATTTGTATATATTCCACTCAATGATACATTAATTCATTTTAATTTATTAATAAACCCCTGGACTGTAATATTTCAGATGTGTTATGTCCAAAACTTTATGCACATTCAGTATATAAATACAGTATATCTGTGTTCTCTGTGATTTGGAGGAGTTGTGATATTTTGAGAAAAATAAAGTTATAATAGGCTATTACAGGAATAAAGTCACTATATTTCAGAAAATAATCTATACCTGCACCATAGTCTGCTGTGCATTACGTGATTGCTCTGCTGATACGGTAGATCTCAGACCTTCTGACAGACAGAGCCCCGTTTGGGTGTCTGGTCTCTGAATGACACAAATAGTTTAGCTAGGGAAGTGGCTGTACGCTGCTCTTTGTCGGAGGTGGAAAACCGAAACTAACTTAACCGGATATTTATTTTGTTTCTGTGCTCGACTTCCTGTTCCACTATCTGCCGTGTGCTGAATTGCTGCGGAGCTCTCCGTCGTCCGTCAAAAATAGAAGCTCTGCGTATCTGCTGAGGAAGGCTGCGGACTGACTGAACTGGGACGGAGTCGGGGCGCAGACGTTCCGCAGTCTGTGGAAATACACAGATTGACTTTATTGGAAACCTAATGACTCCGGAGACGTTCCGCAGATGTTCCGCATCCAGTGGAAATTGCCGCCGACGCACAGGTCTGCTTCAGAGCTCCGTGTGTTTGAGTCTGAACCATAGACTGGAAAAGTCACGGCACGGGAACTTCAAACTAAATCATTAGTATTGCGCTCCTAAACTTTGTGTCAATGGCATCAATGTATTTGGCTGATTTGGCTAGGATTCTCCGAAAACTTCATCCGGCTTTCACAGCTTTCCTCACGCAGAGGTAAGCTAGGTTGCTAGGTGATAGCAACAAATACAGCATGGTCGGACCCTGCACGTAGCTGCCCGTTCTATTCACCTCGGAAAATAAACTGGACAAAGTTACATTCGGGACTACACTCAAAACATTCGGGGCTGAACCCCGGCAAAATCGGCTGACGCCGCTCCTGGTGCAAACCGGGACATTTTAGCATCCTGACAGGCTTTTGTCGGGACTCGGGACAAACATTTCAAAATCGGGACTGTCCCGGTCAAACTGGGACGTCTGGTCCCCCTACTCTATTACTCCGACTCTGAGCAAACTCCAGGCGAACTCTCTGCTCCTCACCACAGGGCTTCAGGTGCTGTTAGCAAATCACTCCGCCCAAGTAGCAGAAGTAGCAGTTTGTATACAGTTAGAAGACAGTTGTGTCTCATATGACCTTGTTATTTGTACACCCTGTGACTATACAAATTACAACATGTAAATAGGAACATGTTGGCGTTATTTTGTCACTTATTCGGAGCAGTAGGGTTAGTGTTAGCTAGGTTAGTTGGAACCGGTTACCTCCAGGATCTGTGCCAGGCTTAGCTAGCGCTGGGGGCATCAGACAGAGTTACAGCACGCACAGAGATGAGAAGGGTATGTATCGACTTGTCTAACTCTGGGGGTTACTGTGAATAAGCTAAAGTCCTAATATGTCGCCGTGTTCCTTTAAGGGGAATGGTGTTCACATGAATTGTCCTAGTGGGGAATGTATTTTCCAGATTATTCACTTCAACACATTAATGAAGCACAAATGCCCTATGCCCCTATGTTAATAAAATTGAAAATTAATTCTGACTCTTGACTTGGATCTGATCCAAATTGTAATGGGTTCTTCCTTGGCCCACGCTACACCCTTCCACCAAGTTTTATGACAATCAGGACAGTAATTATTCTGTAATCCTGCTGACAGACAGACAAACTGCACTGAAAACATGACCTCCTTGGTCAGAGGTAATGAGAAGATTGATACCACTCCCAGACATGAGATGTTTAACAATCTTCCCATCTATTTGCAAGAACGCAAATAATCATGTTTCATATTAAACTGTTCTTGTAAGGGACCGTTCAGTATTCATGGAATGGACCACCTGAGGAAAATAGGGTAGAGTCATGTCTTTTTATTCTTTGTTGATGGGAGGGTCATCCAATGTTTTTTAGTGTAGGGGGGAGGGTCACCCAACTTTTGTATTCATGAGAACAGCAAAATTTCAAAATGGCTTGGTTGGTGCATATGTATCCATGTAGCTCCATGTAGCTCTCTCAGCCCTATCGCTAGCAGATGGGTCCCTCCTTGTTTAGTCAGCCAGACAATTTGAGCTGTAGCTTTAGAGACCGTGGGATTTCCCAAACTGAATAAATCCTGCTCGCACATATAAACACAAAACTGCTTTGCTAGCTCCATCGTGTTGTAACTAAGACATCTGCTGACAAAATAATGTTATTCATTAGCATGATTGCCATACTGTTTAGTTCAAAACATCCAAAACACCGTACGAAAACATAGCAGACCAGACGCAAGCTTTTATTTTGAAAAGTCAAAGCTTGTGCTGCGAACAGCACCAGCCGGGAAGGCATGAGTCGGAGGGTCTCCAGGCTGCAGCATCCAGACAGTATATAAACTGGACCAACAGATCCCGTTGCTCTGGACGGAGACTTTTCCGGTGAGCACTGAACGTTACTGCGCAGCCTCCAACTGAGAGAGACGATGTAAATGTGACGTGAGCAAACTGTCTGAAAGTCTTCTGGTAGCTATGTCGTGTTTCTTTAGAAATAAATAATGGACAAATAAACTCTTTAAATGCTTGAATGGCAGTCAATGGAATGCTAACACGAGGTGATCGTTTTGTAGCATCAAAATGGCGCCATAGGAGGTTAGAGTTCTGAAGCGAAGCCATACCCGACTCAAATATCCTTTTGGTCCTGGTGATTATTTGTGAAATTGTGCAAACAACAGCCTTTTTGAAGGCATTTGAGAAGGAAGGATTTTTCAAGGCATTTGAGAAAGAAGGAGTCTGAGAAATGGAGTTTTGGATAATGTTCAGCTTTGGCAGCTTTACCTATGCTAAAATATGCAATGACTGAGGAAGCCTAGTGACGAGTCCATAGCAACCAGTGTTGAATTTCTTATTTCCCAGTGTCCTTTCCTGAATGGTCTCAATGTTTTATTGTTTTATTTCATGTGAATACTAGTTTACTAGATGAGTAACTTAGTATTTGAAGTAATGCAGTAATGCAGGAAGTGTGCATTTAGTTTCCATGCTTATTGTGTTTTCACAACAATGTTAGTGCAACCCGGTCTCACTCAAAAGCGTACAAATAACACAGGTTTACACTTTGAAAAAAAACGTGCAATGTGTACGGCAAAGTAAAATTCTTCGTGCATTATATACGTGGAGAAGTAAGGGAGACCGGTGCGTTTTATATGCACGAGGCTTGCATCGCCACATTGTGTGTTATCGCGAGAACAGCGTCACACAAAAAAAAAATGGCTGGTTTTAGGAAAAGAATGCAGGGAAAAGCTTTAGTAACACAAGAAAGTCACAAAAACACGCTAATAAACATCTTAACAAAAAAAAAAAAGGCTGAAAATTGCCAAACGCAGGACGCGAACCCACGTGAAAGTCCTGTGTTTTTTATATATATATATGCCTAGTTTTTTTAAATGACAAAAGCCTAAGCTGTATGTAAGCAAAATGATTGCAGCTTTACAGACTGGACCCGTAAAATTAAAACTAGTTGTAGAAACAAGTTATTTATATCAGTCTTCACAGCAGATTGGAGATAACATCAGGGCAGATTAGTGCAAGCCTGGCTCCGCCCTCCTACGTACTTCCGGTCAATTATCATTTTCTTTCAGTACTCCGTCTGGGTTTGCAGTATATTCACAGGTTTTCTCTGGTCACATTTTTACCGGTCCAATCAGCGAACAGAGGGAGTGGCTGAGAATGATGACATTGAGGTTGTGTGCTAGTTTGAGTTAGTTCTGTAATGGCGGTGGAGAAAGATGCGACCAAAGCCATTCGGTCAGTTGTGGCAACTCTGCCGAATATCCAGAAGTTAAAGCCCGAGCAAGAACATTCTTTGCTGAGTTTTGATGGTTGCCATGATGTTGTGGCCCTCTTCCCCACTGGGTTCGGGAAAAGTTTGATTTTCCAGCTCGCTCCGTTAGTGGTGAAAGAGTTGGCTAAGGCGAAAGCTAGTGATGCTAAGCTGACGTCACGACCAGTGGTGGAGTGTAACGAAGTACAAATATTTCGTTACTGTACTTAAGTACATTTTTCACATACAGTATCTGTGCTTTACTTGAATAGAGTCATAGTGCATACTTTTGACTTTTACTTAGTTACATTTTGCAGCAATTATCTATACTTTCTACTCCACTACTACTATTCCTACAACGTTCCGTTACATATTCATTAAATTTTCTGATCAGTTTTTCCCACTGCCAAAACATCTTCCTGACCGTCAAATGTTTGTCTCACCAGTAAAGTTTGGTTGCCATAGATACAGTATATATGGGGCACCACCGATCCTTCATCGGCTTCCAAGCCAGCTCCGGTGCTCCAGAGCCCGGGCGCAGGGCCGCTGACCCGCGGTAATACAGCCTCAGACTAATTAATGAAAATGTTTTTTATTATTCCTGTTTTTAAATCATAGTTGTCATCTATTTCTCTCCACAGGCTACGTAAGATGCGTTCATATCTTATTTATTTGGCTGGACCTCTTCACAACGCCTCCCCATTTCCGCTGCTTCACACACTTTATTTGCTTACGTTCCCATGGTTAAAGGAAATAAAAGCGTCTTAAAATACATCCATGAATAAAACCAACCACATTCTGATTCTAACAACATATTTCCGTTTTATGTTGGTTAGGATAGGAACTTTTTTTTTTAAAGCCAGGCCTTGTTTGTGGTAGTGGACAGTATGGATACTGTCGAAGCTCAGCCTCAAAATAACTGAACCAGCCCTTTGTAAATCATGGTTTGCTAAACACAATGCCCTCACTGAACTAGGTGCAAACTAATGAACTAACCAACTTTTTTTTGGTAATATGCAAATAAGATTAAGAGAATAAATTGTTATGCAAGTACTTTTACTTCAAAAACTTAAAGTACATTTAAAATCAGGTACTTTTTACTTAAGTAGGGTTGTCATTGTGGTACTTCTACTTTTACTGAAGTAAATATGTCTCTGGTTATTTGTACTTTTACTTAAGTACTGAGATTCAGTACTTCCTCTACCACTGGTCACGACCAAACGTTAGCGATTGGTTATGGCGGATCCAGAGTGACTCTGGGCAGATCCAATAGTTTTAAACTTCAACAGAGTACCTGCCTTCAAGGAATTTAACACTTGTCAATGGACAGTGGCCAGACTCTCTGTACAAATGAAATGGACGAGAGTCTGGTAGGACCAGGCTAGATTAGTGCAACAGTGTTGCTTAACCGCCCACACAGGCTTTAGCTCAAACTCTTGTGTAACCAACCAACCAACTTCTCCTTACTAACTGACATATTGATACCTGAAGCTCTGCCATGAAAACTAGTTGTCAGTGAAGGGGTTATTTGATAACCTTATAAGCAGGAACACGGAAAGCAGGAAAAAAGTGTTCCCTTACATGACTAATCAAGTTAAACAGGCCTGCTGTATTTTGGTTGTACTGTATGATGACCAGACAAGGGTGTAATTTCCACTGGGGATGAGGGAGATGTGTCCCCCTCACTTTTAAAAAATCATGGCCTCATATATATATATATATATATATATATATATATATATATACACACACACAACCATATTAATTTCTGCAACACACAACACTCTTGTGACCAGGCTGTCTTGTTCAAAATATGTTTACTATAATGAGTGTTACTTCTTTGAAATTGTCAGATGAAACTAGTGAATTAAATCTCTTAGTTGGAACTTTTCATTCTTCCCAGTCTCATATTTGTTTGTAGAGTCAAACTGTCTATTACTTACCATATTAACAAGATTGTATATAAACAAAACAAAACATAAGTCCTACTTAACTTTTTGTGTCACCATTCTCAACCAACCATTCCAACCTATTCTTACAAACATGGTATTCCCTACTTATCAAAAGCTGCCCCACGGAAATGTCACTGTGAGTCATGGTCAGCTGTCGGACAGGTACGCAGTAGCACCTGAGAGGGTGGGGGCGATGCTGCAATCTCAATTTCAGCCTTGACAGTGTGTCACAAAATCAACAATGCGTTAATTCCCACTAATGTTTCTTGCCTCAGGAAACATTATTAGATGGTGTCTACTTACTATGTTGCAAAAGCAATTAGGGGTTATTGCCTAGTAGGATTTTACACCAGGCAAGATAAAGGCACAAACACTCTGCTTGGGAATTTTAAACTTGAGCTTGAGTTTTATTATCACTGATGCAGACATGGTAAACTCGGCTAAAGGTTGATCAACCATATGTTCAGGTGGAGACAGATATAATTAATTAATACCAAAACTGAAAGGTATAGTTAAATATGGTAAAAGAATATCCACATTCATTTTATTTATGATACAATATATCATCATATTGGATCATGTGTTTTAGAGCACTTTTTTACTAGCTCTGCATAGGAAAAGAAACCCACAAGTTAAACTGCTTTGAATAGATAAACAAATAGGATAGGACAAACCTAGGCTTTAGTTATTAATTACCCCCTGTGCTGAATGGAGGTTACAGTATCCAGTGACTTACCTGAGTGCTTGAGCGAGGCATTTAGGATGAGGATCCACAATAGGAGCGTTCCTGTCATTGTCCAAGTGCAGACAGTCTGTAACCGAGCAGATGAGATCGGTGCTCTGATCAGGCTTTATGCTGTCTACCTGCTTGCTGTGTTACTTCACTCACAAGGCCACACCTTCGCTGGCCTTCCTTAACCTGTCACAGCTACTTCCTCGTTCAAAAAAACTAATATACGGCGTGCTCACAACCGGCCTGAACACGCCCCTGCTTCTCTTAAAGTATGCAGGAAGAATACCGCTGAGAGCATTGTGGTTAAGCTTACATGTATTGTATATTGCAATCTCCCACATTAGGTTTCATGACATACTTTCATGTCTGGCAGTCCACTTCTTCTTTATTTGCATAAAAGCCATAAATCCGCAGTTTGACTCATCCGGTGTTGTGGCCGACTGAATCACAATCCTTAACCCATATGGTAATTTCCAACTATGTCACTTGTCACGCTGCCGTCACCACATCATAAAGTTCCACAACTTTTACCAAATAAAGGCACTAAAATTGAGCCACATCTGCAGCAGTGTCAATACTCTTTCCCCTGCTTCTCTGTCTGTCACCCACTGAACAAATGCTTGGAGTCAAAGTGGAGACAAAGTGTCGGCAGAACAAAGTGTCAGAAGACAATAAGGCCAATGTGCATGCTCCCTCTGCCGCAGAACGAGACATTTCAGGACACAGATCAGTGTGTGTGCCTCAGTAGGAGCAGAGTGGAGTTAAAGTAACACTGTGTGGCAGTTTCATATAGCCCACATAAGTGTCAGGTTTGCGTTTGCTTTTTGACTTTCTTATCTTTGGTTTAACACAATTGTGATACAGCTTACAATCTGTTAATGCTGCTGTTAGCATTCATCAGAATCAGAATAATATTATTCACACTGAAAACCCTCATGTATCAACAGACAAAGACAACGCAACACAAACACAACACTGGAATAACAAATGATCTCTAGTTATATAAAAACTGCCCAGCCTGGTGAGAGTCTGCTGTGTCATACATGGAGTGAATGTTTGGATTGTCATAGAGAACTCCGTTACATTCATAAATCCTGGTAATAAACGTTTGTTTCATGATGCTCTATTCATTGAGGACATGACCTAACTGAACAATTGCCCCACTGTGAGTGCCGTGGCCACACTGCGCTCAAACACAAAGTCAGAATCTCAGATTTTCTGGCTTTGTACACTGGGTGAAAACAACACATCTCAAATATAAGTTCACATACTATGCCAATGATCCTTGACACTGGTTCTTAAAGCATCTTAAAACAACATTGAAATCAGTTCTTCTGTCTATACTGGCTGCAAAACGGGGCGCCTACTCCATGGAGATGGGAGCGACTACTAGCTTGTCAACACTTGGTTACATGGGTGGTCAGTTTCAGTGTCAGTGTAGTCCACTAGTGTGGCACGTATAATTGCACAAATCCAAAATATCCTCCTCTCTATGGGTCAGAAATGCTCACGTCTCTGACATCATGTCCACACCATACCAAAACAATCTATTTTTCCCTGTCTTCCCTGGAACTGTGTCAAAAAAACGGATGCATTTGTAAAAGACTCAACACACTACTTCATATTCCAGGCCTATATTTGGTGCTGTTTCTGCTACAGAAATTTACCAAAAACGGAGAAGAAGAGAATAGTCTTCAGTCACTTCCACTTCCGTTCATAACATGACTAGACTTTTTTTTTAAGATAATTCTTTTGGGGGATTTTCCCATTATTTTGAAAGGGGATAGATGTGATAGAGGGAGAGAGATGATATGCAGCAAAGAGCAGCAGGTTGGATTTGAACTCTGCACAGCTGCAGGACTGCAGGACATGGGGCAAACACTCTTACTGGATAAGCTACAGGCCACCCAACATGACTGGACATTAAAGTCCAGTCATGAAAGCCAACTTTCACCATTGCACATTTTATAAAGGCTGCCGCAAGAAAACGTGTCTTTGTTTACACTGTATAATGTGCTGTTGGATCGCTTTTTATTTTGCGATTCTGTCTGCCATCGGACATGATTGCAGCGCGCTAGCTACCAGAGCTTACGTTAGCTCTGCTAGCTAACATCGGCAGTCAAACAAACATTAATGATCCAATGTCTTTTTGATAATCTACACGTTTTTCTTGCGTTGGCCTTTCTACAATAAGCCGTGCTAAAAGTTACTATAATCCGATTAAGGAGTTGATAAGCAGACAGATTAGCTAGCTAGTTGATAAGTTGTCTATTTCCACTTTATAAACAGCTAACCATAGCAGCTAACGTTAACGTTACGTCCCTGCTGGAGCGGTCAGCTACTTTAGCGATGTTTAACGTTAGCTACATAACGTTAGCAATATATCTTGTGTAGAATCCAGGACCAGCAGAGCAGAGGGAAGTGTCAGGGACTAGAGACAAAGTATTTAGATGAAGGGAGCTGGTCGACCATGGAGATGGGATACGGTTAGCTTGACCGCAATCGTGTCAGTGGCCGTGCACTAGCTTGTGCGGGGTAAGAGGTCGAAGGCTATGAGGTCGAGGGGTGTGGCGATCATTTATACGCACGTATGCGGCTTCGCTGTCCAAACAAAGCCAAAAGGGAGCCGTTTTTTTTCACCCTGGGACCAGGTTTCAAAAAAGTGTGTTTTCAGGCAGGGCGTTTACAGGATTCGTTTGAACAATCGGCCCAAACGATGCAAAACGTGTTTGCATCAAAAAGCGTCTCCTTGTGGATGGCCCCTTAGGTCCTCCCGCATTAATGAAACTCATCCGCATGTGAATAGAGATGCAAATAAACTACAGGGGTTGGGTTTGTTGTCTGTGAAGGTTACCTGCATGTGGAATGTTGTAAAGTCTGTATATTTTGCTCATTTTACAAATTAACACTTTTTATGAAGCCTGTCTCTATAATGCATTATAAACACAGTTATAATGTGTTATAATCTGCTAATAATGCTCTATAAGTATAGTTATAAGCACTTATGAATAATCATAATGCTTTATAACTATATTCAGATTCAGATTTTAAATCGGATAGGTCACCACCAAATTATAGTTTTTCTCAATCGCTTTGGCACAATATTTGAATGACTTTTAAACTTCGTCAAACTATATGACTATTTATATGAACATTTGGTCAGTTGTTCTCATGACTATAGTCATTTATGATTGCTTTGGCACAAAATGCACCAAGTAAGCCTTGCAGATCAAAATAATTGGCATTAATTTGCCATTGAATCATATTACTCTCAAATGCAATTTACATGTTTATTGTCTTAATCCCTACATGCACAATACAACTTCCCAACAATTTAGAGTAACCAAATGCAAACAGGTGTCAGGTGAGGATATCACAGCAGATTGTTGTGGGGGGGTGGCTGCGTCATTCCAAAAATATTTTTCCTTATTGCATTGCAAGGGAGGATGTCAGTTGTGATGTCAATAAAATGTTGTGGCCAGACAGAGAGTAGATTGGATGATCCCATGAGGTGGATACATTTGCAGCATATTTTCTAGTTTATAGTTCCTTGCACACTTTGTACAGTATGTCCTGATAATTTTGCTGTTGTATATCTTTTTTCTGTTCATGTTTTCTTAATGTATTTGCAGTTAGCTGGTGTGTACATACGATGGCATTGGCATAATGGCAAGTATAGTGGCTAGTCATGGCTGACATCAATACTATGCAGCTCCCTAAATACAGTATACAATTTTAGCAATTGGACGATATTACAGAGTGGGTAACTATCACCCTTTCAGAGTACACTGTCAGGTATACCCTTGTGTGAGGTATCATTGAACTCAGCAGAGACTTCCTTCTTCATTGGTGATGGTTTGGCCCGCCCCCTATGTTCAAGCCACGCCCCCTTTTATTACTAATGGCCCGATTGATGTAAACACTTGTGTGAGGTATCATTGAACTCAGCAGAGACTTCCTTCTTCATTGGTGATGGTTTGGCCCGCCCCCTATGTTTAAGCCACGCCCCCTTTCATACATGCTGACCCATTTAAGGTAGAGTCTAGTGTGAGGTATCATTCATCTCAGCAGAGGCTTCATTTTTAATTGGTGATGGTTGGACCCGCCCCCTATGCTTTAGCCACGCCCCCTTTCACAGCTAATGAACCGTATGACGTAGAGTCTTGTGTGAGGTATCATTGAACTCGGCGTGGAGTTCCCTTTTCATTGGTGACGATTTGCGGCGTCTGAGTGCTATTTTGAGTGAGTAATCACCTTTTGCAGATCACATAGAGTGATGTGCTGAATGTACCACGTGAGGATTGTACTTGAGGTTTTGAAAATTGTAAGTTTGTTTCAGTAAATGTGCCAAAGCGATTGCGAAAAACTGTATTATGATTCCATAGCAAATGAATACAAACTATTTTGAAGGCTTACTTGGTGCATCATGTGCCAAAGCAATGACAACTGCCGATAGTCATGCGAACAACTGACCTAATGTTCATATAAATAGTCATATAGTTTGACGAAGTTTACTGTAATAGTCATTTGACGATTGTGCCAAAGCGATTGAGAAGAACTGTTAATCTTAATGACCAAAGCTAGGTTCTCATTTTGGAATAATAATTTCATACTGAATCCATTACACAACCTTTAACACTAAAGATTAGGAAAACTGTGAAACTTATATATACTAATATTTCTGTTATTAACATCCTCTTATTTGTGGCATTGCATGATATATCACCTTCAAAATATCTGCATACAGTATATGTAGTTGTATAATCTTGATTTAGCTTAACTCTGAGATGAGAGCATCGTGATAGATCGATCGATAGATCGATAAAATAAAAATAAGATAAAAGAAGATGAAAAGATACAAATACCAGAACATTTACTCAAGAAATATACTCAGAGGAATGAAAATAATGTATATACAAGTAGAGAATAAAAATATACAACCTGCATACATGGTTTATAAAATATTTATAAACATTAAATATGAAGGTAAACGTACAATATGTAATTTTCTGCCCCTAGGGGTCTCTCAATCAAAACAGTGGATGGTAAACACTTTTGACGCACAACAACTGACGTTGTGAAGTTGCGTGGAATTATTGAAGTTTTAGTTTTCATTGTTAAACACCATTGCCGATTAGAATCCATCTGTTCACGGATGAGTTTACCCATTCAAGTTTTATTCACGTTACGTATGTAATAGTAATGTTTATTCCTGTTTATTCATGTCATTCTAATAAAAAAGCTGCAGCCAACATAACATTTTTCTTGATTCCATTTGTATTGGTGGCTGACCAGTTAGTGAGTAAGCAAGCTAACATTAGCCAGCAGCTTAAACCACTATGGGGCGGTTTCCCAGACAGAGATTAAGGCTAGTCCTAGACTGAAAAGGCCTTTTAACGCAGACTAGTTAACTAACAGAAATCTGCTTTCTTGGTCATGTTGTAAAATAGTCCTAGACTTGGCCTAGTCCTGGATAAACTAAGCTGATTTCCTGAAGGAATATCAGAGATACATCAGGACTAATTGAGGCTTAAATGAAACCACCCAGGAGGCAGGTTTAACTTCAGATTACAAGTTGTTTGTTAAAGAAGACACATGGATTACTTGGAGTATGTCAATGAAGAACAACGAATACCACCAGGTAGGCAAGTTCTTGCTGACAGAAGTGACCCATTGCAATGCTTTGATGACATTAGTTTTCGAGATTGTTTTCGAATGCATAAAGTAAATGTTATGGATCTCATTTCACTTTTGGAACCAAGGCTTTCATCTGTTACCCAAAGAGGACGGCCTGTAGCAGTTTGTCTGCAGGTGCTCATAACTTTACGATTTTTGGCATGTGGCACCTTTCACAGAGAAACTGGGGACTTATGTGGTGTCAGTCAACCTACAGTATGTAAAGTCATTCACAGAGTATGCATGGCTATTTGTGAATTGAGAAGACATTACATAAACTTCCTTGATGCTGCGACCCAGGCAAACTACAAGGTACAATTCTATGAATATGGGAACTTCCCAGGAGTCATAGGCTGCATAGATGGAAGCCATATTCCCATAAAACGTCCCTCTTCTCCAGATGCTGAGGAATACAGGAACCGCAAGAACTGGTTTTCTATAAATGTCCAAGTTACAGTTTTCAAACATTGTTGCGCGTTGGAAAGGTGCAACTCATGATTCCCGGATCTTCCTTAACTCATCTCTGTGTTCTCAGTTTGAAACCAATATGGCTTGGTGACAGTGGGTATGCTCAGAAGAATTTTCTGTTTACACCATACTTGCACCCAACAACTACTGAGCAAAGGCTGAACCAGGCTCATATGCGCACTAGGGGACTAGTAGAGCGCATGTTTGGGGTTTGGAAGAGTCGCTTTCAGTGCCTTCGGAAAACACTTAGATTCCAACCAAGAAGATGCTGCACCGTTATCATTGCAACAGCCGTTCTTCGCAACTACCTGAAACAGCATGGATGCCCAGATACAGGAGGATGACAATGTAGATATACCACCATTTACAACAGACCACACAGAAGGACTTGCCTACAGAGATGCTTTTGCATTGTGTCACTTTTGACATTACCTTGTCACACTTCTGCGGGGATCTGATACATTTTCACATGTAATGAGCGAATGACTGTGAATGTAATGACTGTATTTTAAAAGTATTTGTCTGTTATATTAAAGCAACACCCAAAACATCAAAAATGATTTAATAAACAATTTTTTATTCCATATTCATTGTTGTGATATTTGAGACAGTTGCATCTCTCTCTCCTTCATCTTCATTTCCAGTTCTACTTGGAGGATCTTCATTTTCATTTCATGCTCCTCTTACTCGTACTTCAACTTGTGTTCATGAAATTCAATGGCCAGCTTTTCGTGGATTGTGACTCTTTTGTTTTGATGACCGGTACTGGCAGACACTGCCACCCTAGTTTCTGAGGATGTGGAGGTTAAATTACCTTGCAGCACTTCAGTCAGGGCTGGCGGCCCACACCCACCGTGATTGGTCAGACACATTCCCTGCAGACAGTCCTCTATAAATATGCGTGCATTCTATGATATGAGTTGCCTAGTGTTCTGTGTTCATGTGATCGTTTTGGATCCTTCAAGAGGGGTATCAAGACTTATCTGTTGATCTTACACTTAAATAATTAATTCAGTTATTTGTATATTTATGGTATTTTTATTATTTTTTATTATTGATATTTGATATTGTATTGCCATTATTACTATTTTGCTTAATATTGGCAACTTTAAAAACAGTTTACTGATAATTTTAACTATTGAGATTCATATTTTGTCGCTTTAGACACAAGTGTCTGCTAAATACTATAACAATAACTATAACCCGTCCCAAAAGCTACAATAATGCTGAGAGTAGTATATGCTCTGGAAAAGGCCAACACAACCAACACAAGAGAATGTAATTAAGCCATTCAAGGAACACTGATGCTTGTATCACCACTGATTTTATAGATCACACAGACTTTTCAGCTACCCAACAGGCTAACTGCTATCATTTTCAATGACAGCCACTATCTTTAATGTTACAGCCAAACCGCTTGTTATCGTTATGACGTCTCACACACACACACACACACACACACACACACACACACACACACACACACACACACACACACACACACACACACACACACCCTTCCTTCCTGAGAGTCCCTGTTAATTTGCCTATACCACATCGTCATCTACTCTCCCTTCCATCTTTTCCTCACTCGCTCCCATGGCCCTCTCATGGTCACTCTCCTCCTCCTCATCTTCATCCCGGTCTTTCTGCTTCTCTGTATAGCCAGCCACCTCTCCTCCTCCTCGGCTTCAGGTAATGCTGATGTTGAAGCAGCTACTACATCCCCAAACATGTCCGAAATTTTGGCACATTTTGAGGAATCCACCTGTAGATTCTCAATCTTTTTCTCCTGTCATTTCTCTGCACCTCCTTTACACGTTGGTGGTTGTTTGTCCATTATAACGTAGATGCTAAACTTCCAGCATAACTATTACAGCTCGTGTCTCAGGGCCGGGAGGGGTGGCCTTAGTGGGATTTGTAAATTTGCGGCCCGGAGTGGGGAAGGGGGTTCCTGGTTTTGATTGGGTCAGGCCAGTGCCAATAAAGAAAATTAACCAATGGGCCGCTGTGAGTTCTTTATGGGCCGGCCCGGCCAAAAAATAAAAAAAGGTCTATTTATATCGGCGAATTGGCCCAAAAGTGCGTCGGCCCACCGGGAAAATGCCCGGTATGCCAGATGGCCAGTCCAGCCCTGACTTCAGTTATGTCCCTTTGACTTTCTCCTTGAAAGAAAGAACAGTTCATATATAATCAAATAAATGCACATTAAATGAGAAATGTTCCACATCAAATGAAAGAGAATGAAACAAAGAAAGGAAAGTTTGAAAGGAGAGTACGAAATGCCAAAATATACCCATTGTAATATGTGTGTTTGATCCCTCATCTGAACTGTCTAGATGGTCATCATCTGGTATGTTCTCCGAAGGTTGCTGGTTCTCCATTATTCCTGTCAGTAAGTCATCCAACTGATCAGGATCTTTATTTGCATGTCCTCCACCAGTCTTAAACCTCTCTCTTTGGGCTTCTGCAGCAGTTTTTTTTAGGTTGATTTTTATATTCTTCCACAAAACCTGTACCGGATATAATACTGTAGTGTCAATCCATTGATATCACAAAACAGTAATAAAATACAGCTATCAAGGTAATAGAAATTGACAAACCTTACCTGAAGCTGTTGTATTGTTCTTGTGGATGTTTGTTCATTTGCATTAAATTCATTACAGATGGATTTCCATGCATTCCTTTTTATTTGATTCCACAGCAGATGTGTGCTGTTTGTCTTCAGTGACCGGGTGTCTTGATACTATTGTCTTTAAAAGACTTTTCTTATGCTCACTAAAGTTTTTTGATCGCAGTCTCTTTTCTGCTGCCATTGCTTTCCTTGAATTTCCTTCTCCAGTTCCTTATGTTTTAGGTGTTTCTTGATCCATTCCATGTTTTATAGGCAACCTCAGTCCAGCTAATTCAGACTGGCACAGGTGGTTTTAAATTAATCTTGTTTACTTTGGTACAAGACTTCAAAGTCCAGGTGTTCTTAATCTCTAATTAGTCTGTGTTTCAGAAAGCCATTTATTGAGCAGTGATTAACTATTCTGGATTAAGGCCTAGTTTTGGCCTAATTTAAACACTATCTGGGAAACCGCCCCTATATCACAATATTTTTCAAATATCAGTGTCACTTTTTGGATGTTTTCAACACTGGGGCGAAAGGGGTTTGTTGTAACGTTACTCAACAACGCTGACAGACCGATGTGGGAGCTGATGGCTGGCAGAATCTTTGGGGCAGGCAGGATCTCCCAGCTGCCTGGAATTAGATTTTCAAAAGGAACATCGGTAACGTTAACGGATGGCCGCTGTTCTGATTCAGGTGCCTGGGGTCTGATTGCTGTAGTCTATATCCCCAACGTTCCACTTCCGGGATTGCTCCATTGCCAACGGAAATTCCACCGGATTTCACTCATTTAGGCCGGATTTCACTCATTTAGGCCGGATATCACTCATTTAGGCCGGATATCACTCATTTAGGCCGGATATCCGTTGACTTGGGCTTTCTTTGTGTTGACATTTAAAACTGACATTTTTCTGTTGCACGCCTAAAACAACTTTTGAACGTACACATGTTCCACCAAAACAAGTTCATTCCCGAGGCTATTTTGCAGATGAACCATTGCTCCATACAGCGGTTAGAGCCGCCCAAAACGATTGTGATTAGTTTAAAGCAGAGATGTTCACAAGTCATTTTTTGGAAGTCCAAGTCTTTGAGCTCAAGTCCAAGTCAAGTCTCAAGTCTCAAGTCTTGAGGGGCAGGTTCAAGTCAAGATTCAAGTCTTTTGCCACAAGTCCAAGTCAAGTCTCAAGTCTCTGGCCATCTGATCTGTCCCTAACACTGTATTGTTAAATGTTATGAATTCAATGCATGTCCTGTAGCTACCATCCATACAATACAGTATCAAAATCAGTTGTAGGATAACTTTATGGGCTCTACTACAATGCAATCTGAAGAAACACAAATTAAGAACTCTGTTTCAATTTCATAACTGTAAACTAAAATAATACTAAACGTTTCTATCATGTTTTTTTTTTTCTGAAATAAAATGTGGGCACTGTAGAGATGTGAATTTCTGACGGGAATAATATCACTTATGCTTTAATGGAGCTAGCTTAATTTAGTTAAATCCAGAATTTACATTGGGTCTCCAATTTAGGACATCATATAGTCTAATCTTCTGCTACTTAACACATGCCTCTAGCCCTCGGACCTGGTGAAAGTCTGTCACATCATATGGATACAACTATAAAGATACAATTTGCCTGTTCCCAGCATTAGCACAACACTTTCTGATTGGTTAGCTTGTTACCTGTGACTATATATGCTAAATTTAATGTCTCTTTCACATTAGCAAGTGACTGACCTATCTGGGGACATGCAGCTTGTCATACGTTTCCCCAACGTATATGCGCCAATAAAAGAAAATACAAATACATTAATACATTTAGATATAAAAAGCAATAATTGGTGGCCGGGTTAGCTCAGTTGGTAGAGCATGCGCACATATATAAAGATTTACTCCTTGATGCAGCGGCCACGGGTTCGACTGCGGGCCTGTCATGTCATTTCCCCCTCTCTCTCCCCCCTTTCATGTCTTCATCAGTCCTATGTAAATAAAGGCCTAAAACGCCCCAAAAAATTATCTTAAAAAAAAAGAAGCAATAATTGCATGAAGACTCGTCAAAGGTTGTCTAAGGAGTCTCGAAGATCAAGTCAGAATCAAGTCTAAAGTCACTGTTTCTGCGACTTAAGTGTGACTCGAATCCAAGTCTCAGACTCGAATCCCCATCCATGTTTTTCTCCCATCCCAGAATGCTGTGTGGACTCACTAGACCCTCCTCCGCAGCACCGCGGTAGAGAAAGGTCTGGCAAAACGAGACTAGGATTGCTGTAATGATAGTGACTTGCTGCTACCTGGCTGGGGGCTGACTGTGGATGTGTCCCTGGGGCTGCTGTCTGCTCTTTTACCGACTGAAGCCTCTTAGCACAGGGGGGAGTGATGCAGACAGATGTGCTAGCTAGCTAAGTTAGCATTAGATTAGATGTCTATATTCTAGGGGTGGTACGGTTCATGAAAAAACACCCGAACCGCTCGGTTCTCTAGTCTCGGTTCAGAGCGTGTGTGTGCCGCACGGTTCGTCAGTACACTGTTAATGTGCACTAACCTCTTACTGCCGTAGTGCCCACTTTCTACACCTATGTTAAAACACTTACTGGAAATGACGAGCGGGATGGGTGTGACAAACACAACCCATGGCAGCTGATTGGACGATTGCGTCACATGGGTCTGGCTGGTCCCTAATTTCAAAACAGACTATCATGGCAGCTCGTTCAGAATCAATCTCATATTGTACTAAAATAGTTCACCAAAACGTGTTTCTGAAAACATTTTAAGCGAGAAATAGGCCATGCAGTCTTCATTTCAGATCGAAAAAAAGGTCAGTTTAAAATATTTTCGTCAGATTTTGAGAGACACCGAGCTGACCCCTCCTCAAGTGGAGTGGGGTGCTTCTGCTGCTGTAGGTCACGTCACGTCACCTGCAGAAATGTCGAGTGGGAGAGAGGCTGCCCGGAGCTGGAGGATGCGCCAGCGTCGTTTATAGTCTGGTGTTTGGGAACATTTTGGATTTCATGTTACCTATGATGAAATAAAACAATGTAGAACTGCCACTGTGTGCATGTTTTGTGCAACATGCATTCAATATGCTAATTTTAGCTATATGCTTAAGTATATTCTGGAGTGTTAAAGATTAAAAGAAAAAAATAACAAGAACTGTACAAAACCGAAAACCGTGACCCTAAAACCGTGATACGAACCGAACCGTGGGTTTTGTGAACCGTACCACCCCTACTATATTCACAGCTAACGTAACGTGGCAAACTTAGTCGTGGGTTAGCCCAGTCCTGTTAATCGTGGTCAAAACAATCATACTACATACTACATGTTAAACAATGTTGTAACCTTGTATAATGTTACCCACTAAGCGTTAGCATTAGCTTCTTGTCAACCAGCACATTTTAGTAGTGTTGGATCAATTGATATGTACCATATCACTAAATAAGGTCTCTGCTGTATCACTGTGTTGCAAAGTGGCATGTAATCAATGACAAAATGATGCTGTGTGGCAGAAAAAAAGCAGTATTACGGTTGCTGAGTATTACTCTTTCTGTGACATGGTATGATTTACAGTTACTCTCAAATGTATCATCTGGGTTCCTGTGTTTCTACGGAAGTTATAGTAACTAGAGGGGGCAAAGGATATACGTATATATATATATATATATATATATATATATATATATATATATATATATATATATATACATACATACAAACTGGTGTAAGCTACTGTATACTATTCAAATAGCAAAAATGAGTAGGCCTATACATTATGAAGAAAGGAGAAAATAATCTTTAAAATAGAACCATCTAAAATGTGATGTGCCACTTCAGTACACAACAAACAAATATTGACCACTACAGATTAACATTTAACATTCATATTCACATTATAGACACCACCGCTGACTAACCCTGTAACAATTTGGCCACAATTAAGTAGGGATGCACCAAATATTCGGCCACCGAAGATTTTCGGCCAAAAATGGCCCAAAAGGACATTTTCGGTTTTCGGCCGATATACTTTTATCACCGAAACAATACGGCCGAAATGTTGTGATGACGCAAACAGAAACCGCGACCTGCACGTGTGTCGGTACCCGATCCGTTCCACCTAAGTAAAGAGGATGAGACAGACCACGGAGTGAAAACAATGAAAAGTACGCTCTTAGAGTCTGTCAGCATGCGTTTCAGTGAGATCTATTCGGATCCTCTGCACTTCATCGCGACTGTACTTGATCCGCGTTATAAAGACCATTACTTGGATGCGGAAATAAAGCAGGGCGCACGAGAAATGATCCAGGCCGCGATGGATGCGGAGAACCCGCGTGGAGACGGAGACTGAGCTGCGTCCAGCGCAGGAGGAGATCAGAGCGCAGAAAAAAAGACTCGTCTGTCTGCACCAGATGAGGGGCATACACCCTCGTTGTCTGATATGTTCAGTGAAATCCTGCAAGAAAGTGTCTCAAATAATAATAATAATAATAATAATAATAATAATAATAATAATAATAATAATAGGTAAGCTATTCTGTTCTTAGGCTACTATATACTGTATGTGACTATCAGATTATAGCCATATTTCTGCTAGATATTTTTTTTATTAAAGTTTAATATTAATTTATACAATTGCAATGCCTTGATTTTAGCAAAGTTAGTACACAGTCATAGCCATAAATGCAATGGTACTAATAATTGGTTTCGGTTTTCGGTCTTGGTTTCCTCTTTTTCGGTTTTGGCCAAGAATTTTCATTTCGGTGCATCCCTACAATTAAGCAGACTGACATACAGGATCCAGCCATATGGGTTCCGACCTTGTCTTGTTTTTGTTTTACCATAAGTCATAGTTCTGTGCATTCTGTTTGTATATACAGTACAATACATTTCACTAACACAGACCTTACTTATCAAAGCAAATTAGTTGGATAGATAAGTAAATAAGAAACCATCTTGCAATGGGGTCGCACATTTGGCGATGCCAAATCGGGCAGGGTACGTAAAGTGGGGAACCAAGGCAATACATTCTCACTCCCAGCCATTCAAATAGCAACGCTTGATCAGGTGCCTTTGGCGTTTGTTACTGACGCACAAAGTCTCCTTTAACGCCTCAGTCACATGCAGCAGGACATGCGGCACAAGATCGGAATAATTAGATTTGGGAAACGATGGGGTTACAAAATGTACAGTGACATTTTTCAGTGACATGCGGGACAAGAACCCTGGTCACCTGGGTAAAAGTTCTGTGCTCTTCGACCCAACCTACCGCCTAATGTGAATTTTTGGTCTTTCATACTACTCTCTACCATTGTCACTCTTCATAATACGTCATCTTAAAAGCGCTGCAGTCGAGCTGCTGCTATGCCCGGTGCGTCCCATACAGATGCTAAAGGATGATTTGGCCGTCAGTATCTGATGCTAAGAGCCACTGAACAGGCATCAGTGTTTCCAGTGAGAACTGGTTGACTAGGCCCAATCGCTAATTTCTACCTACCTACTTCTGGCGGTCTTGTTTGGACACCACCCATCTTGCCTTTGTTTTGACCTCAACTACAAGCCTGTAAGTTTCATGACTGCATCTGCTTTAAGAAAGGCCTATCACTGGTTTGCACTTTACAACATCACCACCAGAGAGCAGTCTCTTCACTTCATAACCAGCCAGCTGCAGTGAGCCTGAGCTGCCTACAGTGGGCTGTCACACAACAAGCCCATCACAACAAGCCATTTTGGTCTCATGGTCTCTCCCGTAGCCTACGTAAGTGGCCTGATGTTTATACTTGTGCGCTGGTGTGTGTGTTTCGAGCCAGCATGTGTGTGTGTGTGTGTGTGTGTGTGTGTGTGTGGGGGGGGGGGGTGATAGAGCGAGGGAGAAGTGAGAGAGTGACAGCGATTAGCTTTGGAGCGAGTACCGACTCTAGATTCCTAGTGAGAGAAACAAAGTGTCTCCCATGTGTTTTCTGACCAAGGTGGGAAATCTGTACCAGGAAAAGTTAACCCTCTCCTTGATTTCATGTTGTTTATGGAGAAGGAGAACCAGGAAATGAGTCAGTTGAAATGCAACGTGCATGAGGTGCATGTCTGGCTACGGCGTAGACGCAGAGGAGTCTGCGAGGGTACGCCATCGATTCGACACACAACCCAAAAAAAAGGCCTTTAAAGTCATGTTAAAAAAATTATTTCCTTTTTTTCCTTTTGTTTTTCTTTGTTCTGCCATGTTCATGTACAAGCCATCCCATCTCTGCAACCAATCTCCCCCTTCGGGATTAACTTCTCAAATGTTTGAAAGTCTGTAAATTTATGACACATCCTTGAGTCATTCTTATGTTGTTTTCTATCCATTCCTTGTCTTTTGTACAATCATTCTGAATGGCTGTATAATAATAGATGTCAGAAGACGTGATGTTGTCTCCGTATTTCTACAAGATTTTGGCTGGAGAAATGTTGACAGCTTGAAGATGAAGGCTCAAGCTGCATTACCGTACACACGTGGCCGATATTTATTTATGCCACGTGCTGCTGCCCAAACTGGAGCACAGGGGATGATGCCTGCCTGCTGTCCTTTCTACTGTAATTAATTTGGAGATAATAAAGTTTTGGACCATTTTCCTACAACAGTGTCAATATATTAAAATAACTGAAATCACCGCAGTAGTTTATTTGTTCTCCAGACAAGACAGATTTCAAGTTTCACTTTTTTGTAAAAACTAAACTATATGACCTCTATAGATATGCTGCTGGATGGCCGGGCTGTGTAAGGTCAACTGGCTTTGCGTGCCTCTGTAGAAAAATGTCACTGTATTGATTGCGCACACAGAAAGTACAACAACGTAAGTTATGGGCTGATAGAGTCCTGCCAGGGACACTGCATTCTGTTCCACACTGCCAGTCTGACCTTGATGATCAGAGATGAATCAGGCTCCAGGATTTTCCAATTTTCCTGCAGGCCAAGATCCATATCACAGTACTGCTGTTGAACAGGTTCAAATTCATTTTCAAATTTGACAGACCTTAGTCTTGGAATCCAGATGTAATCTTTTCACAGTTAATTTCAGAAGAGCAAAAAACTAAAGAGTCTGATGACTTGTACTCACTTAATTCTGAAGACATTTAGACATTTCTCTAATAAAGATCAAATGACTGATCTTTTTAAAGCTTTAAATGTGAATATGTGCCACCATGACTATTCAGTACAGACTAAATCCCAGCATCACTACCTAGGGAGAAAGGGACCCACATTGTTGTTAATGAACCCACTCTAGACACCTGACCTCCCAGATGCACGATGCAAATTATGTCGAGATGCCTTTACATGAGGTTTGCCAGGTGCCCTCTGTTTCCCTACTTGTCATGTCGAAGGGAATAGGTGAATAGCATACAATGTAGATGCATTATTCATCAAAACGTGTTACAAATGTACAAGGGAGTCCATAAGGTCTGACCAGATGTTCCAATATATTAACAGACAATACTGCTGTGTTTCTGTGTGTACTTCAGCCTACATGAGATTAAATTAAATGATGCATTTTTTTAGTTTTCAAACCCGTATTTAAGTAAAGTAGCAAAACTACAATAGAAATAGAAGGAATTGTCCTGCATTCAAAATGTTACTCAGGCAGAAGTATAGAATACAGATGTATTATCAGCAAAATATACGTAAGCTATCAAAAGTAAAAGTACACATGATCTCCCTTTTCATATAAGCAGTATTTTAATGTAGCTGGTAGAGTGTATGCTGATTTGCACTATATTAATACATTACACTGTATATTGGAGGGCAATGGTTTTAGAAGTATTCCGATATTTTGCTTAAGCAAACGTAGCAATGAAACAATGTAAACACACTTCATGAAAAGTCCTGCATTACAAATTCTACTTGAGTAAAAGTCGTAAGTATTAGCAGCAAAATATTCTTAAGGTATCAAACATAGGGTGCCTGGGTAGCTCACCTGGTAGAGAGCACGGCCATATATATATCTATATATCCCCTTTTCATGTCTCCAGCTGTAAAATAAATAAAGGCCTAAGATGCCCAAAGAAATTATCTTTAAAAAAAAAGTATCAAAAGTATTAATTATACCCTTTCAGAGTGTTAGATTACAGAACCTCCATCTCTCTCACTCTTTTGTAGCGGGACATGTTAAACCTTCATCATTCTTATTAATACATGGAGTCATGGTGACCTCCCATAAATCCCAGCTTTGCACTCCAACCTGGCCAGATATAAAAACAGCCAGAGTAACTGCAAACACCTGCATGGGTGTGCAGGACACTTCATTAATAGAATGCATCATATTTAATGAGTTATTCATATGTTTAAAAATAGATGAAAGTGTAGTGTAGTAAAATAAATGTAGTGTACTAAAAAGTACATTTACATATAATTTTTTATATATAGATGATAAAAAAGCATTATTTAAAAACACTCACAGAGTTAAGTATCTCAACATTGTACCTAAGTGCAGTATTTCAGTCAATGTTACAGTTATTTTCCACCACTGCTGGTGGGTGGTTTAATGTGTAACATAATCATGAGGCATCATATTCTGCAAACTTATATGAGGTATGTAAAAAAGGAACCTGTAACTATAGCAAAGTAACAGCTACAAAGTGTTCAATTAAATATTGTAAAGTAGAGTTATATGTAAATGTACCTTGTGCTGGAAAATTGTTGAAAATTGTGTGTAATATAAAAACCCATCAGTAGAGAAATCAGGAACAAAAGGTGACTTTGTCTTACAGTTTAGGGCTTAGTGAAGTAATGCTCTTGTCATCCAACATTCGAAAGCTGAAGTCTAAAGGGTTTTTTGCAAGTCAAAACACACCCCTTATGATCATCTAGTGCATAATATTACAAATGAAACTCCTCTATAACATCATTTTCTGTTGCCTGGGGATATTGTAATCATATTGTAAATATGTATCACCACACATGCTGTATGCAGAGATCCATCTTTTTTGTTTTTCTTTGTTCTGCCACGTTCATGTACAAGCCATCCCATCTCTGCAACAAATCTCCCCCTTCGGGATTAACTTCTCAAATGTTTGAAAGTCTGTAAATTTATGACACATCCTTGAGTCATTCTTATGTTGTTTTCTATCCATTCCTTGTATTTTGTACAATCATTCTGAATGGCTGTATAATAATAGATGTCAGAAGACGTGATGTTGTCTCTGTATTTCTACAAGATTTTGGCTGGAGAAATGTTGACAGCTTGAAGATGAAGGCTCAAGCTGCATTACCTTACACACGTGGCCGATATTTATTTATGCCACGTGCTGCTGCCCAAACTGGAGCACAGGGGATGATGCCTGCCTGCTGTCCTTTCTACTGTAAAACATGGACTTACAATCAGCGGTTCTTTAATGGAATGATTTAATGATACATTCTGAACCTTATGTCTTCATAAATATTGCAGTGTGCAAGCTGATGCTGTTGAAATGAAGAGGCTGCAACACAAACGCAAAAGCCACGACACAAACGCAAAAGCTACAACACAAATACATAAGCGACAACCGAAGTGTGACAACGGAAGTGAGCGTGTTGTTGGCAAACAGAGCCGGCGGAGGAGCAGAGGCCAAGAATCAACATCAACATGCCCTGGATTTATTACCCGGCTTCACCAAACCTAACAACCGCGGTCCTGCATAACCTGTGTCAAGACGGCGGTTAACAACTAGTTCAATCAACCCAGGGTTTCCCAATCCAGCGAGGCCCGCGTTCACATAAAACAGGCGGGGTTTGCACAGCATGACCAATTGCAAACATCTACCAGAGCCGCATATTTTATAGCAAACTATAATTCGACATAAATATGAGGAACACGGCGGCGTTAGAACAAAGCTGTGAATCAAAGAAATGAAACGTGTTTTCGCCGATTCATCACTAGAAGTATAACTGTAGCAAGCATCTCACTATCACTATCACTAAGGTCATCCACAATCATACACAGACGAAACAAATGATCTATCCAGCTACAAAAAGCCTGGAAGTCGGAAGTAGAACGGAAGTACAACTAGGCGTTGTCATGGAGATGTTACATCGTCTAAAAATGCAAACAGCCAGAGAAAATCTTACCGTGGTCCGCAAAGCGGCCGCTTCCAAGAGATTGACAGGAGAGCGGGTGATTACGTGACAGAAAAACAGAACGATGAGAGACCCCTTGCCAGAGCTGTCATTCAGCTGAAGGCCTGGGAAATAGTTACCGTTAATTTAAATGGGACACTTTCATCTAAAAAGATATTCAAAATATTATTTTATTCAAAAGATATTAAAAACAACAGCCTACCTTGTTTTATTCAATGTGTTTTTATTAGAATTATTTTCAAATAAAATTATTTTCTTTATGAAAACAATACTTGGCTTTTATAAAGAATTTTCCCAAAAACGAGTCTTGAAAAAGGGGGGAGGGGGAAATCGTCTTATTTTCGGACCAATACGGTACTTTTTGTTTTCTCCCATTGTTCTGACCAGCTTTTTTTAATGATCTGCATCAGACATGGGACCACGGTCGGAAACTAGCAATTTGCTACAACCTGGCACAACCTGGTTTTTTTGGGCACTGTCCCTGTTCAAATAAATAAATTACAATTACAATGACAATTACATAATAGACAAGACTCCAGTGGTAATTTTTCAGTCTGTATTACTGTAGTCTAATAAATGTCTAATGACGGTAAATGAGAAGTGGTGTAGTTCGAATAAGTGCTGTTTTCCTCCTGGTCTCAGCAGCAGTCTAATTGTGTAACTGAAACTGTCTCAGTCTGTCCGTCACGGCTCTTAAAAAGGTATGAGTCAGTTTTATGGTTCCCATGTGTCCGGTTTGGGTTGAGAAATGTGGCGGCAAGTGCAGAGAAGTACCATTACTTTCATATAATTTGGACACTTATTTGAAGTCATGCTTTTTAAACCTCTGTAGCCTACAATATATATATATATATATATATATATATATATATATATATATATATATATATAAAAGGCTGGTCAGTGATTAGAGGTGTGGTTGAGGGGTGGCTGAACCTAAATTAATTCATTAACTTCATTAAACACAAGCAAAATAGTTGCCCCTAACGTATCTTTCAGTCTTTCAGCCTGAATTGGCTACCTGGCCCATTGGCAGTTACTGCTCACTGCTGTAGGTGTGTGCTTTTTGCTAATGTTAGCTGCTGTTAGCTGCTGTCTGTCACCATTAGGGTTGCTAACTTTGTCACTATAAAATAAGGGACAAAAGGTGGCCTGCCGCAGCAGTGCGAGCATGGTCTTTTGTGAATATACAGTGTATTGTTTCAAGCCATTTGTCACAATGATAGCTATTTTTTATATATAGTATTACATACATAACTCTCATGCCTTGGCAACATATGGTAGGTTTAATAATAGTTAGTTATTGTGTGCATTTCTTTGGAAGCATGTTGAGTTAGGTCATTCTCACCTCCATGGCCAACTGAAATTTCCGGGCATAGCAGCAGCTCGACTGCGGCGCTTGTAAGATGATATAGTATGAAGAGTGACAATGGTAGGAAGTAGTATGAAAAACCAAAAATTCACATTAGGCGGTAGGTTGGGTCGAACAATACAGGACTTTAACCCAGGTGACCAGGGTTCTTGTCCCGCATGTCACTGAAAAAAAGTACACAAGGCTTTAGTTGAGTCATCATTGACGTGCTTAACCCACATTTTTTTCACTTCCCTGGTTTACTGTTGCTGCACTGTCTTTTTCTTTTTTGCAGGTCTATCCATATCTGCCGTTTAATCCATATTTCCACATGCCAAATCGACTGAACAACCTCACACATTGCCTTAACTTTTTTTTGTTGTGGAGAAATCTGCGCAATTACTAAACGAATACTGATGCTCGTGAGGGGCGGGCTGTCTTTTTCGATGATGACGGGTGTCAGTGATCATTTTAAAGTGTCGTGATCAGCACTGCTGCTGTTACTGTTGTATCAGTCACCGGGACAAAGGAGGTCACGTATGGGACAAATCAATTAAGCAATCAATATAAGAGACGTCACAGTTAATACGGGACAGTTGGCAACCCTAGTCGCCATGGAGCAGAGCAGAGAATGCTGCTTATTTTTTCATGATTTTAAACCTAATTTTAAATACTCAATTTCTTTTGCTTTACCCAGACTACCAGACTACTAAGAGTACATCTGCTAAAACTGGATATTGTGTGCAACCCTTAAATTTCCGTTAGCATCATCTTCAGTAAGCGTTTAACTGAAAAAAAACAATACAAATCCCAGACTTGACACGCGAGTACAAGCAGCGTCCAATTAAAGGGTGTATTGTCTCAGATCTATCAAGAATCCTGCCGCAGATGACTTGTTAATCAGTTCAGACTTGGGTGTTCCTTCCTCCGCCCTCTCTGATATGACCTTGCACTCCTGCCACGATGAACAATAGGCCTGCTGCCGACCGGCTCCAACACTTTCCTTTACCTGGCACTGGACCAAACCCCATCAATTCATGTGGCTCTCTATTGTGCTGTTCTCTTAATGTGGGGTCAGCACATTTGACCATCTCACTTCCGGTCATTTATGTAGTGGTAGACTAGTGCAACACTGTGGTTTTACTCAAAACCTCCCATTGTGAATCAGACAACTGAAACAGAGATTTGATGTATAATGAAGCATAATTAGGGTAGGGTAAGGTAGGAGTGAAGGGGTCAAAATGTTAGGGGAATATGAACTTACAGTTTAGTTTTGTTCATTTTAATTATGTATTTTGCAAACTGTGTGTGAAAGATTGTGTGTAAAAAAAGCAAGTGACACACACCTAACTAATGAGACACTTTTCCCATTCACTGAGAGTCACCCAGGCTCCATAGAGATTGTTTCTGCTTCCAGTTAAACAGTTTGTTACCGTGCCTTAAACACACTGAGTCACTGCTTGGTTGCTGGTGTTGTGGTGACCCAGTCAAACCCCAGCTGTATATCCTCTCTGTCTTTCCACCTCCACCCACTGACTCTCATGTTGCCCTCCACTGTATTGCCATGGAGACAGTAAGATATCTGAGCTCATGCTAAGCTTTCAGCAGCAGTGTTCCAGGGTTAATTCAAATTCAATTTTATTTATAGTGTTGAATCATCACAAAAGTTATCTCATGACACTTTAAAGATTAGATTAAGTCTAGACCACACATTATAATTTATAGAGACCCAACAATTCCTCCCCCAGGAGCAAGCATTTGGTGTAACAGTAGCAAGGACAAACTTCCATTTAACAGACAGGAACCTCGGACAGAACCTGGCTAGGTGCCACCACAATCCAAGGAAATCTGCGAGGCGAGAAAGCAAGGACTCTGGCTGAATTGTCAATTTTAGAAAAATTAGTTGTGCTTTAGGTGTCTGAAGTTGGATGGTGATAGCATGTGGCTATGAGACCCTTATCAGGTTCAGGGAAATCAATTTGCCAGTCTCCTGCTGACTCTGCTAACTTCCTGCCGACTCTAGCTAGTGTTAGAATAAACTAAACAACGCGTTTGTTTGATTTCTGAGGAGGAAGAAGAAAGGCTTGGTCCAATTGAAAGTTAAACAAACGATTAAATAAAGCAGAATGATGAAAATGACATGACAGAAAGCAAATATTACACTGTAGCTTACAGCAGACTGAAACATGCTCCTCCTTGATGGAGTCACATAAAACAGTCTTGAATCATTCTCAGGCTCACCCATTTATTCCCTACACCTGAAATGAAATTGCTCCTTATTGGTCAGATGTCTTCAAAAAAAAAGGTGTTATTTCCCAATACATGTGTCTTGAGCCCACACCCGGTCACAGGAACCTATCAAGTCGGTGTCAATTGTTTCCAAACTACAGGAATACTCATTATCTTTGTCCTAATCAAGACTGGCCCAACAGGGGATGGCTCGAAAAAGCTGTTTAAACAATAGGTCTTCTAGAGCCTCTTCCTCTATGCTAAATAACAGACATGACTTAATTAATTCTTTAGAAGCTAGGGTTGGGGTGAGGCAGTCAAATGCTAATCAGTATTGAAACAATCATTTTCGGCTCAGCTTCAGTGTCACTCAGTCTCACAGCAGTTTACATAAAATAGGTTACATTTTTAACCTAAAGGTATATTGCTCTAAAACTTCAACAATGTTTTAACTTTTTTAACTTCAACAGTAGCCGACTGGCTGTTCAAGTTTTTGGTTGCAGAGATGGTCTTGCTAGCTTGAGCTCACCTTCTCCACCTACAAGTTTTCAAATCATATAAACATCAGAGTAAACACAGAGGAAAAGGTGGAGAAGGTGAGCTCAAGCTAGCAAGACCATCTCATGACTACAAGTCACTTTTCAGGATAGGGAAATCAACTCACCAGTTTCCTGCTGACTCTGCTAACCTGGCCTGTCAACGTTTTGAATTATATACAGTACAGGCCAAAAGTTTGGACACACCTTCTCATTCAATGCGTTTCCTTTTTATTTTCATGACTATTTACATTGTAGATTCTCACTGAAGGCATCAAAACTATGAATGAACACATGGAATGATGTACTTAACAAAAAAGTGTGAAATAACTGACAACATTTTAGATTCTTCAAGGTAGCCACCCTTTGCTTTTATATTAATAAGGCTCATTGAGAGAACACCAAGGGTTTGCAGAGTTATCAAAAAAAGCACAGGGTGGCTACTTTGAAGAATCTAAAATATAAGACATGTTTTCAGTTATTTCACACATTTTTGTTAAGTACATTATTCCATATGTGTTCATTCATAGTTGTGAGGCCTTCAGTGAGAATCTACAATGTAAATAAAGAAACACATTGAATGAGAAGGTGTGTCCAAACTTTTGGCCTGTACTGTACATCAGAGTAAACAGAGAAAAAGGTGAAGATGGCTATCAGCTACGAACTATGGCTACGATCCCGACCACGTGGACAATTAAAACCGATCTCCATCTCTACATCAGAGGGGTCAAGAAGGCAAACGTTAAGGAATTGAACACCTACGGCGACTTCACTGCTGGGCTTGCCAGTCAGCTTGCGGCGATTACCAGTGGGATGTTGGGCGCTGTGGTGTCCTTACGCCAAGAGTTGGCTGGATCATGCAGTCATGGTGCCATTCAACCAGGTGACTCAATCTGCTTGTTGATCTGACAGCCACTATCTGCTTTATGATGAATCAACCACAAGTTGAAGGAGCTGATGGGATAACATTTCACTGTAATTGTGCCTCGTACGATTTCATGTGATAAATAAAATTGATTGATTGAGCACTTTTCTGTGCTACTCTGCTATGCAGGCTCAGCTAATGATAAACAGAAACTGTAACAGTGATCCGGGCATGGTGTTTTAAAGCAGTTTCAGTCTCCACGCTGATCTGAGTTTTGAACTGATGAGGGTATTCCTGTTGTGTAAATAGAACCGCTACTTGATACTTAACCATCAACCCCCATAACCAAGAATATTATCGTGTGTTTTGTGTGTATTGTGTGTATTGATGTCACTAAATTAAAAATATTTTACATGTTGCAGGGCATTAATTAGGACCAGGAGAACTTAAAAACAATAATTTAAACAGGGCCTTCGCCGTCCAACGTTGTTGGGGCTCAGGCTGATGTTTACGAAGGTTCACTGTCTAAGTTTATCCTGTTAGCAAACTAAAATTAGCTAATTAGCACTAAACACTGTTGCTAAGGTTGATGGGAACTCATAAAACCAAAGTATTGTTGGGTCAGTCGATTGCTTGGTTGTCTATTTCAAGCTATTGAAAGCTATTTCACTGAATAACTATAAACTTGACTTGCTGATGGCACAAGTGGAAAAGTCAGAGGATTACTCAAGTCATCATCTATGGAACACAAATGTCTATTGAACCTTTTTTGTCCAATAGTTGTTCAACTTTTTTTAGTCTGACCAAAGTGGGGGACTGACCAACCGGCATTGTCATCCATAAAATGTTTTATGTTGATTTTATGAAGCAATTCTATACACCGGAACAGTGCTCAAACAAATTAATACATGTGCAAGACAACAAAAAGAAGCTATGATGCATAGGTTTTTCAGCAACCACCCTGTAGGTCAGTGACCTTATTGTCATCTACCTGATCCAGCCTGGACATGCAGGCACAGTTCAGGATCTTGACTGGGGAGCATCGTGTGGACACATACAGTGGATTTGCCCTTGGGCCCCTGTGGTGCAGCCAACTGTGACCCAAGCAGCAGTAGCCGGATTGAGCCGGTTCAGTGTAATGGTGCCTTGCCTTCCACCAAGGCAAGTTATTTAATCAGTTATTTAATCTGCACACACAAGCCAGTCACTGGGGGAGGTCAGATTAAGTGAGGAGCAGAGAAAAGAGGAAACATGAACTCTGCTTTGCATGCAAGTGTCAACGCTTGGTCTATTGATGCTGCTCACCCCAGCAGGTTATGAAACATGTATCGCTCCAACCCATCTCATTAAATAAAAGACATGGTGCGTCCCCTAATAGCCTTAGTGCAGGTTTCGAAACAATTCACTTGAAATTGAGCTCATTTGAACTGCATTATATGTAAGAAATGAGCAAGACATAAAAACAAAAGAACAATACTTTATGAGGCAGCTGCAGTTTTTCTGATGATTAGATTGTAAGAAAGTCTAAGCCATGCTGGGTTTATAGTCTGCTTGCAATGTGTCACGATGTACTTCAAGTAAAATGTTACCCATTTCACCCTTTTCTGGGAAATCTTACCCTGATTAACATTTTGCAACTATTATTTTCAACTCATATTTACCGTAATTGTCCAAGTTTTTATTGCCCAAACTGGGCCCCCTGCTTGCACATTGCCCTTAATACTACATCAAATTCCTGAATTTTATTTCTGTTTTTAGTGAGTCAAAGTTGACCTGTGTTAATATCAGGCAATCAGACATGACACCCACAGTGACAGTTAAATGTAAGTAATGCTAACATGCCCCACTTCTAGCCCCTGGCAGAGAGTTGAAAAATGTAAACTTTTGGTAAAACGTGCTCTTAACTGCAATTTTTTACCCAAACGTCCAATCACAGTGGAGGAGGAGCGGGTCGATAAAAATATTTATGAAATTTTCAGCTGGGAAAAATGCTTTGGTGGACAGGCTACCTAATGAAAGTGATTGTCCAACCAATGAGAATTTGGTCATACCAGAGCATAAAAGCCATCCAATTGACCAACCGACCTGGAGACTTCAGCCCAACTTTTTAACTGCTTAACTGGTTAATAGTTAAGCAGGGCCAGCAGATTTCCTTCTCATGAATTTAAGTATTTTTATCTTCCTCATAATCCTAATAAGGGTTTATCAATATAGCATTATGTTTTTTTTCGTTTTCTGGTGGGTTTTAAACACCAAATCATATGACTGTGAACTCAAAGGTCAAAGTCTTGACTGTGAACCAACCTCTGATAAAGCTGTCTCTGCTTACCTCATGTGTTGAACATTGAAATTGTCTCGGATATCTGGGACATGTGCCGATTACACAAGACAAATAGTAAACAGCAATTGAGGCATGTCTAAAACACAGCGTGTCCATTTTAGAGAAAAGCAAACACGATGAGATCTGTTATTCAGTATCTCTGAATTACAGAGGATTGAACGTGTCCAAATAATGTCATTTTGTCTTTGTACTGTATGTCACATTCTGTTTTTACAAGCATCATCAATCAATTTAAATAGCTCACGTTACTGTATTGTGTGAACAGTTCATATTTTACGTGGCGTCTTCTTTAATCGGGGTGCAAATTCTCCACCAAAACAAGTTCCTTCCAGAAACACTTTTTTTTCAGCAGAGCCAGTGCATGAGCCAGCATAGCTGATTCCAGAGTTTAGCGCCGCCCAAGACGGTTATGATTGGTTTAAAAAGAAAGGTTCTGTTTGTTTTCCCCTATCCTGCAATGTATGTGTGGAGGAGCCAGACTTACTCCGCAGACTGATCCAAGACATGGTGTATGAAATGAAAATGATAAAAAGATAAGGGAAATACAGTAATTAAAAATAAGTATATACTGTACAGAAGTGATCAGACTATCAAACATCAAACAGGGCAGGCTGTGAAGCTATTCATGTCTGGCTACCTGGTGCGTTGGCCTATGCGTGGGGTAATGTTTCACTTCAGTTTCACTTCATCTTTGGTTCATTGTTGGACTCAGCACACAAAGTCAATGCCACACTGTTTCCTGTTGTTTCACAAACTGTCAGGTCATGATAGTTTGGAGCATTTCAAAATCTTGTCCTGATTTTAGGTTGACTGATTTTGTAAACGAGAAAGACTAATGCCTATTTGCATGCCTGCACTAGCCATGCAGAGCAACAGGTAAATTCCTGCTGATGACAAGCTGATTGGCCTGGAGCGTCAGACCAGGGTTAACCACTAGAAAACCATGGGACCAGCCAACATTACTGTCTTTACAATGCTGTAGTGGGCTTTAAAATGAAGACATTGGTATGACATGAAACTAGACAGTCTAAGAAAATAACCACCATAGCTTTTTTGGGAAGTGGGCTGAATAACTCTCCAAATTCTTGCAAAATATTTGCGAGGGAAAGACTAGCAAGGCCATTTCCAAAGGCGTTCCTTGACCTATTTCATCCTATTTACCTATTTTAATTATTATCCTAGTTTGGACCTGCATTCTTGTAGGTCAAAACATCTCATGCTAGAGACAAATAATTCTGGAGGTGGTTTCAGAGAAATGTAGCTACTATCATATAGTATAGTACAACCATAAACAAAGACGGTGAAAAGGGAATCACAGAGAAATTGGTCCAGATAGATAAGGCTGAACATTGACCGTGTTGACTCTTAACACTTGGTGCAAGTTTCAACCTACTGCCTCCTTTTCTTATCTGTTATCTGGACTATTTCTGGGACATTAGGGAGCGTCGTTATGTAATTTGAGCCAAATGTTAAACATCTGTGGAATCTTATCTTTAAGGGATACATGAGGGAGTTTCCCCATGGGGAAAAAGATGACAAATCTTTGACCCCCAGTTAAATTTAGTGCCCCTTTTGTTATGATAAACCATGAATGCTTGGTGTGGAGAGGAGAATAGGGTCAGCAGCTCAAGGCTCCAGTTTCCGTCTACTCACAGAAATCTCATTGTGCATTGCTTGTTCTCTCGTGCCGCGGGGAAGACTTTGGGGTCATAAATATGCTGTTTCCACCAGGCGACACTTTTTTTTTGTGGAAGTGCAGTGACATTGTCTCTCTCCATGCCAGCTTGAGACAGACATGTATCCTGTGGCGACACATTGTTCTGAAAGTCCTAGAAAACAAAGCTGTCAGCAAGGATCTGGGTATTGGTTCACTTTAGACTCAGCAAGGATCATTGGTTCATTGTTCGACTCAGCACACAAAGTCAATGCCACATGCCGGGCATACCGTACATGAACTGAATTCTGCAGACCCCTGGAGAAGGAAATACACTTCCTGAGCCACTTATGACCATTGCTTTTGACAGTTTTTTTACTCCATATAAGGGACTAGGCTGTGGTCACACTTTTAGAAGGGACCATTTTGAGGAAAGCATTTGAGTTACATCAGCATGAGACTGACACTTGTTGTTTATGAGGAGAGTTGCCGCTCAAGGGGGAACGCCTTGCAGCCTTATCAACACAGATCAGACAGGCTGCATTGGCCGTAAACACAACTCACTAACCCCACCATCTGAAGTCTAAAATGTGAGTCATATATTTTTAGCACTGCTGACTGGAAAAGGGAGATATAATCTTCTGTAGCAATTTTGGAAACAGTAAACCAAACACACTTCAGTAACCTGAAGGTTGATTACTGTGTAAATTTCACTTCCAAAATAACACTTCAAAAAATAGATACTGTACCATAAGTGCAGACAAATATTTAACATACAAAATGCACAATGGGTTTATGATGACGCTTAGATTAAAATAAAGTAGACTGCAACAGTAAACATCTGCTTACGAATGCATACATTATAAGACTTTGCATTTGGATTACATTTAGGCCTACATTACAACACTCTTATAATACCACAGTACGCTATTTATTTAATTCAAATATCATTCAGAGAGATGAAGTGATAGGCTATACATATAGCACAGGGGTTTCATCACTCAGACTGCCGTGCGTGTTTGGAATGTTGCTGCGCACAGAGACAGAGAGGCGGCGCTCTGTCTGCTTCACTTGCTGCGATGTCACCGCTAGAAGTGCGTCCCGGAAGAGCGAACCTCCCACCGCAGCCCTATAAATACTCAGCTCTCCGCTACTCGCTCATTACTCACCCAAGCCTAAAGCAGTGCGCACCTAACAACTCATCCTCGCCGAGTTGGAGGGCCACACTTGGAGCAGAGAAACCAGGACATCCAGCCGAGAAACAAAGACAAGATGTCGTCCTACATGTCATCCGAATGCCACCGTGTCAGCCCAACTGTCCACGGCAACAAGTTTGACACGGCGCACCGTAAAAAGGCCGTGGCCAACATTTTCGAAAAGGTCAACCAGGACTCGCTGATGAGACTTTTCCAGAAAACGGGCGACATGAAGGCAGAGGAGAGAGTGAGGAGCATCTTCTCCTACACCCAGGACCCGGAGGAGACGGCCCGTGCCCTGATGGCTCTGAAGCAGCGAAAGAAGGACAAGTTCCTCCAGATCGCGGGCATGGTCCGTCAGCTGCTAACAATGAGTTGACTGTGTTTTACCAGTGCTATACTGCCTGTGTCTATGTCGGCTCACGTGTGAGCCGAATGTGAAAACACTCCCAATATGACTGGGTTACCGCCGCAGATGCGGCTCACCTTTCGCCTGAAAAAGGAGCGTCAGGTGCGGAGGAGAATGCGCAGCCGGCCGCCTGGAGGGGCAACATGCTGTAGCTGTCGCCTCGTGGATGGAGGTGACAGCGGAGAGTCCTGCCTGAAACGGATGAGGCATGACGAACTGACTGGGAATATGAAGGGCATACACGACTTTCCTGAGACTTGAATTTATGAATGCATTCCTGTGGATGCCTGACTGTGAAGCAGCCCATTGTACAGTTGCACATTACGTCGGTGCATGGCTGCAATATGAGACTTTATAGTGCCGAAAAAACGTTGCCTACAGGAAAGTCTGTCCTGAACACATGCCTTGTCTCTCATATTCACTTTTGTAATACGAAAACTACTCATTAGTGGCCACTAATGTGTTATTGTCACAAAATGTTATAGCACAATAATTTGCATTGATGATATGTTCCTTTGTTTGTAATTTTTTATAAATAAATTATTTCATTCTATACAAAAGTTGAACCTTGTTTGTCTTTATTACACAGGTCATTTACATGGATTTCGCTTGTGTGGCTTTAATGCCAATATTTGGTTATCACATCAGGTCATATAAGGTCAATAGCATCCTGTTTAGTTATGGTATACACATGTTAAGTAGGCATACTGGCAGGCTGAATAATGGTTCCATTATGTTAAGAGAAACACTTTATGGGGCATCACAATGGTGTTTACCTTTATCACTCAAGAATTAGTGAGATGTCAAACCACAAGCATGGACTGCAAAAACAAAAGAGATACATCAGTGTAAGCATAGTGACATCATCTTCTAATTCTGGTACAAAATTGGACCTATTTTCTTAAAAAATGATACATTTTTATTTAAGATTACTTGTCAACGTGATTTTTTTTTTTTAAATAACACATCTTAGCTGTCTGCAGTCCAACAGCTGTGACATTTTTGTCGGTCATAAACAGGGAAACCCCCTCAGGTCAACCAATCCAAATCACCAAACGAAAAGGAAACTGCTGAGTTAGTCTTGACCTCATGCCTCTGATGTTAGCTGTAGTTGGATACACCACACAGGAATGTGTATGTAATAGCTCATGTAAAATGTTGAGTCATGTAATCTAGGATTATATTTATTTCACAGTAAAAACAAAGTAGGCACCTGATGAGCACATTTCTGCCTGTATTGTTCTTCAGTCTGACGTAGCTGAGGGCATTTAAAGGAAATAGAAGGAGGATGTGTTTAACCTTCACAGTCATGTATGCTTTACCAGACCAGTGTGAACCAGTTTGAGCTGGCAGGGTGGGGGCTGGATGGTTTTCTCCGCACATCATGTTGGTGCAGGAGTCTATTTAATCATCCCTGCTGTAAAGATAAGAACCTGTCTCACCGGCATTGCGGGTTTAGGCAGCTGGGGGGTTTCACCTCGTCACCTGCTGATTCTCTGCTCTGAAGAAGAGCATAAATTATCTCGCCATCACTGCAAACATCTTAAATAATAATAATTGTATTGCACTTTTCAGATTAAAAGATTTACAAAAATACAATTACCTTACAAACATAGAACATGAGAGCAAACATATTTTAAGCAGTGAAAATGCAAGATAGGATCTCAATAAAAGACCAAATGTATTATAAATACAATGTATACAAATACTAAAATGATAATACAAATCAAGCATAATTTAAGTATGTACAGTGAAGTTCAAATAAAAGTACACAAAATAGTAATATAAAGAGGAAATACGCAGTGATGCAAGTGTAGACCATCTTGTAAAAATGAGTTTTAATGAAAGCACTTAAATGCTGCAGTGGAGTCTGAATCTACTACATTTACACCCTATTTCAAAAACCTTTGTGGTATATTTCACAGGGTTTCATCAGTGGTTGGGTGTGTACGTAGGCTTAGCTGCAGACACACAGATCACTTGAGTGGATGCCAGCTAATCTGCTTGCTTCGATAGTCCCTCTACCAGCCCAAACCGGTTCTCTGGGCTGTTGCGCATGAAGCCGTCTGACTGTGGGTGCTCCTCGCATGTGCCGAGATATGGGAAGCTCAAGTGTCAGTCACCCTGTAGTGCGGAACTCTCAGGTGAATAATCACCTGTGACTGGTATAAGGAGTGTTTGTGTGCTGACGCCAGAAACAAATGACATCACGCCACAGAGAGTCAGATGCTCACACTCAAATCTAACTTGAACTTTTAAACTGTTACCCCATAGGAGGTAGAAAATGGCTTTCTCATATACAGGTTAAAACCCTCTGAGGTCTAAGGGCGTTTTTAGATTTAGGCGTTCTTCTTTCATTAAACCCGATGTGTTTCATATCAAAATCCGCTTTCTGAATAGCGAGGCTCAATGTATAAAGAGATAATTTGGCCCTAAAGCGGAAATATTTTCCATTCAATTCAACTTTATTGTCATTGACACAATGTGCAGGCACATATGCAACGAAATGTAGGTCGTCACGCTCTAACAAACAGTGCACATACACAGCAAGATTAAAAGACACACTTCAACACCATAGACATTATTTATATTTACAGGCTCTGATGATAGACTACAGTACTTGTGCAATGTAGTAAAAATAATAAAAATAGAACAAGTTAAGTTAAAGCCCTTGTGCAAATAGCATATTTAAAGTGCAGTGGTGTAGTGTTAAAGTGCAAATGACATAAAATAGTGTAGTACCAGGTGGAGGGGGGAAGCTAAGTCAAGTTCAGATGTGGCCAGGTTCGCGATGCTCAAAATTGTTCCAGAGCAATGTATAAAGAGATAATTTGGCCCTAAAGCGGAAATATTTCTCAAATCTCTTGTAAAAACAAACCTACACTCAATTGTTTTGGTGCTTGAAATGAGTTTACAAAAAGCTAGACAAGAGTAGCGTAACATATGAAGAAAATAGTATATCAATGAATAAAATTAAATTTTGTAATATCGCTTTTTGAGTAGAAGTGTTGTCAAACATCGCTTGGACTCGCTGGTGCGTCTTCTGTCCTCAGATGGTAAAATGAAGTTTTGAATAATGAAAGTAACAATATGAATTTACAGCCAAGTGTGTTTATTTTCTTTATATTCACACTTGTTTAAATCATCACTAATTTTGGGAAAGAGTCAGATGAGAAGCAACATAAATCTCTTTGTTTTAACTCTCTGTGTTAAACTAGCTGGCTGCTTGCGGTGCTATTTATTCATTATTTATATTTAGCTTAAAGACATGAAGGTATCAAACTTCTCTGACTCTCGGCAAGAAAGCGAAAAATATGTTGAACTATTTCTTGAAAGGAATTATGTCTGAACATATAGCGATAAACATGTTATAGTCTTCTATTAATGCTTTTTCTAGAATATGATGTTTCTTTTATTTAATTAATTATAACCTTAAGCCGAGGTTACAAAGGTCACAGTTCACCCACCATTTAATTTACACCTTTATCACAGTTTGTAAATCATGCTCTATTTCTGCTCTTTTATCTCTCAGCTGTCCAGTTTGTTTGGCTCGTGTATGTCACACCAGGCAGCTGCTTTTATTGGCCCCCTTTCCCTTTTAGGGCTATCATTGTTAAGAAAAAAAAACTAAATATTTAAGGCAGAATGTCTTGGCTGCGTTTGCGGTGTTGGCAGCAGAATGCAACATTGGACTTGGGCCTGTCCTCTCCCACCCTCTTCCTGCCTTTCATCGGCCTTAGATACGGTGAACGTTTGATGTCAACAGACACTGTGGCAGACAGCCTTCGAGCCTGGAGGACAGTTACCAAAGATAGAGGAAGATACAGGGTGGAGGTGTGTGTGGAGCGGGAGCAGGGGTGCAATGAAATGATTTAAATGAGACTATAAGATGTTGTTAAGTGTTTTAGGAACTTATGCAGGATTGAAAAAAAGAGTGAACGAATCATGTTGCACCAAATACACACACTAAGACAAAAAGAAATAGCTTGACATGAAAATAAATGAAATACGGCAGATCAAAAATAATGCTTAGAAATGAAATGTGTATTTATTTGATGTATTTGTTTCCGTTTTGTTATGTTATTTTTTATATTTAGAAAAGGTTAGAGCAGCTATTAGGAGGGTGCGTGAGATTTAGATAAAATACCAGAATATTTATAATTCTAAAGAGTCCTTGTGCTCTTCTTCTGAGAAACATGCATATTAATAACAGAATACAGACCACGTGGCTACAAAAGGATCTACAGTACTTCATCCTCATGCCTGAACAAAGAGAAACCTTCCCTCTCTGTTTGGGCAGTCAAAGCAAGAACTGGCCGGTTCCTTGAAATGTTAAATATTATCTATCTCATGTATACAGCCAGTGGGGGTTTGATAAATACAGAGAAAGAAGAAAAAAGGCGCTAGATCAGTGATTACATGGCCGGGAGTGGCAGTTGTGATTCCAGTGCAAACCGGTTCAAACCAAACCTGTGATGAGGAACCAAGCATGAGCTGTACACAGGCTTAGGATTAGTCAGCGTTCGGCTGAAAGATCCTGGCGTAAAATCAACAGCCCTCGACATATATCAGTGTCCTGTTTGATAAGACGGTGTGGGCTGTGACACTTGGCCGGGTTCACATTAACAAAAGCCTCCTCTTTGTTCTATATTTAGTTTGCTTTTTCATAAATAAAGCCAAGCTGCCAGATCTTTCCTGAAAACCGCAGCCAGTGACTACAGTTATTATATTGCCGTTTATCAGACGCTGCAATAAGGACTGTTGTTCACACTGCTTATTTTAAGAAACAAGTGGGGGAGGTTACCAGCAGCTACCCACACACTAGCTGCTCAAACGTCCTTAGAAATAGGCTCAACCATTGTTTGGATTGTTTAATGGTGGTTCCCTTAGTATTAAATGTCTATAATTTATTAATAGAAAGTTCAATGGGTTTGAGGTGATCGTCAAAATTTGAAAAGTGTCTTGAAATACTTTACGTTCTGAGTTAGTGCACGTTAAGACTCAAAACAGCCCTTCCTTCAAAAATACAGGGAGCAGTCCAGTTAAAGTAACAGATCCATGGATGTGAAGGCCTATCAATGCCAAAACGCTGCACAGTGGTTTATAATATTATTGAAAAAAAGATTTTACCTCCAATTATGTACCAGGAATGCACTTCCATATCTAAGGTGCCAGTAAAGTGCATGGCCCAATGACATGCATTGTATCCCGGCAAAAGTTGAGCCAGGTTCAACTTATTTGTCGGACAACCCTGCATTTTTTGCCGCAATTCTACATTTGTCTCCCCGCTACATCAACAGAGGCGTCAGATTGAATAAGGTTTTAGGTTACCAAGGTTAGCTTAATGTTAGCATAAGGGTGGGGGCTGTACTTAGGCACAGTGGTGTTTTAAGCTAAATGCTAACATCAGGATGCTAACATGCTCACAATGACAATGCTAACATGCTGTTGTTTAGCAGGTATAATGTTCATAATTTTTTTATGTCACTCTTAGATTAGCATGTTAGCAAATATACTACTTATGCTTAAACCTACATTGTGTAATTTCTTGAGTTGATTCTTAGCAAAAAAATCTTTGTTCTTTCACAAATATGTGCTCATTCATGTGCAATTACTTCCACCAACTAATCAAAGTATTGCGTAAGCGTAGAATCTGCCATTAAGAATCATTCAGAATACATACTAGCGAGTCGCTTCAATGACGGCAGCCATGTAGCGCCTCCATCTTTAAAATACATTAGCCAAAGAGGGACATACTTCCGCCTTTCGCGCTTTTAAACTCAGTGGCACCGTGATGAATGCCAGGGGGAGATTAGAGAGAGAGAATTAAAACGACAACGCGACAGGCAAAGCAACAAGACCAATTCGAGTGGCTAGAACAGCTGCATGTAAACAATGGAGATAGAAAGAGCTAATTTCGGGTTCGGCCACTGTAGGAGTTGAAATGCGCTTGGAATGGGAAGGGCTAGAAAGTAATATTCAGTCTGTTGTCATATACAATTTCTTACACAATGTAGCTTTAAACATACATTCCAGCGGAGGCTGATGGGAATGTCATTAGTTTTGCAGCTTTCTGGTCATAACCAAAGTATTAAAAAGATTAAAAAAAATTGATTAAAGGTTAAGGAATCACCAAAGTGATCACAATTGATCCTGTAGGGGACATGGATGTCTGTACCAAATTATGTGCCAGTCCACACAGTAAACATTAAAAAGGTGGATATTTTGGGTATATAGCCACACTGGGGCATGATGATTCCCCTTCTGATAATAACCAACACAAAATAGGAATGAGAAAAAATAAATATATAATATAAATAAGAAATTTTGTTTTGTGGTTAGAACCTAGTGAATATGTTATTTTTGCCGTAACAATTGTCTCATTTTGATAACTGCTTAATCATCAGTTACCGGCTCCTACTGCTTGATCCAGTTATTATAGTAAAGTGAAAACAGAGCTTGCCGTGAATGACTGTGACTGCTAAGTTTGTCACATTATAATCTTCAAGCACCCGTCTCCTTAACTCTGACAAAGTTGCCTCCTCTAGTGTAGAGTGTGTTTGATAGTTCATATCAAAGCACTGCCCTATTTTTTTCCACCGTCAAAAGCAGCTGGTTGACTGGCCGGTCAGGACAGGGCCAAGGTTAAGAGGTTATTATGGTGATGTAAGATCCATACAGGAAGGGGGTCAAATGTGGTCAGAAGAAGATAAATGTAGAAAAAGAGCACTGACTGTAATGCTGGCCTGTCTGACTCATAGCTTTTCCCATAGGGAAATTTGTGTAGCGGCATCATCCGGAGTAGCTCATGATTGGAACACAAAAGAGACAGACTGAAAATGAAACACATTCCTCGGAATCCATAAAGGATTTTATGGAATTTGGCACATTTGCGGTTTCTGATTGTCTTTGTGCAAATGTCATTCTCTCGGGAGCCAGCCGGTAGCAGCTGGACAGTCTGAGGGCTCTCTTTGTTGGTTTTAGATCACTCAGTGTGTTGTGCATACTTGAACTCGCTCTGGTACGCAATTTGCTCGGGCCTCACATAAACACTGTTGTACATCTTGCGTCAGTGGTCTGCGTCGGCGGTGACCTCTGCCACCTGAACGGCACTCACAGAGGGACTAGCAGACACCATGATGCTTCATCCGCATCCCTAGCAAAACATTGGAAACATCATGCCAGCCAGGAGCACACTGTGATTTGCGACAGCAGTCCTTCCTGTCATTGCAGCTGCTTGTCATTTTGACAAACATGCTGGACTACAGGATAGAAATTATAACTGTACTGTGGTAGAAGTGCTGTTCCAAGGAAGATTCCATGTGGTCTGGTTGCAAGAATAAATTATTTCACCATGTACTCCGATTATACTTGATGTTGTGAGATTAAACCAGTTAGACAAATGTTGTTTGTTAACAGACTCATCTTATTAGCTTTTTTTTTATCACTACAGAACCACTTTAAAAAATATCCCCCCTAAATTTCAACACAGTTGGTCCCCCACTTTGTCCAGATGAAACTTGGATGGAGAAAAGAGCAGTAGGAGCCTGTAACTGACATATCAAAGCGTAAGTCTGGTAGAATATATACATACTTCAACTAAACTGCCTCTGGCATATTCCTCAAAGTGCTGTCTAACACTGTCCGTCCATACCAAGAACGATAACCTAACTATAACTATAACGACGTGAGCATCCGATACACTGCTGAACGACAACGTTATGTAAACAGTGGCGTCGAGGACGTGCTGCATGCTCCAGCTGATAATATAATCCGCCCTTTAGAGTCCACAGCCATGCTAGCAGCTCTGTGAGATTGTACTTGCTGTTAGGTGTTTTAAGATAAAGGCTAACGTTAAAGGGGTGATAGAATGCAAAACCGATTTTACCCTCATAGTTGAATAACGACAGTTCGGTGGGTAAATATGACATACATAGAAGCTCAAAATCCCATTGACACTCCTTTACTATGAAAATCTCATATTTTGAAACTGCCGCAGAAAACGGGCTGAATCTCAACAAAGCTGGAAGTTGACGTCAACCTCCCAAGACCTGTAACTTTGTCACGCCCATGGGTGTATTAAGAGTCCCCAACATTTACATAGGCTACACAACTGACCTGAGATCAGGTAGTCTTCTGAATCTAGCTAGGTCACGCAGATCTCTGCTATTCCATTACAAAATTCACTTCTGAAACTTTTTTATGCGAGAAATCAACTATGTAAGGCTCAAATATGGGCCGCTTTACGAAAATGGATGGCTAATTGCAAATTTTGTCCGACTGTGTGTCGGAGTTTAGCGCCGGTGCTGCCTGTGTTGCTGCCTCGCCGCCCGGCCTGCCTTCCTTCACAGACCCCGGCCTGCTATGAGGTACTTGGAGCTCCGTCACGACTGACAGCCCACAGCACTCCATACCCGTGCAAATGAACAACCAAATGCCCCTGCCCTGACAGAGCTCCAGGCCCTGCATCTCCCCTCTTCCTGCTAGCTAAATACCTGGAGTATGTGAGTGAGAGCGCGGTCAGCGAGTTTGTTACGCCAGCAATCTCTTAACACAGGTTTCAGTTAATCTTTTAATGTGTGTAATTATAATGTGTTGAGTTATTCAAACAAACGATTGGGGAAATAAACGCTGCTTGTCCGCGAGTCTCATTGATAGAGCCTGCGGCTGGATGTAGCTCTATCAATGAGAGCTAGCTAGCCTCCTCTTAGAATTCCTCTGAAATTCACAAATATTCATTAACTTGAAATCGGACACCGTTGTTAGCTTTATAAGACATTTAGGTAGATGTTGTATATGTGGCGTGACGAAATTCAAACTGTAAATATACTCGAATTACGCCGAAAATGAAGCTAACTATGACAGTGACTTTGCGTGGATATGGAGTGCTGTGGGCTGTCGTGATGGAGCTCCAAGTACCTCATAGCGAGGCAGCAACACAGGCAGCACCGGCCGCTGAACTCCGACCGTCTTACCAAATTTGCAATTGGCCATCAATTTTCGTAAAACGGCCCATATTTGAGCTTTATATAGTTGATTTCTCGCTAAAAAAATGTCTCAGAAGTGAATTTAATAACGAAATAGCCCGATTAACAATGTATAACTTTGCAGTGTCTGAAATATGAGACCTGCTGTCGAGTCTCCCATGTGTTTCTATGTAGTTTGCTCAAACCAATCAGCACGTAGGTCATTCTGAATATTCATGAGCACACCATATTTGGAAGAAAAGCTCTTGTTCCAAATAGAGCCATATTCACAGGGTAGTTAAGGGCCTAATAAAATAGCATTTGGGCAATTTTCAGCCCAACCAATGTTACATACCCCATTAGGAGACCATAAAGAAAAGTGTAAAATACCCTATATAATCATTCTATCACCCCTTTAACATGCTAACATACTCACAATGACAATGCTATGCTTATATGCTGTTGTTTAGTAGGTATAATGTTCAACCAGTTCACCATCTTAGTTTGAGCATGCTAACACTTAATACTAACATTATTTTTAATTATTATTTATTTATTTTTTAGCAATTTTAGCCTTTATTAAAATAGCAACAATTAAGATATTTGAGGAAGAGAGAGAGAGAGAGAGGGAAAGACATGCAACAAAGGCGCTTGGCCGCATGTGGACCAATCAATCCCTAAACCGCTGGGGCACTCCAAAATAAATTACAAACAAAGTACAGCTGAGTTTGATGGGAATGCCATTAGTTTTTCAGATATTTGGTAAAATAAAACTGAGTATTGAACAACTAAACATCTTAACAATGCTGATGGCACTAGATGAAAGGTTAAGGGATCACCAAAGTGATTACAGATGTCCCCAGTGCATTGTTCCTTTGAACTTGTTCCACTGGCATGTCTATTATGTTGCATCCCCTAATAAACTGACCCCAACAGTTGTTTAAGACATAAGCTCTAATGTAGAGCATAGATATGTAGCCCGCCATGAATGGGGACATGAATGTTTGTACCAAATGGCAACAGTTTTTGAGAAAACTGTACACCTGCTATTCTCAGCAAATCAAAGTCATTAGGATACATCCTCTGGTGAACATGAACTTCTGTATACAATTTCACAGCAATCCATCCAACAGTTGTTGCAATATTTCAGTCTGGAGCAAAGTGGTGGACTGACTAACCAACATTGCCATCTCTAACACAAGCCCTTTAGCATGGCTAAAATGCTAAACTACCAACATGACACGATCAGCCTGCACACACTGCAGCAAATGACAACTCTTTTTGTTTGCAACCCAGAACATTTTGCCAATGCAAACATGACAAATGTTTGCTTCGGGTTTATTGACAGAAAACCTGTGCTCTCTGTCAGAAGAGGCAGATGTGTTGGGTTTCCATGCACTGGCTAATTATGAATTTTGGCCTATATTTTCTCCACAACATGTCTGTAGATTTAATGACAATACAAATATTTAAAGGCCGTTTTCTGAGACACAGGCCAGAAATCTCCACTTCAGTAGCACTTCCATTTACCAAACTTTCCAGTGGTATTCATATATATTCTGCAGGTTTGTACAGAGGGGTTTGTTCATATGTTATTCACAGCCTGATTTATAGGACATTGCATGTCCACAAACAGGGCAAAAAGATTTTTAATTTTGAACCTGGCTTTATTCAGTGCTCAGATTTCTCTTCTAGAATGTTATGCAAATTAGTGCATTTTTAATAAGATAATGCATCATTTGCATATTGAAACAACATTTTGAGAAAACTTGTAATTAAAAAATAATAATTGGCTTAATGTTAGTAAAAAACTGGGTAGGTTTCATGGTGATATCGACTAGTTAAAAACTTTACCCTATTCACCTGCAGTGTCTTGCCTTAATATGATATAAAGCATCAAGTGAAGTATACAATTCTAACAAAATAGTTTGCTGATTGTTGATAGTCATGCCTTACAGTATGAAGAACCCCAACTGGCAGCTTCATATTTCAAATGTTGTTCTCCTTGAACTTGAGATAGATAAAAGGAACTGGCCTTAACCAGTAGTAACCCTGGAGAGTTAGTGCTGTGTAAGCAGAGTGTGTAAGACCGAGAGCTGAATCTTCAACAAAATGTTCTAACCTTTAGTAACCTCTGCCTTCGAACTGTCTCCCTGACAGGACAGTTTGTTCTTTGAGTTTGTATGAGATGAGTCCCTGGAGTTACAGCAGAGTCATGTCCAGGGCTTGGTCAGGATGGGGGCCTCTATTGTTCACATTTTTCTGTATCAGTGTGTGTTTGTATGTTTAATAAGTATTTGTGTGTGTGTGTGTGTGTGTGTGTGTGTGTGTGTGTGTGTGTGTGTTTTAGGCAGGTCTGGAGAAAACCGTTTCCTGTGTGGCGCTGGAGGTTCCTTCTGGGGCTAAGCAGGCGGGGGCCCTGCAGACATGCTGTCTCGCTCCAGTTCCACCACAAGGCCTTACCATTGTTCTCCCCCTCACTCCCTTTGTCCTGTTCAGTCTGCCACCCCCCCTCCTCCCCTCCTCCTACACCTCCACCCTCTCCTCCTGTCTCTTGCCCTGCAGGTGCAGCTGATCCATGGCCCAGAGAAGGAGGAAGTGCAGGCCTAGAAACAATAGCAGACCTCAGCACCTATTTATATATCAATTATTTGTTGTATATATGTGTTTGACTGCTTATTTTTTGGGTTTGGCATCATTTTGTGCAATTTTGTAACCACACTAGATTGTAAAAATCCCTGTATCAGCATAGAAACATGATCAGTCCGTTAATGGCCAACAGAAATATGGGATTCCCTCTTGGACTGGGTGTAAAGTCCATTTTATACGGGACTTATATTGATTAATTGTATGACATATTAGTATAGCTGTGGAAATCATCCATATCTCCCACAGAGAATATATTATATTTCAGCAGCATCATCTTATCATATATGGGAGGAATTTAAATAGTAGCCACAGCCTGTCTCAGAACATATTGGGTAAAAGGCAGGGAAACACCATCACTAAGCTGCTAGCTGTAAGCAGGAAGTGGAATGAATGTATGATGTAATGAATAGTTTAGTGCAAAGGGCTGACACTATCTTAGCTGGTCAAGTGCAATCTGTTGATGATAACAACCTTACAAGTGTCCAGGGAGTACATAAGATACTATAGGTGAACACCAACGTTATAATACAGATCAAAGTGCTTGGTTGGTAAAATGTGGCAGACAGATAATGTGTGCCAGGGCAGTGAGTGCATGCCCTGGGTGCATTACGGCCATTTAGAATTTTAAAGGCTTTCTCAGACTGAATGGACTCTGGACTGTAAATCGCTGATAGTGGAAAGTGAGATTATTGCTGTGCATTCACACCTCAACTATACAAACAACTTAATTCTACTAACAACTAGTAATAATAATAATAATACAATTTATTTAAAGGTGCCTTTCTCGGCACTCAAGGACACCGTACAGGGATACATAAGACATTTAAAAGCAGCAAAAAATAAAAATGAGACTACTATACAATGTCTTTTTTTTTTACAATGCAGAATTGTGTCAAACTGGACTTTTTACTATGATGGGGCCTGGCAGGTCTGAGTTAGAGACTTAACATATTGCAAGATAAATTAAGAGAAAAGTATCTGAACGAAATGTGAGCTTATCAAAACAACTACACAACTAATGAAGAAACAGACACTGTGCACACCTCAATCCTGTCTTAGGACACCACCTTACCCGGCTCCCAGCAACTGGCTCCTAGTAACCTTTTGTCAACTAAATTTAACTGTAAAGACTACTAAACTTAACTGTCATGTGACCGGTCAGCAAATATCATATCAACTGGTTTGCATAAGTTTTCGTACAATATCACATGAACCCGTTCATGAGAATGCGTTGAAACAATCTTTGTTTACATCCTCGGCCTCTCTGGATATTGCTCTCAGACAAATGTTAATTTTCACAGTTCCGGAGTGAAATGTGCATAACAATAGCTGCTTCCAAACACACAGGCCTGCCCAACATCCATCAGCTGAGACAGGATCTTGATAATGAAAAAGGAAACTGCTAAGGCTCAATTGCTTTGTAGCTGATCCATATCTGAGTGGGCAAACGTCAGGCATTATGCTACTGGGAGAGCGGATATGTAGCCCGCCTGCTACAGTTACGCGGTAGCATGTGGGCTACATATCTATGCTCTACATTAGAGCTTATGTCTTAAACAACTGTTGGGGTCAGTTTATTAGGGGATGCAACATAATAGACATGCCAGTGGAACAAGTTCAAAGGAACAATGCACTTTGTTTAGTTGTGATATATTGTGCTTTGCAATCTTATAATCTTATCTCTAATTATATCTTCATAACACACATTTCACTGATACTTTTACAGTCACAATGACTCTCTCAGTGGCCTGAACCTGAACCCTTTGAGTTTCAGAAAGACGTTTGTCCCGATGTTGATTCATTGCTTTAAGAGATGAGTAGATTTGATCATTATACATGTTGTTTTTATGTGTATTATTGATTTTTTATTACGTTTTGCCCACGTGACAAAGAAGAAATCTTGGTTAAAAAGCAGATATGGTAAAGATGGTTCAAAGAGCTTTGCATACTTCTGGTAATTTAGTGTTAGAGCTATAAAGAGTCTACAGCCGTGCTGGGATTAAGCCCCACTTGAACTAAATGTTTGAACATAAAGTACAGCATAAGGTGATGGGAAGGGCATTCCTTTTATGGGTATTTGGTCATACACAACTAATTATAATAACCTGATGATGGTGTTAGATGAATGATCCAGGGATTAAAGTTTTTGCAATCACTGAATGAATGAATGAATGAATTAAAAAAAAACAGGAGAATTTCATATTGTCTTCTGCAATTAAGCACAGACATAATGGCAAAATCACTATGACTGTGCTGCATTGCTCAACCAACATATGATCTCAGAACCTCGCTAAAGTCCTCCCTCCTCTGTTCTGTTCTTCAGCTGCTGCTGAAATGTGAGGGGCTGTATTTATCTTGGCCTATAATCAACATCACTTTAACAATCAGGGCGAGAGGGAGGCAATCGTTAGTTGTTAGGCTGATCGTGGGCAATGAGTGCTCTTAATCTGGCTACTGATGTCGGTTCAGTGCCACAGTGAAGATGAAGGCTTTGGCACACCAGCAGGGTCACATGATGTGAGTATGACTGGTACAGGGAGGAGATTGTTGTAAGAGCCTCTCCAATATCCCTCTTAACTTCCAGCTGCAATAGGAAAGAGGAAACCTAGACAGAACAAATAAAACACTATTAAATCCATAATCCAATATTCCATGCATAGGAAACAAAGGGAATCATACTTCTTACCATATGCCCTTACCTAATGTTAGTGTCACTGTACAATACAATACAGTGTTACCATGTTTCCTTCACAAAAGAGGAATGATCTATTTAAGTGTTTATGTAACAGTACCTGTACAGAGTTTTGGAATAAATGTAACCAGACATACACAGTAAAGTGGAAAAACAGACTTGGGAATGTTAGGGATAACAAACCATCAAACATTGGCAATGAAATATATCTTTTTTTTTAAATGGAATATTTTTTTATTCAAGCACATTTAAATAGTGACAATCTTAAAAGGATATCTAGTACCTTAATCTGCTAAAAGAAAATAATGCACATTTTGCACATGACTTATACAAGCTGTAACTGTATCTATCTGTGTCTACAGATTCAAACTAATATTTTTTTCCCCATCTTTTATTTTTGCCATGGCAGCATGGATCTAGGAATGGCAAGGCCGGTCTGTGGATCACTTTGGTCCAGACTGAAATATCTCAACAACTATTGGATGGATTGCCATAAAAATTGGAACGCATATTCAAGCTCCCCAGAGGACGAGGATAAACTGTAATGACTTTGATGATCCTCTGACTTTTTATTTATCACCTACAGCAGGTCAGTTTTCGCTAAATGAAATATCTAATAATATATATATATATAATATGGATTGGCACTAAATTCATTCATGGTCCCTGAGGATGAATTCTAATGACTTTGGTGATCCCCTAGAGCAGTGGTTCCCAACCTTTTTTCCTTGGCGCCCCCCCTACTCATGTCTAAGAAAAGCTGAGCCCCCCCCCCGCCCGAAACCAAAGTTGAGGTAACTCTCGAGATAGAGCCTTACTTTCTTTTTTGATACAGAGCAGTTATCAGCACTGTTACGTTTCTCCTCCATGTTTCATTCATAAAATAGTGATGCCGTGGCGGCAGGAAAAATGAAGATACAACAAAATATATAGTTTTCATACAGACTTTTGTATACATTAGATATTCTAGTGTATTATCATTTGTTTAACATGTGCAAAACAATTTTTTTTACCTCAACCTCAAACCAGATAAAGATTCGCGCCCCCCCTGTGATCTTTGCCGCCCCCCCTGGGGGTGCCCGGACCCCAGGTTGGGAACCACTGCCCTAGAGCTATCATGATGCAGACATTTTTTTTTTTTATTTATATATCTTGACAACTATTGGATGGATTGCTGTGACATTCCAGATAAAATTGTTTTTTTGTCCAATACTTTGGTTTCTTACCAAATACCTTCAAAACTAATAACAATACCATCAGCCAAAGCTGTACTATTCCACTGTGAGCATGTTAGCATTTAGCTCAAAGCCCTGCTGTGGCTAAGTATTGTCTCACAGTGCAGCTTCTTCCATAACATAATAAAAATAAAGCCTTTCCAGTGAAAACCAGCCAGTCAAAAAGTGGGCTGACACAGGAGGCTTTTATGCTGCACAGAGAGAGCTTTAATGCTGGATCAGCATACTTAACAACAACAGTGAGTATCTGCCTGCCCTGCATGTGCTTGAACCAGGCTGGCTGCCCCAGAACTGTTTTCAAACCTGTTCAGATTAACCCTGTGGGTCAAGTCAGAGGGAGCTGGAGAGAGCATATCAGAGCACACCTTACCACTGCTTTATCCAGGCAGCCTGGCACTTACAGTAAAGCCCATAAGCAGATCAGCTGACAGCCGGCCAGAGCAGACGCACCACACCATACACATAACAGTAACCTCCAATGAGCAGGCTGAATTTTGTGTTGTAGTGACACGATTCTGTGATTCTTTGGAAAGCTTTATTTTTAGAGTTTCTTTATTCATTGTTCAGACCCAGGCGAAAGCTGTCCCTCTTGGTGTATGTGGCAAAACTCAAGAGACTTGGTCACAGTTGTAGAAATTGTGCTCAGTTTTTTGCATCACTAATCAGGCTGAGAGATCAAACCTGTTAATCATGAGTGACTTCATATCTGCGGATGCTGTAGGAGTTATGAACTTTCAACCAGGCGCTGAGAACTGCTGCAAGAAGAAAGCTTTTTATTGCCCAGAATTATGAGTCATTCATTTATCCCGGCAGGGGTTATGTCACAGCATTGGAGATCAGCGTCATCACGGGGCAGATCTCCAATGGCTGCAAAGTGCCATTTAATTAATTTTAGCATAACTTTGCTTAAATAATGCTTTGAAGGATTGAAATTACAGACTTTCTCCCAACGCCAGTTTTTGGCAAGTTTTCATACCAGGGTTCTTTGTCTGTAACCTTTCTTCCCTCTGATCCAAGCCATCAGGAGCTTTAACACACCATCTGTTTTTGCTGTTGTAGTAATTACCTGAATCTATTTACTGTAATTTACCCATAGTATGGAAAAAGATGTGAGAAAGTGGAATTTGCAAGGTTTTGCAAGTCAGTGAAAGAGAAGGAGAGAGAGATAAGTGTGTCCTTCTTTGTGTGGCTTTAGTGAGATAAAATTAGATTACTGTTATCATCCAGATGGAGCCATGAAAACTGGTTCTAACCAGCTTTCTTAATATTGCATGCAAAATGGGACCCATTCGCTTTGTCCTGTGCACTTGCATCATCTTGTTGTTATGTGTGTTCTCAGTGTTAGTGATGTGTGTATGGATGGCAAGAGCAAGCCCAGCCAGAGTCTGGCGTGACTTTTGACTCAACTGAAAAGTCCCAAATTAGGTCGCTGCAACCTGTGTTTATCATTACAGTTAGAACCCTTTTTGATATTACCTCAACACAGTTTTTAAACCCAGTTTGCTTTAGATGTTCATTTTAAATTGTCATCCTGTATTGTTACAAGGTAGTTTATATGCACAGCCACATATAATATCAGCACAGGAAGAGGATACCTTTTCAGTCTTAATTTCCTCTACTATAATTTACATCACGATGGCTAGTAACTGACACGAAGAAGAGGGTGGGAGTGAGATTTAACCTGCTGAGCCTAATTGGCATTTGGATTCAGGGCCAGGGAAAAGTCCAGAGTGGCTCCAGCGTGGATGCCAAGTGAAGAGCACCATCTGGTGTTTAAGCAGTATCACATAACCTGTGACTGATAGTTATAAATCATTTGTTTTATTGGGAACATATTGTAAACTGTACAAAGTTTTCCACATTGCTATCACCACAGTCACTGGATAAATAATTAGCTCATTATTAAAGTTAGATATCACACAGCAATGATGTTTACAGGTGAAATTCACTAAAATAAATATATGTACCTGGACCTTTACCTAGGAGACCAGTGTCCGTATCCCCTGTGAAACCAAAAGTCAACGTTGTTTTTTAACTGACGTTCATAGGTTAACTTGAAAGTTAACTTTTGCACGTAACTACGTCACGTTTCATACAAAAGTACAAATTTTTACCCTTTGGTTTTGGTGCCTAAATGTTACGGCCTCTTTTTTTGCAGCATTAGATCAGTCATATTTTTCGTAAGATATCATACAAACCATTGTATGAGAGCACAATGCTCTGTTTGACAGTGCAACAATGAGCCACAAGGAAACTAAAGCAGCTAGACAGAATTCAGCCAGCATTCATTCATTTGACTTATGTTTTGCCTGTGTTTCAACTACTGTGACATACTGAGTCCATTTTCTATTTCTTTAGGTGTCTCAGTGAGCCATGTCAATGAGCCAGCATGCCCAATAAACATGGCCCGGAGGTGCAACAGAGTGCATTCTTCATTAAGAAGAATGCACTTGTAGAACAAAGAGATGTTGCACTTAGTTCATAGTATTGAATGTATTCATCATGTCTGGAGAGGGACTAAAATGTAGGAGTGATTGCTTAGCCACATCAGCCTAGAAACAAGTTATGCTTAAGTAAAATAGGGATCTTCTGTAATTTTTCATTAAATTCATTATTGTGGGGTTTGAGTCTGCTAAGCTTGCTGTGTCGAGGTAAAGTTGTGGTGGTGTTGAACAGTTTTGATTCAAATATTCAAATTAGTGTTTTTATAACTTTCCTATGTATTTTGTGACAATTTCCAATTGTTGGCATAACTTTACACTTGCACAGTCTAGCCATATTATTTTGTTATTTTAATTCATTATTTATTTTATTGTATAATCACTCTCTTTCTTTCTGGCATTTAAGTATTCTATTGAGTCTTCTTGCTGCTATTTGATCAAAGGAGAAAAATGTCTAATTTAAATGCATTGTAAATAAATTTCTATTTTTGGTCTCTGGCTCCAGTTTCCTCAGAGTATCAGAGTATTGCTTGGTCATACATACATACATACATACATACATATATGTATGTGAGCATATACCAGCTTCTCAATTAATAGATTGTGAAGTAAACTTATCACTGCTGCAACACTGTTGCAATTGTGGGTCTTTATTTTTGGCGATACAATGTAGAGAATGCTGTCTCTTTGGATCATCACCCCATCTAGTGGTCACAATGTATAATTCAACTTTGTTCCTACACACACACACTGGGTATTCTATCAAAGTCCTAATTGGAATTATATTTATATTTATTATTTTTGCCTCAGCAAGGCAATGACAAACCATTGCAAACAAAACAAGAGTCTGATAGAAGCATGCATTGGCTTCTGGGTGAAACTATAAACAAAGGAGCTCCATGCAAGCAAAGAATAGCACTTCCTGTGTTTGCATCCAGCAGCCAGAGCTATTTTCTATCCAGTTGGCATGCTGATTCTTTACATTGTGCTTTGTTTAGATTCCAATGGTCATTGTTTTTTCTGTTAATTCCACAATTTGTCATGGGCAAAGCTAGACAGAAGAGGGAAAAGCCCAGAACAAATATGAGGCTTATGAGTCACTGCATTTTTCCCCAGTTTGCTGGGGAAAAGAAAAAGCAATGCTTTGATGTACTCAAAGGAGACATGTTTCTGTGATTCATTTTCTGTTATACCCTGCCCAACAACAAGATGTACAATAGGACTTTAAAAGAGTGTGATAACCAATAACTCATTCACAACAGTGTGCAAACAAATCCGTTGACATGGCTATTATCTGTGCTAAATCTCAGACAATTCAAGTGTTTGCTATACATGAAATGTGCGTTTAATGGGTGGTTGAAGTGACAGTATGACTTCTTAACACTACGTATGCAGATACAGATACTAACGGATCTGTATCACAAGCCACTTCCCCTCAAATCCTACAGCATCCTAGCCTAGAAATCTATATGCACCCTAGCAGCAGCAAATGTAATTTGCAGCCAGGGGGTCTAGCAACTCTCCGTTGGCTTGCGAGCTGGAAAAACCAAACTCTGGCCGGGCCAATCACATTGTGTATAGAGTCGGTGGGCGGGCTTATGGCTGCTGCTGCTGGGAACAGCGGTCTTTCAAATCGGCTTTGACCGTGACTCTGGAAGACTTGGAGTTAAGCTTTTCTTTGAGAAAAGAACAAACAACGGCACTGAAGTCATTCTTAAAAAAGGAAGATGTGTTCAGAGTTTTGCCGATCGCATATGGCAAAAGTTTATCTATCAACTAGCTCTGCTACCTTCTTCGTTGCAGATAACCGTTTATCCCGCTCCTCGGATTGAGCCCTGTCAATGGTTCCTAGACCCAACATCTTGATGTCGGCCGAACTCTGGGCTTTTTGATGGAGTTCGGGTACTGCCGAACGTTAGAATTTTTTTCGACCGAACCGAATGGTACCAAAGAGAAGTAACGAGAGGCGAAACTCGAGAAAAAGAGGCGAATGTTGTGTTGTGTTTCTGCTCTTGCCAAAGAGTATTGAAGTAACAAGAGGCGAAACTCAATAGAACGTTCCATTGCTAAAAAACTGACACGCACCCATGACAGAGCTGCAGCTCCGCCATCTTGGACTGAACTATCTTGTTACTTCACTACTCTTTGTAGAGTTACGTGGTCGACGTAATGACGTAGTTGGAGCTAGACGGAATGCAGTAGCAACCTAGCAACGGCAGTAAGCTGTGAGAAAGTGAAAATGGAACTTGTGAGCAGAAAAAGCGTTGTTTGGCAGTACTTTTAGTCAAAAGAAGGCGATTCAAGTCGAGCCACATGTTCAATTTGCAATACTGATTTGTCTCGTGGTGACTAGGACCCTAAACAATAGACAACATCGCCGCTGTTAAGACATTTGCGTATGAAACATCTTAAAGAATATGAGTTGTGCATGAAGGAATCTCCAGACAGCAGTCAAAATGCAGCAACTTCAGATACGGCAAAGGAAGGACAGTCACAGCTAAAAACTTGTGTTAACCAGACCGTGCCTCTCCCAGGCTGTCAGCGTTCTCTCTGGAAATGAGTCTTCCTAAAGCGGGAGCGGAGCAACCGAACGGCCGACTGCTGCTCGTTAGCTAACGGTAGCTTTCTACCTACTTTACTACCTATCTACTTTATGGGATTATAAATCTAAAAGGCTAATATTACAGTTCATTTGAAGCCATGAAGCCAGAGGCTCTTTAAAAAAGTGCATGTATGCATGTAAATGTAATATAATTATATAATGTAATGAATACGCTTATAAAAGTTGTGATACAGATACATGATATTTGTCTCTTTTCTATAACGAGCATGTGTAACATGTACCCTGCATCCTCAGTGGAAAGTGTGCCTTGTATAAAGCATTTAGTAAATCATTCATTAATTATTAGTCTAGTTACATTTAAACCCCCGCCGTATCAGGAAGTGGTACCTTTAGGCAATAAATGGCCTGGTATGTGCATGATATTGGCATCCATGCTATGTGGTTGTCTCTATAATAATTAACATCAAATAAAAATGAAAACACACTGTATCAGTTTTAAGTAGAAGTAGGCTTTTCTTTATCCCAGGGTCAAATAGAGTAAATGACTTTCAAAAACACTCCAGTCTTGCCTACCTGGAGCAGATGAACAATCATAGAAGGCCAGAGAAGACCGTCTTAGAGTTGCATAACACTTAGCCGAGAGTAGAAAAAAGTGTTGAAATTGGAGCGTTCAGAACAGGGCCTCACGGATTCATAACTGAATTTTATAAGAGGTTTTGTCCACAATTGGCTCCAGTTCTACAAGCCATGTTTAATGAGGCACGTCTGGTATTTTGCCTATGACCTTGAGAAAGGCCTCTATCTCATTATTAGCAAAAAAAGGATAAAGATCCATTACTCTGTTCGTCCTATCTCTTTGTTAAATGTGGACTTTTATCCAAGGTTTTGGCAAGACGTCTGGAAAATGTCGTCCTAGAGATAGTCTCACCTAACCAGACTCCTACTCAAACTTAAGAAAACTGTTTAATATTATCCACTGAGCCAGGTCAGAGTGCTCAGAAGTAGTACTATCTCTAGACGTGGAGAAGGCTTTTGACCGGGTTGATTGGAAATATATATTTTTCACACTCAAGAAGTTTGGCTTTGAAGAAATTTTTATTTCCTGGGTTGAATTACTCTACTGATCCCCTTTGGCGACTGTAGTCTCAAACAACACTAAATCTAAATATTTCCCCCTGGGAAGAGGGATGAGACAAGGGTACCCTCTTTCCCCCGAAAATCAAAACTTATCTGTTTAGTCTGGCAGTGGTGTGACAATTTCATTCTTTTGTTTCTTTGTAACCTTTTCTGATTTTACTGTTTTCTATGTTCATTCTTTCTATTGTAGGATATGTGTTTCTGATGTTAAGCACTTTGGATACCTGCTGGTTGCTGTAAAGTGCTATATAAATACATTTTGATTGATTGATTGATTGATTGATTGATTTTATTTGCATTGGCCATAGAGCCCTTAGCAATCACCCTTTGACTCTGTGAGGCTTTAAGAGAGTACTGAGAGAGGAGCAGGAGTTAAAGGTCTCTCTTTATGCAGATGACTTGCTTCTATAGATGTCTGACCCAACTCTATCACTCCCTCATGTTTTATATATTCTGCAACGATTTGAGGGAGTCTCTGGTTATAAGCTAAATTTACAAAAAAGTGAGCTTTTACCGATAAACTCAAAAGCAGCTGCACTTCCCTATGACCTGTTCCCCTTTAAAAGGGTCCAAGAAGGCTTCAGGTACTTGGATGGTGAGGTCACTCTCAATCTTTCAGCTACCTTCACAAGGAATTTCACTGCTCTGCTAAATAAGTGTCAATACATGTACTGTTGGGCCTCTTTACCATTGTCATTAGCAGGACGAATCAGCCTGATTAAAATGATAGTACTACCAAAGTGTTTATATCTTTTCCAAAATATACCCATTTTAATTAAAAAACTAGGCCAAAATATTATACCTTTTATATGGGGAAATAAATCAAGTCGGATTAGCAAAACCCAACTCCAGAGACTTAAAAGTTCTGGAGGAATGGCTTTGCCTAATTTTCTCTTCTATTACTGGTCATGCAACATTCAAAAGTTAATTCACTGGGTGAAAGACATACCTATTGGAAAAAAAAGCCTGACTGGGTACATCTGGAGATCTCATCAGGACCAAATCATCTGACCTCAATAGTGTGTGCAGGCCTACCTCTGCTTAGCAGCAAATTTAGTCAAAATGTTATCGTTAATAACTCCATAAGAATATGGGCTCAGTTTAGAAGACATTTTGGGTTTCAAAGAGCCTCCACCCTTTCCCCGGTCCAGTTCACTCCCTCCTGCATAGATGCATCATTTACTGCATGGTCTAACAAAGGGATCAGAACAATTCAAGACCTATTCATTGAAAAATGTATTTGCTTCTTTTGTTCAACTTTCACAAACCTATGACTCATTTCTTCTGCTACCTGCAGATCAGAAGCTATGTACAAAAAACATTTAGCTCATTTCCAGATAAACCCACAAAGACACACTATGATTATATCCTTGAGCTCAATTCAGACCGTAAAGGGCTAATATCCCAGGTCAATAATTGTTTTGGTAACATTGACCCACACAGAACTGCACATTTGAAACGAGCCTGGGACACAGATTTAGGGGTAATCTTAACAGAGGACCAATGGGACTCTATCGGAGACTTGATACACACATCATCCACACCTGCGCTGCATGGTTGAGTGTTGAAACATTTCCGAGTTGATTTTCACTCCCAGAGTGTAATTTTAACACATTCTGACTTAATGGTGTTCAGTGTTGGAGTTATTTGACAGAGTTGATCATGTCAGTGTTAACCCAACTCCGCAGAGATGTAATTAAGCTCCGCCCATGCATTTCGCTTCTTCGGTTGGAGACAGAGGAGACAAGTCGGCGCCCTTTTCTACCTATCATGCAGTACTACACGGTAAGTGCAATTAAGTCAAACTTACTGAAACAATTATAAATTGATGCTGAGAATTTCAGTATGAACAATGAAATATCTAAAGAGAATATATGCCTTACAAAACCGTGTTTGTTGCCAGGACTGAACAGCAAATTTGTCCTAGCTAGCTAGCAGTGTATGGTAAGCTAGCTAACAGTTTGTTACTAAAACTGTCTCTGACTTTATCAATGATGATTTAACAATTCACATGCATGCTTAAAGCGAGGAAAAACAAAGCGTTATGTTTTTTTACTGTATAAAATCTTGTTTGAGGCTGGAGATGGAGTCTTTTTTTTTTTTTTTTTTTTTCACTTTTAACATCAAAGTGTCCCAACATGCAGATGAGTGTTTCACATGTCTAGTTGTCTGGGTGACTGGTGTACCACTGTATTTGGTGACTCATCAGATTCTATGACCTGCAGTGTTGGAAAAAGTACTCAACTTACTTAAGTAAAAGTATACAAGTATTACCAGTTAATGTACTGAAATTACTAAATTAAAGCTAAAGTACAAAATTAGCTGAAAATCGGGCTGTGATATATTAAATACATTAAACATTTAAGTGCATCATTAAATACTAGTCAACGCATAAGCAGCATTTTAATATCTCAGTCACAGCCCGATTTTTTGAAAATTAGTACTTTTTCCACCGAATCTGATGGGTCACCAAAAATGGTGTAACACTGTCGACTTAGTTTTCATTTTTACCGTTCTTCCTATAAATGTTTATTTACTTTGTCAAACTTCCTTACATGTCTCAGTCAAAATGCTGGTCCAGGTGAAGTACAGCCAACAGCAGAAGTATGTGAAGTTGGATGAGGATGAAGGACGGTTTGACTTTCTGCAATTCCATGAAAAAGGTTAGCATGGCTTAGGAAAAAGGTTGTAAACCACACCCATGTTCTTTTAAAAGCGAAGGTGATCCTTCGTGGAAAAGATATGTACGAAATGAATTGCCAGTCTTTCCAGGAAAACCCACAATTGAATTCACTTTATGGTTTGAAAAAAAGATCTACACTTAATTCATTTAAGTATTTCCATGTTTGTAATAACTATTTATTTGATATCATGCATGGCCTTCTTGAGGGTGTGGTTCAGTATGAGATCAAATTGCTTTTTGGATATCTCACACAAGTCTATGTCAGAACAGGACTTGCTTTCCAGGATTTATTGTTTTGAATATGGATTTTTAGAAGGAAGAAATTGTCTTACAAAGATTATTTTGGAGAGTGATGGCAATGGCATTGGTTTGAATTCTATTCAGACACTGTGTCTTGTGAAAACATCCCACTGTTGTTTGGTGACATTGTTCCTGCAGGAAACAAAAACTGGAATTTGTTAGTTGTTACTTCAAATAATGAACATAGTTTTTTCACCTTCTCTCAATCTAGGTATGACAATATATTTAAAGCATTTGATTGTTGACCACAAAAAACTATTTAAACACATAGAAACTTGATACCTAAGCATCATTTTATGATCCATTACCCCTTTTCTATAAAGAAAATTGGCCCCTTATTGTATACGTGGTGTATGAGGTTTGAGGCCAAACACAAGCTGTTTAAAGATTGTTTTAAAAATTTCAAAAACATAACCACATCGCTCAGCATTCATTCTTTAATGACAGTATCGCTTCAATGTACATATATACAGTCAGTGGATTAGTCACCAGCAACAAGACGTTGCTCAGATTTGTTCCAGCAAGTTATGCTTAATAATAACGTGCCTTATACACTATATAAAAAACCTACAGTTGAGTGTTTAGAAATACAGCCTAAGTTTGCATTTGTTTTAACTTGTACTGTTGTGAAAAATAAAAAATAAACCATATACAAAGAAAAGCATTTTTTTTCCCATGCATAGTTATTTAAAAATGCAATTTTCTAATTTTGCAGTTGATCAATATTAATAGCAAAGACTAAATGGAAAAAAAAAACACGAGCATATTTATGTGTTGAACTTAGTTTGATTTAAAATCACACTGCATTATTAGTTGTTTTAAATAAATTACTTTTTTGAAATATCAATTTATGGTAGGCCTAACATATTAATTATTATATTCAGAAGATGATCCTCATATCAATCACCATGGTTACAGATTGTAGCCATCCTAACCTTTGTAGCCTTTTTCAAAATTAAGAAGGGACTAGTTTTAGGAAGCATTTTCAAGAAATTAAAAGGATAAGCAGATTGTTGCTGAGGTTTTTGTTCACAGAGTAAGATGTACTGTACATAGCTTTGTATATACATATGTGTTTTGGCATTTTGGCACACTTCTGCCTCAGCCTTTATACTGCACACAGATGCAACTCACATCTCATTCAACCATTTCACAAGCTGAGGAAAGGGTCGTGACATGGGTCAGAGGGTATCACAGCAGGTCATAAATGATGAACCAATCAATCGGCTCTGCTCCTATAGGCACCTTGGTGTTTAACACCTTTGACTGGAAGGCCCGTGTTGAAAGTGTGTGTTATCATTTAGAGCAGACACTCACAGTGAATCAGAGAGTTTATGTTATACAAGACTGCATTACATAGCATTTTAATATGACTGTCATGAAGGTTGTGGAGAGGAATAGAAACCAGTCTCCCCAGGCAAGCATATATCTATGCTATCATGCCAAGAATGAGTTATTTTCCTCTGGCAGAAGATATGTTTACCCCAATCTAAACTTAACATTTCTAAACTATAGGCCTATTCGGACCTACCTCAATTAAAACTTTAAATAATGTTGCTTGAGGCTGCAGGGGTTGTGGAATAGCTTCACGATATAATGCAAATGGTTGTGTGTTGCTCTTGTCAGTGTTTGTGAAAGATGAGCAATAGATTGTGGCTGTGTGATGTGCTTCAGTCTGACTACATATCACTTTGTTTATGTTGTTTTTTATTGAAAGTATATGTCAATTGTATTATAAAACAATATGTCAAGTGTTAAGTGTGAAGGATTTGAACGATGAAATGAAAACCGTTGTCAGAGGACTATAGCAAACACATCGTTGGAAAGGTCTCAACCTTGACAGTAACATATGTCAGTCTGAAGAGGATGCATTACTCCTGCTTTGAAATATTGACGTCTGAACCTTGAACCCAGTACATGTATGAAGGCTTGTCATTTAGCAACAGAAGGTGCTACACACATAAGACCAGCTGTTATAGAAAGCTCTGGACCTCAGATGTCATGTAGATATGGTCTCCAAAGTTTAGCCACTGTAAGCACTGAAAATATGGTAATAAGCTATTTTCACCTATTTAACAATTTGATTTTTAAAATCTGATGACACCAGTGTGTTCCCCATCCCAAAAAAAACAAAAACAGGGTGTATCCAAAATTCTACACTGCCAACTTCTAATTATGAGAAATATACCAATATACTTTAAAACTACAACTCCCATAAGAGACACACCACAGAAACTGCTATAAAGCTTGTGCACTTGTAGTTCTTCCAGGGTGGGTGGCTGGATTTGTTCGGCTCCTATGTTTCTGCTGTCTGCGGTGAGTGGGCTTCATTCAGATTGTATGTATGTATATATATATAAATAAATTAATGTTAATGTTCTGTTAATGTTCATATTACTCTCTGTAGTTGCAATTTGACTGTCTTGCTCTGCTTTTGCATTTTGGCTCAAGAGAGAATGAGGATAAATAACATTATCGTCAATGAAAGATCCAGCGACCATCTTGTCACTCTGAGGCAGATAATTCAAAAACTATAACTCATATGATATCATATAACATCATTCACTGTAAGTCACACAATACACACCCATAATAATCAATGAAAATGCCTGAAATGAACACAAAACTTCACAAAACCTGTAAAAGATATCAAAATGCTTAATAGACCCTGAATAGCTGAATTTGTCCTGAATGGTTTAAAGTTCAGATGACGTCTGTAGGTGAAAGTATGAAGGAAGAGATCGATTTTGAAGTAGAAGAGGATTTGAAGAATTTGAAGCCTGCTCTCATTGACTTTAATTGTAAAAAAAGCTTAATATTTAAAAAAGTATAAATAGCAGAACAAATGATGAAGAAGTCCCATCATGTGCTTAAAGAGCTGAACATTTTGATATTTTGAATGTTTTTTGTAGCTGAACGTATGCATAAGTTAGAGACTTAAAAAAGAATAACAATACTGTGTATGATGTTGAATGAGCATTCACACAATGAATCCCTACCTATGATAAGACTCCACTAACCTGAACCAATAGTTTAAAAGAGAAGAAGCTGTTTGAAAAGTGATTAGATCATGGTGGTTTTGTTATTCCCCGCAGCATAGACATAAACAGCATGGCTAAAGACCCCAGCAAAGAAGCATTTCTTCTCAGCGACTGCTGCTGCTGAGTGCCCAATTAAAAGCACAGCACCTTTGTAATGCCACAACATCAGGCAATACAACATGTTTCAAACCCATTCAGCTACATTGAGGAATCAAGGGTAAAGGGGTTACAGAATGCTTACCACTGCTGAATGCTCGGGGCCCTCGGGGCCAGTAACAGGCTAATCTGACAGATATTTCCATTGTTGCTGTTGGTAATCTCATGGTCCTTTCTTTCCCTCCCCCTGTATTTTCCTTCTCTGTCATCCTCCTCCTCCCACTGTGTTTTCTCCGCCTAAGCAGAGCATTGCCAGGCCACCAAGATGGTTATAATTATCTTGACAAACGGAAATATGGTCGTTGGATTTGACATGGCCATTTTCACTTTAATTGCTGTTTAGATGCCAGCAGCGCCTTTTGTCATGCAGCACAGTTTAATCATTGCAGGGGAGAGAGCTGGTGGGTGTGCAGCCCCAACTGGAGCAATCAGCATGGCAATAAGCTGAAGTATCAGCTGTAACACATAAACACAGACACTCACTCATTCAGGCACACAGAGCCCGGTAGGACAACCCGTTTTTCACTTCCAACTCGTTAAATACTGACACTTGGTCAGTGGCTCTCAACTTCAGATACTGATGCAAAAATTACCCTAGCATCTGTCTGGAATAGTGTTAATTTTGTCACCTATTTTTAATTTAGTCTTAGTCTTAGTCTTGTGCCAAAAAATGTTGTTAGTCAAGTTTTAGTTGACTAAAAGTCTCACCATTTTAGTCAAGTTTTAGTCAAAACATTTGTCTTTTTTTTAAATAAATTATTTCTGATAACCATTTCAGTCAAATAGTTATAAAAATAAATAAATTAAATAAAGTTATATAAATATTGAGCCTCTTCCTTATTTCACCAGTAAACGACAAAAACAACCACTGCATGGCAAAGGGATATTTTACACTAAAATAAATGCAGCACGAAACTGGCGAGGCGTATTTCAAGTGGCAGCTGCAGTCTTTTTTTTGGACATTGGCGCAGTCTTGTCATCGTCTCGTCTTAGTCATGGAAAAAAAGGTTGTTGACGAACATATTTAGTCTCGTCTCGTCTGACGAAATTAACACTAGTCTTGAACACACCGGGCATAGCAGCAGCTTGACCGCGGCGCTGTAAGATGACGTAGTATTAAAAGTAACAACAGTTGCGAGTAGTATGAAAGACCGAAAATTCATGTAAAGAGGTTGGTTGGTGGATGGGTCAATCAACACAGGACTTTTACCCAGGAGACCTGTTCTTGTGCCAGATGTCAGTAAAACATACATCCCGACCCAGAGCATCAGAAAGTGATCCCGACCCAGAGCATCAAAAGGCGACGCCAACCCAGAACACCAGAAAGTGTCCCGTCCTAGCGCTTCTAAATGTGAAGCCAAAGGGCTGGACGCTAAATACTTTTTGCGTCAGTAACAAATGCCAAAGGCACCAGACCAAGCGTTGCTTTTTGACACGCTGGGAGTGAGAATGTGTTGAGTAGGACAAGACAGAGCAGACAAGTAAAAAGTATTTAGTAAGACAAAACCTTTTTTGTGTTTTGAGGCCACATTAGAGGAGATGATGGACTTCTGTTTCCTGCTCATCTTTAAAACTATTGTAAGACTTTAAAATAGCAGGTTGATACATAACAGACACGGCATACTTTATTTAATCAGGTAGTATTTTTGAGATTTTTGTTTCAATAGAGACAAACCGAGGGCAAAAAACTAAATAAAATCAATGAAAAATATGCAATTCATTCAGTCAACAACATGAGCACATGCAATTATCAAGTTGTCCAGACAACTCATTAAAAATGTCAGAAAGTGCACTTAAAAAATGCACTCACCCAAACGTAATGTGACGTAACTGGGTGACACTGACATGCGTGCCATACAGTATATGACATATATGTGATGAAACTATAGGCAGTGTTTGACCTGTCCCTGTGCACATCAGGGGTTTTACACATACACAGTGAAATTGCTCCAAATCGAGTATGATAATTACACAGGCGTCCTTGTTGTTTGCATCAGCATGCAGCTTTAAATATGGAAGCAGGTCTAGATCTGGAGATAAGGTGAGAACATCTCTTGCCTGTGAGGCGCCTGGAGGCTGCACACTTTCCCACTCGTTGTTGCTAACAGTCCTTTGAAGGGCCATAAGCAGAATTTAAAAAAATACAGAGGTCCAAAAACTGAGCTTTTGATTTCCCAGATCTAAATATATGCATTTTAAGATGTTTGGAGAGCAAACATCGGATAAAAACATGTAAATGTAGTGTGTAAATGTCACACACTACAATCTGGAAATACAGAAGAGTTGACGATGTGGGTGATAGAATGCAAAACCGATGTTACCTTGTCATAGTTGAATAACGACAGTTCGGTGGGTAAATAGGACATACATATTTACCCCTTTACTATGAAAATCTCATATTTTGAAACTGCTGCTGAAAACAGGCGCATCTCAACAAAGCTAGTTGCTTACGTAAGCATCTCAAGACCTGTACCTTTGTCACGCCCATGGGTGTATTAAGAGAACGGTCACGCCCCGACATTTACATAGGCTACACAACTGACCTGAGATCAGGTAGTCTTCTGAATCTAGGTCTCGCAGATCTCTGCTATTCCATTACAAAATTCACTTCTGAAACTTTTTTATGCAAGAAATCAACTATATAAAGCTCAAATATGGGCCGTTTTACGAAAATGGATGGCTAATTTGCAAATTTTGTCCGACTGTGTGTCGGAGTTCAGCGGCCGGTGCTGCCTGGGTTGTGTAAGAAATAAAATAATCAGTCAAGCTGGCTATGCTTTATGAGGATACAAATCATAGTTGAATTATAGTTGTGTTTAGTGGAAGAGCACTGTGACAGCTTAGTCATGCAAAATGAGAAAAGGATACTGTTGTACGTGCAGAAAGCAGCACTGTATGACGGTGGTCAGAAAGCAACAAGAGTGCAGCAACAAAGTTAATATCAGTTTGATATCAGTTTGACCATGAGAATAAGTTACTCCTCAACCTGTGACAAGCAACAGCGGCGCATTGTTCTCTCTGACCATCAGCATAGTTAAAGTCTGCCTAAGAACTGATGAAGAGGGCGTGTGCCAAAAGACTGGGACCAGTCTGTGCACCAACCAGGGGAGGCTAAGTCTAAACCACGGTGCTCCTCCAACTTTTAATAAACAAATCAAAATGCTCTTAGAGACTTAGTGAATTCATGTATAAGCCAGAAAATTCAGTCTGATGAGAGAAGCCTGTGTGCCTGGTCAACTGGGACCCGTGTACACGTTTATGCTCTTATGATTTTACTTAAATAAATACTTGTTAAACTTTTAAGTCCTCTTCTTGCTTACTTAGTGGATTTTGAAACGCACAGTTGCTACATCGCCGCACTGCCTGTCCTCCGTCACAGACCCCGGCCTGCTGTGAGCTCGCTTGAGCTCGGCTGGCGGCTCAATACCCACGCAAACGTACCCTTTTCTGGGTGACTGGACTACCAAACGCCGCTGCCCTGACAGAGCTCCAGGGCCTGCAACTCGCTGTTCTCCCTCCCCTCTTCTTGCTACCGGCCGGCCGGTGAGTGACTGGGAGCGTGGTCAGCGAGCTTGTTACGCCCGCAATCTCTTACCACAGCCCACAGGTTCCAGTTAATCTTATAATTCGCCTTATTCACCTACGTCATCATCTTAAACCAAAACGAGGCTGTGTTGTACGGAAGTAACCGTTGGCCCTCTGTAGTCTAACTGTCATAACGTTACCAACAATGCCGCCACATTGTCGTGTTCCCAAATGTACTTCTTCCAAAAGAAAGAAATCCTATACAGGTCAAACCTTCCATCATTTCCCCAAAGATCCTGTACTTTGCCGTGAATGGATTCACAAAATAAGAAGAGATCCTGGTCGCCATTTCAAGGTAAGATATTAACATTAGCTTACAAACTACGCTAACGTTAGCTAGCCATATTTACGTTAACTAGCTAGCGTAGAGATACGTAGCTAAGCCTTCTGGCTAAATAGACATGGCTTGATAAGCCACGAACCGGTCCTTTTTAAGTTATAACGAGCGAGGGGCTGATTCGGGGGTAACGTTAAGCAAGTTGTAGCTCTTTAGACTAGCCTGGTCTGCTAAGCCGTGGCTAGTCGTGTCTTACAGCAGAATATAAACAAGGCGTGACCTGTGCCTGTTTATGATAACCATTGCTAATCTAGACCAAGTTAAGCACACAACTATAAACAGTAACATCCATTCAATATCTAATATTACAGATCCACGGGGACACAAAAGTATGTTCAGATCACTTCACAGAAGAGTCTTTTTTGAAGACCCTGGTTGGCATGCGAAAGTTGAAGAAGGGTGCTGTTCCAACATTCTTTGTCTGGACTGATAGCATCGTGAGGCCTGCAAGGAGGTCTATCGTCAGAGGAACTACAAGGTATATTTCTGTGCAGTTACATTCTTAGTCCATTATGTTTTTAAGACCTCTTTTCATGTGACTAAGTTTCAGTAATACTGCTTTCCAGTCATGCAACCACTGCAGTTGTTGAAGAGGATGTCTGGCAGGTTGATGTAAATTCCAGTGAGTTAAGGTAAGTGACGTATATCTCTCTGAACACAATTTTTCCCCCTATCTGATTGCTATGATCAGAGGAATTCTGTTGAAAATACAGTAGCTATCGACTCAGTACACTCTCAGTGCCTCTTGTTTATTTAACATAACAAATATATATAATATAGCCAGGTTAAGAGAGCCCCCTTTGTGACATAAAAAATTCTGGCTTTTGGCTCAACATACCTAGCTAACCCATCAACCTCACTTTGTAGTACACCCCTCTGTAGTTACCACTTAATCCTTTTGAAAATCTAAAACATGAAAATGATATATATTGTACCCAGATATATTTCATTCTGTCTGGGATCTAACCTTTCAAAAAGTAATATCTCTTTGTAGTAAACAATACTGAGTGTTAAAAAACTAATATTATTCTATATATTGTTGATGGTGACAGCAGATTTCCAGAGCAGCTTATGTTGAAGGTGACTGCTACTGACCTGTTCTACTTAGGGAAATATCACTTTTAAGAGAAAAGCATTGTTTTGCGTTTGGCTCGTACTTGATGCCAGGTCTTGCTACTGCTTTGTCCTCTGGTTTCCATCTCTAGATGCTTTGCATCAGACAGTGTGACAGCCAGGCCACCATAGAAGAATGTTTCAGTATCATCTAGAGCAGTGCTAAATGAGCATGGCTGTGGAGGTAGAGGAAGTTCAGGGTCATTTTCACTGAAAATGGACAGTGGACAGTTGGACACTCATTGTACTAAAACCCAGGGCTGGGGAATAACAATAATTTGACAAGCAGTTTGACACCAGCTGTTTATTAAAATAAGATATTTTTGAGGCCGAGATGCATATAAGTTTCAAAGTAATCAAATGATGTTACTGGGTTTGTGCATCCCTGTGGACGACATTACTGATTCGTTTTTAGCATCTGTGTTACATGTGAGACCTGAAGAGTACATTCCCCAACCCTACTTAACATCGCTGTGTAAACTGAGCAACACATGCCTTACTTACTTATACTTAATATTTATTAACTTTAATAACCAACAGTAGCACCCTGCCTTGCTTTGTAGTAACACATTGGAAACAAGTCATTTTGACTGATGGTTCCAATACACTTTTAGCTAAAGATCACATTAACTGCACATATGTTATTTTTAGTCTAGCAGGGAAAGATGAACTGTTGATATGAACGATCAAAATGAACATTTGAACGTTTAGCAAGCATGTTTGTTCTAGCAGTGGCACCACTCCGCAAACGGAGCAGTTTATCCACAGTCATAATACCTGAATGTTGTAAGGTGCCTCGTTTTTTCGCATTGAGCGAAAAGACTTAGCTCTCACACTGACTGTCTCGCCACTCTTGACTGTCGGGAAAATAATGTATTGTTAACACTCAAAATAACAGTCAGTCTGGTGTGGTTAATATATCTTAACAATGCTTAGCATCAGCTTGTAATGTTGTATTAGCTAGCTAACAAGCTAACTTTAAAAGTAACGTTAGCTAGCTAATGTTGATTTCAGAAAAAAAGCCGTAATCATTGTGTATTACCTTCCACGTCGTGCACATATCCCTCGATCCAGCTGCTGTAACCTTTCAGCAAAACAGCCCGAGGAATCTTGCAGTCGTTATTTGCCTATTTTTCAACATAGTCCACTGTTAATTCCGGAAGAGATGAAAGGTTTGTTGTCCACACAGGTACCGCCATGACGACCTGATTACGACAGACGCCCGCTGCGCTCTGTCACTGAACTTCCGGTTTAGAGTGTACCACCTAGCCTCGTTTTGGTTTTCAAGATGGAGGCGCGGTGAATAAGGGGAATGGATATGTGTGTTGAGTTATTTAAACCAACAATAAAATAAACAGGAAATAAACACCTCTTGTCCGCGAGTCTCATTGATAGAGCCGCGGTGAGCTGGAGTCCATCAATGAGAGCTAGCTAGCCTCCTCCTAACTCTGACATTTACAAAAATGCATTCAATTGAAAGCCGCAATCCAACAAGTGTTAGCTAAGCTTTGTAAGACCTTGGGGAACCTCTAATATACATGCCGTGACGAAATTCAAACTGTAAATATACTATAGTTATGCCGAAAGTGTAGCTAGCTGTGATATTTCCCCATTGTATTGAATGGGACATATAGCTAGCTAGCCGCTCCTCCTAGCAAGACCCTGAGTTCATAAAAATACCTGAAATTTAAATCGGACACAACGTTAGCTTTGTAAGACCTTGGGGTAGCTGTATTATAAGTGGCGTGACAAAATTCAAACTGTAAATATACTATAGTTATGCCGAAAGTGTAGCTAGCTAGCTGCGATATTTCCCCGTTGTATTGAATGGGACATATAGCTAGCTAGCTAGCTAGCTGCTCCTCCTAGCAAGACCCTTGGTGTGTCTCAAATCGCGCACTTCTGTACTTATACTAACTATTTGAGTACACTCAAAATGTCACTCGTCGAAGTGTGGTAAATGCAGTGCACTACAAGTAAGTGGATGGTGCACTCATAACGGTGAAAAAGTTGAGTGTGGATCGATGGACACTTTCCACACTCAACTGTCGCCATCTTGGCTACGTAGCGGAAGGGGCGGAGCTAACAAAAGGTGAACTTTCGATAAAGGCGGCCGAATACGCGACAGCGAGACCCAAATGTAAGTTCAACATTAGTCTTTTTGCTATACTTGTTTAACATATACGCAACCTGTTTATGTATGTGTGGTTAATTTTGCAGTCAGTGATGATTTTTTTAACGCGAATTATAACGTTTATTTGCATCGTAATTTGACGTGCTATTAAGCTAGCTTTAGCTAACCTTAGCTAGCTAACAGCGGCGAAGTTACCGGTACTTCTAGCTATGCTCTTTGATTTAACCACTGGCAAATCAGTTATAACCTAGCTAACGTTACATGTGTTGTGGTATACGGTTGTTGTTTTTAAACTATCGTCCTCACTGCAGACGATTTTAGCGTGAGATGTGTGTTCTGGTAAATATACATTAAGGTGCCAACGTTAGTAGTAATGTTACAGTACATTAATGTATGCTATGTTATATCATATTAACAGTGCAGTTTCTGTCCTGATCTGACTTATATAATCGTTAGGGACACGGACAATGCTGCCAACTTGAGGGAAGTCCTCCTATGCTGGAAGGCGAACGACCTTGGGGAGGAGAGAGAGGATTTCCCTGCTGGTCTTGTGGACAGCACGGTGCAAAGGCTCTGGCTAAACCACGATCAGATGTACCGCTGGCGAGCCAAAAGAGGAAGACAAGGGCCTCGATGACGGGTCCCACGCCGTACCGAGGATGTACCGTTAAAGGGATCCTGCTGTAGAGTCTGAAGTCCACCCTCAAATCACTTTCCCCATCAAAATACAGGGCCAGCAATGAATAGAACAATAGGATCTATTTAAATGTCTATTGTGTTGCCTCTGCTTTCACTCTTGTATTTTCACTGTAATTAATAGCTATTGCAATAAACACCCTTTATATAAACATATAATATGATTATTTTCTATGTTAACGTTATATGTCAGTTGGACACCATTTTAATTGCTCCAATTTTGCTAAATAACTCAAAATGGCCATTTTTGGTTATTTATTTTTTTTACAATGAATTAAGAGCAAAAGCATGAATATCATCATACCTGGATGTTTACGGTTGCATAAAACAGAGGGCAAAAACAAGCAACAATAAAAACAATCACATTCATTTTGATGAACAAGGCAGAAATGTATGGTGACAACAGGTGGTGAGAATGCTCTGCCCTGGGTATAATTCACAATTTCACAGAAGAAGAAGGAGGAGGACTGAGATGTTTTGATCGTCACTTCCGGTAAGTACATAAGGCAGTGCGCGATTTGAGACAATACTCCCCCGTCAAATTTTTACGCACTATGCAAGTAAGTACATCGTGTACGAAGTGCACTTCCCTTAGTGCACTACGGGAAGTGCACGATTTGAGACACACTACCTGAGTTCATAAAAATACCTTAAATTCAAATCGGACACAACATTAGTTTTGTAAGACCTTGGGGCAGCTGTGATATCAGTGCCGTGACGAAATTCAAACTGTAAATATACTATAGTTATCCCGAAAGTGTAGCTAGCTAGCTGCGATATTTCCACATTGTATTGAATGGGACATATAGCTAGCTAGCTAGCTGCTCCTCCTAGCAAGACCCTGAGTTTATAAAAATACCTGAAATTCAAATGAGACACAACGTTAGCTTTGTAAGACCTTGGGGTAGCTGTGATATCACGTGCCATGACGAAATTCAAACTGTAAATATATTATAGTTATGCCGGGCAGCCAGCTGCGGAGCCCCGGTAGTGCAGTATCCTAAAAAAAAAAACATAAGTCACACTAAAATTAAACAAAGAAGGATAAAACAGTAAACGTTACTTACACACAATGCCATTATCAGCATTGTAAATCTGGACTTACAGACATAACTCTGAGCAAATAGGAGGTCAAGGCCTCGTTATGAGGCGAGGTTAGTCTGTAAAAAAAATGTAGGGATAAGATCAATATCTATTAACGTATCGACAGTGGGGCAAAAAAGTATTTAGTCAGCCACGAATTGTGCAAGTTCTCCCACTTAAAAAGATGAGAGGCCTGTAATTTTCATCAAAGGTACACTTCAACTATGATAGACAGAATGAGGAAAAGAAATCCAGAAAATCACATTGTAGGATTTTTAATGAATTAATTGATAAATTCCTCGGTAAAATAAGTATTTGGTCACCTAGAAACAAGCAAGATTTCTGGCTCTCACAGACCTGTAACTTCTTCTTTAAGAGGCTCCTCTGTCCTCCACTCGTTACCTTTATTAATGGCACCTGTTTGAACTTGTTATCAGTATAAAAGACACCTGTCCACAACCTCAAACAGTCGCACTCCAAACTCCACTATGGCCAAGACCAAAGAGCTGTCAAAGGACACCAGAAACAAAATTGTAGACCTGCACCAGGCTGGGAAGCAGCTTGGTGTGAAATCAACTGTAGGAGCAATTATTAGAAAATGGAAGACATACAAGACCACTGATAATCTCCCTCGATCTGGGGCTCCACACACGATTTCAGCCCGTGGGGTCAAAATGATCACAAGAGCGGTGAGCAAAAATCCCAGAACCACACGGGGGGACCTAGTGAATGACCTGCAGAGAGCTGGGACCAAAGTAACAAAGGCTGCCATCAGTAACACACTACGCCGCCAGGGACTCAAATCCTGCAGTGCCAGACATGTCCCCCTGCTTAAGCCAGTACATGTCCAGGCCGGTCTGAAGTTTGCTAGAGAGCATTTGGATGATCCAGAAGAGGATTGGGAGAATGTCATATGAAACCAAAAAATAACATTTTGGTAAAAACTCAACTTGTCGTGTTTGGAGGAGAAAGAATGCTGAGTTGCATCCAAAGAACACCATACCTACTGTGAAGCATGGGGGTGGAAACATCATGCTTTGGGGCTGTTTTTCTGCAACGGGACCATGACGACTGATCCGTGTAAAGGAAAGAATGAATGGGGCCATGTATCGTGAGATTTTGAGTGAAAACCTCCTTCCATCAGCAAAGGCATTGAAGATTAAACGTGGCTGGGTCTTTCAGCATGACAATGATCCCAAACACACCACCCGGGCAATGAAGGAGTGGCTTTGTAAGAAGCATTTCAAGGTCCTGGAGCGGCCTAGCCAGTCTCCAGATCTCAACCCCATAGAAAATCTTTGAAGGGAGTTGAAAGTCCGTGTTGCCCAACGACAGCCCCAAAACGTCACTGCTCTAAAGGAGATCTGCATGGAGGAATGGGCCAAAATACCAGCAACAGTGTGTGAAGACTTACAGAAAACGTTTGACCTCTGTCATTGCCAACAATGGGTATATAACAAAGTATTGAGATGAACTTTTGTTATTGACCAAATACTTATTTTCTACCATAATTTGCAAATAAATTCATTAAAAATCCTACAATGTGATTTTCTGGATTTTTTTTCTCATTTTGCCTCTCATAGTTGAAGTGTACCTATGATGAAAATTACAGGCCTCTCTCATCTTTTTAAGTGGGAGAACTTGCACAACTGGTGGCTGACTAAATACTTATTTGCCCCACAGTATGTCCTTATACAGCAGAATGAATGAAATTCATTCAATGAAAGCATATTCTTAAAATCTTACCCTTGCTCCCGTTTGTTGTGCCTGCTACAATTTGTCTCCGAGTTGTGAAGATGGCGTACTGCTTCCTGTAAATTACAAGACCAAAAAGAGGCAGCCCAATGGTGATGGTGGCTGAGTGGCAGGTGGTAACTCGGTGGTGAAGACTGAGGCAAGAGGCAGCTCAGTTGTGGTGGGGGCCACAGGTGCAACAGATGACAGCAGCTCGGTGGTGGCTGAGTGAGTGGCAGGTGGCAGCCCAGTGGTGGTGGAGACTTACAGTTCAACTTCGTTCTACTCCATATAGCATAGGAAATAGAATATACCCTTAGTTGGTTGTCTCACGGTTGGGCGGCAGGCAGACAGCTTTACGGTGCAACTTGTGCCTCGTGATCAGTTGGCGCTTTGCTCTGCTGAGGTCAACACGAACGATGTTGAGTAGTCTGGAATCACAGGGGTCATCAAAGAAACTCTCTCGAAGTACACAGTCAAATATCTGGGTATTTAGGGTATCTAAATACTCATTCACACATCATCAGAGTTTAACAGAATTGACATGATGACTGTGAGTGCAAGAAAATGTTTGTAGACAGTAGGTCCAAGAATGAGGAACTGTCTTAATTCTATGGCCTTCCACCTGTCAAGTTCCTGCAATCCTCTTGGCTGGCGAGCAAACTCCCTTGGCAACTTTCCATTCAATGATTTCAGATGATCTGAAATCCTGCTCCTTTGTTTAAATGACAATTTGCACATATTAGGCCCTTGTTTCATGAAATGCAGCATTCTCCGAACCACACACAAACAGACCAAGTGCATGTAGTCCAAGGCAAACCCATGGATACATGAGATTCCGTCAACAGTCAGTGGGGATATCTGAACTTGATGATTCTTATATACCCACTGATGGAAACCGTCTTCAGTCTTTGGAACGGCCCCTGGTTCTTTGGCCCCAAGAACAACCCTTCTGTCATAGGTGCCTCTGATAGTGCATCACTCACAAGAATGATAAATGTTGTGTTTCTTAATGCACTTCAAGAATGCCCTGGCAGGAGCATCACATATGAATGCTTTCACAGATGGTTGAAGTGCTTTAACTCCATGAACAATGCCGTCTTGCTGCAACTCCTGGAGAAAGTCACTTAACTACTCTTCCACTGAATGTGGTTGAGCAACTCCACAGTAGACGGCCACAATGAAAGGAGCAAAGTCGTGAAAGTTGCAGAATATAGACCACATTTGCAAGCTGGAGGATTTAAAAAGGGGCACAACATCAATGTTAAAGCACAAATGTAGGTGTTCAACAATTCCTGGATGCTGAGACAAAACTTTTAATATGCCAGAAGCAACACCAAAGTAGGCATAGTGTCCACCACATTTTTCAATGTTGCTACTTTCTTTGGTTTTTGCAACAGTGTTCGGGAATCCTTTGGGAGCCGATGTCCTTGTCGCCTAAGGATCTCCAGCATCTCATTAAGAGCAGTTTGCTTGCAGCAATTCCTGGTGGCCCAGTCTGCAAGCTCCTCACCCAGGTTTCTTCTGAGGACTCATCAGACAGAATTTGGGTTTCTGAGTCAGATGATAGCACCACATGCAATATCTGAGTGATCAGGTGACAATGAAGGTGACAATACCTCCTCAGCCACACTACCCAGCATTCCATCCTCCTCACTCGAATTTTCGGCCAGTCCAAGGACTTCAGCATTACGCTTCCTCCAGTTCCTTAGATATGCCATCACACTGGAGCGATGCTGCAAAACACATTAATTATAGAACAATTCAGTAGTTCTGGGCAGTATACCGCTCTCATAAAGTTAGGCTGGATCAAAAACAAACTTTTCACAGGCTAAGTTTATATTGAATTTGTTGTGGTAACATATGCATGTGAAACCGCCCAATTTCCGACTGTAGCCGGCTAACGTACACCTTTGCGCTAGCCACAGACAGTTGTATACCAAAGGGTATTGGGTTTAGCAGTTGCTTACCGACCTAGGTTGTTACAGTTGCTTGTCAATATTGACTACTCATGCAGGGCATGAAGCCTATACTATAGGCTACTATTAATGTTGACACCGACACAACCATTGTGCTGTCACCTGCTACTCAGCCAACACCGCACGGGTGCAACCTGCTACACCTATAGCCCACACCCTCATGGGCTGCTTTAGCCTGGTAAAAAAGTCACCCAAAAAGAAGGTAAAATTACATATTTACATAACAATATAACATTTAAAATACATTTGGTAAAAACTACTATTAAGCTAAAATGTACAATAGGAGCACAGCAGACCACAATCAGACAAACATCAGACAAAGACATTAACACATGCACACACACAAGGCAAGAAACCAGCAGGGGGCAGCGAGAGCAGGTCAAGAAGTTAATGGTAATGTTGACAGTTCTGATTATCAATGAGCCATTTCTTTAACTGGATCTTGAATTTACTGTAGATTTCTGATGGTTATGGGGGTGAAGTTCCACTCAGTAGCAGCTCGAACAGAAAAAGAAGTATGGCCAAATACACTTTTCCTAAATGGAATGATACAATCTCCCCTCGCTGCACCACTGGTTCTGCTGTGATCAGCTGTTCGGATGTTGACAAACTGGTGGAGATGATAAACCGTGAATAATTTTATAGACAAGACATAGTTTTGAATATTTTACCATGTTTTCCTAGTTGAGTAATCTGTATTTTTGTAATATTGGACAATGATGGAAAATGCTTGGTTTCTTGTCCAGGATTTTAACAGTTTGTTTGTAAAGTGATTGCAGAGTTTTCAGAGATGTTACACTAGCTTGTGACCAAATGGGTAAACAGTAAGTGATATGTGAGAAGATCATAGAGTGCATGTACATTTTTGCTGCCTGTGTGGACATTTGATGGCGAATGTATCTAAAGTTACTGAGGTTGAATTTGATTCGATTACAGACCCTTTTTACATGTGATGTAAATGACAACTTTGAATCAATTAAATCCCCCAAATATTTGTATTCAGACACAATCTGCAGCTTTTCCCCTAAGACTAAAACATCAGGCTCAACACTAAAGTTTCTGTGGGACTTGCTGAAGAACATTGCTACTGTTTTTGATGTGTTCAACTGTAGGCGGGATTGTTTCAACCAAGCTGTACTATTAACCATGGTGTTAGTGAGCTTCTCAGCCACCTGATATGTACACTTCTATCCACCGTACATCCATATTTTAGTCATTTAGGCAGAAAATACATAATTTAAAAGTCAATTTGCAGCCACATGCACGCAAGTCAAAGACACACACCTGCAGATAATAATACAAGGAGCACACTTTGATCAGTCAGTTGAGAATGTGTAGCCTTTGATTTTAACATTGTCATGAGTGGGGGGATATGATCTATCTCATATATGATCTACACAATAGATAGACTCATAGGTAAACAATGGTGAGAATATTGTAGTCAAAATCTCCTTAAACCCAGATTTGAACTCATGGACAGGTGACTGTCACATGCTGCACACCGCAGACCTTAGTGGTCCCCTAATACTGTATCTTAAGTCTCTTTCCCGAAATTCAGCCTTGGTGCAGAATTACAGCCACTAGAGCCAGTCCCACAATGAGCTTTCCTTAGGATGTGCCATTTTTGTGTCTCTAGCTATTGAGGAGGAGAGAGGGCGGGGCAAGGTGGAGGGTGGGGCTGTGGCCTTGACCAACTGCCACTTTTCTCGTTTGAAAGCCATGATGTCTCTCTCCCATGGGTTGGCCAAATTCTGTGGGCGGGCAAAGCAGAGAAAGGGGAGGTAACCTTGCTTGTTATAACCTCATAACAAGCAAGATTCCAGAATGGCTCATCTGGAAAGCTGCTTTCATTTTCTCAAAGGCAAAGTAGGATACTCAGGGCTCGGTTTACACCTATCACCATTTTAAGCCAATTGGGGACCATAGGCAGGCTGGGGGAACGCATATTAATATTAAAAAACCTCATAAAGTGAAATTTTCATGCCATGGGACCTTTAATGCACTGCGCCACAAAGGAGACAACATAAATGTGAGAATACAGGGTAAATATTTTTTCAAATTGGTTGCACTCTAAGCCCTGGCGAACGAGACATGGCTGCTAGTTTAAGTGATGCTGGCCGCACAGCAACAAATAATAGTAGGCTCATGTTAAGTTGATTTGGTGACTTGCACCTCTTAAGTTTGTGTTGCTAACCTACCTAGGCTATGGAATTTAGTTAATTTAGGCCTACTGTTGGGTTTAATGACATTTCCGAAATAAGCTAAACAAACTTTTACATTTTGAGAATTCCTTCTAGGTAACTATCACGCGTCTATCATTAATGTAGTGCTCACCAAAATCATAGAAATGAACATTGCAAGACACTTATCACTTCTATGATCCCTGAAAGATTTTCTTTGTCTTGTTAGTTAGTTTTTTGAACATTTATTTCATTTAATGAGAGAAAACGGGGGAATTCTCCCATTCGCGTGTAAATCACACGTAAGCCCTTTTTTACTTTAAAAAAGCAAAACGTTAGTCTGGAGCCCTGTACATGATGAACCAATGAATAAAAAAAAAAAAAAAAGATGATTCACGGAATAAACTACGGAAGTCCATCATTAAGTCTCTGTTATATGCAGGTTTGCCAGTCCACGTGTTACTATACATTGTAATTAATTGTCATTAACCACCTTAGTCCAGACTACTGAAGTTTGGAAAATATCATGGTCCAAAGAACTCATCGCTGATGGCTAAATTAAGAACAGTGTCAGTGGTATGGATCCTAACATTAGAAGAGCTTTCTTAAAGAACATATTCTGATAATACCTATGAATGTTACACATATAATCCACGTAAAATTACAGGAAGATGTTTGACAATTAGTAAAACAACAAACATGCACACTGTGTCTGTCTTAAATGATAAAACATGAACTTGAGTGTGTGTATCTGTATGTATTATCCATCTAATCAGAGTGATCAGAGTCACAGTGGTGACAGATGTACTGTATGTGGGATTTCCAGCGGTGCAGTTTTTGTGGGCCCAAAACTTGCAATTTACACTGATCCACTTTTCTTTGGGTTTGGAATTTCCAAAGGGCTCCATGCACACAATGCAAAAATCATCTTCATCTGAGGTGTCCTCACCCTTATCTTTGTTCTTCTTGGATCTCTTTTTAGCTGTCTTTCTCTCTGCATTATTTTGTTTGTATTTGCTTTGCAAATATGGCCCTTTTCACATTCTTCTTACTACTCCTGTTCTTTTTTTCTTCCTCCAAGGCCTGCTTGACTGGTGTAGCTGTATAGATGTCTGACTTTCTCCTTCTCCTTGTCATACCAGTGGTCTTTCTTGGCCCTGCCTTGGGAAATGGTCTTACTTAGTTAAGGGCTCAGCAGGAGCAGAGGAGGAAGCTGCAGAGGATGTCTGTGGCAGATTGGAGGCTGCTGTAGCTGCCGAGGACACCTGAGACGGAGTGGAGGCTGCTGTACCTGCAGAGGACACCTGGGGTAGGGTGGAGGCTTCTGTAGCTACCGAGGACACCTGAGAGAGAATGGAGGCTTCTGTAGGTGCAGGGGATATCTGAAGCAGGGTGGAAGCTGCTGTTGTTACGAGGGAGTCTTGCTGGGAAACTACAGAAGCCATTGAAGCTGGGTCTGGACGGTCAGTCACTTGGGAAGGTGCAAAGTCATGGTCCTGAAAAATGTCTGGGTTAAATGGCCAAATGCCTGTGCATCTGAATCCAGCCTGTATGTTGCTAGGAGATGCAGCAGTGGGCAGGTTACATGCTGACAGTCCGACATGCCGCCACTCCGACATGCTTCTATTCAGACATGCTGCTATTCCGACATGCTGCTATTCCCTAACCCTAACCCTAATGGAAACAAAAATTGTCGGAGTGGTGGGACGTTTGAAAACAATGGAAGTGCCGCCGCTCCGACAATTAGACGTCAATGTCGGAGTGGGGGTATGTCGGAATGGATGGCGGAACCCAGTGGGCAGAGCTGGTCTCATAAGTGATGGCATATCATAAATGGTCATTGTCTTGGCAGGATTCATCCTCATCCAGGCATCCCCAGCTGAGTTTACGGCCTCCTTCAGTGGACAAAGACACTTCGATCTAGTGGTTGAAGTTTGTGTGAGCAATGTGGAGGTAGAGAGAGTAGCACAATTCCATTTACCTTGCAGTAATTAACTGCCTTCACTGAAATGTGCGAGCTGTGATTGTCAAGCAGGAGTAACACCTTCTCTGGACTGACTTTAGTATGCTTGGCAAAGTGCTCCAGAAACAAGAGAAAATCATTTTCTTGCATCCACCCTGATCCATTGCTGCTCCCAACACTACCAGGTGGTCCAAGGTGTATGAAGAAATATTTGTACTTCTTGCAAGGGAAAACAAAAAAGGGTGGGATGGAATTTCCCAGTGCTCGCACTGCACATGCCACTGAGCCCAAGGCACCTCTCTCAGCAGTAGTCATTGATCCAACCTGCTTCACTCCACGGTGTGCAACTACCCGGTCTGATGTCTGGACGGTGGTAACACCAGTCTCATCCATATTCCATATCCATCAAAGCTATACCTTTCAATAACATCCGCAAGCTCCATGAAAAATGCCTCCACATTTGTACGGGCCAAGCTAGTTGCCTGCGCACTTCTCATGGACAAGTTAGAATGCCTTTTCATAAAGCCTCACCCACTGTCTTAGCATACTGAAAAAAAGGAGTAGGATAGAGAAAATATGTGAATTGCGATTAAGAGGATGCTTGTAACATTTTCTTACATGGTGTTACAACCATCCCCACCCCTGTCAGCCAATGTTTAGCTAGCTGTATCAGCATGGTGGTTTGAAATTAGCATAGATGAAATGACTCACATTTTACGTAAGAACCTACTCTCTTACCTGATACAAGTTACCTAATTTTATTTCTAATTTACCTAATAAACTTCAACAGTATCAGTACTAATCAAAATATAGACTTGGTCCCAAAAATTACTTTCTTACCTGAAAATTGATGTTTTGGCTGTAAAATCTGCACACTTCTTCTCACAGCCTTGCAAATTCATATGCAAGATCAGGGAGGGAGTGGTTATACATGACATTTCTCACATGACTCATTGTTGACCTCATTGGTGAAAGTGATCCTGTTACAACTATCCCTTTGTTAGAACCATCCCCGGTCTCCCCTACTATGCAAGTACGACGGTTTTGGGAAACAGTCCTAATTTAGATTTTGGTTAGTTGAACACTGCATCGTACCATGTTAGTAAAAAGCTAACCTCCATAGTTACGTAAAACACACCCTTGGGCTGAAGTGCATGTTTTACCTCCCCTGCTGAAGTGTGCACCCGACAAAAGTCACCCTGTTGTCCAGTCTTTGCCTCAACATACATACATTCCTGTAATGACTCATGAGCCAGATGAATATGAAACTTAAGCATGATAGCCTAATGAAATGTAATTGTAACAAAATGCATGTGCCCCCCCATGCAGTGCTGTGAAATGACAGCATTGCTTTACGGAGTCTGAATATAGTAATATAGTTTTCTTGCTTTATTTTACTAAAATGCTGATTTGTTTATTTATTTAACTATATACAGTTATATTTATTGTCTGTCACAGCTTAGAGACAAGGTGTCAGTTATGCATCATGCAGCAGACATGGAGCACAGGCAGAATGCACTCACCACAACGGCGGTCTGACGCCCAATTCACACCGGATGTGTGGCGACTGCATGTCAGCTGCATCACCTGTCCGTTTTCATTAAAGCGGGCACACTGCCTATGTGACACACAAGCGTGTTGGAAGAATTTCCAATCAAAATGAGATTCAAAGTTTTCTGAAATGTTACCTAAATGTTAGCCTATTCACCTGTAATATATCCCTGCATAGGCTGACATAAACAGGGTGATAAACCACAAACAGCTACCCCAAATGCAATGCTGTCACATATTTTCTAATTCTAGGGTGGTATACCTTGTCAAAAATGAAACTACGGGAGTTATTCCACTCGAATGGTACCTATTGACAAAAAATAGGGGGGGGCTCAAGGACTAGAGTGCCTATTCACAGAAGAGACATGCGTGTTGGAATTAGTTTTCAGCTAAAGAGAAACTGAAAACATGTTTTAATCTGAATACCATTAACATTGCATAACAATGCAATACATATACATATAGACAATAAATATACTTTTATAATCAACAACTACACATTATCAAAGTGGAATAAAACATGAATTTGTAGAGTACCAAAACCAGACGTCTTTTGAGTGTAATCAGATTATGGCAATATCTTTTTCAGGTCATAATGAACAACCTGAGATAATATTAAGATGTCTGCTCTTTCCAGGGAAAAGTTACAGAGGGGATACATAAAATATCAGGCATATAACACACTATTTTAAGCGTTACATTTAAAATAACACACATGTAGCTCAGCGTAAATTTTGTCAGGGAGACGTCATTTACGTTTACTTGCTTCTCTTAAACTGATCAGCTGGTGGTTTGTGTAAACCAATCAGAATCGGGCACGTATGTTCAAGCCAATCACAGCATGATTACCATGTTTTAAAGCTGTTCTCTCTCCTGTCAGTTGTCTTTTCAGACGAGAGTGCGACCCGCCTCCTCCCCTTCTGCCTCCAGGTTTCTTCGCCCAAGGTGTCTCGGTCTTATCCGGCTGACTGCTCCCTTTTGGTTCTTCCGGTCTACGTATTTTAGTCGCCACCACCAGTGTCTAGACTCCATTGGGGGATATGTTTGGTTGTCTCTAAACCTCAATAATATATATATATATACCAGTCTAATCTTCAAAAAATTCTATGTATTTTCTTACTTTGCAATTGTATCTTACTAATAAATGTTTGCATATCTGCAACGACGTCTCTCCTGATTGAAATGGTTGCAGGATAGACCCTTTGCATGTTAGGGGAACGGATACACAAAATATCAGGTGAAAAAACGGCCTGATATTTTGTGTACACCCTCTGTAACTCATGTGTCGGATGTGTCGTCTTTTTGTAGTCAATTTGTAGTCCATGATGATTATTTTAAAAATCAGCTTCAATATCAGATTAAATTTACCTTTTATAGTATATGCAATTATAGTGTCTGCTGTCATTTTAAATGTGAACTAAATGTAAACATGCTAGGATTTAAATAAATAAAAACACACATGCAAAAAACATAGGCCAAGGCCTACAACTTTCAAGCTCATTCAGGATAGGTCTATTAGATGTTGAAAATGAGTTGCGTTGATTTACAATGAGTAATAAATCTACTTTTTCAGACATTACATTACGTGTGATTTAGCTGACGCTTTTATCCAAAGCGACTTACAATTGCGATATATCAGAGGTCGCACAACTCTGGAGCAACTAGGGCTTAAGTGTCTTGCTCAGGGACACATTGGTTGATGTATCACAGTGGGAATCAAACCCGGATCTCCCACATCAAAGGCATGTGTCACATACACTGCGCCATCACCACCTCTCAGACATTTGATCAGACATTGTTTTGACATAAATTTCACATCAATTTGACGGCTTATTTCCTGACATCAAATCAACAATTGATCAATTGATTTAATGTCAATATTGACCTGAGATGTAGGGACCAGAATAAACATGCCAGATTGATACCTTTGTTGGGCCTCTTTACAACCACAAGGAAATAATTACAAAATATAATGAAATTATGCATATTCATGCATGTCATACATGGTGGTCAAAATCTTGACTATTTGTTGATGTCAAATTGACGTCAAGGTGCCCGCTGGGAAGTTGTCATTACAAAGACATCAATAGGTTGTACTGTCTTGGCTAATGTCAAGTTGTCACAAGACAGAGATTGTTGTCTTCGTTAAAGTCAAGTTGTCATGACAAAGACATCTTGGACAATGCTAACTTTGCATTAAAAGTGTCATAATTTACCGAATGACACTTAATGACAACAGTCATGAACACTCAAAATGACTCCTTCATATCTGGCAAACAGTGTCAACAGTGAGTGTACCGTATTTTTGTCTATTCAATCTCATCCTTTTTTTTAAAAGCATATCTTGTTGGTTTTAATGAGTCATCTGTAATGTCCTTGAGCCTTTGGGAAAACAGACCGCTTTCTTCTAAATGCAAGTACAATATTATTTTTCTTTTTTGAAAAGAATGGAAGTACAGGCATGTCTCCTGTCAAGCCTTGATCTCTCTCAACCGGCGCTTTCACATTTTCTGAGGTGGAAAACTGCCCCATGTAGCTTAGCGATACAAGGTTCAAACAACAAGCAAGGTCAACCTGATTACAGTCTGTGGAGTGAAGCAACATACTGTATTTGAAATAAATATTTTGCTGTTAATTCTTTCTTTGAATCTTTCATTACAAAAACAAGCTCTCTGAAGGCCCTTGAAGGTTTGTGTAGGATGTCTTCTAGAAAACAACACCGGGTTCTTTTTAAAAGTCAAACCAAAGTATTGAACTAGTGTGTCTCCAGAGCTTTTACTTTCATCCCGCTAAAACAGGAGGATGGCCTGGACATGATGCCCTTTCAGAAGAACAAGAGCCTATTCACTAATGGAGCCTTAACTGGATTATATCCTCCTTCATCCCTGCAATGAAGGTCAGTCTTTGCTATCACAGGGCAAAAGGGACTAAGTTTGTTGACATAGTTCCAGTCAGTGGCCCTGCTGCATGATAGATTTAGAATTAGATATGAGACTGATTTGGTCTTCTATTTAAGAAATGATCTGATCTGGTCATCCACCAGATATGATGAATGGGACCTATCTTGATTTAGTACATATTTATTGACTATTACTACGCTGGTCCTTTTTAGGAAGCCTTCTGAGATATATTGCTTCTGACTCACAGTTTGTCTGGGCTTCAGGAGGACATTAATCACAGAATTAGTACTTAATTATGAATTTAAATTTGCTTAAACCTGCAATAGGAGACTTTTGGCAACTTAAAGACAGCAAAAACAAGCTGCAAATGCAAAATTGACAAAGTTTTGAGTTTTTATCCAAACATGTTAGGAAACTGTTGCCTTAGGGTCAACTTAATCGAGTCCAAGACCAGGCCCAGTCAAGGCCAAGTCAAGAACATGTCCTACAATCCGGTCTCACTCCAGGTCGTGAAATAGTCACGTTATTTTGATTTATTGATATGTTTACAGGTCATGATTTTGACGTTTATTTCGTGTACTGTTGAGGTTTAAAAAAGTTAAAGCCAGGCTATGTTTGGAAAACAATGTTTAATGGGGTCTGCAGCTAAATTTAATCAAGTAACTACACTAATCAGCATTTGACTGCCTCATCCAAAACCTAGCTTCTAAAGAATTAATCAGGTCATGTCTGACATTTAGCATATGAAGAAGACTCATTGTCCCCACAGGAAAGGTAACTATTGTTTCTGGTTTTGGGGAGCCACTCCCTGCAGGGCCAGACGTGATTAGAACAAAGGAAATGCAAACTGTAAACTTGAACAGAATCGGCACTACCATGTGAAACAACCTTTGTCTGTGACCTGGAGTAAACCTAAAATCAGAGGTGTGTCTTTAACCTGGGACAGTTTCCATTCAGGGAAACACCCACAATTCCACAGGAATATAATTTGGAAACTGAGGTGATTTCGGCACTTCAATCTGTGACCCACAAGGGAAGCAGATGGAGTCCGCTGTTTACATTGTAATTGTTTGTCATGTCGCATGACTGTTCTTCTGTAACTCCGCAAGGAGAAGCATGAGATCAGTCCGCTGTCAGCTGCAGTGTTTTATGTTTTATGTTTGATTGTGTTTTGTCTTGTCGTTTTCATGCAGTTTCATTAAACCTTTTGCTTAACTTTCAATTCGACCACAGCCTCTCCTTTCTCCTCCAGAAATCAGAACGAACACATCTTTTAGAGAATTCCCAACAGTACACGTCACGAATTTTGAACGTGTACAGGTCAACATTTTTGAACCTGCTCTTGGGGACGCAACAACGGGGAAATGAGGCGCCACACGCCGGCCACAACAACAGGATGGACCGCCACATGTGGGACGCGATCCCCGGGCGCATCCCCAGGTGCAGGGGCACACAATAACGGGGAAACGAAACGGCACACGCTGGCAACAACAACGGGACAGGCCGCCACTCGCGGGACGCGATCCCGGGCACGTGGGCACACAACAACAGGGAAATGAAACGCCACAACAACGGGACGGTTGTGGTTAGGAAAAGAAGAACGGGCGAAGGAACCATCACACGCGGGACACGCCGACAACAGCGGGATGGTTGTGGTTAGGAAGAGAATAACGAGGAAAGGACGCGGGACGCGATCCCCGGTCTCCGGGGTGAAAGTCATGTGTTGTTTGACCCATCCACCATCCCGACCAACCTCCCTGCGCAGACTTTCGCCTTATCAATACTACTCGCTACTGTCATCATTCTGTGATCACGAAATATGCTTCCCATTGAAATACATTGCTTTAAAATTTGTAATCACCACACGAAAAAAAACGACATTATCGTCTCCTGCCACGACTCAATAGATTCAATAACGTGACTATATCACAAACTGCCATGAGACCGGGCTGTGTCCTAAGGCAGTCAAGACCTAGTCCAGAGCAAATTGAATCCTTTTCAAAGCTATAATAGGCAATAGTTTCTTTCCAATGCTAATGTAGTGATTAGGTTGGTTGTTCAGTCAATGATCGGTAAAGGCAGATGGCCACCCACCAAGAGCCAGGGTCTGCCTAAGGTTTGTGCCTGTTAAAAGGAAGTTTTCCTTGTCGCTGTCACACCAAATGCTTGCGCCTAGTGTGCTAGTGTGGCCTAGACTCTATCTGTAAAGCATCCTGAGATAACTTCCGTTATGAATTGACACTATGAATAAAACTGAATTGGATGGACAGAAATAATTGTAGTGCAGGAACACAGAATACTTTCAATTCTGACAATGCCACCTCCTGTTGAGGGGCAGATGGAACCCTTGAAACCCTTAATATGTTCATTAGTGTATCACGTGTCCAACTCTGATTTCCCCCCCCAACAGGAACAATTAGCAGGAGGCATATATTGCACAAAAGTAGGTTGAGTTTTATTACAAAGAAGTAGTAGTAGTATTTACCCAATTTAAATAGCAGGGGTAAATTAGTTAAATAATAAATTACAATTACAGGCGCTCGGTTTAAACAACTGAACGGAGTACAATGCAGTATTGTGCGCTTTGGATACTTTAAGTGAATGTAGCCATGTCTAAACAACAGAAAAGCTCATCAAAACGCATCCAAGATGCAAAGGCATATAGGGAAGGACTTGGACCACAAGAAAAGGCGCGATATTTCGAGAAATTGCGGTTTATTGGCGGTGCAGATCCCTACGAGTTGGCTCCCTCTTCTTGGATCCATGACGACCCGGTGATTCTTCCTTCAGTTGCATATCCCGATATAGTCAACTCCCTGGTTTTCTCGCCGAGCCCATACACAGTGGAAGACCTTAAATCCTTCAAAGATTTGGAGGCCTATAACCAGATGGTGTGTGGAAGGGTGAGGGAGACGCAGTACCAAGTTAACAACGACCGTTGTTTTGTGAAGGCCGAAGTAAGTCATGCAATAAAGTCTTTAATCAACCTAACCTTAACTGTATGATATCATTGAGATACTCAAGGTGTAGCCAAGTGACTATCAATCTTTTTTTTTTTCATTTCAAAGACCCCCAGTTAGCTATCTACACTGTACACTATCTGAGTTAGTTTCATAGCATTTTATTCGATCATTTATATGGACATGTACAATCTGACACCCAACAAAAGCACACACTATTAGATCGAAAAAGAATAGGCTGAAGCTATCAAGCTTATATATGCCTACTCTTCAGTTAAAGACGCCTGGGGGCCTCAATTGTGAATTAGTGATGCAGATAAGCCTACCTGTTATAATTATTAATTGATATTTTGTTTTGAGTAAATGGTGAGAAACTATTTTGTTATTCTTAGAGTCTTATATTTGGTTTTCTTGTCTTTTATTTAGGTACTCCATTCTCAATCAATCCGAGAAACACCCCTCGAACCTTGGATAATCGCTGAGAAGTCTGGTCGTATACTTGGAGCCAACTGCACATGTATGGCTGGCCTCGGAGAGACATGCACACATGTTTCTGCATTATTGTTTCTCATTAAAGAAACAGTGAAGTTGAGGGACTCAAAGACAGAACCGCAAGAAAAGGCATATTGGCTGTTGCCTACTGCACTGTCAACGGTGGAATACAGGGAATGCCGGAAGATTGACTTCACTGTAACAAAGAGATCTCAAATAAAAGAGTTGGCAAGATGAATTATGCTTTTGAATAGTGGATAGTCACTTGAGGAACAAAGTGCTAGTAATTTTTCTACTGATAACAGTTAGGAAAACACAACAGCCAACCAGTGATGAACTGTCATCAGTATTCAGTCCTCTTAGCGCAACTGGATCAAAGTCTGCTATTTTGTCCCTGATTGAGCCTTACTCTGACAGTTTTGTCCCCAAAGTGATTGGAGAAAACTTCCCTCCTGTGTTGCGAAAGGATGAAGCAGTTCACATGGACTATAGTGACCTATTCAATCAGGAGAGACTTCGTTTGCAGATATGCAAAGATATTTATTGTACAACTGTATGATATTGAATGTACAAAGTCTTTTGGAGATTGGACTCCATCAAATCAATCTTCTTAAAGGGGTAGGGAATAGGAACATAATCCCCCGATGGAGTCCAGACACTGGCGGCGGTGAAGAGACCAGAGACCGGACCGAAGAGGCAACGGAGCGGTCAGCCGGAGAACACAACCACCGGAGGCGGCAGGGGAGGAGGAGGGACGAGCTGATTGGTTTAACTGACATGTCACTTCTTGAACAGCTGATTTGATTTAAGAATGAGTAGTAATTGGGGCAATGTCTTCCTGAAAGAATTTGCGCTGAGCTTCATTTGTCCATGTGCAAAGATGTTGACATTTCAGTATCAGAGGAGCAAGCAAAGGCAGTTGAGGCCACTACAAGGGATCAAGCTTCCTCTAAACTGTTGTTATGATTTCATGCTGGTCGAATTACAGCATCTAAAATGAAAACTGCCTGTTGCACTGATCCAAAACAACCATCACAGAGCTTCATTAAAAATATGTGCTATCCTGAGTCATACAAATTCACATCAAAAGCCACTACCTGGGGATGTAATCATGACAAATTTGCACGTGACATATTTTTAGATGTACATAAGGAATCTCATGAAAATGTGAACATACTGTGACAGTTTGTCTAAATCCGTTTTGTTTTGTTCTTTTCTAAATGGGGTGCCAGCCAGGTCTTTCTCCTGACATCTAAGATAAGATAGTTCAAGGTTTAGGTCAGTTGTATTTTGTATGTTTAGTTTTGGATCTAGGTCAAACCACACAAGCGCGCATATATAAAAATGTACACCCTATACACATTAAACAACGAAAAGATAAACCCAACAAAACACAATGCACATTCCAAGGTTCAAATCAAAGTTCATGTAATTAACACAAAAGGTAAGCCAAACGCTCAAAGTCCCACAAGAAAAAGAAATTTATTGTCCAAGTTTCCAAGATAGGGAAAGCCACACAAAAATCCAACAAAAACAAAGTCCGCCTCAGGTTTTCTTAACTTAGTTCCTGTCTTTTTTTGAGCACAACAAGGAATTGGTCAGTTCAGTTCAAGCACAGTCTTGTTGCCCCATAGTGCACAGAAAATAAAAAATAAAGACACCTTCAGGAAAAGAAAAAAAAAGTTTGTTGACTTACAATGTTATTCCAGTCAGTCAGTCAGGTAGTCAGTGCAGTCAGTCCGTGAATCCAGTCCGGAGTTTAGCAGGAGTTTTGGGTGAAGACCGCTGTCGGTGAGCTGCTGAAAGGTGAAAGTGAAGTGATTTGGGGTTTGAAGGTAGGCCGTTCAGTGAGGAGCTGTCAGTGGCGATTTAAGCGAAAACGTTTTTAAGGGATTAATACGACCTTAACTGCAAATGCCGCGCAACTGAGCTGTAGCTCCGCTGACCCTTTAGCTGCTTCCTTTCCGTCACGTTCCACTGACTCCAACTACCAGGAAGTGCTTTCCGTCTCCTCCCTCTCAAAATCACCGGGGCAGAGTCGGCTCATCATCTGTTTAAGGGGCGGTCCACTGCACAGCTGATTGAAACTTTTAAGGTTGTCACACTCCCTCCCCCCTGAAAGAAGCCGGAACCTAGGAAGGCTTTCATTCTCCAGATGCAGTGTCTACACATCTTTACTCCGTAGAAAAACCCGGGAAGTCTTCCTCATCGCTTTCCTCTTCAAAGATATCAATGATCCGTCGACGTTGTTCTCTGTCCATTTCCTCAGCCGTGGGATAGCATGGCTTGAGTTGGGCCACGTTAACAACACGTAGATCTTCTCCTGCATCTTCCAGAACCACCTCATAGTTTAAGGGGCCTGTTTTTCTGGTGACTCGATAAGGACCCTTCCACCGTGATGCCAGTTTAGCGGAAAACAACTTATCAGCCTTTGAGTAAGGGGGAGTACGGATCCAGACACGATCTCTGTCGGAGAAATCACTGTCTCTCCTTCCTTTGTCATAGTTCTTCTTTAGCCTTTGTCTCGCCTTATCCAGGTTGCCGTTTACGAGTTTCCTGAACTCCGCTATCTGGCTTGCAGTAGCATATGCAGGTGCATCAGGATCACAGAGCTGTGGCTTGAGCTCAGCATCCAAGGGGCCTTTCAGAAGACGTCCAATGTTGAGCTCTGCAGGTGTGACTCCTGTAGACTCATGAACTGCTGAGTTCAATGCAAAGCGGAATTCTGGTAAGTATTTGTCCCAGTTCTTGTGGTTTTCCTCCACGTATGAAGAAATCATGGCCTTCACATTTCGATTAATCCTCTCTGTCAGGTTAGTTTGATTATGGTAGGTCGAAGTCCTTTTCTGCTTGAGGTTCCACCGCCTGCAGGTTTCCTCAAAGACAGATGACACAAACTGGGGGCCTTGGTCAGAGAGGATGAAAGTTGGCACACCCCAGTGAGTCAGAATCTCCTTTCGTAGGATTTGGGAAACTGTGTCTGCTGTTGCCTTGCGAAGGGGAAACATTTCCACCCATCTGGTGTAATAGTCCACAAAGACAATGAGGTAGAGGTTGCCGTTGGAGCTTCGAGGGAAAGGTCCCATGAGGTCAACTCCCAACATCTCCCAAGGTTCTTTTACCAGAGTTTGTTGCAATTTTCCAGGAGGTTTCCGGGTCTCAGGTTTGTAGAGCTGGCAAAGATGGCAACATTTCACATGTTCTCTGACATCTATGCTCATCTTAGGCCAGTATACAAGGGCTTGCAACCTCTTATATGTTTTGTATCTCCCAAAATGACCAGACAAAGGATCGTCATGATAATGATGGAGAAGCTGTGGACGGAGTGATGATGGCACGTACACTTGGTAGTGTTTTGTGAGGTAATTGCACCACTCTGTAAACCTTGTCCTCCAAAATAGTAAACTTGGTTGTAAGATTTTCCATCACTTCTCCTGTTTCCATGATTTTATCATATAGGTTTTGGATGACCGAATCATTTTGCTGGGCTTTCCAAATGTCCTCATCAGTAACTTGAAGACCTTCAGAGGTGTCTCTCTTGGAACGCAGCACCGCAGCACAAGTGGCAGGTTCGTGTTGGAGGTCAAGAAGGGGAGCTCTTGACAGAGCATCCGGCACTGTATTATACTTTCCTTTGCGGTATTCAACAGTAAATGAGAACTCCTGGAGGCGGAGTGCCCACCGGATAAGCCGAGTGCTGGGCTTTTGGGTTTTAAAAACCCAAACAAGAGATGAATGGTCCGTAACAACTGTAAAGTGCCTGCCCTCCAAGTAATACCTCCATTTCTCCAGGGCCCAGACGACAGCAAGGCATTCCTGCTCTGTTGTGGAGTAGTTTCTCTCGGCCTGATTCAGAGTACAGCTGGCGAAGGCGAGGACTTGTTCTGCACCCAATCCAGTCTGTTGAGTCAAGGCAGCCCCTAAGCCAACGTCACTGGCATCAGTGTAAACAACAAATTGAAGGTTGAAGTCAGGATGTCCCACGACTGGTGGAGAAATCAGATGTCGTTTCAGGGCCTCAAACGCTGCCTGACACGGAGGGGTCCAAATGAACTTGGCTCCTTTCCATTTAAGTGCGTTGAGTGGTTCAGTCAGTTGTGAGAATTGAGGCACAAAGCGATGATACCATCCAGCCATCCCAAGAAACCTTTGCAGTTCTTTGAGGTTCTGAGGCACAGGGTAATCCTGTACTGCTTTTGTCTTCTCAGTGTCAACTTCAACTCCAGCAGAGGAGACGATATGGCCCAAAAACTTCAACGAGGTCCGGAAAAACGGACTCTTTTTCATGTTCACGGTCAGGTTAGCCTCTCTTAGCTTTTCCATAACGGCCTGTATGTCCTGGTTGTGCTGCTGAACTGTATTGGAGTAGATAATGATGTCATCTAAATACACAAAACAGGTTTTTCCCCGCAGGTCCCCAAGAACCAGTTCCATCAGCCGTTGGAAGGTGGCTGGGGTGTTTTTGAGTCCGAATGGCATTACCCTGAACTTGTAGAGGCCAAAGGGACAGATGAAAGCAGTTTTTTCTTTGCTGTCTTTATCCATCTGAACCTGCCAGTAACCGCTATTGAGGTCCAAGGTAGTGAACACCAAAGCTCCAGCCAGCGACTCCAAAATTTCCTGGATGTTAGGTAATGGATAAGCATCGGTGTGAGTTGCTGCATTCATTTTCCTATAGTCCACACAGAATCTTAGTTTTGGGTCATTTTTCTTAGGTACCAAGACGACTGGAGCAGCATACGGAAAGATTGATGGCTCGATGATGCCTTTGTCCAACATGACCTCTACATGCTCTTTGATTACTTGAAGTTTTGTTGGTGATACACGATAGGGCTTCTGTTTGATAGGCACTTCATGGGTAAGGAAAATTTTGTGTGTGAGAACACGAGTGCATCCCAGTGTTTCTGAACAGACGTCTGAGTTTTCCTGTAGCTGACACAACAGCTGATTTTTCCCAAATTCATCCAGATGAACATTGTTGCAGGCGGTCTGTAGGAGGTCATGGCAGGGGGGCAGAGGAACCAGGTCCACAGGAGCCACAGCAGAGAAGAAACGCAAGCTGCGAAGGAAGAACCGCATTAAGTCCTGCTGCAGAGTCTCTCAAAAACTGGTATTGCTGCTTTTTGTTGGATTTAAACCAGTAGCGATGCTCAGAGACATCAAACTGTAGGCCGGAAATGAATGTGAAGTCCAGTCCCACAACTGCAGGGAAAGCAAGGCTGCGAGCGGGCAAGATGACACAAGGTATAGTCACTGGGTGTAACTGCAAGGTAAGGTTCATTTCACACCAACCTAAAGGTTGTCTTCCTTCTCCATCTCCATCTTGGGTACAAGGGCCCTCTAGTCCAAGGCTTTAGTACGTCCTGCGGTCTTTTGATTCCTGACCACACATTTTCATTTATCAGGGTGTACGATGAACCAGTGTTGAGGATAGCGGTTCCCTTCCATGGACCAATGGTCAGGGGAACCCTCAACTGGCAAGGAAGCAGGCTTCCAAGTGGGGATGAGGAGGTGTTTCCAAACGTAGCGTCTCCCAGGTAACCTGAGTGTGTGAGGGATCCCAGTGTCGAATGACCATCTTGGCCAGGAGTAGTTTTTGCAGCTTGCTGTTGTGAAGGTCTAGAAGAAGCTCTGTTAGAGTTCCACTGCGGACAGGAAGCTGGTGCATGACTTTCTTTAAAGCGCCAACAGCACACAAGGGAGGGTCGGTTTTGGCTGGGTTGGTTTGTTAGGACAGGATTTTCTCTGGTGTTAAGAGACCGGGCAGCAGATTCAGAGGTAGCGGGCTTGGGGGTTTTCCCCAATAAATTCTTTTTCTGTTCATATTGCAGCTGTTTTACCCGGTCCTTCTCAAGTTGCTGACCAAGGTGGACAAGTGCGTCGACAGAGGTGACTCTGCTACTTCTCAGCTGGCTGGCCAGTTGGGGGTTAATGTTTTTCAAGATCATTTTTAGGATTTCTTCTTCCTCAATTTGTGGTTTCCAGCATTTGCACAGCGACTGGTACATGTAGGCAAAATCTCGGATGCTTTCACCATCCCCTTGAACTCTGTTGCGCACCCTCTCTGCCAGTTCATCCTCATAGTCCTCTGACAGGAAGGCAGCACGGAACTGGTGTTGAAATTCCTTCCATTTGTGGATTTTATGGCGGCCCACATCCCACCAATCATGTGCAGTTCCATGAAGTACATTACGCAGGGTGGCAAGGAGTTCCTCATCTGTGAGCGGTGTGAGAGCAAGGAAATCGTCACACCTTTCCAGGTATTGGAGCGGGTCAGGTGCATCATTTAGTCCCCCAAATGTCGGAAATTGTAGCTTTATAGGGCTCTTACCCATGACTCTGTTTTTTACTTCTCCCTGAATGGTGGATCCACCTGGTGACCCAAAATTGACATCGGCCATGCCAGGATGTACGGTGGATTGCAATCTGGGGCGTTGTGATATGATCAGGGGCTTTTCCCCTTGCAGACCCTCAGAGGAGGTTTGCCCACTTGCAGGGGTAATGGTGGTGGTAACTTTGGATGCTGTCAATTCCTCAGACAGTGAATGTATGGTGTTTTTGCAGTGGGACAGCTCCTCCTGCAGATGAGCTACTGCACCGGACATCGGGGTGAGAACGGAGAAAAGATCCTTCAGCAGGTCAGTATGATAGTTTTATAGTCTCCAGCCAAGGAATGCATTGAATTGTGATTGCAGATATTCAAGCTGTTTATCCACATGCTTGATAATCTCCTTTTGTTGTTCCTGAAATAGGTCTGTCAGTGCTTTGGTTTCTTGTTTAGTATGATTTGTAATGTCTTTTATCATTTGCGCCATGTTCCCTTTTAGTTCCTGCCGGTGGTGACGGTGTTCCTCCACAATTTCCTGAAGGTGTTGCCTAATCCCATCGCCAGGATATGTCTCCCTTAAGGCTGAGGTCCTCCATGACTCTCGTCTGTTTGGACGGGTCTTTGTGGAGCTAAGGTCTGAGCAAGCTCAGAAAAAAAGTGATGTCCAACTGAGAATATGTTGTAGGAGGTAACTCCTCCGCAGGCATGCCCTTGGCCATTTCCAGTGGTGACTCTGCTGATCCTCCTTTCATTTTACTCCACCATGACTCTGATTCTGAGTAAGTACTTATTGTAGGTGATTTTAATATCCATGTGGACGTTGACAATGATAGCCTTAGTACTGCTTTCAACTCATTATTGGATTCAATCGGTTTTAGTCAAAGTGTGCACAAGGCGACACACTGTTTTAACCACACCCTCGACCTTGTGCTGGTATATGGTATTGAAATTGAGGATTTAATAATATTTCCTCAGAATTCGGTATTAACAGATCATTCTTTAATCACTTTCGAATTCTTACTACCTGACTATATTAAATTAGATAAAAGCTTCTACACCAGATGCCTATCTGACAGTGCTATAGCTAAATTTAAAGAAGATATTCCAACAGCATTCGACTCTATGTCATGCCGTAACATAACAGAGGACCTGCTACGACTTGCCTACGGACGACCTTAGACTCCGTTGCTCCCCTGAAAAAGAAGATGATGAAGCAAAGGAAATTAGCACCTTGGTATAACTCCCAAACTCGCAAATTAAAACAAATCTCGCGAAACCTCGAAAGTAAGTGGCGTTCCACAAAAGTGGAAGAATCCTGTTTGAATTGGCAAGAAAGTCTCAAAACCTATAGGAAGGCCCTAAGAAAGGCCAGATCAGACTATCACTCATCACTAATAGAAGAAAACAAGAACAACCCAAGGTTTCTTTTCAGCACTGTAGCCAGGCTGACAGATAGCCACAGCTCTACTGAGCCATCTATTCCTCTAGCTCTGAGTAGTGATGACTTCATGAGCTTCTTTAATGATAAAATTATAACAATTAGAGATAAAATTCATCACCTTTTGCCCTCAACTTCTGACGGTTCACCTTTAAACGCAGAGTCGCTAGAAATAACGACTAGTCTCGACATATACTTAGACTGCTTTTATCCTATAGACCTTCAACAATTAATGTTAAAGATATCCTCAGCTAAGCCATCTACCTGTCTCTTAGACCCCATCCCAACGAGATTACTCAAAGAAGCGTTACCCGTGGTAAACACTTCATTACTAGATATGATCAATATGTCTCTATTAACAGGTTATGTACCCCAGTCATTTAAAGTAGCTGTGATAAAACCTCTTCTGAATAAACCCACCCTCGATCCTGACGTCTTAGCAAACTATAGACCTATATCTAACCTTCCCTTTCTCTCCTTGAGAAGGTGGTTGCTAATCAGTTATGTGATTTTCTACATAGCAATAGTTTATTTGATGACTTTCAATCAGGATTTAGAAAGCATCATAGCACAGAGACGGCACTGGTGAAAATTACTAACGACCTTTTAACTGCTGCAGACAAAGGACTTCATTCTTGTTTTACTAGATCTTAGTGCTGCATTTGACACTATTGACCATTCAATCCTGTTACAGAGATTGGAACACTTGGTTGGCATTAAAGGAATTGCTCTAAGCTGGTTTAAGTCCTATTTCTCTGATCGATCTCAATTTGTTAATGTTAATGATAAATCCTCCAAGTACGCTAAAGTTAGCCATGGGGTTCCTCAAGGCTCAGTGCTTGGACGAATTCTATTCTCCTTATATATGCTTCCTCTAGGCAATATTATTAGGAAACACTCAATTAACTTTCACTGTTATGCGGTTGACACCCAATTATACTTGTCAATCAAACCAGACGAAACCAGTCAGCTAGCTAAATTTGAAGCGTGCATTAAAGATATAAAATCCTGGATGACCTATAATTTTCTGATGTTAAACCCTAACAAAACTGAAGTTATTGTACTGGGACCTAAACACCTCAGAACCTCATTATCTAAAGACATAGCTGCTCTGGATGGTATTGCCCTGGCCTCCAGCACTACTGTCAGAAATTTAGGAGTTATTTTTGATCAGGATATATCCTTTAATGCCAATCTAAAACAAACCTCAAGAACAGCCTTTTTTCATCTTCATAACATTGCCAAAATTAGGAATATCCTGTCTCAAAACGACGCTGAAAAACTAGTCCATGCATTTGTTACGTTCAGGCTGGACTATTGTAATTCCCTACTGTCAGGTTGCTCAAATAAGTCCCTTAAGACTCTCCAGCTGATCCAGAATGCTGCAGCGCGTGTTCTCACAAGAACTAAGAAAAGAGATCATATTTCTCCTGTATTAGCTTCTCTGCACTAGCTTCCAGTTGAATCCAGGATTGAGTTTAAAATCCTTCTCTTGACCTACAAAGCTCTAAATGGTCTAGCACCATCATATCTAGAAGAGCTCCTAATACCCTATTGTCCCACTAGAGCACTGCGCTCCCAGAATGCAGAGTTACTGGTGGTACCTAGAGTCTCTAAAAGTAGAATGGGAGCAAGAGCCTTCAGTTATCAGGCTCCTCTCCTATGGAACCAGCTCCCGATCTGAGTTCGGGGGGCAGAAACTGTAATCGCTTTCAAGAATGAACTTAAAACTCTTCTATTTGATAAAGCTTATAGTTAGGGAGTGAGGAGTTGCAGTGTTCACCTAACTGGCCCACCTGCTTCTCTTCATAAGTTTTAGATTAATAATACATAACAAAGTAGAGGGAGGCAGGCCAGCCAAGCCCGATCCGGCACGGGGAGTGTTCTAAGTCCGAAAAAGCTACCTCTCCTTATGACCTGTCTCTCTTAGTTACGCTGTTATAGTTACGCTGTTATAGTTCTAGACTGCCGGGGGACTTCCTTCCTTCCTTTGACACACTGAGCTGCTCTCTCCCTTTCTATTACTATTACTATTTGTGTGTATCCCGTCCCAGAAATGCTTGTTACTAATCCTAGCTTCTGGGGAGTTTACTCCCCGGAGTCCTTATGTTTTTTCCCCCAGCGTATTTCCTTGGAGAACGTTGGCACCAAGATCCTGGTTCCAGCTGTCGCCGTGGTCCTGCTGCACTCCCTGCTGAGCTCAGCGGTGCCCTGCAATGTCATGCTGCTTCCTGCTGAACCCTGCAGCTTCCCGCTACATCCAGTCACTGTTCCATTATTAATGTGACTATTATTGCCACTGTTAATCACACCCCCAACCGGCCCGTCAGACACCGCCTACCAAGAGCCTGGGTCTGTCCGAGGTTTCTTCCCCAGGGGGAAGTGTGTCCCCACTGTCGCACTGCTTGCTCTTGAGGGAATTACTGTAATTGTTGGAATTGTCGGGGCTTTGTAAATTATAGAGTGTGGTCTAGACCTACTCTATCTGTAAAGTGTCTCGAGATAACCTATGTTATGATTTGATACTATAAATAAAATTGAATTGAATTGAAATTGAATTGAATTGAGTCAGCGGCCATTTTGTTTGGGTTTTTGTACCAGAAAATAAAAAAAGTTTTATCTTCACAACGGTTGTGGTTTTATTTTGTTGAGTTTTTTGGTTTGTCATTCAATGGTAATTTTCAAGTCCGATCTGGGGAGCCACTTTTTATGTGACAGCGACCCTGTAACTGCTTCCCCTCCGTCACGTTCCACTGACTCCAACTACCAGGAAGTGCTCTCCGTCTCCTCCCTCTCAAAATCACCGGGGCCGAGTCGGCTCATCATCTGTTTAAGGGGTGGTCCACTGCACAGCTGATTGAAACTTTTAAAGTTGTCACAATACATGACACAGGTTTCTTCATAAATCCAAGTGTGCCATTCTTGGGTGCTTCTCCCGATGGCTTTGTTTCTTGTGATTGTTGTGGTGTCAGTGTAATTGAAGTGAAATGTCCATTCTGTGTGAAAAGTGAGTAGACAGTGTATCCTACTTGGAGGACAGTGAAGGGAAACTGACACTTAACCAAAACCACCAGTATTTCTACCAGGTGCAAACTCAACTTGGGGTGTGCAAACTGGAATCTGCCTATTTTGTTGTTTGGACAGAAAATGATTTGCATGTTGAGCAAATTTTATTTGATGATGAGTTCTAGGCTATGATATGCCAGAAAAGCAAGAACATTTTCGACACAGCCATTATGCCAGAGTTAGTTGGTAAGTTTGAAGTTGCACTTCAGGCACTTTGTTTTAATTCAGGTTAAATTATATTTAATTCATTTAGAATTGTGCACCTTTTTTGAAAATGTTCTTTAAATATTTTTGGCAGTTGATTTCAAGTTGGCGAGATTTTTGTAAAGCTTTTCTGGCAAAAAAAAAAAAGTTATACTCAAGTTACATACAAAATTGTGTTTACAATTAGTGTATTGCACTATAGTATAATGTATAATTTATAGTAGTGTATAGTTTATAAGTGTTCTGATAAAAGTGTGTTTTTCCTTTTAATAAATCTGTGTTCTGATGATAGTTATATGCTGTGTGTTCTAGAATAATAAATTACTATTAATTAATTATTCTGGGCTGAGATTTTCTAGAAACCTTCCAAAAAGGCTCAGAATGATGATGTTGGTATAATATGAAAATGGCTGGTGGATTTAAGACACAAAATAATAATTTATTGAATGAATCGAAAATGAACATATCTGTCAGTGGCTTGTTGATCTTTACATTGTTAGTTAATTCCATATCCTGGGCTGGGACACACATTCATACAGTTTAATAAAGACTTTAACTTATCATTGCACTTACAATAACGAGCGTAGCTGTCCTCAATTTAGGTCATCCTGTAGGTCTCATCTCCGTTTTTTCCTGCATGCACGTGTGTGATTGTGTGTGCATGTTTGTGTGTGTGCGCGTCAGTCGCGGGGAAAACAGAGCAACAGCCCCACCCGCTGCAGACAGCTGACATGATTGAAACAGCAGCAACTTTAGAGTGAAAAATCGTTACAGCATACATTGATGTTAAAATGTATACATTATATATGTATATATGTTGGCAGGATGGTCTGAAATGTTTTGCACGGTCTTTCGCTGTACGTTTTGTTGGTAAATGTGAGATGTTCGAGTCACACACACGTCTTGTCTTTATTACAGAAACAAGGAAATTAATTTTACCCGTTTAACTCACTCCCGCTTGGTCAGTGGCTGCACGTGGGACTGCCGGGATTGTGTTAGTAATGAAAATGCGATAGGGAGCCCCGGCTGTCAATCAATGTCTTCCAGTGATGCGGGCCCCTGATTGGACCAGGCCCGTAAGCAACCGCGTACCCTGCTTACCGATAGTTACGCATCTGAATCACTCAATTCTCATTGGCTACCTGCCAAAGTGGCAGGTAGATTGACAGTGTTACCCGGCAATTGCAAAATTCACCCGCACTTGGCGGGTGTTAATTTCATACCCTGGTCATTTGAGTCTGACTGCTAGCAGCGCCTGCCCCGCCGATTATACATGTCAAATCGGCCAAAATGAAGGACGACGGCCCATCGAACGGCACGGAACACACCGAATAGAATCAAGTTACTGACCTCGCCAGACTGTTCAACGGCCGATTATCGGTTCTATGTGTCCGGGCCTTTAGTCAACAGGAGCTAACTGTGACTTTCCACAAGTGAAGGCTGAAATTTGTACATGAACCATTCTACAACCTGAAACATGACATCAATGATATCAGTGACTATCCTTGAAGCAGTGGCTATGACACTTTGAATGCATATGACAGGAAGGTTGTGGAAACATTAAGCCTAATTATCATTAAGTCAATGTCAGCATCAACTGCTAAAACTTATCAAGTGACGTTTTCACAGGGTGGTGGGGAATAAGGAATGTAAAGAGAGTACTAACAGTATCTGGTATGTAGGTAGGCCAGTCAAAAATAAAACCTTTTCATCCTATGTCAGGGTGAGTTGTTGTAGTTACTTACTGAATAAAGATACATTTACTTTTGTCTTAGCACATTACAAATAGAAATAAACATTTAATTTGCAAAAGATTGCTTCTAAATTGTAAAATTCATGTGAATTTAAATTTAATCAAGTGTTTACAGTGGGTTATGGAGGACAAAAGAAATAAATAAATAAATGTGGCAATCAATGTATTAATACATAAATAAAAGAAGAAATAAATGCTGAAATAAATAAATCCATGGATCATTTGACTTATCCCTGGTGGGAACGAGTCTGTCCACAGGTGGGCATTTGACCATCACACACACACACACACACACACACACACACACACACACACACACACACACACACACACACACACACACACACACACACCAGTGGTTCTCAGTGTAGGGACCAGGGTCCCAAAGTTAAATTAACATTGGTCTACCAAAGGGATCTACTAGGACCACTGAAATTTTAAAGAATGAGAACCACTGATTTACATAAATTCTAATCCTTCAAAACTAAATAAATAAAAATAACCATTTTTGGAAACCAGGGAGACTGGTGGACAAAGATCAAACCTCATTAGATTAGGCAGTAAGGGAAATTCATTTTTCAAGCAAGGCCTTTCCCCACTACAAGGTCCAGCAGAAAATAGACTGAAAAATACCAACAGCAAGACAAAAGACACAGCATGGCTCATTTTGTGCATGTGTTATATCATAGCCGTTCTCAAACTTTTTTGTGCCAAGGCCCAGTAATGTTTGGCCCTCATCCCCTGTGCTCCACTTACTGTATGTAATTTTTTGGGAAAAGAAAGACTGTTACATTTAGGTGCTAAATAACATCTACAAGCATTTAGTGATGCACAGAGGTTAGAGAAGCACAATAGTGGCCCAAAGTTTCCCAGTATCTGCCCCCCTGGTGAGCTGGCACAAACATCTGGATCAGTCACAGCTGCATGGCCTGGCAACCCAATGCCATAGGTTTTGTTTCCAGATTTTGTGAGGAGACAATTTTGAGCATTAAACACTGAATTTTTATGCACCTATTTCTACCCTTTTCTACATCAATTTATGTTGGAAACAATTGAAAATATAGAAAAATAAGGCCCTCAGGCATTACTTTCAACTATTCTCTTGTAGATCAACTTTTTCTAATTTAATGTTATCTCTGCTAAGTCAACACACATGTAAGCCTAATTTACTCTTTCCTGTCAAGGTTTCAGCAGGTGGATCCAAACGCAAGACTCTTCCAGGCAGAAGTGCAGAACAAACACACTTTATTTTGACTCAACAACTACAAACGAACAAGACTCTCACAGGACAAACAGAGAGAGACGAACCGACAAGAGTCAAAGGAACACAGGGGTGTAGAAATACTCAGACCAATAAACAGAAAGACAGGAATTGGACAAGACAGTAACGAGCAATAGGTGAGAGTAGAAACGGAGGTAAACTAACGAGACAATTGGGAACAGGTGAGAACAGAACTGGAGGGAAACTAACAAGAGAGGAAGTGCAGACCATATAAGGGGATGGGCAGAGACAAAGACAGATGACAAACAGGTAACAACAGAACACATGGAACACAGCAACAAGCACAAATAACAAAATACACAAAAAGGCCACAAGAGTGGCACAAAGGCAATTAGTCTCAGTCGGATCCTGACACTTTCCTCCTCTTTTGCGTCTTTTGTTGGGGAAGTAATCTCTTTAAATGTGCATGTGGCACTTATTCATGTGAATCAGTGTTGTATAAAGTACTAGAAAGCAATATTTGAGTAAAAGTACAAGTATCGTACTAGAAAAAGACTTTGGTAGAAGTGAAAGTTACCCTTTAGAATATTACTTAAGTAAAAGTCTTAAAGTATCTGATATATACTGTACTTAAGTATCAAAAGTAATTTTCTGATATTTAATGTACTTTGAAGTAAAAGTAGTTTTTTTTTTTTTTTTTAAAAGCAAGTAGTTAGAACTTTTATTGTGGCTTTCTTATAGTAAAGCATAAAGCATATTCAGAGTTCCCATATCTTCTTAATCTCACTCATCAAATCAAAATCACATTCTTTTCTAGGACTTTTCAGGCACAATTCTCTTAATTGTTTGTTCAAAGAACAAACAGCATATTTTTAGAGCTGACATCAATGTACAGAAACATTTCTTGCAAATACAGCCACGGGTGTATGACTTCATCTTCACCACTACCCTGTTCACCACTATTGTCGGGGTGGTCGTCTACGATAAGGGAGGTTCTCCAGTAGGTGCTCGTGCTTCCATAGGAGCAGTGATTCGCCAAACCTCCCTTATTGCAGTCGCACACATTTCTTCTAATTTTATTTTTTAGTAACGAGTAACGAAGATGCTTAGTGGAAATATAACGGAGTAAAAGTATACATTTTATCTAGGAAATGTTGTGGAGTAAAAGTGAAAGCTGACATAAATTTAAATAGCGAAATAAAGTACAGATACGTGAAATTTCTACTTAAGTACAGTAACGAAGTATTTGTACTCTGTTACATTAAAACACTGATGTGAATCATACATAATTTTAATTAATTTATAAACCCCTGGACCTCAATAGATGCTACAATGTTTTTCACAAACAGGCGCAAACTTAGTGAGTGTCCTGTAAAATATCTGGGTGTCACCAACGCTCAGCTTTAAAAAAACATCTCAAAAGCTGGGCAACACACTGAAATTTAATCTAACTACAGAAACATAAGATAATTTCCTTACTGTTGAGGCATCTATTATATACCTCCACGCAATGATTATTCCAAATTCCAAGTTGTACTTAGGCATGTAAAACAGCCATAAGGCCACAATCATTATATAAAAGTGCCCTTAAGATTCATGACAAAAAGCCTTGTCACTAACATTATTATGATATTCTCACTAAATATGGCATGCTAAATCTTGAAAATGTTATATTTCACTCAAATGTTTGCTTCATTTTTAAAATAATTCATAATGCTTCTGCTCCTCCTCTGAAAAAATTTGTTACACTCTGCTCTGAAAAAACGCGGGTAACTAGATCAGCCACAAGGGGTGAATGTAGTCTTCCACAACGCAAATCTGCATTTGGGAGGACACCATTCTCCTTTGTGGCTATAAATCAGTGGAATACTCTTCCTACAGACCTAATTTCATGCACTAACTTCCACTCATTCTCACGCTTAGCAAAGCATTGGTTGTTAACTATGGCGTCATATTAGTGCCAAATTTCGAGAGCTCAGTGAAACCTCTTCACCAGCAAATAATATGAATTCACACGCGCAGACACAGCAGCGAGCGAGGAAAAAACAGCAGCGAGTGAGGAAAAAGCAGCTGCGAATGAGGAAAAAACAGTTGCGAGTGAGGAAAAAACAGCTGCGAGTGCACATAACAACCACTGGGGGGCATACGCGCTCTCGAAAGTGAGTTCTCCTCCTGTGCTTTTATTCTGCTCACTCGGAATGGTGTTTTGCTTGCTCGCGTTAGTCGACCTCCAATTTTGACAGGTTGTGGGATTGAACAAACGCTGGCCTTCTTGTGATTGGTCATTTCCCACCCGAAAGCCCAGGAAGGGATGGACCTTGGTCTTGACCATAGAAAGCCAGCGAAGAAGAGACCTTGACGAAAACAAGAGGAGGATGGTTTATGAGGTAAGTTGCTGTTGGCTAAAGCTAAAGCTGGTCATATCTGCGGAAAAAACAAAATTCTTATCAAAGTGTATATTTAGGAGATAGCTATGTTAGTGCAGGTGACCATTCTACAGAAACGTCCGCTTTTGGTATGGCAAGTAGTCTTAGTCTTTTTCTAACATTTAAACTTAGACCACATTATTAGATTACCCTTTGACTTTATGAGTACACAAATGACAGCTTAATGATTTTTTTTTGTGCATGTATTTAATACACCATTTTCAGTCACTGGTGTTACCTTACTTCTGTAGCAATATTAAAAGGTGTTTATGAAATATTATTTCAAATTTGTTTCAGTACATGCAGTCAGAGGTACAGAAAATTAATGATAATGTATCCAGTAAGGAGATTATGTTTTATTTATTTTAATCAGGTTTGTTTAAAGTGTGACTGAATGATGTTAGTTTGCTATAACAATGAAAATATTTGAAAAACTGTTATAAACAAGCAATGATACAATCCTTTAAAGATTAACTCTTAAGTGTAGCAGAATTCAATGACTTTACAATTATCATCATGTCACATGTGACAGATTTTATTTAATGTGAAAGAAAAAAAACACTAACACCAGTGACACAACAAATCACCAGTGACATACATAACATATGCAAATGCCTAATTTCATAAGAACTGAAATCAGTTAGTAAAATATCATAGACAACATTTTAAATGAACATTTTAAATTCATTAGAAAACAACTACAATGTACAACAAAGTACATTACCTAGTAACAATAGCATGACATAACAGTCATAATTGGACAATTGCAGTTTAGACAATGACTAAGAGGGGAAAACTTTGAACTGCCCCCCCATCATCACCAAATAGATCACCCATCGTTTCAAGGTAACTGAACTGTTACAAACAAAAACTCTGTGCATCAGGAATATTTTTCCCTTGACGAACTAATGCGTTAGCTGTTCTCTTCAGTGCAGCCCCCACTCCATCTGGTGATCCCTTACCGTGACTTGCCTCAAAGAAGTTCCATGTCACAGTCGAGAAACCCCTCTGGTGTGGATCCGTGGATATAATGTAAAAGTTTAAGCGTTTTTTTGTATTGGGTGGCAGGGCCATCACTAAAAAAGTGAAGGTTTTGGACATCAGGGTGGTCCTTTTTCAGGAAATCAAGAATAGGATCCAAATGAGCCCATATAGCTGGTGGGTTATGTCTTCTACTGGGGGAGATGGATCAGAAGGGCAAGGGGGCCTGGTTTGCCAGATAAAGCACTCCAGTGTGGAGGGTCGCCTGCTGATGTTTATTATGTTATTCTCGCTGAAATCGACGTGGATGAGGCAGTCTTTTGCAGTGAGGCTCTCTCTGAGTTTCCTGTACTCGCTATACTGCCAGCGAATATTAAAAATGTGCCTCCTGAATTTAAAGAGTCGGTCCTGGAATTGTTCCACAAGCTCATCCTCCTGTATTGGGGTATCTTTTTTGACAGTGATTGTACTCACTCTTGTCTCTCCACCTTGAGATGTTCACCTTCTCCTGGCACCATTGGCTCAGAGTCACCACCCTACTTGAAGACATGTTTAAGGAATAGGCAGACAATTTGCAGTCCAAACAATCACCATACGCACATGTCTTGGAGTTGCTGCAGACAGTGCTGTCAGAAATTTCCTCTAAGTTTCTGGAGTCTGAAATGCCAAGCTTGTATAATTTGTCAGCCATGAACTGCAAATTTTCATGTGTCTTACATTGGCATGTCTCTCGGTCTCTCTCATTTGGTGGAACCACCCAAAATGGTCTCTGACGGCAGAAGAAAGCATAAGAAATGTGTCGGTGCTCAGATACATATTTCTTGTGGAGGTTGAGCAAGGAATCAGACAGTAGCCTCCTCTGTCTCTTAATCTTCTTGAGAGTTAGTGTGTTCTTCCTCTCTGTAGTCAGTCTGCTGAGGTCATCCCTGAGAAAAGTCTCCTTCCGTATGCCAGTTTCTTGAACTTGCTTTGTTTTTCTGATGATTCGAGAATCACAACCAATGAGCTTCTTGCAGTATGTCTTGCATTTATATTTTTTGATCACCTTCTCTGATACCAGCTGTGCAAGACTTCTGTTTTGACTTTGTGTCTCTAAAACTTTTGTATTTGTGTTTCAGCGCTCCCAAAACAGCAAAGTGATATTTCAGGGCTTTTCTGACACTGGTGTTGACTCGCTGACCTTGAAGAACTTTTTGGGTTTTAACTTCTGGGCTGTCAAGATTTGCATGCTGCAGTCGTACGTTACGTTTCTTCACCTTTTCATATCTTCGTTTCCAACCGATGATCTCGTCTTTCAGTTTCTCTATTTCCCTTTGTTTCCTTTGTGCATCTCTCCTACGTTGTAGTTGTCTGTAAAGCAAAAATATTTTCTTACATTTTTTTCTCTCATTTTACCCTAGCTTGTTTCTCTCGCTTGCTGCTCTCACTGTATGTGCAAGTATGTGTCTCTCTTTTTCTGTGTGTGTGTGAGAGAGAGAGAGAGTGTGTGTGAGAGTGTGTGTGTGAGGGTGTGTGTGTGTGAGAGTGAGTGAGTGTAAGTGAGAGTGTATACTATGTGAGAGTATATGTGGAGGCACTGTATGCTATGCACTTTTATAACTGTTTCACCATTTATTTCTGTATTTGTAACAGTTCAGTTACCTTGAAACACTGGGTGATCTATCTGGTGATGAGAGGGGGGGGGGTCAATGCTCCTGCTCTGACTCTTTGCCTGCGTCTTTGCTGATGGACCCTCCATGCCTTTCGCTTATATCTCTTCTCCCTTTCACTCAAATCATTTATTCTCTTTCTTTTTTGTGTGTCAATGTCACGGACATAGCTCTGTTTCCTTTTCTGTAAATACTCTGCTCTGCGTTCAGGATCAGCATCCCTACGCTTTCTGTATAGTCGCTGTTTCTCAGCTGCGCTCACTTTAGCCATACCCTCAATTTAGAAATACCTGACCAAAGGAGAATTAACAATGATAAAGAAAAGTTAGAATCGCACAATTTTAGTTCTGTTTTATGCAAAAGAACTAAATGAACAGCTTTAAACAAAGTTTATCTATACAATGGAGTCACTGATGTTACCCATAACGAAGGTTACACCAGTGACAGTAACACCAGTGACAATTTTCATGAAAACTGCTTTTTACAAAATGGCTGCTGCAAGGTATCAAACCACATGTTGTCAATCATGGTTTACTCACTAAATTAAGTAATTTAATCCATTTGTATTCTAGTTTTTTACAATTCCCAAACAATAAAGGAGGTCATACCAGTAACTTAAACTAAAAGCTTCATATGAAATTATGAGATAAATGAGAATATTTTTGATAACTGAAAAGAGACAGTGGACTTACCATGGCTTCTCTTCATAGATCTCCAGGAAATTGTAAGAAGGAAGTCAAGTGATGTCATCAGTGTGATTTTTATTTCAAAATAAGAATTTTTTTGTTAAACGGTAACACCAGTGACACAACTCCAGGGGACCACTACTTTCATTATATATTTTTTAATATTTATTTAGCATTTTGTTTTTTAATGTAATTTACATCATATATTTGATAGTTATGGACACATTATTGTATTTTAAATGGAAGAAAACACAGTTTTTGACCTCAAAATAAAGCATTTTCCCTCTGTACATGACTGTGGGACGAGCACTTCTGTGGTGCTTGGAATTCTAATTAATTAATAAAAATCAAATATTGCCACATTTATGGCTAAAGAAGGTGTAATTGTTCAAATAACATATTGGTTCATTTTAACATATAAAGAAATTCTAATCCTAAACTGTTTTTTAAGTGTAATATTTCTGTAAAGGCTAGGGACAGAAAAATGGACGTTTCTGTAGAATGACCTATGTTTTTAGCATGTTAACGTGTATTGTTATGTTAACGTTAGCTGGCTAGTAAATTAACCTAACGTTAACGTTATATTAGCTACGTTTTAAACTGCAGCATTGTTAGGCTAGCGTGAATAGTCTAGCTATGCCACAGAATAAAGCAACATTACTAGACTTTGTACGTTACATTACTTTATGTTAATGTTAGCCACAACTTGAAGGTAACGTCAGACCTCTTGCAGGTAACGTTATGTTATAAAGTTTTTAGCTGCATCATTATTAGGCTAACATATAAGTCTAGCTATGCCTATTGTACTCTATGAAACAGTTTTAGCGTAGTTAATTAACTGAGCTGGCGGTCAGCCTTACAACTAATGTTGTGTTAGTTATGCTAACGTTAAGTTAGCTCTCTGTGTCTGGCTGCTAACGTTAATGTTAATGGAATAACTTAAACACTGCAAAAGTTAGGCTTACAGCTTGTAGTTATATATTTTTTTATCCTATTCCAGACAGAATTACAGCAGCAATGGATGACGGTAACGTTAATGACTTTGGGCAGCAGCCTCAGGACAATTGTGGGGTAAGTTTTTTATATAAGTTACTTTCAACGTATTATGGGCATTATACATTGAGTCCTCCGACTCGAACCTTTGTACATACTTATACCATACATACTTTATTTGAAAACCTATGAAAATACTGAAAATTTTAGTATATGCCGCATATTAACTTCATTAAACGTGAGTTTTTCTAATTTAGTTTTTTTCTGTCTCAACAGGACACTCTCAGAAGGCAGGTCTTGTTGAGGCTGCTTTCCAAATTTGAAATGGGACTCGCCAGACAGCCCACAGACCTTGATTATTTTGAGTTTACATGTAGGCAAGAGCTATATCTCTGCAATGTATTGTCACGCCATTTCAATGTACCTGTAAATGTAAAGTTGAATCTAAATGATTGTGTGATTCATTAATCTTTGGATATTGTTCTGTGCTAGGACATTGAGGAGCCAGACATTGACTGGGACATTGCCACAGACCACAATGGTGAGATGGAAGGGACGATTGTGGTTCCTGAAATTGAGTGTCCTTTGAGTGAGGAACAAAGTGAAGGTGTTCAGTCACTCATTCAAGACAATGACCCAGTTACACCTGCAAATGAACTGTACTTGCTATGACGTGAATATTTGTTTGGCATGGGTTAATACTTAAAAAGGTTTATAAATAAAGAGAATCATGGATACATCAAAGTTTGTTATTTGTGGATCGGGACATTATACTAAGCTTGATAATATTATTTCAATCATTATTATAGCTAACCCTCAGAACACGCCTTTTAAAAAACCTGAGTTTTGCTATAAGACAATTAGAGGGTGGAAAAAATAAGATTTTTTTGCTCATGTTTGTGTATATAGTTGGTTAAAATGAAATGACAATACTTTAATATTGCTTAGGTTGTCCTGAAAAAAGGATACACGAGTCAGTATTGCACTTTCCTGAGAACGATTAAAGGAACACGCCGACTTATTGGGAATTTAACTTATTCACCGTAACCCCCAGAGTTAGACAAGTCGATACATACCCTTCTCATCTCCGTGCATGCTGTAAGGCTGTCTGATGGCTCCAGCGGCATCAGGCCAGCACAGAAAATGCAGGTGAATGGTTCCAGTAATCCTACTGCCTATTTACATGTTGTGATTTGTAGAGTCACAGCGTGTACAAAAAACAACGTAACATGAGACACAGCCATCTTCTAACCCTAAACAAACCGGGAACTATATTCTCAGGCGGAAGAATATAGTACTTGGGCGGAGTGATTTGCTTTGCAGCAAGCCTGTCCGAGAATATAGTTCCCGGTTTGTTTAGGGTTAGAAGATGGCTGTGTATCATGTTACGTTGTTTTTTGTAGACGCTGTGACTCTACAAATCAAATCAATATATAATAAATAGGAACATGTTGGCGTCATTTTGTCACTTTTGTCACAATTCGGAGCAGTAGGATTACTGGAACCATTCACCTGCATGTTCTGTGCTAGGGTAAGCTACCGGTGGAGCCGTCAGACAGCGTTACAGCACATATGGAGATGAGAAGGGTATGTATGGACTTATCTAACACTTGGGGTTACGGTGAATAAGCTAAAGTCCCAATAATTCGGCGTGTTCCTTTAAGTCATTAAAACATAATGCAAAAACCTGCAAAAAATGGCTGGAGTTTGAAGGGTTAAACACACTTTAATATAACATTAGAATAATGACCCAGGTAACCATTTACACTCACTGTGATGACTTTTTTATTTCAGTCAGTGTCAGCCTTCTTCTGATAACTAGCATCATTTAAACATTGAAAATAACAGAAAACTGCATTCTGTTGGAAATAAATATTTCCATGCCAAACACAATGTGACAGAGCTGATGGCAAAAAACATTCAATGGGACAGTTACTGGGCACTCGGTCAAAAGCTCTGACTGGACAGACAATGCCAATACAAAATGTTCAATTTGACAATCAGACAAATTTCAATTATTGCTACTACTACTGAAACATGTCTTTAATCTGGACTTCAATATCATTCAACAGTTATTGAGTTGCGGCCAAAGTCATAGCCATATGTTATAGCTTGAGCAGTAACCCTTCTGAACTCCTCCTGTGAGATGGGCTACAGAAAACGTTACAGAGCACGAGCAGGCATTCACAATTGGGTAACAGATGCTATGTGTCCCAAAACGCACCTGAAAATCATGATCAAATTCTATTGTAATGCTGAAACCCTCCCGGGCTGCATGACTGAGGGGTATGTGTGCTTGCCCTGTCAGCCACTGACAGAACTTGCCCACATTAATTAGCACTGCCTTGTCACCTTCACCCTCGGCAACTCTTTCAGGTAAGAGCGTGTTGATTCCTTCTTCTGAGAAAACAGACAAAAAGGAAGTATAAATTAAGTGGTATAATTGAGAAAACAAAATTGCTCACACATAAATGTTATTACCTACTCTGGTAGACATTAACAATTAGTACAAATTTACCTTCGTCCTCCATGTCCTGTATGAAGTCCTGCAGAAAATTGACTACTCTGCACTCTCTCTGACACCTCATTGTACCCTTCTCACTGAAGACAGGTGATAGTGACTTCACCAAGAAATCAGCATCCACCTTAATTTCACCAAAAAGAATGAACACAATTGCTTAATGTAGAATTCTTGGACAATATTCAGTGTAGAATTCTTAAACAATATGTATTGCTTACCTTGCTAAATGATCTAAGTACAAAGAGCTGTCTGCAGTTGTCCTTTTTTTTCTGGACCAAGCAGAGGAGGCCATACAGCTTCATACCGGAGCAGATTTGCTGGTGCAAAGGAAGTAACCTCACTGTTGAGTATAGGACAATAGATCTGTAAAATAAAAGAGGTTCAAAAAACAAGTCCAATTCCATTCTGAAGTGTGACCTTATGTAGCACCGGTATCACACCACTAACTGCGCCACTGGACCAGTTCTAGGTTCTAAGGAGTGGGAAGCAAAATAATAATTACACCAGAGACCGTTGCTTTAAATACAAAAGGCCGGCAATTTACTTAATGCAAAAAACACACAAAATACAGTATACAAAACAAAAATACCCTGCAGGTTCTTAATATTGTATAAATGAAAATGTATTTCACTCTTTTTTTTTAGTTCACCTAAGTTATTTTAATAAAGCTAATCTAAGTTAGACCAGTTTTTTCCTAGGTTGCACCTATTTTAGGATTCCTATTTCACTTCCTGAGTTAACTCTTTTTCCTTTCTTTTACGGGTAAGAAAATACCTTCAATTTACACAATCAAATCAAAGTGGACCACAATCATCAAATCACATTCAAACATATGAACTCAATATGTAAACAAAAGCATGACACCTTAAATTCAAGTTGAAGTCCAAATGAGAGTTTGATTATTCAGTTCAATGAAGAGTTTCAGTTTGATTCAGTCCAAAATTATTCAATCAGTTTCCAGTTCAGTTCAAAACCAATTCTTGATACTCCTACCACTCTGGCAGCGAGTCACTATACGCAGGAGATTTCCTCACTGATGCGATGGAGAAGATGAGTTGAAGTTCTGGGTCTGGCTCGCCATCTTGAATCTCGTCTGTGCATGTGCATGCCCGCACACTGCAGACCAATCCTCGCTCCGACCGAGCTTCAAACCAAGCAAAAAACCTGACCTGTGTAACAGGTCATAAGCACAATAAATCTCTTTTAAATCCTCGAATTACACAAATAAATGTTTCACAGTCTCTGAGTTGTAACGTTACTGCTACAGTGTTTTTTTTCACCTCAAAAATGGCAGCGGAGCGGTCTCTTTTAACTCACGGCTCCGTCTCCCACACAACTACTGCACACATCTTTCATTTACACAGCATACATTCACTTTTATAACATTCACAGTCTTCATAAATCCAAAATATTAACTGGTAAACCGTTTATGACGAAGCATCTCCTTGTAAACAGCTAAGTTTTTAGCGTTAGCTCTCCGCCAGAGAAAAAAAAAAAAAGGGTACAACACTGCAAAATGCAAGAAACAACTAAACTCACCAAAACCGGTGTGGCTTAGTTTTCATAAAATCCCCGTCAGTTCCCGACCAGGTAAATTATGTTTTTCAACTGCAAAATCTACTTTTTCACTCTTTTTTTTTCTGCTCATTAACCGATGCTCGTTCTCTCCGATTTCTCCTCTGCTCTCTCAGGTCTCTGCTGCAGCGTCAGTGAGGTGCTGCGTCTAGCGTCACTAGTCCCTTAAAAGGGGCAGCGACATGAATTTTCTGTCAGCATACTTTTAATCTAAAACATTAAATGATTGTTGTATTAACGTTTTTAATTAACTCAGATTAACTTACATTAAATGAATCACCTTCAAACTTATTTATGCAGCTTTTAACTATTTATTCTTATTTATGTCATATTTTAAACATGGGTTACATCCTCCCCTCTTTACCTAATGCACGTCCCTGTGCATTCTGAATCTATACTGTCATAACTCTAGGGGTTTTTGGAAAGCTAGGTTCTTCAAGGGAATCTGTAAATACATCACTCAAGGTTTGAAATAAAGACTGAACTATTGTAACCAACGGGTTCCCTAGCTCAGGGTAAGTCAGTCTTTTAGTCGCTTTTCTGTCTCTGATAGGTCTTCTAGAACTGTCACCTTCTGTCTGGATGTCAGTTTGGTCCATAACACTTGTGTCTTCTTTGCCCTCCAGGGCAGGTTGAGTAGTAGGATGGACACTATCCAGGTCTTCCTCAAATAGGTTTCCAATTTCCTGTCCAGCGGTTGAGCTGCTCTCTTCAGGATCAGGTAAGTCATTGTTTCCAGGATCAGATAAGTCTCTCTCTTTAGGTTCAGGTAAGTTCAGGTCACAAGTCTCTACTGGAACATCCTCAGGAAAAGCTTTGGCAACGTCTGAAGGATCTTGCTTAACAGCAGTCAACTCTTTGGAAGGTTCCAGTTCAATCTTTTCTGGTAATTGTTCTATGGGTTCAGGGATCAGGTCGAAACCTAGTGTTTCCACTCTTAGGTTTCTGTGCCCATCATAGGGATATTCCTCAGAGTCAGATTGGGATTCATCCCCATCAGCTCCATCTGAACGGTCATTGTTAGGATGTCGAGTTCTTGGTCGCCTCACTGCCTTTGGCGGGTTAGTTTCACTTTCGTTTGAGGTCACTGGAAGGAAACCGCATGGCAGCAGGAGGTCACGATGAAGAGTTCTTTGTGGACCATCTCTTGTTTCAGGCCTCACAACATACACTGGGACGTCTCCAGACTGTCTCAGGACAACATACACGCAGACTCCCACCTGTCGGCTAACTTGTGCTTGCCTCTAAGGCGGACATTTCAACCAAGACTCTGTCGCCTTCCTTCAAGGTGGAGTCAACAACATGCTTGTCAAACCTCGCCTTTGTTGCGACTAGCTGACTTTTTAGCATTCTCAGTTGCTACTCTGTAACTGTCTTCGAGTTGGGATTTCAGGTTGCGAACATATTGCGAGTGTGAGCCTGGCTGGTGATTGACTGGTAGGCCAAAGGCTAGGTCAACTGGCAATCTTGGCTGACGCCCGAACATTAACTCGTAAGGGGTAAAGCCAGTTGTCTCGTTCTTAGTACAATTATAAGCGTGTACTAATGGTTTGACGTAATCCCGCCAGTGACTCTTTTTCTGATTCTCGAGGGTTCCCAACATGTTGAGCAGGGTCCTGTTGAACCGTTCTACAGGGTTCCCTCTCGGATGGTATGGGGTGGTTCTTATCTTTTGAGTGCCAATGAGCTCACACAGTTCTTTTATTGTTCGGGACTCAAAGTCGGGACCTTGGTCACTGTGGAGTTTTCCAGGGATGCCGTAATGGACGAAAAAGTGGTCCCACAGGCTCTTGGCCACTGTCCTGGCTTTCTGATTCGGGGTGGGGACGGCCACTGCATATTTCGTAAAATGGTCGGTAATGACCAGAATGTCTTTGGTGTTACTGGAGTCCGGCTCCACACTGAGAAAATCCATACACACAAGTTCGAGTGGTCTTGTTGCGATGATGTTGACGAGTGGTGCGGCTTTCTCGGGCATAGTCTTACGTCGTATGCAGCGGTTGCAGGTTTTGACCTTAGTTTCCACCTCAGCTGACATTTTGGGCCAATAGAAACGCTTCCGGACGAGATCTAGGGTGCGCTCTGTGCCCATGTGGCCCATGTCGTCATGGAGGCTCTTGAGGACTAAGGATCTCAGGGATTCAGGGAGCACAAGCTGGTAGTGAGTCTGAGCACCCTCTTGCCGCTTCTGATACAACACGCCATTTAAGACCTCAAGTTTGTTCCACTCCCTTAGTAAGAGACCAAGCTCAGGAAGTTCCTTCCTCAAGGATGGTGGGGTTTCTCACCCGACTCCACTTGCCTGAGTATTCACGGATGCAGGGATCAGCATTTTGCTTGTCTCTTAATTCAGCTGGTGCTAATGAAGGGATGACAGGTAGGCCAACAAGCTGATCCTCTTCTTCAAAGCTTTCTGGGAGAGCCTTTGGATGATGAGCAAGCGACACAACCAAGGTGGTGCTGGGTGATGTTTCCCCAGAGTGATTGTTGATCACTTGGCGAACCAAGTGCTTCTCACAGATGGCTTTGATGGTGTTTTCATCCAGGTTTGCATAATCAGTCTCTGACAAGTGTCTTTTTGTGAATTGCTGTATCCTCTCCAACTCTTTTTGTGATGATGTGTCCTCAGGTAATCTGCCGTGAGGACGCCTGGACAGCCCATCCGCGTCCTGATTTTGCTTACCGGCTCTGTATTGTAGCTGGAAATCAAATGTCGACAGAGCGGCTAACCATCTGTAGCTCGTGGCGTCGAGCTTAGCAGAGGTAAGAATGTATGTTAATGGATTGCTATCGGTGACAGCAAGGAACGTGTTCCCGTACAGGTAGTCCTGAATTTCTCTGTTACTGCCCACTTAAGGGCAAGGAATTCCAGTTTGTGTGCAGGATACCTAGACTCACTTTTCGACAGACCTCGACTTGCATAAGCAACAACTCGCTGCTGTTCCTGTTGCTCCTGGTAAAGGGCAGCACCGAGGCCCGAGGTGCTTGCATCTGTATGTAAAATGTAGGGGAGCTTGGGGTCAGCAAACCCGAGGATGGGTGCAGTTGTCAGTTTTTCGATTATGGTGTCAAACGCTGCCTGGCAAGCAGGCGTCCATCTGTCACCAAAGATGTCTTTTGGGTTGTAGTATTTCTCAGGGTTCACTGTGGTTTTAGTGTGCTTTCTCAGCGGCGGATAGCCAGCAGTGAGCTCGTTGAGTGGCTTCACAATCTTTGAGTAGTCTTTTACGAACCGGCGGTAATAACCACAGAAACCCAGGAAGGTTCTTAGCTCTTTCAGGTTGTTTGGTTTTGGCCAGGTTTTTAATGCTGCTACTTTGTCTGGATCAGTTTCGATGCCCTTTTTAGACACGATGTGGCCGAGGTACTTTACAGAGGTTTGGAAGAACTTGCACTTCCCTGGCGACAGTTTCAAGCCAAACTCTTTCAATTGGTTGAGCACGCGCATCAACCTTTCCTCGTGTTCCTCCAGTGTCGAGGAGAAGACGATGAGGTCATCAAGGAAAACTAGGGCTTGCTTCAAGTTCAACTCTCCCATACAGCGCTCCATAAGCCTCTGGAACGTGCTAGGGCGTTAGTTATCCCCTGAGGCATCCTGTTGAACTCAAAGAATCCTAGTGGGCAGACGAATGCGGTTTTGTGTTTGTCTGCTTCCTCCATCTCTATTTGATAGAAGCCTGATTTGAGATCGAGCACTGAGAACCACCTGGAACCGGTCAATGCAGAGAAGGACTCCTCAAGATTAGGTAAGGCATATGAATCTTTTACTGTTTGGGTGTTCAATTTTCTGTAGTCTATGCAGAGTCTGACATCGCCATTCTTTTTCCTGACGACTACAATCGGCGAGGAGAAAGGCGACTCCGATTCACGGATGACTTCTGCATCGAGGAGTTGCTGGAGATGGTTACGCACCGCCTCTATGTCTTGGGGGTGTATAGGTCTTGGCCTATGTTTGAATGGCGTCTGGTCACTGAGGGTTATGTGGTGTTTTATTTTGTCAGTGCAACCAAAATCAAGTTCGTGCAGTGCAAACACCTCCGCATGGAACTCAATTTCTCAGTTATCCTCTCTTTCCACTCATTGGGTACAGGAGAATCAGTGAAGTCAAAGTTGAGATTTAATTTTTGGTCAGGTTTTGTGGGAGGGTCTGAGTCAGGGGTCTTAACTGATTGAACACTCTTTACAGCGTGTATCTCTGCTATCACGGCCTTTGGAGATAGGGTGATGTCATGTTGTGACTCATTCTTGAGCATGACTGGTATGCAGCGTGGTAGCTTTGGTGGTAGGCTTACCAGGCTATCTGTCACCAGGATGCCACCTGGCAAGTAAGATGATTTTGGTGACTCTACCATCACCCATTTCCCAACATCAGTTGTCCTGCAACTCACTGATCCTTCAAGGACTTTGGTCTGTCCAGCTGCAATGGTCTCAAAGTCTCTACTATGAAGTCTCACCTCTCCCAGACTGGAATCAACGGACAGTCTTTTCCTGATTTCAAGGGTCTTTAAGACAACTTTGTAGCCATAAGGAAGAGACTCATAGTTCTGAGGTGCGATATCTGCATACTTTTCATAAAGAACATCCAAAGTATTTGTGCCTATAAGCGCTGATGACAAAGTGGAGCGCATGTCAGGTACAACCAAAACCAACGTGGGCACCTCAATGTCCGCTCCAAGCAAACTCTTTGGGAATCTGATGGTGGCCTCGACATAGCCAAGGTAAGGGACACTTTGACCGTTGGCTCCTTCCACTTCAAGCAGGTCGTTCAAGGAATTCATAGGTAAGTGAGACAGGTTCTCTAAATAAAAAGAGTTGGGGATTGTTGTTACTTGAGAGCCTGAATCCAACAAGCAACTGCAGTCTTTGTCACTAATGCTCACTTGTGCTGTGCACCTGGCGCCAATCAGACCTTTTGGTAAGGTGACTGTCTGTTTTTGTGTGCGAGAGTACACACGGGCTCTGTGCAGCTTCTTATTGGGACACTTTGTCTGTGTTCCAGTCCCCGTTTGTCCCACAACCGAACTGGGTCTAGTTTAAAGGATCAGGCTTTGAAGCACCATTCTCAATGTCCCATGTCAACTGCTTTTCTCTTAGCTGCTTCCTCTTCTCAGCTACAAGAGATGGGTTCGGCTCACTTTCACACTGAGGCTTAATGTGTCCGTCCTCTCCACATCTAAAGCAATACCAGGGCCTTGGTCTATTGCTTGTATTGTTGTTTACAGCTCGGCTGTGGGGCTGCAGCCTTTGAGATGTTGGAGTGATAGATGGGGGATATGTGCTAGCTGTTTGGGGAGCTACTGGTCTGGCAGCTGATTTAGCCTTTCTACTGTCTTTCTGTGTGATACGTGTGAGCTGGGACTGTAAATCAGCTATTTGTTTCTTTAGGTCTTGGATTTCGGACCTGTGATCAAGAGCTGGCTGAGATGGGTTGCAGTCTTCTTCACTCTGCACATAAATACCTTGATAATGAGAAGACACTCTTGGCTTTGAAACATTGAAGTGCTGTTTCATGCGGGATGCTTTGGAAGTACGCTTATCTTCTGCTGTGCGGAGTAACAGAAGAAGTTCAGCAAAGGTAGGTGGGTTCTGTTTCTTTTGTTCTAGCTGGAGTTCAGCTATCAAGATGTTGTCCCAGCAGCCTCTGACAAACTGTCTGAGAAGATGCCGGTCAAGGTCACTTGCAGTTACACCTCCCCTCCTGAGGGTGGTGTTCAGCATCACCTGCAGCCGTTGTAGATAAGCTGAGGGTTTCTCACCGTTATCTTGCATTGTGTTAAGATACTTTGCAAAAAGGTCATCTCCATCCTCGACAGTGCCAAAAGCGGAGTCCAAGATCTCTAAGTACACATTAAGGGGAGATTCAGGTGTCAGGTGCTTCACAATATCGATAGCAGGTGATAACAGACTTTCAAGAAGCTTTGACTTGTAAAGATCGGACTGTGTTGCGTCTTTAAGGAGAAGTTCCACATTGGAACGCCATGTCTCATAATCCACTTCATTGTTGGGACGGGAGAAACGTCCAGAGAAGGGTCTAAGTCTCAAGGAAGTGTGCACCTGCAGAGCAGAATCTTCATTTCTCACTATGTGCTCGACTATTACTTTTTGTATGTCAGGTGGATTGACGCCAGAAAGTTTCAGAGCAGGCTGTGTCTTTTCTTTAGATGGTGTCGGTGGTGAAGACCAATGATGTTGAACATGCTGCTCCAAGGCCGTACTGGGTAGGGGGCTTAGCTGTGCAGCATTTTCAGGGCCATGTTGCTCTGGGGTATCAGGTGAGTTCTGTTCTATATATTCATCTTGGGTTTCTGATTGATCTAGATCAACAGTCTCACTGATGACTGAGAGCTCTTCTCTGAGGACAGCTGCAAAGTCTTTGCCAGTCTGTTTCGCAATGTCCTTCAACTCTGAAAGGTAAGTCTGTGTAGCGGTTTTGCTAGCTACAGGTGTGTAGACACTGGCTAAGGCTCTAATGTGGTAAGTGACATCAGTCTGAGTCTTACTGTTGAGTCGGTGTGGCAATAAAGGCAAGAGAGACTGTATAGCTGTACCATACACATACTCTACTACAACCTGTTTGCCTGACGCTGGCTCAGCAAAATCTACTGGGATTGCCCTTTGAATGGAACCATATTGTTTAAGGAAGTCATATAGTTCTTCATCAGTTTCTGTACCGCTATACCACTAACTATGACTGAGTTAGGGATTTTCACATTACTCGCTTGAATAACATCCATAATGAATCACTGATAAAAATACTATACGGTCTCTGGTTTCTAGTTTTAAATGCTTTAAGCCACTCCTGGCTGGCTCGCCATGTTTGTAGCACCGGTATCACACCACTAACTGCGCCACTGGACCAGTTCTAGGTTCTAAGGAGTGGGAAGCAAAATAATAATTACACCAGAGACCGTTGTTTTAAATACAAAAGGCCGGCAATTTACTTAATGCAAAAACACACAAAATACAGTATACAAAACAAAAATACCCTGCAGGTTCTTAATATTGTATAAATGAAAATGTATTTCACTCTCTTTTTCTTTAGTTCACCTAAGTTATTTTAATAAAGCTAATCTAAGTTAGACCAGTTTTTTTTTTTCTAGGTTGCACCTATTTTAGGATTCCTATTTCACTTCCTGAGTTAACTCTTTTTCCTTTCTTTTACGGGTAAGAAAATACCTTCAATTTACACAATCAAATCAAAGTGGACCACAATCATCAAATCACATTCAAACATATGAACTCAATATGTAAACAAAAGCATGACACCTTAAATTCAAGTTGAAGTCCAAATGAGAGTTTGATTATTCAGTTCAATGAAGAGTTTCAGTTTGATTCAGTCCAAAATTATTCAATCAGTTTCCAGTTCAGTTCAAAACCAATTCTTGATACTCCTACCACTCTGGCAGCGAGTCACCATACGCAGGAGATTTCCTCACTGATGCGATGGAGAAGATGAGTTGAAGTTCTGGGTCTGGCTCGCCATCTTGAATCTCGCCTGTGCATGTGCATGCCCGCACACTGCAGACCAATCCTCGCTCCGACCGAGCTTCAAACCAAGCAAAAACCTGACCTGTGTAACAGGTCATAAGCACAATAAATCTCTTTTAAATCCTTGAATTACACAAATAAATGTTTCACAGTCTCTGAGTTGTAACGTTACTGCTACAGTGTTTTTTTTTTTTCACCTCAAAAATGGCAGCGGAGCGTCTCTTTTTAACTCACGGCTCCGTCTCCCACACAACTACTGCACACATCTTTCATTTACACAGCATACATTCACTTTTATAACATTCACAGTCTTCATAAATCCAAAATATTAACTGGTAAACCGTTTATGACGAAGCATCTCCTTGTAAACAGCTAAGTTTTTAGCGTTAGCTCTCCGCCAGAGAAAAAAAAAGGGTACAACACTGCAAAATGCAAGAAACAACTAAACTCACCAAAACCGGTGTGGCTTAGTTTTCATAAAATCCCCGTCAGTTCCCGACCAGGTAAATTATGTTTTTCAACTGCAAAATCTACTTTTTCTCTTTTTTTTTTTCTGCTCATTAACCGATGCTCGTTCTCTCCGATTTCTCCTCTGCTCTCAGGTCTCTCTGCTGCAGCGTCAGTGAGGTGCTGCGTCTAGCGTCACTAGTCCCTTAAAAGGGGCAGCGACATGAATTTTCTGTCAGCATACTTTTAATCTAAAACATTAAATGATTGTTGTATTAACGTTTTTAATTAACTCAGATTAACTTACATTAAATGAATCACCTTCAAACTTATTTATGCAGCTTTTAACTATTTATTCTTATTTATGTCATATTTTAAACATGGGTTACACTTACATTGAACTTTAGGAAATATCCTACAGCAAAATTTCTTCCTTTTTTTCAATGGATACTGGCCCTGTATAGCCACATGACAAAATCCTGTCTGTGCACTCCATCAGGGATGTGTTGTCAGCTGCCCGAATGTTAGAGAGGAAAAAAAACCACACTTACTGTGTTGTTTGAAATTCACATATGCTGTTTTTCACAATGAATGGTTGGCTCATATTGTTTTGAAATTAAGAATCCTAATGGTCAGAAAAGTGTGCAGTTAATAATAATGACAACATTTCAACAATTTACACCACCCACACATAAAAGACATGCTTACCTCTTGTATTAAATCAATGAGTTCTGGGTCTGTAACAGCTGTCTCAGTGCTCGCTTCCTGGTCCAGTTCTCCAGTGGACATGTAAGGCAAGGCAGCTTTATTTGTATAGCACATTTCAGCAACAAGGCAATTCAAAGTGCTTTACATGAAACATGAAACATTAAAAACAGTTAGAAAACAATTAAAAACAATTTCAAAGCATTAAAACAATTAACAACAATTTAAGATCATTAAAAGACAAGAATAAAATGTACAGTGAAGTATAAGAATTTTAAAGAAAGAGCAGTTAAAAATAGGTTATTTAAAGAAAGGCAACATTAAAAAGATATGTCTTCAGCCTGGATTTAAAAGAACTGAGAGTTGCAGCGGACCTACAGTTTTCTGGGAGTTTGTTCCAGATATGTGGAGCATAAAAACTGAACGCTGCTTCCCCCTGTTTAGTTCTGACTCTGGGGACAACAAGTAGACCTGTCCCAGACGACCTGAGAGGTCTGGTTGGGTCATAATGTAGTAGCAGATCAGTAATGTATTTTGGCCCTAAACCGTTTAGTGATTTATAAACCAGTAAAAGTATTTTGAAATCAATTCTTTGAGGCACTGGAAGCCAGTGTAAAGACTTCAGTACTGGAGTGATGTGATCCACTTTCTTGGTTTTAGTGAGGACTCGAGCAGCAGCGTTTTGAATCAGCTGCAGCTGTCTGATTGATTTTTTAGGGAGACCTGTAAAGACACCGTTGCAGTAGTCAAGTCTACTGAAGATAAAAGCATGGACAAGTTTTTCCAGATCCTGCTGAGACATAAGTCCTTTAACCCTTGAAATATTTTGAAGGTGATAATAGGCAGATTTTTTAATTATGTTAATGTGGCTTTTAAAATTCAGGTCTGAGTCCATGACTACACCAAGATTTCTGGCTTTGTCTGTTGTTTTTAACATTGTCGTTTGAAGCTGAGCGCTGACTTTCAATCGTTCCTCTTTTGCTCCAAAAACAACCACCTCCGTTTTTCTTCATTTAATTTAAGAAAGTTCTGGCACATCCAATCATTAATCTGTTGAATGCACTTATTTAATTGTTGTATTGGGCTATAGTTCCCTGGCGATAAGGTTATGTAAATTTGTGTGTCATCCGCATAACTATGGTAACTTATTTTGTTGTTTTCCATAATCTGAGCCAGTGGAAGCATGTAGATGTTGAACAGAAGAGGCCCCAGAACTGAGCCTTGGGGAACTCCGCACGTCATATTTGTATGCTCAGATGTATAATTACCTATAGACACAAAGTAGTCCCTATTCTTTAAATAGGATTTAAACCACTTTAGTACTGAGCCAGAAAGACCAACCCAGTTTTCCAATCGGTCAAGCAATATGTCATGGTCTACCGTATCAAATGCAGCACTGAGATCAAGTAATACTAAGACTGAAATTTTGCCACTATCTGTGTTTAAGTGGATGTCATTAAAGACTTTAACAAGAGCCGTCTCGGTGCTGTGGTGTGGTCGAAAACCTGACTGGAAGGCATCAAAACTGTTGTTTAGTGATAAGAAAAAATTGAGTTTTTGAAAAACCACTTTTTCTATGATTTTACTTAAAAATGGAAGGTTTGATATTGGCCTATAGTTGCTCATTAGTGTCATGTCTAGATTGTTCTTGTAACTGGTCTAGATGTAGTTGTAACACCAGTCCATGAAGAAATTTGGTGGTGGTGGTCCACCTTGAGCAATGCTCACTGCCAATATCTCTCCAACAGTCCTACATTCCATCCAGAAAACAAATTATATATATTTATATATATGCTTTATTCTGTGGCATAGCTAGACTATTCACGCTAGCCTAACAATGCTGCAGTTTAAAACTTAACTAATATGACGTTAACGTTAGGTTAACTTACTAGCCAGCAGACATAGGGAGCTAACGTTACCGGCAATTAGCGTTAAGGTTACTTAAACACTGATGTTAACATCTGACTGCCTGCTAACGTTAACTAAAGTTAATATTACGTTTAGCTAAAAAATAAGTAACGTTAACGTTGCCGTTACCTACACTAACATATTTTTGAAATATATACTTTGAAACAAATTAAGATGCAGTTTACTTTATAACTTTATAACATAACGTTACCTGCAAGACATAGGGAGCTAACAGTAAAGTTAATGGTAGCTAGTTATTCAAACACTAGCTAGCTAACGTTAATCTTAACTAACGTTATTGACTGCCAACTAACGTTAATATAACAATACACGTTAACATGCTAAAAACATAACGTTGTTGTCACCTGCACTAACATAGCTATCTCTAAATATACACTTTGATACAAATTGTGTTTTTTCCGCAGATATGACCAGCTTTAGCCAACAGCGACTTCCGTGTGGGAAATGACCAATCACAAGAGGGCCAGCGTTTGTTCCCTCCCACAACCTTTCAAAATTGGAGGCCGACTAACGCGAGCGAGCAAAACACCTTTCCGAGCGAGCAGAATAAAAGCACAGGAGGAGAACTCACTTTTGAGAGCGCGTATGCCTAGGCCGTTCACTATCCCAAATACACCGCCAAATACACCAAGCCTCTTCCAGAAATCCATCGGTGGGGGTAATTCACACAAGGAACTACGCTCATTCCAACAACAGCAATTCCTGGACCGCAGCAATGCCGGCAGCGCAGACCAACCGGCCATATCCCCTCGAACACCACTTAATATAGTTTCATAGTTGTCCCGGACAATTCGCTGCAGGGATGCATGCGTGGTGATGGCCAAATATGCAATCCTGCCCTGGGTTGGCATTGCAACACTACTGGCTGAAGCCACATGCCAGTTATTCAATAAAAGAAGATTCAATTTATTCCAGTTAATTTTATAGCCGGAGATTGAGCCAAACTCACACAACAATTTTGGCTGAGTTCTCAAGATCAGAGATGTACAACAAAATATTGTCTGCAAATAACGACATTGAGCTGCCACTGGATTTAATCTGGACACCACACACTTTATTTTGCCCCATGGCCTGAGAGACTGCAAACAGCATGGGGGAGAGGGGCATCCCTGTCGCGAGCCGCGCTCAACGGGAAATGTCTGAGAGTGCAAGCCATTGGTTGAGACCATGGCCATGGGACTCGCATACAAAGTACGTACCATGTCAATGAACCTGGCCCCCAAACCAAGCCTCTCCACCACCTGCCACAAGCAGCTCCACTCTAGGCGGTTGAAAGCCCCCTCCGCGTCCACTGATAAAACCGCTGCCGCTGTTGGAAGGCCCCTGGCTTCCCCCAACACATGAAATAATCTGCGTACATTGTCTGCAGCATGACGCCTGGGCACAAAACCTGATTGGTCGAGGTGGACCAGCCTCTCGATAAAGCGCCCTAAGCGGAAAGCTAGGAATTGGAACAAAGCCCAATATCAGTCCCGATGAGACTGATGGGCCCACAATTCAAACTATCCGTAGGATCCTTGCCCTTCTTTGGCATAACAGAGAGCAGTGCAGTGTTGGTTCGTTGGTGGAAAGTACCCCTCTCCATGGCCAAAGTCAAAGCCAGCAAAATGGTAGGTCCTAATATGTCAAAACACTGCAGAAGAAGCTCTGATGGAATTCCAACCAACCCTGGTGTTTTCCCTTTTTTAACTGTTTTTAATGCAGATCTAAGTTCCTCTAACGTCATAGGTTGACCCAGTTCTTGTGCCTCCACTGGGTCAAGAAGAGGGAGATTTAGCTCTTTTAGGCACTGTGTTGGATCTGAGTTGCAGGAGGACTCATACAACTTTGAAAAGAAGGATTGAAAAGTGGTGCTGATATCCTTAGGATTTGTTGAGATACCTCGGTCTGTGTGGATGCTATTGATAGAAGCTCTGGATTCGCTTTGTTATAATTTCAGAGCAAGCCATTTGCTTGGTTTACAGCCATTAAAATATATAATATTTTGCCTCAGTCTGTGCATTATGAATTCAGCTCTCCTTCTTAGCAGATCATTCAGCTCTGTTCGACTTGTGACTAGAAGAGTATGTGTAGATTTAGAAAAACATGTCTTAAGAGACTGCTCTAGAGATTTACAATGTTCTTCCAACTCCGCAATCCTTGCCTCTCTTTTCCTCTTCAAGTTGACTGCAAAGGAAAATGTGAAATCTCTAATAAATCCTTTAGTTGCCTGCCAGGTAAGTGCAGGGTCAGGGTTACATGCTGCCAGTCCGACATGCCACCACTCCGACATGCTTCTATTTAGACATGCTGCTGTTCCGACATGCTGCTATTCCCTAACCCTAGCCCCTAACCCTAAACCTAATGGAAACAAAAATTGTCGGAGTGGTAGGACGTTTGAAAACAATGGAAGTGCCACCACTCTTCTTCTTCTGGAGAAGGGAGTTATTAAATTGCCACCTTCTAGGTCTTTCTCCTAACATATCACAATGGAATGTGGTTATCAGCGCATTGTGATCAGACAGAATTGCTGGTTCTATTGATATCCTGTGGAACATTAAATAATTACATATGTAGCAAAATCCCTTATAAAAACAAAGACTAAAACATTGAGACATTTCAATGCCCAGAACAACACAATTTCTTATTTGTGAGATAAATCAAACAAACATAAATAGAAACCCTTGCTAGTTGAAAATAAGCTGCTGATATGGAAAGAATAGATGAATAGCGAGCATGAACTGAATAACAACTGTAAACGCTTCATGAATCTCATTATCAGAAGGAGACACCTTCACCTGATGTGAAATGCTACTATGAAACCAGAGGTGCTGCTGATGTTTCTGCAGATAAGAAGCAGCATTTGACTTTGTGATTATATTTATCCTGCTCCAATGCTAAACGATTCAGTAACTGTTTGAAATGGGACTTAGCCCGGTGCACTGATTGATCCCAGAAATAAAAAATGGAACTGTTTCCCTGTAAATAAAGCCTCTCAAGTCCATTCATTATTGTTTATATTCTGGTGTGTGCTGTTGTCCTTGCGGTAAATCAGAGAGCTGTTTAGACTTATGAATCACACTGTGTTTACTGCACCGCATTAGAAATTATATGATCACAGGCTACAACTAGTCCCACGTGGACAGTCAAGTTTCAGTGTGCCCCCACTGTGAGTAGACAGGCTATGAGAGAAAAAGGACTGGTTTTCGAAAAAGCTTCGACAAAAGAGTGGATGCCTGCTAATGTATCTAACTTAAAAATACAGAGGATACAGAGGAGGATTGTGTCCAGGCTCTTGGTAATGAGGCTGAATGCAGAGGGGAAGATACTAGTTTTAAGTTGTGAGTTTTAAGTGAGGTTTTGGTGTACCATCATTGTCTTTGACAGGTTGAACTTCTTCAGCTGCCCCAGGAAGTCCATCCTCTGCCGGGCTTTTTTTGATGAGGAAGCTGAAGTTCCTGGGAGATGATGGAGCCCAGGAAGCGTAACGACTCCACAGTGTTGACTGTGGAGCTTAAGCCGCACAAACAGGATCCTGGTGTATCTTCCTGAGGAGTCCAGGTGCCGGAGGATGAAATGAAGAGCTGTGTTGACTGCATCGTCTACAGACCTTTTGGCTCTGTAGGCAAACTGCAGGGTGTCTAAGAGTGGGTTGTAAGGGTTTTGAGGTGTGCCAGAACAATACGTTCAAAAGACCATGCAACCACAGACGTCAGGGCGATAGGTCATTAATGTCAAAACAAACTCTGGGGCCGTTTGGTTATGGTGAGAACTTGATCTGACCTCGAACCGCACCAACTGTGTACTCCAAGTCAGAGCTAAATGACTCCTGTAGTCAGGTGTGCTTTGTAATGTGCGATGCGACAGAACATGCAAACTGTAGCAGCTTGCAATGTTTCTCTCGCAGAAATTGACTCAAGCTCACCGACACTCACATTTCCGTGGTCAAACCAGCCGGCGCTTAATTTGGAGAGCAGAGCAGTCTCAGTGACAGTAACGTTGCTCACGAAACAATGTCTGATTATTTAAATGAAATTAGCTAGTTTGACCATGGAGATGGAAGAAATATGCACTAGTCCAGAACAAAGGACATTCTTCCTGCATTTACTTTCTTGACCCCACCCCAGACACATCTGACCAATGAGCGGAGTGAACGTTCTTGCATAGTTTGTAATGACGCATTTTGGTACACTTCGATTTTTCTATGTGTGAAACAAAACTGGACCATTGGGAAATCGCTTCAAGTTAACAAACTCATCAACTGATTCTGACCAGAGCAAACAAACTATAGGTGTAAAAATGCCCATATTTTCATCAGAACTCCTCCCATTGCATGCCCATCTTCCACTTTTTATTCATAACCCGATGAACTATTATGGAACATTTATTTCAATAGCTTTCTCAAACTATTGGAATGGCAATGTCGCTTTGGTCCAGAAATCTGTCTAAATTACCAGACAATCATGTCCCATTCATGTAGCGCCATCATCAGGTCAAAATTTCACTTTGTCCAGTACTTTTCTTGATGATAGAAATAGCATGCTAGTATTAGCATTAAGCTAAAAGCAAAACTGTGCCTTGGTACAGCTGCACAGAGCTACTATAATGGCTTTAGACTGTAGTCTTGTTTGTCATAGACACTTCAGACCATCTTCATTTTTATGTCAGCTTCTACTGACTGTGAAATAAACACAAACAGATGGTATAACAGAAAATTATGTTGAAATTTAAATATAATAGGGGTGTAATGAGACACTTAGCTCACACACAGCTCACGAGACGATACACGTTATTGAGTTTACGACAACAAGACAAGATTTTAACACTAATTTAAAGAAACTTCAATGACGAAATACAAATAATGAAAAGCGAGCACTGTGAAAGGTTTTGCCACAAACTCAAATGGCTTCTGTCCTGTATAACAAACTAATAACTGTGGCATTTCTACCAGGAATACTAAATGCTGCAACACAAATGATTTCAAAGTGGCAAGTAGGGTTGGGTACCGTTCACATTTTTAACAATATGATAACAGTACATGAAATTAGGTGTCGGTACCCAATGGTACCTTTTTCCGGTAATTTCCCTCTGTAATAACAACATTTTTATTTCAGTTGTAAAAATACTTCCAAACGCATTTATTCAATTTATTTAGAACATTTTGTTATTTATGTTACACACCACACAAAATAAAATCCCTCCCAAATCCGGGTACAACCTATTAAATCAAATAATTATTAATTTCTTACACTGCACTGAAACTTTCATTCTTGTATTTGTATCTTATTCTATTTAAACCTGTTTTATTTTCGTTACCATTTTAAATTGCTCATTATAATAATAATAATAATAATAATAACAATGGGGTATCACACTTCTCAGCCTCCCTGGTAAAGTCTACTCCAAGGTGCTGGAAAGGAGGGTTCGGCCGATAGTCGAACCTCAGGTTGAGGAGGAACAATGCGGATTCCGTCCTGGTCGTGGAACAACGGACCAGCTCTTCACTCTCGCAAGGATCCTGGAGGGAGCCTGGAAGTATGCCCAACCGGTCTACATGTGTTTTGTGGATTTGGAGAAGGCGTATGACCGGGTCCCCCGGGAGATACTGTGGGAGGTGCTGCGGGAGTATGGGGTGAGGGGGTCTCTACTCAGGGCCATCCAATCTCTGTATGACCAAAGTGAGAGCTGTGTCCGGGTTCTCGGTAGTAAGTCTGACTCGTTTCAGGTGAGGGTTGGCCTCCGCCAGGGCTGCGCTTTGTCACCAATCCTGTTTGTAATATTTATGGACAGGATATCGAGGCGTAGTCGGGGTGGGGAGGGGTTGCAGTTTGGTGGGCTGGGGATCTCATCGCTGCTCTTTGCAGATGATGTGGTCCTGATGGCATCATCGGCCTGCGACCTTCAGCACTCACTGGATCGGTTCGCAAACGAGTGTGAAGCGGTTGGGATGAGGATCAGCACCTCTAAATCTGAGGCCATGGTTCTCAGCAGGAAACCGATGGAATGCCTTCTCCAGGTAGGTAATGAGTCCTTACCCCAAGTGAAGGAGTTCAAGTACCTTGGGGTTTTGTTCGCGAGTGAGGGGACAATGGAGCTGGAGATTGGTCGGAGAATCGGCGCAGCGGGTGCGGTATTGCATTCAATCTATCGCACCGTTGTGATTTAAAAGAGAGCTTAGCCAGAAGGCAAAGCTCTCGATCTACCGGTCAGTTTTCGTTCCTACCCTCACCTATGGGCATGAAGGCTGGGTCATGACCGAAAGAACGAGATCCAGGGTACAAGCGGCCGAAATGGGTTTCCTCAGGAGGGTGGCTGGCGTCTCCCTTAGAGATAGGGTGAGAAGCTCAGTCATCCGTGAGGAGCTCGGAGTAGAGCCGCTGCTCCTTTGCGTCGAAAGGAGCCAGTTGAGGTGGTTTGGGCATCTGGTAAGGATGCCCCCTGGGCGCCTCCCTAGGGAGGTGTTCCAGGCACGTCCAGCTGGGAGGAGGCCTCGGGGAAGACCCAGGACTAGGTGGAGGGATTATATCTCCAACCTGGCCTGGGAACGCCTCGGGATCCCCCAGTCGGAGCTGGTTAATGTTGCTCGGGAAAGGGAAGTTTGGGGTCCCCTGCTGGAGCTGCTCCCCCCGCGACCCGACACCGGATAAGCGGACGAAGATGGATGGATGGACAATGACTAATGACTAAAAAGTAAGAGATTTAATATTTTATGTAAAGCACTTTGAATTGCCTTGTTGCTGAAATGTGATATAGAAATAAAGTTGTTACCAGGGCACTGTGAACACTGTTGTGCCTGTCAGTTAGTCACCAGGGCATAGAGAATAACATTGTGTCTCCGAATGATAACTGTACCGCAATCTCGCCATTATATTTTTGAGCACAACATACAGAACAAACAAATACAATAGAACAGGAACCAAAACCCTCCCCCACCACTCACCCTCTGCGGTCTCGAGGACAACAAAACAAACCAAAATATAAGAAAACAAAAATCACATCTTGCCTAGTACCTTGCTACTTGCCTAGGACCGATACCTGTGCTGCTGCGTTTCCCCATAGTTGATGGCTTGGCTTTGTTAATCCTTGCTGTAGAGAGCTCAAGCATAACTATGTCTAAGAATTACGCCAACCACTGTTTCATACAAAGTGGGTGGGGGGGAGCCAGCGTTGCGCTATCATTTTTTTGGTTGCGGTTGAGCCGGCTAGCCAAATTTTCTTCTGTCTCCCAAGCAGGTGTAATTTAGAGTTGTCATTAGGTAACAAAACAGTCGGGTCAGTAGGAATTCAACATCCTATCACATCAGATATTATTGCTGTTGTTTTATTCCAAAACTTATGCACCTGTTCGCATGTGTAAGAAAGTTCCAGTTTGTTCAGGTTGACAGAACGTGCAATTGGGAGTCGGAATGACTTTAGAGACGTATCTCCTCTGAGGATTCCAATATATCCTATGGCATATGTTGAAGTGGATCTGCTGGTGATGTGGGTTCTTGGAACAGTGGGAAATGTTGTCCCAAACTGTCTCCAAATTACGTTACTCTCATGGCTCAGCTCTCGCTACCATTTCTTTACTATTGGGAGTTCTCCTACGGATATTTGCATCAGTTTAGCATAAATCTTGGACACTAATCTTCTCACAGGAGAATCAACAAGCCATTTAATGATTGGGTTCAAATGCCACTTATTGGTGTATCATAGGTGCTCCTCCACTTGTTTAAAGTTGGACAGTGTGTTGGTGATAATAGGGCACACACCTGCAAAAGCAAGGTCTTGCAGTCTTAGACTTCCAGTGAGGTTTTGCTCTATTTCTCTCCATGGGACTGTAGATGAGGGGTCCATCCACACTCTGAGGGCCCGTAGCTGAAAGGCGCTGTGGTACACTTAAAGGTACGTTGCAGGGTATTGTAGAGTATTTTAGCCTAGGTTGTTTATTATTCCAAATATACTGCCAAATTACGGTATCAAGTTTCTTCCAGAAATGTATTGTATTCCAATTGATTTTATAGCCGGAGATTGAGTCAAATTTGTTAAAGATCTTAAGAATTTTTGGAACAGAGTCCTCCAGGTCAGAGATGTACAGCAAAATATCATCTTCAAATAACGATATTGAGTTGTTATTGGATTTAATCTTGACATTACATATTGTATGTTGCCTTATGGCTTTGGGCTAAGGGCTCAAGAGAGATTGCAAATAGCATGGGAGAAAGTGGGCATCCCTGTCTCGAGACCTGTGCGATGGGGAATGGCTGTAAGTGCAGGCCATTGGTTGAGACTATGGCCGTGGGGTTCGCATAGTACGTACCATGTCAATGAATTTGGCTACCAAACCGCTCCATTACTTGCCACAAGTAGTTGCATTCTAGGCAGTCAAAAGCCTTATCCACGTCCAGTGATAAAACTGCTGCCATTGTTGTAAGGTTTTTGGGTAGCACTGCATATTACGACTCGGTAATAAGATGGTAATAGTGGGGTAACAGAGAGATAATAAAGAGGTAATATATAGGTAATAACATGTAATTACCAAAGTAATAACGTGGTAATACATCACAGTAATAAGATGTAATACTGGGGTAATAAAGTGATAAGGTAACAGATGTAATAACATGCAATTACCAATGTAATAAGTAAGAAAGGGTTTGACCATAACCATATGTATATCTAGGTAATGGTAATATACTTATATTTATATTCTAATAACGTGGTAATAATGGGGTGATATATGTTGATGTTTTCACATTATTATAGGCTACTATCAGCGTAATACCTTCCAAATTAGATAAAACTTCTTGGAATTCAAAATTGGTAATTACCATATTATAATGCTGAAATGTATCCACCCTTTATGTTCCAAACATTTCCCTTTTGTTTCAAGGTAATACTTTATGTTAATTTATGTTAATGATGTTTAATCTTGTGGCTTCTTACCTGGAAACGCTTCTGGTAGTTTCTGTGTAACAACCATGAATCAGTACCGTAAAATGCACAACTAGAGAGCTTAATATCAGTCCCAATGAGGCTGATGGGCCTATAGTTTGAGCACTCTTTAGGATCTTTGGCCTTTTTGTGTATGATCGAGATTAGTGCAGTGTTGGTTTGTTTATGAAAGGTGCCCCTCTCTAAGGCCGAGGTTAAAGTTTGTAAAATGATAGGTCCTAGTATGTCAAAGTACTGTAGTAAAAGTTCTGATGGAATTCCATCCAACCCCGGTGTTTTCCCTTTCTTAGCTGCTTTAAACACTGATTTAAATTCCTCTAACGTTATAGGTTGACCCAGTTCTTCTGCCTCATCTGGGTCAAGAAGAGGCATGTTTAGCTCTTTCGGGAACTTTTGGCACTTTGTTGGATCTGGATTGCAGAAGGATTCATACAACTTTGAATAAAAGGATTGGAAAGTGGCGGGGATATCTTTAGGATTCGTTGAGATACCTCGGTCCGTGCGGATGCTGTTAATAGAAGCCCTGGACTCATTTGGTTTCAATTTCAGAGCCAACAATTTGCTTGGTTTGCAATCATTAAAATAGTAATTTTGCCTCACTCTATGCATTATGAATTCAGCTCTCCTTCTTAGCAAATAATTTAGCTCTGCTCGATTCATGACTAAAAGAGTATGTGTAGATTTAGAAAAACATGTCTTTAGAGACTGCTCTAACAATTTACAACATTCTTCCAACTCCGCAATTCTTGCCTCCCTCTTTTTCTTCAAATTGACCACAAACGAAGATGTGAAATCTTTAATAAATCCTTTAGTGGCTTGCCAGATGTATGCCGGGTCTGGAACTGAGTCAATATTTATTGATATAAACTCCGCCAGTTTGGCTCTAAACTCTGTATCAAAAGCTGTGTTTTGGAGAAGGGAATTATTAAATTGCCACCTTCTAGATCTTTCTCCTAACATATCACAATGGAATGTGGTTATCAGCGCATTGTGATCTGACAGGATTGCTGGTTCTATTGGTATCGTGTGGAACATTGCCTTAAGTTCACTGGAGCATAAAAAATAATCAATGCGGTGACGTGTGGAAAAAAAAAGGTGTAATCCTTGCTAGTAGGATTGTGCATTCTCCATATATCTGTAATATGGTGAGATTCCAGTGAAACTGCATTGAACATGTCCGATATGTGTTCTTGGACTTGTGTGGACTCGTGTGGTTGACCCCTGATCTATCCTGATTTAAATCTAGTACCGCATTCATGTCTCCCCCTATAATTAGTATACCTGTAAGGTATGTGGCCACATCAAACGCAGCTCGCACAAAAACTCGAGCTCAAAACTGCCTCTCCTGTCTAAAGTCACAGGTTAACTGAAACAGGTCTAGTGCTTTCCTATATTAAGCATGAGCAACGTTACAAAAAATCTTAAAACTAAGTCCCAATCATCAACAAACAAATCAGCCATGTAGGAGTAGTAGACAGATTATAAAATGCAGTCTAATCAAATGCTCATTATAATTCGGACAAGAGGCCTCCACGCCACCCTCCGGGCCCGATGACAGCTCCCAGTCTAGTTGCGAAGCACCCCGCCCCGCCCCCCTTCTCCATATCCAGATCCTGTCCACTTCCTCAGGAGCAGTGAATGTGAGAGTTTGCCCTCCGTGGTGTACTCTCAGAGATGCCGGATAAATAAGAAAGTTTGGGATGCCTTTAGCACGCAGCTTACGCTGCACTCCTATAAATTCCTGGCGCCGTTGGACAGTGAAAGCGCTGTAGTCAGGCTTAAAGCACAGTGTTGCGTTGAAATCAATCAGCGTGCGTGTTGTTGCACCCTTACCGTAGATCCTGTGCGCCCTGTCAATTTTTATGGTAGCCCTGTTCCGTTAGCCTCGTGAGACCGTCCTGATCTCGCGAGCTCCAGTTTTCCACTCGCAGATCAGTCTGGTATCTTGAGAAAGAGAAAATTTGGAGCCGTTAGTCAAATGACCGGGCCAATCAGCATTGGTTTTGAGGTGGGTTAGGTGGTGATAGACAAATGGTTTATCCAATCAGCTAACTAGTATTTTCAGACAGCGGTAGCCCTAATTCTGTTAGCCGCTCGCTAATGCTTTTTTTCTCTTGGATCCTTCTTTTGGAATATGGTCCGGGAACCTGAAATGGTGCCTTTTATTCCAGAATTCTCGTTACACAAACGGCAAATATCCTTTACCGACATGTTGCTTGCATGCTGAGCTAACGAGCTATGCTTTGCTTGCAGCAGCAGGGGCGGGCTTGTGGTTGTATTTTCATACGCTTCGTGGATCTGATTGGTTGATTTGGCCCGTCTATCACCAACATAGGTGATAGACAGATGGTTCATCCAATCAGCTAACCAGTATTTCCACCCCTTCCCAAAAGTTCTCCAACGGAAAGTTCCCAGATGGATATGCCGAGCAAATGCGAAGCAATCCATCTGGCGGAGTCAGGTTACTGTTCCGTAAGGAGGGTATCCATTTTGGCAACTGATTTTGCAAAAATCCAACTGGATCATCTTTTTCGCTGCCCTCTTTCAGTCCAATGATGCGCTATTATTTATTCTCGATCTGTCCTTCAGTTTGGCCAACTTCACCTCAAATTTCTTCTGGTCATCAATACAGGCTTTCACCGTGTTTCTCATCTGTCTGATTAGTCTGTGTTAACACAGCCCACCTCCACGAGTCTTACGCTACAGAGCAGCATCTCTATCTGCTCAGAAGGCTAGCAGGCCTGGTAGCTGGACAGCCGAGTCCGGTACACTGTTGTTCAGCCATGTTTCCACAAAAACAAAACACAGCAGCTTCTGAACTCGCGTTGGGAGTTTCGTTGAAGTTGGATGTAGTCCAGTTTGCTGTCTAATGAGTGGACATTTGCAAGCAGGATGGATGGGACAGGTGGCCGGCTAGCGTTACCTATTTTTGTAAATACACCTTATAAAACCTGAAATACAACAAAGAGAATGGGGCTGGCCCGGTGATGACGAAGCTAGGTTAGCCTTTAGTAACTGTGTTTCTTTGTTCTATGGCCTTCCAGGCCTTGCAACAGTACAATAAAATGTGAAAACATTTTAGGTTTGGGGTGACCTCTAGCTTACCCAGTAGAGCGTGCGCCCCATGTATTCCTTGGCAGTCGCCTGGGTTTGTATCCGACCTGCAGCCCTTTGCTGCGTGTCATCCCCTATCCCCCTTTCCTCTCTATATGCACTAATAAAATTTAAAAAGCCCAAAAAAGAATCTTTTTAGGCGAGAAACAGGCAATACGGTAACCAAATGATTTGGTATTTGACCAGCACTGACTAGTTTGACAGTTTGAGTTTTGTGAGCGTGGTGGGTTGAGCTGGACAGAGAATGGCAGTTACTTTATGTTCAAGCATGACGATCCTCAGTCATCATCTTAAATCTTCCCCTCATGAGATAAATGTTTGTGATTGCCCTGTCCAGGTTCTCTTCGGCTGGAAATCTGTTTAAATCGGAGGGGTGCCAGAACTATCTGCCAGAGCAAATGAAACAAGAGCTTAAAGATTCATCTGGTATCCAAGCTAGTATCACACTGTCCTACTGGTTTAGTTCCATCATAGTGTTAATAGTGTCAAAATATGTTATCTGACGTTGTTCAGTAGCTAGCTCAGAGATTATCGGCTAATGAAATTACTGATTTAGCAGGATTTTTTTTTGCATGGCACTGTATCCGTGTGACATTCTCATTAGGGGCTGAGCCCCCCTAAAGGTCTTATCCTAGAATCGCCCCTGAGGTACGGCTTTGTCAAAACTCAATAGAGGTGAAAAAATAAAACAGCAATTCCTACCTCAGGTTTTAAACAAATCCCCAGTTTATCATTCCTAGAACAGCGCCCCCTTGCTGTTTTGTACCATAAGGCAATCATGCTGAAATCTAGCTCACTCGGCTCTTTTTCCATCTAACATAAAATGCAATGTAGAGACCAGTTAAGTATGCAAGTCGTGTGGTAGTCTATATCCTTGACGTTCCATTTGCGGGACTGCTCCGTTGCAGACTGAAAATCTGACGGATTTCACTAATTTAAGCTGGATCCGTTGCCTTGGGCTTCCTTTGTGTTAGCATTTTAAACTCCGGTCAATTTATAAGCACTGTGGTTAACCTTTTCTCAGAGCTCAGCAAGGTTAATCCATACAGCTATCTGTCCAATCTGAGTTTTCTGTTGCATGACTAAAACAACTTTTATGTTCTACCAAAACAAGTTCCTTCCCGAGGCTATTTTGCAGCGGCACCGCAGCTTTTCCCAGTGCTTATCACCCAAGACGATTGTGATTGGTTTAAAGAAATGCCAATAAACCAGAGCACGTTTTCCTCCCATCCCCAAATGCTATGTGGAGTAGCCAGACTCACCTCCACACTTGTGTTTGGTAATAATTTATTAATGTTAAAATTGCGCAAACTACGTTTCTCTCAAAGATAGTTTTGCTGCAATTTGAATTCCTCTGAAGTAAAGTAACTGCTTGCCTGGACAGTTCAGTATACTTGATACTGCCCAAGGTCTGCCTGGCACAGATACTGTCAGCATTCTGTCACTCAGCACGTGAAGCATTCTCCTTCCATTTCTGATGATGCTTTGTAAACTTTTAGGAACTCTTTTAACAACTTTTACTGGATTGTCTATTTTTGAACAACAGTAAATTATTCCTATATCTGTCTGTGCTATATGACCCTGCTGCAGAGCCTTTCAGTGAGACCATTTGATGTTTTTTTTTTTTTGCAAGTGGACACATTTCCAATGTTCCAGGCTGGGTTAAGCAGAATTTCTGTTGCATTATTGAAGAGGACATTTCCTAAATACTGCTTTCTCTGCAGCATGTACCCAAGGGGAGATTAATGGGCAAGTAGCCTATTGCCAGAGGATAAATATTTTCATAGGTTTTTACTGCAATTTGTCTACAGCAGGTGACATTTCAGACACGGCAAAGAAACTTTCAAACAAAGCCTTGATGAAATGGCATTCTACTCTAAATATGATGCCAGCAGTGGGCACATGCATTTTCTTGTGTGTGTGTGTGTGTGCGTGTGTGTACCAGAGGTTTCAGGTTGAGAAAAATAATTTAAAAACATCTAAATTACATTTGACATTACAGATGGAGTTTAATATACACAAATAAATCTCCTTCTTCAGGCTTCACACTTTTGACAAAACTTTTAAATTGCTAAAATACATTTTCACAGACAATCGATATGATTCATGTGAGCTGAATTAATACAATCATCAAGTCAACCAGTTTACAAGGCAGCTGTTCCTATGTGGCCGGACCATAACAGTACAAACATTTATATATTGTTTTTACACAAGCACATAGCCATTGATTTCCCAGGTGAGACATTGTTTCATAAACTATATGTCACATTCCTCGGGTGATACAAGAGTATAAGAGTAAATGATTCAGCAGATTGCCATCAAGTTTCCAATGCTATAATAAACTGTTGGGTGGTGAAGCACATTTTACATACAGGTTTACGTTGATGTGCTAATATTATTGGGAACACTTTATTTGACAGTACCGACATAACTATGACATGACACTGTCATGAATGTGTCATAAACCCTATAAAGAAGTCATAAACGTTTATGACTTCTGTCATTAAGTGTCATTCGGTTTTTGTCATGACAAGTTGACATTGTTTGGCTTGTCTTGATTATGACAACTTGACATTAATCAAAGTGTCATTACCAGAAGTTGTCTTGGTCATGACAAGTTGACATTAAATTAGTCTTTGTAATGACAAGTTGACATTAACCAGGATGACATTACCAGAGGATGTCTTTGTCATGACAACTTGACATATACAGAAATTCACCTCTTTTTGTATTCATGACATGTTGATCTAATGATTATTCTAATTAGATGTGCAAGGTTAGAGCCCAATTCTAGCACTTTTTCAGATAGATGTGTGACAGGATATTTCACACATCTATCTGAAAAAAAACTGGGTGTCATGACACTGTTATGACAGTGTAACTAATACATATTTTGACCTCAAGTAAAGTGGTACCAATTGTATTTGTCATTAAAAATATCATGGATAAGACTTGCAGTCATGACACAGTTATGAGAGGTGTAACTAATACATATTTTAACCTCAAGTAAAGTGGTACCAATTGTATTTGTCATTAAGATATCATGGATTAGACTTGCAGTCATGACAACATTATGACAGTGGAACTAATACATATTTTGACCTCAAGTAAAGTGGTACTAATTGTATTTGTCATTAAGATATCATGGATAAGTCTTGCAGTCATGACAACATTATGAAAGTGTAACAAATGCATTCTTTGACCTCAAGTAGGAAGATGTTTATTTGACATTAAGATATCATGATGGCTAAGACATATCTTACCAAGTGCCATCACACACCAAATGACCTTCCCAACACATTATGTGATGTAAAACTCTTTAATGAGGTCTGTTTTGTAACACGATGACCAAGCTCAACACTCACACTAAAAAATTAAACAATAAAGCACTTTAATGTACCTCAAAAGGCATTTTCCTCCACATTTGACAGTCAGTGGGAAAACAAAAAAAATTCAGATTTTGATTCAGCAAAATTACATGAATTAAAGTGAACACTGATTAACATTCTTTCCAGAAAAACGCAGATTTTTTTGTGATTGTTGCAGGAAAAAACTTTGATTATGCAGCACGTTTTCTTAAAAAATGTGGTGGAATATGCAGGATATTTATGCAATTTCATGTGATGAAATTGCAGGAACTTGCAAAAACTGCAGTTTGATGAAAAAGACAAAAAAAGTTCTTCCCCCAACACCCTGCTTTTCGATGATGTTCATGTCGCGTTCTCATGGCAACAGGGGAAAATGGCTGCTCTTGTGTGAAGTAAACCCAACATTTTTCAACTTTCTGCTAAGATATATATATACAATGAAAATGCGAGCATTCGATCATCTTGAGGTGGATTTTGAGGGACTCCATTGTCCTATTTCCTCTGAGGCGCCATATTTCATTTTTGAAACTCTGCCACAGTCTCTCAATATGCTGAGTGTGGGCTCCGTTATCTGGGTTTACAAAGTTCTGTTTATGACAGACACTAAATTGTCTATACCCATACCGGGCAAGATGGTCTTTGTATGTTCGCCATTCATCAGTGAGAATGCTGGCATTCCTCCTGACATGCTTCCGGATTTGGCATAAGAGGGTTCTCCTGCAGCGGTTCCTCACTAGCTTCAGGATGGGTCTACCGCAACGGCCACGATGGTACTAAAAAAACAAAATTAGAAACAGATAAACAACTACATATGACATCTTTTTTCTTTACTGAGGTTATCTACATCCAGATAGGAGTAAGGGTTTAGGAGTAGAATTTCCATACAGTTCCCTTATTTCAAGGGACCATAAGTGTTGGGACAAAAGCTACTCTATTGACTTTACAGGATCATTCCTTGTCATTACCTTCTTGTTACAACAAAAGGTCAAAGGAACTCACAATAAAAGTTAAAATCCCAAATCCATCAGAGAAGAACTCATTTACAGCAGGATGTATGCATATTCTTGTAGCCCCTTTTTCCGTAGTGTTCTAATTTACTTACATTGGGGTCACACTCAAAATAAACAGGATCCTAGGTTCTTCAGCTGTAGATGTTGAATAAATTGAATTCCCTATCTACCATTAAAGTCAGTGAATACAAATTTAGAAATGTAAGTATTATGTAATTATGTTAAGTATATTATGCACTATACCTTGCGTTTGTGAGCAAATTTTCTTTCGTCTATGACTACAAATCGATGACGACCTCCAATCCTCATCCCTCTCTTCCTCAGCCGTGTGAGGCCAGCCAAGCAAACCTGTGAATATAGAAAGTCGAAAATCAACATACTATAACGTACCTGAAATTTACAAATCTTTCCCAAGTATGTTAACTTGAAATACAGTACCTATGAATTGATTTATATGTGTATCAAATTATTCGGTAACACTTTACTTGAACGTATCAACATAATCGTGACATGACACTGTCATAGCTATGACATGACACTGTCATGAACGTGTCATAAATGTTATAAACAAGTCTTAAACGTTTATGACCTCTGTCATTAAGTGTCATTCGGTTTTTGTCATGACAAGTTGACATTGTTAGGGATGTCTTTGTAATGACAACTTGACATTAAAGGAGAACTCCGGGCAAGTTTTCCGTTAATCTTGATTGCTATATGTATATGAGTACTGCCGATAGCAAAAAATAACAAAAATAACAATAAATTGGCAAGGATAAACATACAACACCTGGAGGAGCAGGTGAACCAACTGCAGGAGGCCAACAATGAACTCAAAAAAGACAAAGATTTTCTACTCAGTAAATTCAGCGAGAAGCCAGGTACAATTCTATTAATCCCCACAAACCCACCCCCACTTCAAAGACTGTAGCTTTTATGAAGACATAACATGAAACATAAAACATCTCTATTATATGCTCTCATATGGGGTGCAACGTTTATGGGATGTGTCCATCCACTGATATGGCCACAGGTGTGGCATATGCTTTTAGAATGGGGGCGTTGTTACATAAAGAGCCCTTTCCGTGAGAAAATCAGCATATCTGCTGTTTTCTGAAATAGGATAGGTCCATAATTTTATAATAATGTTGTGGTTGTCGAACTTCAACACCACATCACAAACTGTTAGTGTTTGCAAATGAAAGGAAATAAGCGGAGAATTTGCATCCAAAAGAAAAGTGCTTCGGTATATTGTAGAAATGAAGATTCAGTATTTATGATCTCACCAACTCTGGTTTGTAAGTGTCCTTTAACAGATGGAGAAACTGGCGACTAACTGACAGCTTTCTGAGTAACGTGCTAGCTATCCAATCAGCGCAAAGCAAATATAAATACTGAATATTCATTCAAACTGAAACTCAACCGTCTTTTTCCACAAATAATGGTACTAATATGATTGCAGGGCATTAGAGATCAATGCAAAATGTCTGAAATATATGTGGAATGGGCTCTTTAAGAACTTTACTATAATCATCAATCTCGTAATTACTCAATTGCATTCACCAACATGCTTTACACATTTCTGAGGAAAAGGATTATTGGACAAATAGATTCTTTGATTTTGTTTACTTATATATCTCTATGCTGGTCTCTTGACATGTTCTTTTTTATAGGTCCCAACAAGTATACCAACCAACAAATCATCTTGTCCTCATCTATCTCCCCTGAAACATCCTCATCCTCATTCTCTGATGGGTCAGTCTCCTCAGAGGAAGACAATTTTGATGAGCCAGAGGAAAAGGAGGACAAGAAGAAGAAGACCAAGAAGCCAGTGAAAACCTTAGATCTGCACAGCCGTTCAAGGAGTAAGTAGAGCTATTGACTGACCAGGTTTTGCCTTAAAGGTGAATTTCATCCATTTTCAACTCAAAACCCTGTTATTTCTGTTTGAGGTCACTGAGTGCTGTCAGTAGAGAAAAGAAAAAAAAAATTTTGTGAAACATACTGAATTCACAAACTGGCAGCCAAAGTGAATTTGTGGGGGTAAAGTCAGTTAACATTGTCCCCATAGATTTGCTTAGCTGCTGTCTTAACAACATGGTTATTTGTTGAAAACAGATAGAATCCTACTTAAAATGTAGTGATTAAGATATTCTTATTATTTCATTGATTCTTTCACAATGATTTAAAAAAATATTTCAAGTTTGTATCTGTCTAGAAATTGGGTTTCATATCTGTTGATCTTGCTGCAACACAACTCTCCACTCATGAAGAGAAGTGATAATGGTGGGGTTCAGACCCATGTGCTAAGCTAAGCTTATATCACCTGTTTTACTGCAGCAGAGTAGCAAAATGACCAAATTACAATGTTGAATTTTTCTAGACATATTCCTGTTTGTTCAAAGCATCCCATTCCCTCAATAGCGACAACAATTTGGCACAACATTGACTTAGTACCCAAAACATCAGGTAAAGTAAATGTATGGGCTCCCATACATTCGCTGTAGCCACCATTTCGCTTACTTGGTCAATGTTGTGCCAACGTGTATCATTGTTGTCGCTATTGAAGGAAGCGTGGAACAAACAGCCAAAATTATCCTTTAAGGAAATCAATGAAAACTAATTAAACTTTTGTTATCTCAGAGACAACCATCAATGGTGTCATCAAACGCTACAAGGATGTCCTGAAGCACTTCGTAAAACATGGATCCATGAAAAAAGCCTTCGAGCACTTGGGGGTTGACCGCAATACTATTGCGCGGACGGTCCCCATTGCGGAGCTCTCCATCACCTTCCCAGATATTTTTCTACAATTTGAGAGAGATAAGGACGAAAAAAATCTCCAGTTTAACCAAAAGGTGTAGGACAGCAATAACAAATGACATGACACACAATAGCAACCAAGAAACAGACAGAACTCCTGCCCATCACTTATAAGTTAACTTAGATTAAAAAAAAGAAAATGAGCCTGTTACGGTTGGACAGAACCGACCCAAATGCAGAACTCAGCACAAATAACTTTATTAGTGAAAATGGGTAAGTGAATGGGGAAGTGGGGAGGTGGATGCCAGAGAGGAGAGCACAGGCAAGGGGCTGGAACCGGGAACAGAAGCACGGGGAGACCGGGTCTGAGAACTCGACGGGGAAGTACTGGAGCGCGGAGAGGCGAGGGCTGAGGCAGGCTGGTGCAGGAAACCGTGAGGGGGGGACTGGATGGAGGAGCCAGCTGACTGGAGACAGAGTGACGAGGAAGGCAATGACTGAAACAAATAGACAGAAAACGGATTACAAAGGCATAAGCAGGAAAACACTCAGGATAATTTGCAGGAGCTTGAGACGTGTGTCACCAAGTAGGCAGGAGCAACGATCAGGCGAAGGTGGTGAGTCAATCCGAGGTTTACATACTGGGCTTGATTGGAGTTGATGGCCAGCAGGTGTGTATGGTGGGAAGAGTGGGAGTGAGGAGGCGAGCAGGTGTGCACAATCAGCTGGCTGGCACAGGCAGGAAGGGAGGGGGAACACAGAGAGAAAAAGAGGCAACACAAACTGACAGCAAAACATGAGGAAAAGAAAAACAGAAACTCACAGCCAGCCGGACTCCCACCACCACAGTACCCCCTCCTCAACGGACGCCTCCAGGCGGACCGCCAGGCTTGTCCGGGTGGGCCCTGTAGAAGTCGTCCAGCAGGGTCCTGTCAAGTATCTGGCTAGTGGGAATCCACGACCGCTCCTCGGGATCATACCCAGCCCAGTCCACCAGGTACCGATAACCCCGACCTCTACGTCGTACATCCAGGAGGCGTCGCACTGTGTAGGCCGGGTGGCCGTCGATGATGCGTGGAGGAGGAGGCGCTGCCACTGGGACGGAGAGAGGACTTGTGGAGACCGGTTTGATATGGGAGACATGGAAAACTGGGTGGATTTTCATGTGCGATGGGAGTGTTAGCCTGACAGTGGTGGGGTTCACAACCGACTCAATGGTATAGGGACCCACGAACCGGGGGGCGAGTTTCTTGGAGGTGGACGGAAGGGGAAGATCCCGGGAGGAGAGCCACACCCTCTGGCCCGGCCGGTAGGAGGGAGCGGGGATGCGATGGCGGTCTGCCAGGCGTTTGTTCCGGGCAGCTGTTCGTTGGAGAGCAGCCCTAGCCTCCCTCCACACTCGACGACACCGTCTGAGATGGGTCTGGACCGACGGAACCGTTACTTCCTCCTCCAAGGACGGGAACAGCGGAGGCTGGAACCCCATGGCGCACATAAACGGAGACATCCCAGTGGCAGCGCTGATGAGAGTTGTGGGCGTACTTGACCCAGGGGAGATAGGAACTCCACGAGGTGGGATTGCGGTAGGCCACACGCCGGAGGGCCGCCCCCAGGTCCTGGTTGGCCCGCTCGGTTTGCCCGTTGGTCTGGGGGTGATAGCCGGATGACAGGCTGGCGGTGGCACCGAGGGCTTGGCAGAAGGATTTCCACACTTGGGAAGAAAACGGGGGCACCCGGTCGGAGACAATGTCCTGAGGAATGCCATGGAGTCTGAAGACATGGTGGACAAGGAGACGAGCCGTTTCCAGGTAAGTAGGTAACTTGGACAGGGGGATGAAGTGGACGGATTTTGAGAACCGATCCACGATGGTGAGGATGACCGTGTTGCCGTTGGAGTTGGGCAGTCCGGTGACAAAGTCCAGGGCGATGTGGGACCAGGGCCGACCGGGGACTGGGAGGGGGCGGAGCAGACCGGCGGGCGGCTGATGGGATACCTTGGCACGGGCGCACACCTCACAGGCTGCCACAAAGTCCCGGCAGTCCCTTTCCATGGGGGGCCACCAAAACCTCTGTCTGAGCAGGAACAGGGTCTGGGCCATTCCTGGGTGGCAGCTGAACTTTGAGGCGTGCGCCCATTGGAGAACCTGGGAGCGGACGCTGGGGGGGACGTAGAGGCGGTTAGGGGGACCGGTACCAGGGTCAGGGTCCGTGGACTGGGCCCGGCGGACGGCGGACTCCATTTCCCAAACCAGGGACGCGACCAGGCAGGAACGGGGCAAGATGGTATCAGGTTGGTTAACCGGGTCGTCAGTAGAATGGAGGCGGGACAGGGCGTCTGGCTTGATGTTGCGGGATCCGGGACGGTAAGACAGGGTAAAGTTGAACCGGTTGAAGAACAGGGCCCACCTAGCCTGGCGGGAGTTGAGTCTTTGGGCGCTCTGGATGTATGACAGGTTTTTGTGGTCCGTCCAAACCAGGAAGGGGTGTTCAGACCCCTCAAGCCAATGTCTCCATTCCTCCAGGGCCAGCTTCACTGCTAATAGTTCCCGGTCTCCCACGCAGTAGTTGCGCTCAGTGGGGGTCAGGCGGCGGGAGAAGAAGGCGCAAGGGTGGAGCTTGTGGTCAGCGGGGGAGCGCTGGGACAAGGTAGCGCCGACGCCCACATCTGAGGCATCCACCTCCACCACGAATTGAAGGGAGGGGTCAGGGTTAGTGAGGATGGGGGCGGAGGTGAACTTTGTTTTCAGGAGGGAGAAAGCTGCAGCGGCCTCTGGGGACCAGACGAAGGGCACAGAGGGGGAGGTGAGACGAGTGAGGGGAGCGACCAGAGAACTGTAATTACGAATAAAGCGCCGATAGAAGTTGGCAAAGCCCAAAAAGCGCTGCAGCTGTTTGATAGAAGTGGGAGTGGGCCACTCCACAACAGCCTGGATTTTGGCCAGGTCAGCGCGAAGCTGCCCACGCTCGATGATAAAACCGAGGGACTGTACAGATGGGACGTGGAATTTCACATTTTTCAGCTTTCACAAAAAGACGGTTTTCCAGAAGCCGCTGCAGAACGAGGCGGACATGCTCAATGTGTTGGACTGGGTTGGGGGAGAAGATCAGGATATCGTCTAAATAAACAAACAGGTGCAAAAAGTCACGAAGGACGTCGTTAATGAGGGCTTGGAAAACGGCGGGGGCATTGGTGAGGCCGAATGGCATTACCAAATACTCGTAGCGCCCTAGTGGGGTGTTAAATGCAGTTTTCCATTCGTCCCCCTCCCGGATCCGCACTAGATGATAAGCATTGCGAAGGTCTAACTTCGTGAAAATGGCAGACCGGGAGAGGGACTCAAAAACAGAGTCCATAAGGGGAAGAGGGTATTTGTTTTTGACCGTGATGGAGTTGAGCCCCCGGTAGTCGATACAAGGACGGAGGGATTTGTCTTTCTTGGAGACAAAGAAAAAGCCAGCGCCTAGAGGGGACGATGAGGGGCGAATGATGCCAGCAGCCAGGGAATCTTTAATATACTGCTCCATAGCCTCTCTCTCCGGACGGGACAGATTAAACAGATGGTTAGACGGGAGCGGGGCGTCTGGGAGGAGGGAGATGGAGCAGTCATAAGGGCGGTGGGGGGGTAAGGATAGGGCCTGCTCTTTACTGAACACGGTGGCAAGGTCATGGTACTCTGGGGGAACGAGGGTTAAATCAGGAGGAACGGGAGGAGGGTGAATTTGAGTGGGCTTACCGGGGGCTCGAGCGGACAATAGGCAAGATGCATGGCAATGAGGGCTCCAATTCCTGATCTTCCCCCGCGCCCAGTCTACGTTGGGGTTGTGCAGAATGAGCCAGGGGAGGGGACATTACTGGGAGGGTTGGACATGTCGGAGTAAGGAGGCTGGGTGCTCAGACGCCGGACCTCTTCGGTCAGCGTGCGAACGGACTCGGCCATGGCCTGAATAGCCGAGGAATGCTGACCGAGCAACGCACCCTGGGCGGACACGGCAAACAGCAAATCCTGGGGCAGGGGGTTGGGAGAGTCAGAGGGGGATTGTGAGCCTGTTGGGTCCATGATGGCCTGATCGTTCTGTTACGGTTGGACAGAACGGACCCAAATGCAGAACTCAGCACAAATAACTTTATTAGTGAAAATGGGTAAGTGAATGGGGAAGTGGGGAGGTGGATGCCAGAGAGGAGAGCACAGGCAAGGGGCTGGAACCGGGAACAGAGGCACGGGGAGACCGGGTCTGAGAACTCGACGGGGAAGTACTGGAGCGCGGAGAGGCGAGGGCTGAGGCAGGCTGGTGCAGGAAACCGTGAGGGGGGGGGACTGGATGGAGGAGCCAGCTGACTGGAGACAGAGTGACAAGGAAGGCAATGACTGAAACAAAAAGACAGAAAACAGATTACAAAGGCATAAGCAGGAAAACACTCAGGATAATTTGCAGGAGCTTGAGATGTGTGTCACCAAATAGGCAGGAGCAACGATCAGGCGAAGGTGGTGAGTCAATCCGGGGTTTATATTCTGGGCTTGATTGGAGTTGATGGCCAGCAGGTGTGTATGGTGGGAAGAGTGGGAGTGAGGAGGCGAGCAGGTGTGCACAATCAGCTGGCTGGCACAGGCAGGAAGGGAGGGGGGAACACAGAGAGAAACAGAGGCAACACAAACTGACAGCAAAACATGAGGAAAAGAAAAACAGAAACTCACAGCCAGCCGGACTCCCACCACCACAGAGCCCCTGCTTAAGATAGCCCTGCCAATAACTGAGTCTCAGCCTACATTTTTGATTTCATTACCTATTTTAATTTGACTGTTTCTGTATGTTCAAGTGAAAGCCTGCTGATGTTCATTTATGAAAGTGCTTTCTTGTTTAATTTCTTACTGCGAGTATTGAGCTTGGTCATCAGGTTACAAACCAAGCCTTATCAAAGAGTTTTACACCACATGATGTGTTAGGAAGGTCATTTGGTGTGTGATGGTACTTGGTAAGATATGTCTTAGCCATCATTATATCTTAATGTCAAATAAAATTCTTAATTTACTTGAGGTCAAAGAATGTATTTGTTACACTGCCATAATGTTGTCATGACTGCAAGTCTTATCCATGATATCTTAATGACAAATACAATTGGTACCACTTTACTTGAGGTCAAAACATGTATTAGTTACACTGTCATAACGTTGTCATGACTGCAAGTCTTATCCATGATATCTTAATGACAAATACAATTGGTACCACTTTACTTGAGGTCAAAACATGTATTAGTTACACTGTCATAATGTTGTCATGACACCCAGTTTTGTGAAATATCCTGTCAAACATCTATCTGAAAAAGTGCTAGAATTGGGCTCTAACCTTGCCTTTATGTCAAGTTGTCATGACAAAGACATCCTCTGGTAACGTCATCCTGGTTAATGTCAAGTTGTCATTACAAAGACATCCCAAACTAATTTAATGTCAACTTGTCATGACCAAGACAACTTCTGGTAATATCACTTTGTGTGATGTGTAGCAGGGGGAATGAGGACCCAAATGCAGAGGGAGGCAGACAGGCAGGAGACGGTTGTACTCAGGGATTTAATACCAACAAAAAACGGCAGTACAAGGACTGGAACACTTACAAAATAACAAACCGACGGGCAAAACATAGGCAGGAGCAAACGGGCATATGCAGGAACAAACACAGGGAGGAAACACAAGAGCATGGATACAAAACGATCTGACACAAGACAAAGGGAACACAGAGGCTAAATACATGAAGTGATGGGTAAATCAGAAACAGGTGAGACAACAGGTGAAGCACATCAGGGCAGGGCAGGACAATCACAAAGGAGGGAAAACAGAAAGCAAAGTCAGACACGACAAGACAGAAAACCAGACTATCAAAATAAAACAGGAAGCAGGAAAAACAGACAAAACATGACATCACCTAAACACAGACACTTGACACAACACTAGACAACACCTGGGATAACAGAGACGACAGGAACACAATTCAGAATAACAAAAATGGGAAACAAACACACGAACTACAACACGGTCAAAACAGGGTAAACAGAAATATACAAAACAGGATAAATACATACAAGGGAACAGAAATATACAAACAGGCAACCGAAATGTCCATGATCGCAACAACTTTGATTAATATCAAGTTGTCATAATCAAGACAAGCCAAACAATGTCAACTTGTCATGACAAAAACCAAATGACACTTAATGACAGAAGTCATAAACGTTTATGACTTCTTTATAGGGTTTATGACACATTCATGACAGTGTCATGTCATGGTTATGTTGGTACTGTCAAGTAAAGTGTTACCATATTATTGAATTTTGCTATATAGGGCCACAATAAATATTAACAATATATAACATATTAATATATAGAAGTATTCCAAGAGTTATTGGGATGGTGACAAAGAATCATATGCTTCAACCTAAATAACACTTGAAGCACGCCACCTTCAACAATTGGCCAAGTTTGCCCAATATTGCTGTTTGACATAACTTCTGACTCCACAAAATACAAAAAAAGTCTGGCATTTATTAGTTTCTGACTCTAGCAAAACTTAGTCTCGTGAGACCGTCCTGATCTCGCGAGCTCCAGTTTTCCACTCGCAGATCAGTCTGGCATCTTGAGGCAGAGAAAATTTGGAGCCGTTAGCCAAACAACCGGGCCAATCAGCGTTGGTTTTGAGGTGGGTTAGGTGGTGATAGACAGATGGTTTATCCAATCAGCTAACCAGTATTTTCAGACAGCGGTAGCCCTATTTCTGTTAGCCGCTCGCTAATGCTTTTTTTCTCTTGGATCCTTCTTTTGGAATATGGTCCGGGAACCTGAAATGGTGCCTTTTATTCCTAAATTCTCGTTACACAAACGGCCAATCTCCTTTACCGACATGTTGCTTGCATGCTGAGCTAACGAGCTATGCTTTGCCTGCAGCAGCAGGGGCGGGCTTGTGGTTGTATTTTCATATGCTTCGTGGATCTGATTGGTTGATTTGGCCCGTCTATCACCAACATAGGTGATAAACAGATGGTTCATCCAATCAGCTAACCAGTATTTCCACCCCTTCCCAAAAGTTCTCCAACGGAAAGTTCCCAGATGGATATGCCGAGCAAATGCGAAGCAATCCATCTGGCGGAGTCAGGTTAGGCAAAACTAGGAAAAACAGTAAAATTCCCCAAAACTACTGTGTCTTTTAAGTATCTCTTTAACCAAATCACAGACATTTAGGGTATTCTAAGTGATCTTATTTTAATACTTAATGTAATAGCTAATGTAATATATTTTCACTTTCATTCAGTGAGCCTCCCCTGAAACTGTGTTGAGGAACTAATAAGGCCCCCCTCCCACTTTGAAAACCTCTACTTTAAAGGAAAGGGTAATCTTTTTTCAAGTCTGCTTTAATACAATACTTCCATGCCCATGCATGCATTGGGACAGGGTTTTATTGCTGTGATCATTCATTCTGTTCATATAAGCCATTAAAGGAGCATATTGTTATGATATCAGTCTGTCTTTAGAGAAGTGACACAAATCAATGTGAGCACCTAAACCACCATCGCCAGCAGCAGCAGCAGCCTCCCCCACCTGCATCACCTCTCTGCCTTTACCAGGGAAAGAGACAGAGTCACAGGAAAGACAGTCTCCTCAACAACGCAGCATCTGCTGTGTGGGAGATTCATTGAGCAAGAGATTCATTGGAGAATTAATTTAGGAAGAAAAAAAAAAGAAAAGCTGAAGGCTTCAAGCGGCAAGTCACACGAGAGCTGCAAACCACACTGAAAGAAAGACATTATTTGAAAGAGTTTTATTTTCCCCATGACACAGCTTTTTGTAAATACACCTTTTAAAGATATTGTGCGTCGTTTCTGTCGCCCCCATTTGGAATTCTAAGTAATGACGACAAAACGGTTGGCGCGTCCAAATGATACAAGCCTACCTACTTCAGAAGAGGTAATTATCGAGTTTCTGCGCGGGAAAATCACTAGACGACACAATCTTCTGAACGTAGCCATACTGAGAAATACAGAGAGAGTTGTTTGGAGTTGATACTCTTAATTAGCTTTGTAACAACTCATTTGGCAATGGCTTGAATGTAACGGACATTAAAAAAAAAAAGCTCTTTGTCTGTGATCCTGCAAACATATTTTGGAAATGTTTGGGTGGTCAGTACCTCGTACCTGCCAACTCCGATTTTCTCCGGTGAAAATCCATCCACCTCACAGGTGTGGCATATCAAGATGCTGATTAGACAGCATGTTTTCGGGGGGGGTCCGAAAACCAGTCAGTTAACAAAAAAAAAAGAAGTTGCTGGATAGGACCTGGAACACGCTGTTGTACACACCAATCCAGAGCATCCCAAACATGCTCAATGAGTGACATTTAGTTGCTGGATATTGGCAGGCCACTCTAAAATGTGCAGTTTTACTGTATTGGGTGGGTCCAGGGGGGTCCGAAAACCAGTCGGTAAAAAAAAAAAAAAAAAAGTTGCAGGCCTCTCTAAAATGTGCAGTTTTATCACACAGCACAATGCCACAGATGTCGCAAATTATGAGGGAGCGTGCAATTGGCATACTGACTGCAGGAATGTCCACCAGAGCTGTTGCCCGTGAATTGAATGTTCATTTCTCTACCATAAGCCGTCTCCAAAGGCGTTTCATAGAATTTGGCAGTACATCCAACTGGCCTCAACACCGCAGACCACGTGTAACCACACCAGCCTGGGACCTCAATATCCAGCATCTTCACCTCCAAGATTGTCTGAGACCAGCCACCCGGACAGCTGCTGCAACAATCGGTTTGCATAACCAAAGAATTTCTCCACAAACTGTAAGAAACCATCTCAGGGAAACTCATCTGCATGCTCGTCATCCTCATCGGGGTCTCGACCTGACTGCAGTTCATCATCGTAACCAACTTGAGTGGGCAAATGCTCACATTTGATGGCATCTGGCACTTTGGAGAGGTGTTCTTTTCACGGATGAATCCCGGTTTACACTGTACAGGGCAGATGGCAGACAGCGTGTATGGCTTATGTGGGTGAGAGGTTTGCTGATGTCAACGTTGTGGATCGAGTGGCCCATGGTGGCGGTGGGGTTATGGTATGGGCAGGCGTATCTTATGGACAATGAACACAGGTGCATTTATTTGATGGCATTTTGAATGCAGAGATATGGTGACAAGATCCTGAGGCCTATTGTTGTGCCATTCATCCACGACTATCACCTCATGTTGCAGCATGATAATGCACGGCCCCATGTTGCAAGGACCTGTACACAATTCCTGGAAGCTGAAAACATCCCAGTTCTTGCATCGCCAGCATACTCACCGGACATGTCACCCATTGAGCATGTTCGGGATGCTCTGGATCGGCGTATACGACAGCGTGCTCCAGGTCCTGTCCAGCAACTTCTTTTTTTTGTTTGTTTACTGACTGGTTTTTGGACCCACCCCCCAGGGGGGCCTTTTATTGTGGCCAGCCTAAGACACACTTGTGCAATAATCATGCTGTCTAATCAGCATCTTCATATGCCACACCTGTGAGGTGGATAGATTTTCTCGGCAAAGGAGAAGTGCTCACTAACACAGATTTAGACAGATTTGTGAACGATATTTGAGAGAAATAGTTAAATCTTTTAGTTTAGCTCATAAAAAATGGGGGCAAAAACAAAAGTGTTGCGTTTATAATTTTGTTGGGTGTAAGAAAGGCTCCCTGCAAAGATGGATACATACAATTGAATACTGCCCTCGCCCTGAGATATAGGGTAAACGTATTCAGTGTATTTGCCCACTCCGCGTGACACTAGACTGTCCCTTGTGTTTGCGTGTTTTTGTAACCGTAAGAGGAAGAAGAGTAACATAGGAAAGGTTTTCAGGGAGTAAAGTTACAGTCTCAAAGGCCGATTGGTCAATCTTAAGTTGACAGTAGATGAGCAGGTTGGTTATACAGTTACTGGCGTATTCCCTTTATTTCACTATGTTGGCCAATACATATTCCTTTGCTGCCACGGGATCCTTGAAGCTTTGGCGGGTGCTGTTCACTCCTGTAACTCCGCGGGGTACCACAGGCCTGCCTGTACCCCTGTTGGGATCAGCAGTAGGTTTAAACTTGATTTTTAAACAAAGAACAGATTTTAAACAAGGGATACATCGGGTCAACATGGGCCGGACACAAAGAGTGCGGCTTACAGGCAACTGTAGAGCCTGAGATCCTTTCTCAAACAAAGAAAGGGGGCCTTCAGGGAAAGGCTACAGCCTGGACATTTCACACCCCTATGCTAAAGTCCGAGCCACGAGGGAAAGAGCCTCACAATGGCCGGAAGTCTAAAGAACGCTGATTCTCCCCTTTGGAGAAACCCTGAACGCACCGCATGACGCACATCCAGTGCTCAAGTCTATAAAGTTTTCTGACACACCTCACTCCCCGTCTTCCGCCACAGCTCACGCTGCTCCTAGGATGCACAAGGACTTCTGTGCTAAAACTTAAATTTTCCGGACAAAGTGGACTATTGGAAACTGTAAAACACGCACCTCATGTTTTCACCTCTAAGAGAATAATAATAAGAGAATACCGTTTCTCTAGAAGAAAATCGGACAACAGACACCGCTTCTTCCCCCAAAGTCGACTGGAACTGTTTCCCTCCACTGCCCTGGGAGAAACTGCTCGTTAATCATTGATGAATGATTAACCCATTTCTGTTCATCGTGGAGAATCCGCCGGGCAAACTAACGGACTGCACACTAAGTAAGAAGGTTTACGTTTCTGGGCAGATGAACATGTAGTGTGTTGTTATTAATGAGTGGAGGCTATTGTTGTCATTGTTTCGCCATCAATGTGATGGGACCGTTGTGTCCCATTATTTGCTGTGAATGTATCTTGGATCACGATACTTGTTGATGAATGTGTTGAATAATGTAGCTTAGTTAAACTGTAAATGCTACACTGCTGAGTCTCCTGCTGCGGAGAAGTTAGTCACTGTACACTCAAAGAAATCAGCTGTTAGCCCACCAGGATGTGAGTAAACAAGGAGAGTGGTTATTCTCAGAACCTCGGAATTCAAGACTCAAGTACTTTTTATTTTTTCTCTACAGTGTGCTTTTCTCTCCTCTTTTACACTAACCGAACATACACACACACACACACACACACACACACACACACACACACACACACACACACACACACACACACTCACCACATTTTTTCACACAGTTGGCTGTTTTTGCTTTTGTTGTAGTTTGTAACAAGTAAATAGGTTTATTAATTGAATAACTATTTATTGACAATTTATAATTTTGAAGTTAAATAAATTCTACTATAATTTAAAGAGCAGTTGTTTGTGATATTTGTGTATTTGTTGTAATAATAGCTGGTTAAACAGGTCTGTGCTCAAACTTCACCCGTCTTCTGTTCCTTTGAAAGATACCAGATAAATTAAACAAATTAATTAAGATCTGTATTTAAAAAGGGAACACCACCTATGAGACTGTTTCACAGCTCAGTTATTGGTCCCTGATTCCAGGGTGGTGCCCCATTTTGATTGTTTGTTTATTTGGAAAAGTTATTAATACACATATTCATAACTTTATTAATATTGATAAAACAGATCTGATAATTTGCCAATAATTGAATCTGTACCCTTACCAATCTCATCCTCATATCACTGGTATGAACAGGGATGGCATCGATCAGAGGGTTTTGCTCTATGCGGATGATTTGCTCCTCTATGTCTCTAGGCTAGATACATCTATACCCATCATGCTTTCTGTTCTTGAATCATTTGGTCTCATCTCTGGCTATAAACTGAATTTCAATAAGAGCAAATTATTCCCCATAGACGCTGCGGCTCGCAAATATCCTCTTCACCCAATACATTTTAGAACTGTTCTTGACAGGTGTACATATCTGGGGGTTCAAGTTACAGACCAATTTAAGAATCTTTTCAAATGTAACTTTACCCCTCTCCTCACCCGAATACAGCAGGACTTTGAGAGATGGTCACTACTCCCTCTATCTTTAGCTGGTTGTATTTTCATTTCATTTCATTTATTTTATTTTGAGCAAGACTAAAATATATATATATACACACACACACACACACACACATCACACACACAAGTCCATGGTACAAGACCTGCCTATCATTTTAGCCAATGAGCAGAGGATTCCATAGACATATTGAAAGGCATTGAAATTTTAACCGTGTGATGGCTGGCTCTGTGTTTCAGCACAAACAGTGAGTTTTCATGGATTACATGCTGCCAGTTCGACATGCCGCCACCCTGACATGCTTCTATTCAGACATGCCGCTATTCCGACATGCTGCTATTCCCTAACCCTAACCGCTAACCCTAATGGAAACAAAAATTGTCGGAGTGGTGGGATGTTTGAAAACAATGGAAGTGCCGTTTCTCCAACAATTAGACGTCAATGTCAGAGTGGGGGTATGTGGGGGGGCTTTTTTCTTTGCACTTTTCAAATGGAAATCATAAAAACGCACAGACATCTGTAGAAAAAAATTCATATAAAATCCATTTTGGAGTCTTTTGGCTTTCTGTAGTAAGTTGAGACATGTGGATATGACCTTATGTTGTGTGTATCTAACTTAGATGTATTTACAGCAGTGTATTTTAATCATTTTACAGATGTATGACTTGGACGAAAATAAAGAACCTCCATTCTAGCCTCTGTAACTCAGAAAGGCCTGAGTGTCAAAGTTTATGGGAGCTGTACCACTTTCAATTTGGGTATGACGTTGAGACCAAAAAGCTTGGAAATTCAAGTGTTTCTAAAGAGGTTAGGAGAGACTCATGGCGAAGCCTCCTTCTCCTTCACGAGTCCCTCTTCAAACTCTTCTGAGGCAATGATCTCAAGTGATCTCAGTGATCTCAAGCGAAGCAACACTTTCCTCCTGCCTGGCTGGATCCACCAAAACTGCAGTTCATGATCTATATTCTCGATGGAAGAGTCCTGAACCAGGGTTGCCTCTTTTCTGTATGTTTCCTCCGTCACACTCCATGAGTCCCTCTTCCAGCTGAAAGTGAGCTGCACTTCATGGTCCATATCCTGGATGGCACAGATGTAGAATTGTAATAGCTTTCATCATAGTCCATCAGCTTGAAGGACTTTGAGCACTTGTCAAACCTGTTATAGATGGCTTCAACCATTAATTGGGCTTCTTTGGTGCAGACACAGAGCAGAAGAGTTTTAGAAACTCTTCCAAACTGGAAACTATGTAGTGATTCGTCGCCTTTCTGAGAATATAGTTCCCAGTTTATATACGGTTAGAATATGTTAGTGTCTCATGTGACCTTGCTATTTGTACACGCTGTGACTATACAAATCACAACATGTAAATAGGAACATGTTGCCGTTATTTTGTCACTTATTCGGAGCAGTAGGCTAGTTGGAACCGATTACCTTCAGGATCCATGCTAGGCTAAGCTACTGGTGGGGCCGTCGGACAGAGTTACAACACGCACGGAGATGAGAAGGGTATGTATGGACTTATCTAACTATGGGGGTTACGGTGAATAAGCTAAAGTCCCAATCAGTCGGCGTGTTCCTTTAAATATTTTGGCCAAATTAAATGCTATAAACGTGAAACTTAAGAATCTTGTTTGGCATGATCCTCTAAGCCTCTGTACCAAATTTGGTGAACTAGTACAGTTCCCATTGAAAATGGGCCTGTTTAGAATGGGTCAATTGCTTGGCCTGTGGAATTGCTGCTTGTAGAATTCTTCAAAACCAAATTGTACCCCAAAATTACTTACAGAAGTATCCCAAACCACTTAATATGCAATTCCACTGTATACTCTACTGAATTACAGTCTAGGCTACGTCTACATCAGAGGAAGACATTATACTTCTATATTTACCTGACAGACAAGGAAGCAGATTCAGAATGTAATCACAAAATATTACAATTAAAATGTGGAGTTATCAGACATTAGCCTCATGGACTCATGGCAGTGCACTACCCACCTGGCCTGCTATGAGAGCTAATCAGCACCTATCTGCGTTAATCAACCACCAGAACCGGACTGTTGTGTGTGTGTGTGTGTGTGTGTGTGTGTGTGTGTGTGTGTGTGTGTGTGTGTGTGTGTGTGTGTGCGCGCGCACAGAGAGAGAGAGAGAGAGAGAGAGAGAGAGAGATAGAGAGAGAGAGACATACGTCTCGTATGATCGTTAACAAATTTAACACTTCAGCAGAGGTGTTAATTTCCGTATATGTATAGTGGCATTACGGTTAATGGTGAAGTATGGATTTGATTTGCGGGGGTATTTTGGCAACTGTAATGTTATTAGTGTTGTAAATTACCAGTAGACTTAATTAACCCAACCCAGGGTAAGTCTGATGAAAACTGCTGTGTCTGCCCGCATTGAACGGTGCTGTGAATGAACAACCCCCCCTCCCCCGTTTGAAAAAAATGTCATATAAATGGTTTGCCAGATTGGATGTCTACTCTCAATGGGGAAAGTACCTGAACCTTCTGGAGGGCTCCTAAGAAGCTTTGTGCTGGGGAGAATCGTGTATGATGTACTTATGGTGTTGTAATTTATACATAGCTTTATTTGGTTTATTTTGTTACTATTTTGTTGAATGGTGTTGAATATTGTAGTGTCATGATTTGTGTCTGGGTGGGTGGTGATGATGATGAACACCCCCGTTAATGTTGCGAATTGTATGTTTTGTATGTTAAAAGAAAAACAGAGACTGATGAAAGGTTTGAAAGGTTAAAAAGTCTATAAAAATGCATTTTTATTAGTTTATTATTTTTATGTTGGTTTTTAATAAAACAAAAATTGTTTGTATAATTCTCACCATAAATACTTTAAATATTCCTGCCTTGCATCAAAATCCTTGCTGAGATAAAGAAATATTTCATCTTGGATATGTCAATTTGGAGGCTCTTGGGAGGGAATGATGGTAGACAGTTTAATAAAGAAGATTAAATGAAGTCACTATGATTCATTGAGAGCAGCAGTAACTGGAGAAGTCACAGTTGGCCGCCAGCATAGACTGCCTGTCTATTGACTGACACTGGATACAGGACAGGACAGCTTTTGTACAGGCCTAGGCTGACACTGCTGCAGCATGGAGCTTGGAGATGATTGACAGCGGGACAAAAATCTCTCTCCTGGCCTGTCCCATCTCACTTCAGCTGATGAACACAACCTGATAAGGTTCAGAAAATACTTTGAGGGGGTGCTGCCTGATATCACCTAGCCAACCGCTCAGGCGACAGCAAGTGGGCTCAGATCCTGTTGACAAGAAGCTTTCATATCTTTCCTGGGGAGCACATGCAGCACTTCACATTTAACAAAGATACAATACAGACAGGCTCAGAAATGACTAGGCTCTATGTGCTATTTTTTGGATTTTATATTTTTTTTAAGTATCCAGGTAGTAGGGTGCAAATACAGTGTCTCACCAAATGCTGAGACATTAAATGAAACAAAATCTTTGATGTAAAAGTTAGGATTGGTTAACAGGTAATTTATTTGAGGTTTGGAGACAGGTTAATAATTTTTTTGTGATTTAATTTTGTCGACCGGTGTGGCAGTTCGCTGAGGCATCGCGTCGCTCGCTGTGGCCAAGCCAACCCCTTTTTATTGCCTTCCCCTCAGCACACCCCCGGCCCTACTAGAGCCCTCTTCAGCCGTACGGACGAACGGCAGTTGCCCGTCAGCGGGGCGGATGTTTTGACCTATACTAAAAAGGAGTTGCTTTTGACACTTCCCTGATTAATTTAGTTTATAGAGACACACACGCTCTCTGTCTAAGGAGAAGCCCTCGCAAGGATCAGGGAACCCGAAGGCGAGACAAGAGGTTAGATACACACTACACCAGACGTCCCCAAAAATACGGGCTCTTATCCCCCTGTATATGACAAGCACTGCCCAAGGGGATCTTTAAAACCAATGATTTTTCTTTAGTACTCACGGTCTCAGCCGTCCTCCCAGGGAGGTCCCTTCCTTCTCAAGGACGCCCGCCTTGCCTTTCTTGGTCACCAGGCCGCGCGGATAGGGAAATGCACTCCCACTAGGAGATAACAGGAGGTCTGCATGTCCAAGTCGATCCCCGCCGGGCCGCAACTGGCCACGGGCGGTTAAAGAGGAGTCACTAACCCCCGTGAGGGGGGAAACCCTCCCCGCTTGACAGAAGGCAAGACGATCCCAAAGAAAAATAAGGAACTGGCAAGAGTTGGGTATCCTAGTCCATAGTCGGACTCAGGTGATTTTTATTATTTTGTGACAAAAGCAGAAATTAAAAGCAAGTGGTCCTCTACAAAATAAAACTAAAAATAAAGATAAAGCCTCCGCTCTAACAGAGATAGTTAAAGCTGCTTCTCTTTTCCTCCTGGCTCTGTGTCTCCCACACTCATAAGAATGCAGGTAATCTCCTCTCCGGTGTCAAAGAGGGCAAATAAATCTTCCCCAAAACGCAGCGAAAAGAACGTCTGGGCAAAATAAGAGAGAAGAAGCCCTTTTTGGCCTCTGTTTAACAGAGGTATTCAAAGCCGCTTCTCAGAGATAGTCTTTTTTCTTTTTCTTTTCCTCCCTTACACTCAGCGAGCGCAAGGGAACCCCTCTACAGCTGAGAGGGGCATAATGAATCTTTCCCAATGCAACAGAAAGTGCAAGGGTAGATGGAGAAGGCTTCATGGCATCCCGATGCCACGTAAAGCGTTCGGGTAAAAGAGCCCAAAGGGAGCCCACAAGGGACCCAAAAGAAGGGCTGCTACTCGGCAAAAACACTCATATTTATACACGAAAAACATTTTACTCCCAAAATTATCAAAAGGGACGTACTATATGTACTTCCCTATCCTTGTAAGGTAATGTAGGAAACACTTCACAAATAACGTTACAGTAATGAACTTCATGAACTCTACAGCTCGTGTGCTGTGTATGGCCACACATGTGCCTTCAAGACGCACACACACACACAGCTGCATGCACCCGTCAAGGCCGCAGCTCCTGCCTGTGCTCTTCTTATCTGTCTAGGTGCTTTCCTACACTCTTCATATTTTCTCAATGAGAGCTCTTTCTGTCATAAAATGCAAAAACAGATCAGTATGTAAGCAAAAGACAGATTAATATATGAGCAAAAACAGATATTAATATTAATATTAATTATAAGCAAGATATATGTTATTTTTTTGGGGTTTCAACACACACACTAAGCAATTATAGTTTGCTTTTCAAAACACATCTATCTAAGTGATTATATGGTTATTCTGTTAATACTAACAACGTTATATATGTTGTAAAGCAAGGAATGACATAGATTCTGCCATTTCTTTGTATGTGGGTTTTCATCTGGCCTCGCGGACAACAATTTACAAGTTGTCTGTAGATCTATTTTTGATGGAAGTTTTGACATAGGTTGCTCTTCTTGATTTGTGTATATTCACAGCTTGATCCTGTACAAGGCCGGGTCCGTGTCAACACACTTCCTCCTCGTGGTGAGACTGCACTGGGTGACACTCTGTTGCGGTGTGTATGTAGCCTCGACACTGTAGATTTTGTGGTGACTTGCATGATATTTTGTAGTAACTTGCATGATATTTTGAAGTGAATCTTGCATGATATTTTGTAGTGAATCATGTAGAAATAAGTGTGTAGTGCATGTCCTTGTCAGTGCTGGGCCTTCTGTCTCCCACAGTCGTCTCCTGGAGTGGTGTGTGCATGCTGACCCGACCTTCCTACTTTGAGGAGAGTAAGACCAACATGTATCTGCCATCTAATTTATTTTATTAATCTCCCCTTGCTATTTTAATTGGGATTCTTTTAAACTTTTTGTAATAAAACCAAACTTATTTTTGTACAATATTTGCCTCCTGTTAATTGTTCCTGTTAGGGGAGAACTAGAGTTGGTCACAGGACACAATAATTAACATAGTAAAGGTCTCAAAGGGTTCCTGCTGACCATCAATAGGAGGTAGCGTTGTCAGGTCTGAAAGGTTTTATGTTGCTCCGGCACTACACAAATAGTCTTTTTATTATGCAATTTTCTCTTTATGTTTCCACAGACATGGTATTCCTGTTCAGCTCCAGTAAAAGAAAAGTAACAAAAGCAAAACTTTGTACTGAAAAGACTACAGTCTTTTCAGTACAAAGTTTTGCTTTTGTTACTAGCATGTCGGTGGCTAATGGAGTGGTGGCTAACGGAGCAGCTGATATGGACACGTTCTCTAACATGGAGGTATTAATCGACCGAAAAAAACTAAAAACTATGTCTCCTTTTATAAAAACTCTACACACAATTCCCAAAACTGCACACACAAAATGCAAAATGCCTCTCATCTCCTTCAAAATGAAAGACTGCATTCAAAATACCCTAAACACATCCCAAAAACACTTTTTTCATAATAGTAAATTTTAGGATATACCATGTACACACTGTTGTTCTAAGTCTAAAGCTCTTTTGTCTTTCATAGGCTTATATCTACATTTACAATGTTCTAGAGAGAAAGTCATCTGCTGAGAGGGGTTGAAAAGTGCACTGTAAAAAACTATGTAATGTTACAGTAAAACTGAAAATATTTATTGGGCAAAACATCACGTTTGTAAGAGTAGACAGTGTTGCATACAGTAGCATGAAACAAGAAAACAAAAGTACAAACGTGTAAACCAAAGGTATCATTTTTAGTGTGTGTGTGTGTTTGTGTGTGTATTTGTGCATGCTTTTGTGTCGGGGTGGGGGGGGGGGAAATTGTAAGCACTCTTTGCAAAACAGTCATTAGAAATAGTCATTGGGTGCATGCAGTAAGGACGCTACTGTAAAGCGACTCAAGATGGGCTTCTCTCATTGGTCAATCCGTGGTTGATCACATGATGAATAAGTGTGGCCCTGATCTCATCAGAGATGGCTCTCCTTCTTCCTCTTCTTTCCTCCTCCTCCTTGTTGTTGTCCCCTGTCTCTCCCTCCTACTACCCTTGCTCTCTGTCTGTTGTTGGCATCCATTGTTCCAAACAGGTAATTTGACCTCTGTATAGGGCGACCCTCCCTCCCCCTCGAGACCACAGAGGGTGGGAGGGTTTTGGTTCCTGTTCGATTGTATTTGTTTGTTCTGTATGTTGTGTATTCAAAAATATAAAAAAATAGATTATAAAAAAAAAAAATCATGTATTTTTTCCCAAATGTGCAGATAACGAACATTCAGGCATAATATAAAAAAACCTGCAAATAAATCCTCATAACTGAAAGCTAAAAGAGTGACATTTTACTGGGAACAATTTCTGTGCTATTTAATACTGGTAGTTACAGGTAATTTAGCGTTAAACGTACAATTTGTAATTTTCTGCCCATAGGGGTCTCTCAATCAAAACTGATAGGTGACTGTGTCAGCCAGCTGAACTTGAGACTGAGAAGGAGATAGATGCCTGATTGACTCCTGAACATTTAAATGTAGTACATCCACTGGAACTGATGTTACTCATACAACACTAAGAGCAGACAAAAGTGGAATGCAGGTTGTGGCTTATCATAAGCTGGTGCTTTGTAGCCAGGGACAGGAGAATGTTCTTGAAGTTGCCAGTATGCCTTACAATCCGTTTAAACTGGCTGTGCTTTGCTTCGAACCGCATCGTCCCCCCAAATACGCTTTGAGTGTCTATGATAAAGCACTATATAAGTGTAATAAATAATAATAATAAAACACACTTCCTTACACATTTTGTCCAACCAAGGAAATGTAGATGCAATCACACTCCAAGATAGCAATGTGTTTTAACAAAGGGACAAGCACTTCCTCGCAGCCAAATCTTTTGATGTCCACTGCTTTACATAAAAGGGCCAAGTACACAGAGCTCAGAGTTGACCGAGATGAGTGTGGAATGTTGCCAAACACCCAGTATACAGTTGTAATCTTATGCTTCTTTCTTGAAGTTTCCAGAAGTCATCAATGTAATTCTTAGTTCTTCAGAATAAAAATAATTATCTTTATAGATTGTACCATCTTGATATGATTCAGATTTAGTAGATGACTTGTCCTTTTCTTTACTCAGAACTTTTTTTCTAAGAACTTCTTTACCTAAAATGTCAATCAAAGATTTAAGAATTGGGATATACTGGAAACTTCTCTTCTCATTTGGTTCAAGGATATACTAAACAGGCTCAACAATTTCAAATTGTTCTTGTCTAGGTGGCAGCGCCACACAACCGCACCTCATAACCCATACTCTCTAGTAAATTCATAAGTAGTGAGTTCAAATCAGTCCCAATGATCCACGTTTGTGACCGAGCGGCCTCTCTTACCCAAAGAGTGGAACAACTGGAATGACTGCAAAGTGTGTGGGTGTGAGATGTGTGAATGTGCCACGGTGCGACCAACAAATACGATGCTTCCTGTTAGCACAAACATGTGTGAAGCACGCTGGATGAGGAGAAATGTGCCTGCACCTGGAGCACCACCGTTGAGGTGTAACTGCGGGCGGTGTGGGTGTATGTCAGGCTATGTGATGATCCACACAAGCTAAGAGTGCCCACACTCATAGTGGAAAATGTTTACTCCCTCTTCAATAAAGTGGTTTGCGTTAGATTGTGTGGAGATCTCCTCAACTAAGCAGGAGAAGTAGCCTACAGCAACTTCTGTGTTTATGTCCTCATGGAAACCAGATTAAACCAGCAGCAGTTACTTTGTCGCGCAGTGCTCGCGCTGCTCTGGCAAATTAATTTCCAACCAACCATAATCACTCAGCTAGCTGTGGCTTTGGGTGTGTCTGTGCGTCTGTGTCCGTGAGTCCACTGCCAAACTATGTCAAAGCCATGACAATGTTTTTGAAAAAGTTACAAACGCCTCTGAAACACTAAACTATCACACAGAGACAACATTGCTTACACAACGCACACACACATAGATTTATACAGTATGTGGCTCAAGTTAACGAACTGTTTGAGATAGAGCACAGTCGAAGTTGGCGGTCGCAAAAGTTTGTAGGAAACAGAGCGATGGTTTTGCAGATTGCGCAACACAAACACATTAATTAGGGTAAACTCGAACTTTTAACAATCTTATGTGTTACATGAGGTACGTAGTGTAAATTATCCGTCTCTGTGGAAAAACCTGTATAAATATACAGGTACCGAATAAACTCCTCGAACAGACAAGAGTGAAGGATTTTCCCGGGCTTGTTCTTCCGTTGCTTCAGGTCGTGTCTTTTTATGTCTGACACATCTGATATAAACTTTTAAAATAAGTTTGGAAAATCAATTTATGGTGAAGTCCAATGAAATTAATTTTATTAAAGAAAATATTAAGTTAGGAAAATATTCACACTTTTTACTTATTAATAACTCAAACAACAATTTTTTTTTATTGGAATAAATATAGTTTTTAAAATGAAGTAATATGGACAATAGCACTGAACGTCTTCTTACAGTGTGTGGTCCAGCTGCACTACGGAGCCGTACGTAAGTCTCACTGTGCACTATATAACGCCCGAGTATAAAATCGTCAGCAAATGCCTCCAGACTTCCTTCTTCCCTGAGGACCACACAGGACAAAACATCTCCGTTGGCCTAAGGGATGCCCTGGATTCATGGGGGTTGCGTCCACAGCATCAGGTGGTTATAACGACTGACAACGGGAGCAATGTAAACAAGGCTGCGGAACTCAAATGGCTTTACTTTAGTAACATTTTCAATGTAGGACTTTTACTTGTAACAGAGTATTTTTTTTTTTTTTCTTAAACCATGTATTTATTGAAAGTTTTGTACATTTTACAGACAAAAACAGTACAAGGCACATAATATAAAATAGAAAAAAAGACAAGGATCAAATGTAGTAGCTGTAGTATTCACAGTCATAAGTCCGTACATCCATAGGAGTATGCTTACATGAAAAACATACTGCCGTTGTTTATCTCAACACCGTACAGTACAGATGGCACACTACAGGCATTAAGAGAATGTTATATTATTTATAAAAAAAAAAAAAAAAAGGCTTGTTCCAGCAAGTTCACTCCAACCATCCACATCCATAATGTTATTCTCAAGAAAATTGAAGAAAACGCTCCAGATTTTTTTGTTGTATAACTTATCTTTTCTAGAGCTAAGTAAAAAGTAATTCCCCTCAACCATTGCAATGTGCCACAAGGCGTGTCTGATTTCCAAGAGCAAGCAAAGCATCGTTTGGCTTCTAAAAAAACAAATATTCAGTGGAGACCTAACTTTGTTAGAGGTTGTAAAGCTGTCTGGGTAGAGATTTAGTATGCATAATTTAGGGCTAAGGGGCACCTCCTCACCAGCGATCTGGCTTGCCAGGTCCAACATTGGCATCAGGGTGAGTAGATGACAGAAATGTCATCTTAGGGTGGCTAAAATAGGTTTGAGTTAGCTTGTTAAAGGCACAAGGAAAAGTTCAGGAACTGTTGGCATAGAGCATACAGTACGTAACCTATCTTTTGGATAGGCTTTTTAACCTTAAACTCTAAAAAAAAAATTAACATGCTTCAGGAACCTTCAGTGCATCTTAAAAGACATGCTTATTATTGGTTTCATCTTTAAACATTGCATCTTAAAGAACAGTGTTTTGCCCTGAGGTTCTAAACATGTATCATGAGTAATATCCTACAAAAAGCAGAGCATCTTAACAATAAAAAGTGGGATATTTCGCCCCTTGCAATTTTCATGCCCACACTCACATCTGTGACCCATTGAAAATGGCCCCACGACCCACCAGTTGAGAACCTCTGGTTTGACTTGAAAATGCTGATCTAACTTCTTTTCTTTTGTCCCCACAACTTAGCCACTCTATATGGCCACATGTTTAATACAGTGCAACAAGTTAAAATAAAAACTACATCATTAAAACAAGAGAAAAATAAGAAAATAGACAAATAGCCACATAAACAACTGTGCCATATTTTTCTTTTAGCGCCCTCTTGGAAATGACAACTCATGGGTCAAACACGTGCATTCAAGTTATAAGCTTTGTTTAGCTTTTAAAATTTTCAAAAGTGTACTTTGTTTTTCAAGTTCATGGCATAAATGATGCCTACGAGCAGGAGAGTCTTTTGCAACACTTCCACAGTTGTCAAGTACCTCAAGCCATTCAATAACAATCGACACATCAGTTTCGGATGGAACTTCATCTTCTTCACTTGTGTGGAAGACACAGATCCTCAGGACTTGCTCAGCCTGGTCCTTTTGAGCTTCCTCTCTACTGATATTCTGTAAAATATATGCAAATCCATGTTCAGGTGCATAGTAAAGCTTACTTTTTTTTATTCAAGTTATAGACTAGTGTCAAAAATATCAATATTTCAATACCTATCGATCTTAAACATTTGAAATAATTTCACTAAGTTTGGAAATGTAGACTTTGAAACATACAAAAAGGAGACTGCCAACTGAGGAGGAAAGGGGTAGCAGGGAACTAGAGAGTGCATCCTATATGATGATGATGTTGTTATTTGTCTCTTTTGTGTATGCCTTTGTGTTGTTAGGGTCTGGAAACATATAGGCTTTACTTAGTCCAACCCCTTTTCAAACTCTTGTAAGTACTGTCTGCTGCGGAATTTGGAGTCTTGTGAATATTCAGTTTGAAATACATTTTTCTGAAAATATTCTTGTTCCACAGTACCGATAACAGCTGAAGTGTGCACTCTTTTACATGCACAAACAACCTGTAGTAAATCAGGCCTTTTGGACCTTATGCAAAACTCTAATGATTCCTGAACTTTATTTCCTATCTCTCATTATTGGAAACACTAAATAATACAGATGTGCGTGTAGCACGCAGAGAGGAGAGGACAAAGGAGAGGGGAATAGAGAAGGGGGGAGGAAAGAGGACAGAGGAAAAGAAAGAAACAAGGAGAGGAGAGTGGAAGAAAGAGGAAAGCAAAGGAGAAAAGAGAAACAAGGAGAGGAGAGTGGAAGAAAGAGGATGGGAGGAGAGAGAAAAGAACAGGAAAAAGGTCAAAAGGCCATTTCATCTTTTTTAAAATCGGGAAAATACAGACAGAAATAAATCAAACCTCATCTGAACTAGATTTTCATATCAGTATAAAAGTCAACTTAAAACTAAGAAAGAGAGGTACCTAGGGTTTTAGATTTACCTTACATTAGCCATTCAAATCAAATGCTGTAGCAGGAGAACTTTTCCGGTGGAGGCTGTAAAATACAAATAAATCTATTAATGCATCATACTCAAAGTTACTTTAATGCCAGGGATAATGGAGAAACAGCATTTCTTAGGCTATATTCATATCACTATAGATATAACATCAGATTGTCCTTTCAACTTTTGTATACATTACATTTTATAACTTCACAATTCAAAATATATTCTGCTTCATTTTAATTTGGAATAGTATTTATAGTCTGTGATGATGGTAAACCTATGAAGTGCAAAGCACTACACAATAATTATTTTTTTTTACCTGAATTGCCAGCTTTGCTTGTGACACAGCTTGCTGTAGTGGTTGCTTGAGAGGGCACTGTGTCAAATTTAGAGTTGTTTTATTGGGGCTTAAGGACAAAAACACAGACAAAAATAATACATTAAAAATACAGAATACTACAAGAAATACTACATTAAAACCACAGACTCATGTAACCAAAATGAACTGTACCAATATCAAACCAATGACATTTTTAATGAATGAATATGCTGTGAAAATATTTTAAAATATCGCTCTGATCTAAAAAAAAAAAAAAAAAAAAAAAAAAAAAGACATCTTTCATACAGAATTTTAACCATTTCCACATGTTAGGCTAAATCTTAAATTAAGAAAATCCTGCATTTTTGCCGCTGTGATTCTGTTCCTCTCCTCAAAAAAAGCAGTAGAGCATTGCTGGTCTAGATTCACGTTGTTGAGAGAGAGCTGTCATATGTATCAAGAATAATGCAAATCAAAATTTAAACAGTATAAACGGAATCAGAATAGAGAACAATGGGGCTTCATATCAAATTATGAGAAAAATATAGACGAGGGAATTAGAATTAGTTCTTTTAATTCTTTTAATTGAAATATGACACATACAAAGTATTTTCATATATGGAATATAAATATACTGCCACAGTAAGAAACAAATCTGAAATTCCAGTAAATTAAATTATATTTAACATGATAAACAGTGAAATTTTGTGGGAATGAACATCTCTCCTGTCCTCTGTTTGCTCTGCAGATGCATAGATTGTCTGTCTCAGTAAGATTTTAGATTTGTGGCAAACTAAGAGTACACTGCAAAATAACAAAAACGATAGCTTCCTCTTTAGCTTATTTATAATAATTAGCATCGGGGTTTGGGTGAGGTCTGGCAGAGGCTGCTGTGAAGCTCGTGGCTTCTCCAAGCAGACCTAGAAAGCTTAAACGTTTTTTCCTCCTCCTTTTCCTGCTAGGATGTTTAGCGGTTGTGTACTCTGTCGTTGCCTTGTGTTAATTATGCGAAGGGAACTCTCATCATTTTGGCAAACCCGCCATTTATCCACAGTATCTAGCAAAGGCACACACACATAGGTCTTACTGCAAGTGCAAAATAAAAGAGGTTAGCTGGTTAGCTAGCTAGCAACACGTGTCGCACTGGCCACATTATATAAATAAATAAAGAAAACCACCGTCAACTTTAGCTACATTAAAAGAACGTGCTCGACCGTTCGGGAGCTATACGTTTCATAAACAAAACAAACCACTCGTTTTATATAAAAGTAAGATAATTAATAAAAACGATGGTGGAGTTCATAACTTGTGCACTTACCAAGGGGACAGCAAGGTCTGACTGCTGTAGGCTACCCCCAGGGTGCACGACCCAAGTCCACAGGTATGTTGTGTTTAGTGACCATAGTAAAATTAAGCTACAGTGATACGTGATGGGTGATAATGGCAAGTGGGATCATATTATATTTTAACTCCGTTACATATGCAGGAAAAAACCCTGAATGACTTACCTTTAAGATGATTTAGCTGCTCCTGTCTCCATTTAACATGAACTCCGTTATCGTCTTCTTGTGTTTTGGCGGACAACGAAGCGCATACGTCGTGTATGCGCGTCACAAGGCGCATGCGCGGATTCAAAAAACGCCAACACTATTTAAACTTACTTGGTATTTGTAAGTTCATGTGCAATGACTATGAAACCTTTGAATATTATGTGAAAATACATAATAAAACTTACTCTTCCCACACAGTTTATTTATTACACGAATGACATATATAGTTTTATTTGAATAATTCCAGTTTCCTACTGATACTTACAATTAGAAAATAAAAATTGTGACAGTTAACCTAATAAATATTACTACACCACAAATAATTTTTTTCAGTGTAGTCATGAAAATAAAGAAAACACATTGAATGAGAAGGTGTGTCCAAACTTTTGGCCTGTACTGTACGTAAGGCCATCGTACGTGCTCGTCCCTAGGTAGTTTTCGCTTTCTGCGCATGCGCACTTTCAGGTGTATATGTGTGGTGAGCTACGGTTTTAGCCATTCATTGAAGCTTGCCGTTCTCACCGTGTTTTTTCAAAATGTCTGAGGGTCGCAAGAGAAAAAGTGTCTACAAATTGTATGTCAAGAAGAGAAAGGCCTCTGACAAAAGAAACAAGAGAATATTTCACACGCTGGCGTGCGCTAAAAGCACATGATGGGCTTCCCACTGATGCCTCAGTCGCAAAGTTTCTACTCGACAGGTAAAGTTTGTCATGCTATTTGGAGAAATCCATTTAAAATTACTGCTAGTAAAAGTTGATGTAAGCTATATTTAGTGATGCTAGCCCTGGTACAAGTCACGCACCGCGCAGACACGGTAAACATCTCAATTTGTCTAAAGTAGCCTTGTGACCAAATGGTAAAAGGTATTACACTGAAATGTTCTGAAACCTTGTGTGTTCATTTTTGATAATTCCAATGTGTTCACCATAGTATTTATTACACAAATGCAACAAGCTACTTCTCCATTGCAGATCATGTCTTGAGTCCTCACTCAATCGATCAGTCTAATAAGTAAATAAAACACGGAAGGGCATTTGACATGTTGTCTTGCATGAATGTTTTTGAGTTAGTTTAAATAATTTGCAACATAATTTTGCCACCAAACGTGACTAGCCAAATTTGGATGCCCTTCCAAACAATCTACTTTGATGCATATCTGTGCACTAAAATATAAAAGATGTTTTATGCTTGTACTTTGTTAGAACAAACAACTAACGTGTATAATTAAATATTTGTTACAGGTATGATAAAAACACATCCACTCCGCTGACACACACTCAATGGGCCAGACCCCAGCCACCAGCTGTGTCCACAATTCAGGAGACACTGTCTGATCAGTAAGTTATTGTCATATTTATCATCAAGCTAAATACTTCACAGTAGAAACTAGAATTCATTTAAAAAGGTATATCTTTTTATACCTAAAAAATATTTTATATATATATATAATATGTAAACCTATTTTTTACAGGTCAACCATCTCACATATTACCTGTCAGTAGATGTGGTGCTTGAAGAGAATGTGACTTTGGAAGTTTAGCTACATATAAAGGGGGCCATATCTATGCTTTTTTTCATTTCCCCTGTACATAATGTGCCATATCAAACATTTTCTGGTGAATGTATGCCATGTATAAAAGAACAGTATATAATTTATACATTAGAGCAAATAAAATACAAAATGTGCAAAACATTTATTCGTAATTGTGATTTTTTAAGGAGTAAATTGTATTTATATTTGTACATGTAAGTTCTAAACAGTTATCACATACAAGCCTACATAAACTATTGTCCTTTGTGATCTTTCTAAAGCCACTTACAAATATTTTATAGAAGTATGGGAAACTCATTTGAAGTACATGAAAAAACAATATATGTTTGGAAGAGACTTTATTATCAACATATCAAAAAAAGTAAATGGTACAAAATTGTAGTGTCAAATACACACATGTATTGATCCAGCTTATTTTAGTGTGCAGGTGTAGCTCCTGAGGTATCTTAGAATAAAGTCTAATAAAGAAGATTTATTGTGAGTACACAATAGGTTTACACTCTGGCCAGAATAAAGCCTACGTATGTTATGGTTCCGGCATTTTGCCTTGTGTTTTGTGCCATTTCTGTTACTTCCTTGTAGTTTTCTGTATGTTGTATGTATGTGTTTGTTGGTTTTGTAGTATTGTGTAGATTTTGGTTAATTCCTGTATTCCCTGTTCTCCCTGGTGTTGTGTCAAGTTTTCAGTTGATTTCATGTTTTCTGTCTGTTTTACCCGTTTCCTGTTTTATTTTGATAGTCTGGTTTTCTGTCTTGTTTTGTCCAATTTACGTCCTGTGTTTTCCCTCCTTTGTTGATTGTCCTGCCCCTTCCTGATGTGTTCCACCTGCTGTATCACCTGTCCCTCATTTGTTCGTTACCTCATGTATTTAAACTCTGTGAATCCCTTTGTGTCTTGTCAGATTGTTTTGTATCCATGCCCTTGTGTTGCTTCCCTATCCCCTGTGTCTGTTCCTGCGTCAGTTTACTCCTGCCTGTGCTTTGCCCGTCAGTTTATTTTTGTGAGTTTTCCATTCTTTATACTGCCGCTTTGTGTTACAATAAATCTCTGAGTCCAACCATCTCCTGCCTGCCTGCCTCTCTCTGTGTTTGGGTCCACATTCCCTGCTTCCTCATCACAACGTAATTGCCATTAGGATCTGGGAAACTATCTCTAATTTTCCACACACAGCATGAAGCTATAACAATTCTATATCCTGGTCCCAGAACACCATATTGCCAGACAACAAAGTTCCTATATGCAGCATAGCGGAACTGTCTGTGACTTTCTCCCGTATCCTGGATGTCCACCTCTGCCTTAAGGTCATTCCAGATTTGCCTGGCAAGTCTCAGCACACCTTCCTGCAAGACGTATAGCTCCATGTATGGCAACAGTGATGTGCAGTTTTGTGGTTGTTGTTGACAGCATTTCTGTTCCAGCATTGTTGGCATATTTCTGCAATTTCTACAGACACACCAGCTGGATGCCTGTGGAAGGGGGATCAGGGGTGAGACTCATGAGGTCAAAGATGAGACTAGGTTCACGAGTGAGGCATCTTTGTAGAAGCTGTTGGCACTCATCTAATGTCAGTCTCTTTATCCTATAAAAACAAAATCACACTTAGAAAATGTTCTTATTAGCCCTTTGACACATACAACTTTCAACTAAACCATCTAAGAGGCAAACTGAATGCAAACTTCTTCTAATAAAAGGAATAAGGCAGTAAATTCACTACACTTTTGAGTGTTTTCACTGTTGCACAGTCTGCTTCGCAGTGTATGAGGGAGCATTACAATAACAAAAGGAAAGATCACGTCTCACACTGTCTGTCTTATATGGAAAGCCAAAAGGGTCACAATTCGCACGGCGTTTTGAACGGTGTATGTGGCGCCACCTGGCGTTTATTAAACGCCACTACACGTCTAATAAACGCCACCTGGCGGTTAATAAACGCCACCACGCGTGTGACGTCACCAGGCGTTTAATAAACGCCACCAGGTGCTTATTAGACACCTGGTGGCGTTTTGATAATAAACTCCGCCCTGTGGTTTCACAGCCAATAGATTTGAACTATAATCACCCAATCAGTAAAGAAGGAGGTCAGGCAAGACTAATCAAGCACAGATCTCCTTTGCAGCTTGTTTAAGTAGCCCAAAGAAAATGCCACAACTTTGAAGTATGTTAGTTTTGTATTGCCAGACATCAGTAGGCACTGGCTGCATACTTTATTTAATTAATCAATCCTAAAAAATACTGTACTCTTAATTCAACTACTAGGAACCAAAGAGTAGCTTACCAGAAAATCTGACAACTTTGAAAATCTTCTTGACAAAAAGGATTAATAGTTTCTGTAAAGTGCATGCAACATTCAATTACTGCAAAAAAAAATGCTATTTTGGTACAATTTCAGACAGTCACAGCTGTCTCACATACAGTCAGTTAAATAATAATTAGTTATATCTCAATAAAAACTAAATTAAAATTATAATGGCAGCATAGGGCACTATCATTTATTTAAAATCCAGTAAGCGCAGTTGACCCGAAGATGCTAGATATATTAATTCTTTCCTCTACTTTCATATCTTTATGCAAAAAACACCCACCAGCGCTCTATATAAAGCAACTAAATTAAACATACGTGTCATACTTCATTTGACCTTTCAGGAGACTTACCTTGACACAGGAACAGCAGGTGTCAGATCCCTCAACACATTCAAATACTATGGTTTATGATCTTGAGTCAATTGGACATTAAGTTGTAATGATAAATCCTTATAAGCATTTTAATTTATTTTTATTCCATGCATTACTAAAAATGTAAAGCTGAAAAATTGTACTGACAAACACAAAAGCATGACAGATATAAAACATGACATTTATTAAATAACATCAAAAATTCAGCAGCACTAGGGTGCAAGTAGTCCTTTGTGCATAGTTTCTGGTATATATTTATAAGGACCACGTGACATCACATTGCTTTGCTGTCACCATTTTTGTGTCTGGTCAAAGCTAGGGGACCTACGTCATATCAACCCCAACAGCTAGAGGAGACGGATACGTGATACACACAAGAGAATACGAGGAACAAATAGTTTTTGTCCATAATGTTAACCAGCCGTCAGCCCTTAACGAACAACTTGCTAGTTAACCTTACTGGTGTGATCAATCTATACTTAACCACCACAAAAATAACACTGTTGATAATTGATGACTTGCATGTCCTGTTATCACATACTCTACATTTGTTTTTCTTCAACTGCCATATCTTGGTGTCATTTACCTCTCCTGCAACAGCGTATTGATGGGCATCTGTACTCATGAGATACTCCAGTGTATGATGATGTATTACGTACAAGTTAATGTTAAATGTGCCAGGAAAAGTAAGTAAGCAATTTCTATATACATTTTAGAGTATCGTTCAATATGTTTGATGTTGAGATGGAAAAAAATGTGCAAGGTCCAGTGGAGGTGAGTTAAGCAGGAATGGTTCAGGAGGTTCTTTTATTGACTGCCATGCAGGGCTGTGATGGAGAGCTGACAGTCAAGTGACACCTTTCAAAACAATGGATGTCCCCGCAGCCTCCCCGGGAAAAGTTGAACTGGATCAGCACTGTTTCGGAGAATGTGATCTCCCTTACAGGAAGTTGTAGATGGAGCGGATGAGGGGAGTCACTAGGGTACAGAGAGAAGATGACATTAGTGGAAGTGACAGACATTCAAAGTTCACTTCCGTACAAGCAACACAAAATATTGGTTATTCCATCCACTCAAACTTAGAAAATAGAGAAATCCCTGTTCTTTTGTTTCTGTTTCTGTCTGTATGGAGTATATAGTGTAGGACAGATCCCTGTGCCCCAGAGTACCTGTGACTGGCTGACTTTGAAACAAAGATAAATGAGCATACATGAAGAAAGATTATCTGTGCGTTTGTTTTCTTTGATCCTGTCACTGCCGTGCAGTCAATACACTGTCTAACATTTGGCGCTGTGTGGGCAACTTTCCATTCTATCTTTCATAATTAAAAAAATGCTCGGCTGGAAGTTTTCATTCTTTGATTTTCTTTTACTGCCTATTTTGTGTAAACAGCTGGTAGCGCATTTGCTGCTCGTGTTACAACCCAACGTGGAGACTGCAGTGCACACCTTTTTCTTAACTTAAGTCACACATTTTTTTGTAATTGCACAGAGTGACATCGCAATTAGATTAATCGTGCAGCCCTATTATGTACAGTATACTATTTGGTGTCCACCTGTTTTATGCAGAGGACACTTATCTCTCCCCTGGTGATTGCATGCCAGACCAGAACTGCAAACTGGACTTTTGTTTTGAATCTCATTTCCGACACACCTGCTCACGATAATGCAAGTTAACAACATCCCACTGCAGGGTCATTAAAAAAACGTCCCTGGCTGCATTTGCTGTATATTTAGGATCATCCTCCTCCTGCATTGTCCTAAAATTGGTAAGACTCCTTGAAAAAAAGGGTCTACATTAGCTTCACTGTTCACCCAGTATGTATTTCAACACACTAACACTATTGAAACCGAGTCAGAACTTGGTTTTAGTCAGTTTGAGTTTATGTTTCATTTCAAATCATATATGCCATTCATAACAACCTAAATGTGTCACTGTCTGAGTGATGGACTCTACTCTCTAATGTTACTTACCAGCTGTTAGTTCCCCCTGGCTGTCCACAGGTTACTAGTGCAGTAATAGGGTGAGTTTATACATGGTGGACCCACCAGTCAAATAGGGACACACTACATTTATTATATTTGTAACACCTGTCCCATGTAGCTATATGGTCTCTATAGAGTAGTAGTACTATGGGAAGGCGCCTGGGTTTTTTGTTTTTGTCTTTACTGGTACTAACTAATGCTTGTTAGCAATCTATGTTTCTCAATATTATTAAAATAACTGGCGGTGCCTCCAATATGAATTAGGTAAGTTTTGTGTTAACCTTGATTACTCTTTTAAATTGTAACTCAGAACAAAACCTCATGTACAAAATCTAGGACCCAAAATTATACTTTAAATACTATAAACCCAGATATTGGAATTTATTTAGTTAAAGAACAAAAATAATAAACACATGTATGGTGTATTAGAAACATTAACACAAGTGAGGCCAGTATAAATAACTCCCTATTTTTTATGACACACTAAATAATATGTTACGTCAATACAGCTATCAGAGTATACTATAAATTGTTACCTCTGCTTAGGTTTCAATAAAATAAATGCATAAATCCTTTTGACATGTAAACCTGAATCGTTATCTGTGGGCCCACACTCACACATTCATACTCAGCAATCAAAATACAAACAAAAAAACCCTGTTGCAGGCCTGAATAGAAGCTTGGGAGAGGAGGCCTAAAAATGTGACGGTCGTTTCACTTGTTTACACAACCAATAAAATAAAATGCACGTGCAATATACTCAGTACTCACGAATCCCAGTCAAGGGGATATATGAAAAAGGCGAACTTGGCGATGGAAGCAGGCAGAGCACCGGGTAAACCACAGCAGGAAGATCAGCAGAACAGAAAACAGCAGCGACAGTCTACATCACACCAGCAGGACGGAAGATCGCTCTCTGTGTGGTCCAAAGGAGTTTCCCCGATCCTCTCTCTTTTACACTCACAAATGTCCGTCTCCTGAATCAAATAAATTAACCGAGCAAGCAGGTCCATCCACTATTTCACGGCGAATTATCGGTAGCTTGTCTCAATTATTTCACATGCAAAGCTAACAGTATGCTACGAAAACAATGCTAATCGCAATTGTGCTATCGCTAACTGCTATTCACAGTTAGTGACACAATAGATACTACAACACTTAATTACAGCATATATAATCACACACATGCACATGTATATTTACCTCTTGTCGATTCCAATACGCCAAAACACAGCAAAACTGGTTGTCAGCCTCAGTAATGGATAACAATGTCCTTCTACAACCTACTAAACCTCACAAAGTCCGTTCACTTAGCGTCTCTGACTCTGTCTCTCTGACTGGATCTTTGCAGGTTACAGCTAAGCCCCCCCTCTACCTGGGATTGTAATTACATTGGCCGATAGGTCATGACCTTCCAACAAAAGTACAGAAAGACGATGATTGACATATTAGGCTGCTATCATGTTAAACTGTGTGGCAGATTACCCTTACACGTGCTGAATCATGTACACTTCACTCAAACTACAGTCAACTGCATCAACTTAAAACTTTGATCTTTTAAAAACTGTAGATGTAACTCTTACCTTTTAAACGTTTTATTAATGTTAACCATTTTAACATATGGCATTAACTTATATTTTCTTCACCATATTTATATATTTGTATTGCATTAAAATAATTTCAATAGTCAAAACGCCTCTACTCCTTTATGACTGAAGAGGGACCAGTTAACTAACTTTGTAGAAAGTTCACACAGACTAGGAGCAAAATATCCAGAAGAGCTGCAAAACAAGTAGCCTAATAATAATTTAAAAAAAAATGTGTAGTGTGGCACTGTAGTTACTCACTGACAGATAGGCCCAGAGTCTAGGTTTGAAGGAGATCTAGAACTAGGACTCAGGAATAACAGACCAAGGGGTGAATTTGAACTTATTTAAGAAGACAATAAGTAGTATTAGACAATTTAAACACATCAATTTGGTACCAAACCACACAGAAATTTAAAATACACACACACACACACACACACGCAGGAGGTGCACTGCAGATGGAGCAAAAGATAGCTCGCCTTTGCAGTTTAACATTGCAATGCCTCCTAGTTCCTAGGTTCTGGTAACAGGCTGGAGGGTGAAGGGCAAGGCAGCTTTATTTCTATAGCACTTTTCAGGAACAAGGCAATATAAGTGCTTCAGATAAAACATTATAGAGCAAAAGGTAAAACCTTTCACAGTGCTCATTTTTGATTTTTGATTTCATCTCCTCACACTCCTCACATATCCTTTTGAAAGGTTAGGTCCTTAGACCATGGTGGCTTCACTGTTTCGTGAAGGCATTCAAGTCCCTGTTGATCCTTGGTAAATATACATAGTGCAGTGCCCAAGGATGCATTTCATTATCAGGGTTCACTATATCCTCTCTCTCAAGAAAACTGAAGAGGTCATGGTAAACATTGATTACTCCTGCATCATGGAGTGACCTGAACATCACTTTCTGCAACGGAAACAGCTCCCAAAACAGGCCCAAAAAGTCGTGCAGAGTGTGGTTTGTCCCGCTTAACCTACAAGCGGTGATGCCCTAACCTTTCAAAGGGATATTAGGAGTGTGACGAGACACTCAGCTCACAAGATGAGACACAAGATTGGGATTCACAAGAACGAGACCAACACTATTTTAAAGAAAACTTGAATGATGAAATATGACTGCAAAAAAATCTTTTATTCAATGGAAAGTCACCAAATGAAAAATGTGCACTGTGAAAAGTTTTACCACACACTCAAATGTCTTCTCTTATGTATATAACTAACCTCTAAAGATCCTAATAACTGCTGCATCCCTCTCTCCTCCCAAACCTGTCCCTACCACCTATTAATCAAAAAAATATTTTCTTACACGGCACTGTAAAATTTATTTGCATCTTATTCTTTTTAGGCGGTTTTATTTTCATGACCATTTGCTCTATAATGTTTTATCTGAAGCACTTACATTGCCTTGTTCCTAAAAAGTGCTATAGAAATAAAGCTGCCTTAACTTTCAACCTCCATCCTGTCACCAGAGCCTATGAATGCTTTTGTCTTGTGCCTGGGTCATAGAGAACACTGTGGTCCCTGTCTGTCTAGGAAGTGATATTGACTGCATCAGCATCTAGCCATTAAGTTATATTGCAGCAAACGCTGTCTGCGTTTTTGAAAACTGTAGCCACACTTGTGCGCTTTACTGGCGCGGTATCTTTTGCTCCGTCTGCAGTGCACCTCCTGCGTGTGTTTGTGTTTGTGTGTGTGTGTGTGTGTGTGTGTGTGTGTGTGTGTGTGTGTGTGTGTGTATTTTAAATTTCTGTGTGGTTTGGTACCAAATTGATGTTAATACTACTTATTGTCTTCTTAAATAAGTTCAAATTCACCCCTTGGTCTGTTATTCCTGAGTCCTAGTTCTAGATCTCCTTCAAACCTAGACTCTGGGCCTATCTGTCAGTGAGTAACTACAGTGCCACACTACACATTTTTTTTTTAAATTATTATTAGGCTACTTGTTTTGCAGCTCTTCTGGATATTTTGCTCCTAGTCTGTGTGAAATTTCTACAAAGTTAGTTAACTGGTCCCTCTTCAGTCATAAAGGAGTAGAGGCGTTTTGACTTGCTCTAGTGTGGTTTTTGTGTTCACAATATGTATATTACCATCAAAGTGTTTGTGCATACAGACGCAAAGTTAAGAAGTGTTCTAAATAATATGTAGCCCTGGATACATTTCATTTAGATATTTATTGAAATTATTTTAATGCAATACAAATATATAAATATGGTGAAGAAAATATAAGTTAATGCCATATGTTAAAATGGTTAACATTAATAAAACGTTTAAAAGGTAAGAGTTACATTTACAGTTTTTAAAAGATCAAAGTTTTAAGTTGATGCAGTTGACTGTAGTTTGAGTGAAGTGTACATGATTCAGCACGTGTAAGGGTAATCTGCCACACAGTTTAACATGATAGCAGCCTAATATGTCAATCATCGTCTTTCTGTACTTTTGTTGGAAGGTCATGACCTATCGGCCAATGTAATTACAATCCCAGGTAGAGGGGCGGGGCTTAGCTGTAACCTGCAAAGATCCAGTCAGAGAGACAGAGTCAGAGACGCTAAGTGAACGGACTTTGTGAGGTTTAGTAGGTTGTAGAAGGACATTGTTATCCATTACTGAGGCTGACAAACAGTTTTGCTGTGTTTTGGCGTATTGGAATCGACAAGAGGTAAATATACATGTGCATGTGTGTGATTATATATGCTGTAATTAAGTGTTGTAGTATCTATTGTGTCACTAACTGTGAATAGCAGTTAGCGATAGCACAATTGCGATTAGCATTGTTTTCGTAGCATACTGTTAGCTTTGCATGTGAAATAATTGAGACAAGCTACCGATAATTCGCCGTGAAATAGTGGATGGACCTGCTTGCTCGGTTAATTTATTTGATTCAGGAGACGGACATTTGTGAGTGTAAAAGAGAGAGGATCGGGGAAACTCCTTTGGACCACACAGAGAGCGATCTTCCGTCCTGCTGGTGTGATGTAGACTGTCGCTGCTGTTTTCTGTTCTGCTGATCTTCCTGCTGTGGTTTACCCGGTGCTCTGCCTGCTTCCATCGCCAAGTTCGCCTTTTTCATATATCCCCTTGACTGGGATTCGTGAGTACTGAGTATATTGCACGTGCATTTTATTTTATTGGTTGTGTAAACAAGTGAAACGACCGTCACATTTTTAGGCCTCCTCTCCCAAGCTTCTATTCAGGCCTGCAACAGGGTTTTTTTGTTTGTATTTTGATTGCTGAGTATGAATGTGTGAGTGTGGGCCCACAGATAACTATTCAGGTTTACATGTCAAAAGGATTTATGCATTTATTTTATTGAAACCTAAGCAGAGGTAACAATTTATAGTATACTCTGATAGCTGTATTGACGTAACATATTATTTAGTGTGTCATAAAAAATAGGGAGTTATTTATACTGGCCTCACTTGTGTTAATGTTTCTAATACACCATACATGTGTTTATTATTTTTGTTCTTTAACTAAATAAATTCCAATATCTGGGTTTATAGTATTTAAAGTATAATTTTTGGGTCCTAGATTTTGTACATGAGGTTTTGTTCTGAGTTACAATTTAAAAGAGTAATCAAGGTTAACACAAAACTTACCTAATTCATATTGGAGGCACCGCCAGTTATTTTAATAATATTGAGAAACATAGATTGCTAACAAGCATTAGTTAGTACCAGTAAAGACAAAAACAAAAAACCCAGGCGCCTTCCCATAGTACTACTACTCTATAGAGACCATATAGCTACATGGGACAGGTGTTACAAATATAATAAATGTAGTGTGTCCCTATTTGACTGGTGGGTCCACCATGTATAAACTCACCCTATTACTGCACTAGTAACCTGTGGACAGCCAGGGGGAACTAACAGCTGGTAAGTAACATTAGAGAGTAGAGTCCATCACTCAGACAGTGACACATTTAGGTTGTTATGAATGGCATATATGATTTGAAATGAAACATAAACTCAAACTGACTAAAACCAAGTTCTGACTCGGTTTCAATAGTGTTAGTGTGTTGAAATACATACTGGGTGAACAGTGAAGCTAATGTAGACCCTTTTTTTTCAAGGAGTCTTACCAATTTTAGGACAATGCAGGAGGAGGATGATCCTAAATATACAGCAAATGCAGCCAGGGACGTTTTTTTAATGACCCTGCAGTGGGATGTTGTTAACTTGCATTATCATGAGCAGGTGTGTCGGAAATGAGATTCAAAACAAAAGTCCAGTTTGCAGTTCTGGTCTGGCATGCAATCACCAGGGAGAGATAAGTGTCCTCTGCATAAAACAGGTGGACACCAAATAGTATACTGTACATAATAGGGCTGCACGATTAATCTAATTGCGATGTCACTCTGTGCAATTACAAAAAAATGTGTGACTTAAGTTAAGAAAAAGGTGTGCACTGCAGTCTCCACGTTGGGTTGTAACACGAGCAGCAAATGCGCTACCAGCTGTTTACACAAAATAGGCAGTAAAAGAAAATCAAAGAATGAAAACTTCCAGCCGAGCATTTTTTTAATTATGAAAGATATAATGGAAAGTTGCCCACACAGCGCCAAATGTTAGACAGTGTATTGACTGCACGGCAGTGACAGGATCAAAGAAAACAAACGCACAGATAATCTTTCTTCATGTATGCTCATTTATCTTTGTTTCAAAGTCAGCCAGTCACAGGTACTCTGGGGCACAGGGATCTGTCCTACACTATATACTCCATACAGACAGAAACAGAAACAAAAGAACAGGGATTTCTCTATTTTCTAAGTTTGAGTGGATGGAATAACCAATATTTTGTGTTGCTTGTACGGAAGTGAACTTTGAATGTCTGTCACTTCCACTAATGTCATCTTCTCTCTGTACCCTAGTGACTCCCCTCATCCGCTCCATCTACATCTTCCTGTAAGGGAGATCACATTCTCTGAAACAGTGCTGATCCAGTTCAACTTTTCCCGGGGAGGCTGCGGGGACATCCATTGTTTTGAAAGGTGTCACTTGACTATCAGCTCTCCATCACAGCCCTGCATGGCAGTCAATAAAAGAACCTCCTGAACCATTCCTGCTTAACTCACCTCCACTGGACCTTGCACATTTTTTTCCATCTCAACATCAAACATATTGAACGATACTCTAAAATGTATATAGAAATTGCTTACTTACTTTTCCTGGCACATTTAACATTAACTTGTACGTAATACATCCTCATACACTGGAGTATCTCATGAGTACAGATGCCCATCAATACGCTGTTGCAGGAGAGGTAAATGACACCAAGATATGGCAGTTGAAGAAAAACAAATGTAGAGTATGTGATAACAGGACATGCAAGTCATCAATTATCAACAGTGTTATTTTTGTGGTGGTTAAGTATAGATTGATCACACCAGTAAGGTTAACTAGCAAGTTGTTCGTTAAGGGCTGACGGCTGGTTAACATTACGGACAAAAACTATTTGTTCCTCGTATTCTCTTGTGTGTATCACGTATCCGTCTCCTCTAGCTGTTGGGGTTGATATGACGTAGGTCCCTTAGCTTTGACCAGACACAAAAATGGTGACAGCAAAATAATGTGATGTCACGTGGTCCTTATAAATATATACCAGAAACTATGCACAAAGGACTACTTGCACCCTAGTGCTGCTGAATTTTTGATGTTATTTAATAAATGTCATATTTTATATCTGTCATGCTTTTGTGTTTGTCAGTACAATTTTTCAGCTTTACATTTTTAGTAATGCATGGAATAAAAATAAATTAAAATGCTTATAAGGATTTATCATTACAACTTAATGTCCAATTGACTCAAGATCATAAACCATAGTATTTGAATGTGTTGAGGGATCTGACACCTGCTGTTCCTGTGTCAAGGTAAGTCTCCTGAAAGGTCAAATGAAGTATGACACGTATGTTTAATTTAGTTGCTTTATATAGAGCGCTGGTGGGTGTTTTTTGCATAAAGATATGAAAGTAGAGGAAAGAATTAATATATCTAGCCATCTTCGGGTCAACTGCGCTTACTGGAATTTAAATAAATGATAGTGCCCTATGCTGCCATTATAATTTTAATTTAGTTTTTATTGAGATATAACTAATTATTATTTAACTGACTGTATGTGAGACAGCTGTGACTGTCCGAAATTGTACCAAAATACCATTTTTTTGCAGTAATTAAATAAGACAAACTTATTTAGGTTTGAATGTTGCATGCACTTTACAGAAACTATTAATCCTTTTTGTCAAGAAGATTTTCAAAGTTGTCAGATTTTCTGGTAAGCTACTCTTTGGTTCCTAGTAGTTGAATTAAGAGTACAGTATTTTTTAGGATTGATTAATTAAATAAAGTATGCAGCCAGTGCCTACTGATGTCTGGCAATACAAAACTAACATACTTCAAAGTTGTGGCATTTTCTTTGGGCTACTTAAACAAGCTGCAAAGGAGATCTGTGCTTGATTAGTCTTGTCTGACCTCCTTCTTTACTGATTGGGTGATTATAGTTCAAATCTATTGGCTGTGAAACCACAGGGCGGAGTTTATTATCAAAACGCCACCAGGTGTCTAATAAGCACCTGGTGGCGTTTATTAAACACCTGGTGACGTCACACGCGTGGTGGCGTTTATTATACGTGTAGTGGCGTTTAATAAACGCCAGGTGGCGCCACATACGCCGTTCAAAACGCCGTGCGAATTGTGACCCTTTTGGCTTTCCATAGTCTGACACCCTGGACCAGAAATGTTACAATAACAATAGTAGTGCTTGTACTAAAAGAGTTTGTAAGTCAGCATTAGACGTATTGAGCAACAAAAATGACAAGTTAGCGGTTATGTATGTACACATACCTCCTCAATTGCCATCCTCTGTTTATGAAGCTCTTCAATCCTTTTGAAGTCCTCCCGTGACAGGTCAGCGAGCAGACGGCCACGGCCTCTAGCCCGACTGCTGCCTCCCCCTCTCTCATGGCCGCCTTCTCCCCGCTCTCGGCTGGTGCTGGCTCTTGCGCCCCCGCCCGACCTCGTCTCCCTCTGCCTCTAGGCACACCCCTCCTCCTGGATCTTGGTCGGGATGAACAGGGCACGGGCTCGTAGTAAATATCAGATCCCACAAGACTCTCTTCTTGAGAGCTCTAAACGCAAAAGCAATACAAAAAAAAAAAAAACTTAGATGTTAGATGATACCTTGTTTATTGGCCTGTAGAATGCTAAAGTTAGCTATAGAGATGCTTGTCGTAAATAGATTTTCACTTACCGGCATAGTGGAAAAAGTGCAAATCTTCTTTTGGAAAGTAGGCTTGTATGAGCCATGCCGACAGCAACTTGTAAACAGACCGTGCACGAGGAGAACTAGGCTTGTGTATGCTCTCTCGTGCACACGTTTAATAGGCGTTCCCTCTCGGGAGCAGGTAGAGTGTTGCGCATGTGTATTTTTTCAACAAGTGGAGAGGGTTTCAAAAATTGGGAAAATCCTCTACTATACCTTTTTAAATTTACACTGTTTCGACTCAGCATTTTTCCTCAACCTGTTCAATGGAAGCACACTTATTGACATGATTATATGTGATGTGAGACCTTTATTACACAAATCTTAAATGTTTCATGGATTACAGAGATTTTGACATGTAGAGGTTTTGTTTTTGAATATTAACTACTACTTACTATTTTCTTTGGTCACTTAAAATATTTTGAGTGACTGTTGGTCCTTGAAACTTGATGAGAAGTCTAGGTTTCCAGGGACCATTTCTCAAAGGAGACAACTAAATGGCTGAATTTATCTGTCACCAGGATATGGCCAATTGCATCCAACACAGCCAATATTCTCGCTGCATATGAATATCTTTTGTGGAAAGATGGTGCTTGTGAATCAGATGTGAAAATTCAGCCAAGCCTTAGATCTTTTTTAGTAACTTCTTTGCTTAATCTCTCTTTCCCCCTCTCTGAATTTTATACACATTCAGGCACACAGATGCCACCACATTTTATCCTTGACTTAGAAGTGACAGTTCCATTTATCAAATGGAGAGTATCGAGAGCTGGAGTTGGACATTCTTCACCCACTTCCATGTGTTTTTATTAGCAGAATAAAGTGCTGTGTCTCCATGGAACCTTATTTTTTTTTATTTCTTTTTTTTATTAACTTTCTTTATTGGGAGCAAATTCACAGGCAACAGCATAACAGTTCCATGCAACAGACAGGGCTTCCATATTTTCATCATTTTTTTCCCCCTGATCTTTATATCCCTCCCACCATCCCACCCCACCCGAGAGAGAACAATTCTCAAGGTAATTCCAAAATTGACATGTGAATAGTATAATATACATAAAACGAAACCGATACATAAATAAGGAAAATACTGAAATAAATACTGTAGATGAAATAAAGATGTACAAAAATAAAGAAATTAATTAAAAAAAATAAAATAAAAAAAAGGGAGGGGGGGCTCGGTCGTCACTGTCAGGCAGAGATGCTAAAGATTCAATACAATTTAAGAGGTCTCCAAGTTATTTCAAATGCATTTAAGGAGCCATTGAGGGAAAATCTGAGCTTTTCAAGTCTAATGGACAGGAACATCTCTTTCACCCATCTACTATGAGATTGAGGTTGAGGGTGTTTCCAGCTAAGGAGTATGAGACGCCTGGCCAGCAGGGTGGCAAAGGCAAGAATGGTCTGCATGACTTTGGAAGAAAAAGGCTGCAAAGGGGCACCAAACAAAGCCAAGAGAGGCTCAGGAGAGATAACAGCGTTATATGCTGTGCTAAGAGTTTTGAAGATTTCCGACCAGAATGTGGCAAGCCTGGGACAGAGCCAGAACATATGGGAAGGGTCAGCTGGGGAATGCTTACACCTGTTACAGGAGTCCGATACATTGGGGTAAATCCAAGACAGCCTCAAATTAGTATAATGAACTTTGTGTACCACCTTACCCTGTAAGAGGCCGTGTCTTGCACAGATTGAAGAGGAATGAACTAGCCGTAAGACTCGTTTCCAATAATCATCAGGTAGAGTGATTCCAAGTTCTTGCTCCCAAGAGTCTTTGGGACCGGACGCTGGGGTGTCAAAAGTTGAATTGATAAGGCTATAAATGGTAGAAATTAGCCGCTTTTGTTCCGGAACAAGAGCCAATAATGAACCAGAGAACCAGAGATTCTGGGGGTTGACTAGGGAATTTAGGGTTCTGACTTCGAACAAAATGCCTAATCTGAAAAAAACGAAATAGGTGAGATTTTGGCAAGTCAAATTTCTTTGAAAGTTTGGAAAAAGACATAAAAGTTCCTTGGCAGTAAAGGTCCTTGAAATTAGTTATCCCTTTGTCAGACCAAGTCTGAAAAGTCAAATCAGTGCAAGAGGGCAAGAATAGATGATTGTTCACAATGGGGGAGAGGTCTGAGGATCTATGGAGGCCTAGGCTTTTCCTAATTTGAATCCAGATTTTAACAGAGTGAGCCACCACCGGGTTTATCGTAAAGTTGGAGGCAGCCAAAGGGATTTGTTAGCAAACCAGGGAATGAAGAGAGAGTGTAGAGGATCCAAATTCCATATCCACCCATGCAGGCCGCTCCTCATCTGCTGAGTTGTGAATCCAGTATAGAAGTTTATGGACATTACAGGACCAGTAATAATGTAAGAAATTGGGCAATGCTAAGCCACCAAGAACCCTTGGGAGCTGTGGCACTGATTTTCTGATGCGCAGATTTTTATTGCCCCAGAGGAAGGAGCTTATTACTTGATCAAGCGATCTAAAGAATGACTTTTTAACAAGGATGGGGATATGTGAAAAAAAAGTATAGAAACTTGGGTAAAACAACCATTTTTACTAAATTAACATGACCTACTAGGAACAGTGGGAGACCAGACCATCTATCAAAGTCTAATTTACACCTCTCAAGGAGAGGAGAGACATTTTTGGAGAAGAGTCGATTAATTGGATTAGTCACATACACCCCCAAGTATTTAAATCCATCTGTAGCATATTTGAAAGGGAAAAAAGACAGGGGTATATTTTTAGAGTTGATGGGAAGAAGTTCGCTTTTGTGGAGGTTAAGTTTATAGCCTGAATAAGATCCAAATTTGTCAAAGATACTTAGAACCACTGGGAGAGAGACAGCTGGATTAGACATGTATAAAAGGAGGTCGTCGGCATACAACGATAGTTTATGAATTTTCCCAGCTCTAGTGATTCCCTCAAACCCACCCTCCTGACACAACCAGATGGCTAGGGGTTCGATAGCTATAGCAAACAAGAGGGGGGGGAAAGAGGGCAACCCTGTCTCGTTCCACGATGAAGGGGAAATGGGGCAGATTGGAGTCCATTTGTGTGGACTGAGGCGACTGGGCTGGTGTAAAGCAAGAAAGGAAGCTCCATTCCACCCTGTCGAAGGCCTTCTCTGCATCTAATGAGATTATCACTTCTGGAATGTTCAAACAAGGAGAGCTAATGATATTTAAGAGCCTCCTTGTGTTATGAAATGAGTGCCTTCCAAGCATGAAACCCATTTGATCAGTTGTTATTATACTTGGTAGGACCCGTTGTAGGCATTGGGCTAGGATCTTTAGGTCGACATTTATAAGGGAGATGGGCCTAAAGCTACCACACAAGAGAGGGTCTTTGTCACTCTTAAGCAGGAGAGAAATGGAGGCCTCCGACAGGGTGGGAGGCAGATGACCCTCAGCAATGGATTCATTGTACATTCTCTGTAGGGCCGGAGCAATAGTGTTGGAGAATATCTTAAAAAACTCAGCAGTGAACCCATCCGGGCCTGGACTTTTACCACTATGAAGTGACATAACCGCCTCCTGTACTTCCTTGATAGAGATTGGGTTTCCCAGCTCCCTACACAAATCCACATTTATTTTAGGGAAGACGATCTTATCTAGAGGGTTATCACCATCCCAAACATCTGGAGAACATTGTGACGAGTAGAGGTTTGAGTAGAAAGAACTAAATATCCCATTAATCTCGACAGGATCTGAGGTAACTACACCTGTTGCGGATTTGATCTTAGGAATCAACCTGGATAGTTTGGCTGTGCGCGCCTGATGTGCTAATAACCTTTCCTCTTTATCCCCAGACTCAAAGAAATGTTGTTTAGCAAGGAATAACTGCTTCTGTGTTTTATTAGAGGAGAACAAGTCAAATTTGGATTGAAACTGAAGGCGTTCTTTATAAAGAGCAGGGGTGGGAGCCAAGTCATATAAATTGTCGATTCTAGATATCTCCTTGGTGAGTGCCTCGGACTCCTCCCTTTCTGCCTTCTTTAAGTTTGAGACATATGATATAATTTGCCCACGTATAAACGCCTTAAACGTTTCCCATAGAGTGCGTCTAGAGATCTCTGGAGAATCGTATCGGAGATCTGCAAAAGGAGGAATTCTTTGAAAGAAGCTTGGGCTTACAAAGAGGAGTTAAGTCTCCACTGTCTAGAGGGGTGGACACGGCTAGAAAAGCCAATCTCAATAGATACGGGGGCGTGGTCTGAAATAACGATGCTATGGTACTCACATGAGTAAACTTCTGATAAAAAATAATTATCCAAGACAAAAAAATCAATCCGAGAGAATGAGTGATGGACGTGTGAAAAAAAGGAAAAAGCTTTGCTCGAATGGGATTTAGTTCTCCATGGGTCAAATAAACCTAAACTGATTTTATATGTATCAAGGACTTTGGATGATTTGGATAGTACCTGAGGATTAGAGGAAGACCTGTCAAGGGAGGGGTCTTGAACTAAATTAAAGTCGCCACCAATAATTAGGTAGTGATCATCAACTTTCGGGAGGGAAGAGAAAAAGCTTGAAATGAATTTATCATCATCCCAGGTAGGTGCATAAACACAGGCCATAACCACAGGCATGCCACATAATCTACCAGAAATAATTACAAATCGACCATTAGGGTCTTCAATGGACTTTGATAACTCAAATGGAACACCCTTATGTATAAGAATAGCCGCTTCCCTTGCCCTTACTGGGAATTTAGAATGAAATACATCCGCTATCCAGGGTCGCTTGATAAGGTTAACCTCTGAGGAGCAGAGGTGAGTTTCCTGTAGAAAGAAAATATCACCCCTGAGTTGCTTTAAATGAGTCATTACCTTGTTACGTTTAATAGACTGGTTGGAGCCCTTCAGATTCCAGGAGATAAAGCAAAGATTCATACCCTGAGTTGTCATGTCATAAAGAAAAAAGGAGCAGAAACTCTGCCAGGTCTGACGTAACTCCTGAGCCAAGGAGAAAGGGGAAATAACAAAACAACAAAAAACAAAACATATAACAAAAACAACATATGCATATAAAAAATGGACCTCAAGGCATCCCTCCACATCTTTCCCACCCCCCATTCCCTTATACAAACCAAACACATCCATATCTTCAATTCCAACAGGATAACACTTTCTGCTTCCATAAACTTCTCTTGTTCAAGAGGTCATCCGGGTGAACAATTTGCAAATATATACATCACATTTTTAAAAGAACAACATATGATTACAGAAAAGCAGCATTAGTCTTAACATTTAACTAAGGTAAACAGGCCATCGGTAAGTTTGCCTCAATATATACCTCAAGATAAAAAATTAAAAAAAAACATCCCACTTAATAAACCCAACTGCAGGACAGCGCATAGTACAGATCAATAAAAACAAAACAAAAATATAGTGAGGTTGAAAAAATAAATTATTAAATAAAGTACCTAATAAGGCAATGCCTAATATAAGATAGATATGAGTGTATTAGAGGCACAACAGCCAAACCGACGTCTCACTGAAACCAACTTAACAAGTTTGCCATCGTATTCAGGACGAAGTAAAAACTGTAATAAAAATCAGAAACGGTACCCACATTGTACAATCGGAAGTAAACAAGGTCCCCAAAGCGGAATATAACAAGTCTATGCACATCGCTCCTATTCTTTATTCATCACTCGCTTGTTATAAAATGCTTGCGCGTCTTCCGGAATCTCAAAGGTGAATGTTTCACCTTCATACGAAACCTGCAGGCGGGCAGGGAAGAGAAGCCTGAACTTCACTCCTTTCTGGTATAGGGCTTGCTTGATTTTGTTGAAACCGGCTCGTTTCTTTGCAGTGTTGGCGCTGACGTCTGGATACACCCGCAGCGTTGTGTCGCGGTGCTTAAGCTCATGTTGTCTGGCCCAGCGAAGCACCTTCTCCCTCTCCTGAAAGCGATGAAAGCATATCACAAAGGGCCTGGGTCTACCTCCCGGTCCAGGATTAGGGGCTAGAAAGCGACGTGCCCTCTCAAGCTCCGGGGGTTTGGGGAGGACATCGGGGCCGAGATTCTTCATCAACAGCTGCCCTCCGGAACGTTAATTATCCGGAGGTTAACTCTACGGGACCTGTTTTCAAGATCGTCAAGGCGGTCTTGAAGCGACTTATTCTGAGCTTGCAGTGTCTTCACTGCTTTTTTGGTGATTGTTATGCGCTCAAAGTTGTCCCCCGCCAGGGATTCTGCAGCGGTGAGGCGGCCATTAAAGTGACTCACCGTCTCGCGGAGCCCGTCCACAGAAGTCTGCAGTGGCCCAACGGACTACCGAATTAACGTAGACATGTCCTTCAGAAGCGATTCTCGTTGCTTCTCCAGTTCGGAAACCAACTGGCTCGTTGATAAAATGTCCGGCGAGTCTTTGACGGGGTCACGGGGTACTGCTGTCGTCCGAGCTCGCGGCTGCCATTTTAGCAAGTTTGCTAGCTACAGTAGCCGACACTCCGCGAGTAACTGGAAAGTGCTGAGTGTTGCTCGCTCTCGATTTAGAACCACTCATTTCGCGACTTAGTTGGAGCTATAACTGTTATCCGCCACTTCTCCGAGTCAGTTGTGATGTTTACAGGGATATATTAACAGTTCAACCGGGAGCCCTCCAACAAGCGACTATCTCCTACATCGTCACCACCGGAAGTGATGGAACCTTATTTTAAACGATTCCTAATTGAACAAGTAGAGTCACCTCATACATTTAATACCATAAACTGTTACAGTGCACAACAGATTTTTTACCACATAACGCTGATGTAGCAAAGACAAATCAAGTGTTTCACCAAATCGCTTGTGGGTATTTTCCTACCTTAAACTCATTAATAAATATACAAATTATTACATTTTCAGCCTATTTTTTCCTTTAAAATGTCCTTAATTTGAAATGTTTTTCCATAAAAGCTTATCTTTCATGCCAGGAGGACTAAGTAGGTGTCACATGTTTTTTTTCAGTGGCTATGTTGCGTGGGAACAGCTCTTCAGATATTCCCTTAATGTTAGTTATTTCATCAGGCCATCAATCGCCAGCTTTTAGATGCAAATAGAAATTCCAGCTACACACACACACACACACACATCTAACAGACATATAAGATGAAGATGACATGCAGCAAAAATGTGACCCTATATCTCTCTGGGAAAACATAATACACTCAGAATCATGAATGTGTAGATGTTCTACTGCTATCTATATACACACACACACACACACACACACACACACATATAGCACCAGTCCCACAGTATTGCCATTAGATAATTCAAACAGTACTGACCACCCTGCTGGCCAATCAATAAGACCCAGAGCACGTAATTGTGTCATCAGCCGAGGCTGCAGTCAATGCCGTGATGTAATATTTAACCAGAATACACCTGGCTGCTTTTTACTTGGTTACTGAAAAGCTTGAATAAAGTAGATACAGTAGGGGTTAAGTCACACCTTAAGCAGTGCTGCTGAGAAAGGGTGGATGACACTTCAGCCAATCTGGTGATTTACAGTTTTTCTTGATTGCTTTGACCTGCTTAAAGAAACTGGGATCCACTTGGTTTTCATCATCACTGTCTCAGCAGAGCAGAAGACACCTCTTGCAAATGTGTTAACCCTTTCTCATTGGATTGACACATTTTCCCCACCCTTTTGCAGAACAGTTAACACGGACGTCGTTCAAGCAGTCCAAACTCCATTGTTTTAGCTATGGTAACCAAACAGAAACCATCTGTTCCTAACTATTAGAAACTACCTGTATCAGTATGAAATCACTGAAGCATGTGTTTGACACGCCTTCACACAAATCTTCAATTAGCAATCAGTCTGCAGGCCTGCGTCTGTATTGTTCTTTGCCAACATGGATGGAAGAGGTCAAAGGCAGATGAGAGGAAGAGGGGGTCCGAGGAAGAGGAGTCCAAGTGCGAGGTGGAGGTATAGTTGGAAGGGCTCAGGTTTCTGATGAAAGTTGGGCAACTGTTATTGATCACGTTATCAGTCATGGCCTTTCACTTAGAGAGGCTGGACAAAGAGTCCAACCTGTTCTGAATAGAAACACTGTCGCATCCATTGTCAGAATTTTTTGACAGGAAAACAGGTAATGTTGCTGTACAGTATATACAGAAATATCTTCAGTGATATACTTTATGTAATTGTTCATTCCCATTACACGTATTCTTTATAGAATCCAAAGGCTACATTCTCTGGTGGTAGAGGGAGAATGTTTAGTGCTGAGCAGGAGGCAGCCGTTGTGAACATGGTTGTGGCAAACAATGCCATAGGCAGCGTGAATTCAGGGCAGCAGTGATTGCAGATCAGGGCATGTTTAGGAACATCAACAACGTGAGCGTGACCACCATTGACCGCATCCTAAGAAGGAACCATATGGCCATGAAGCAGCTCTATACAGTTCCATCTCAAAGGAACTCTGACATTGTGAAGGAGGCCAGATGCCAATATGTGGAGGTAAGGAAACATTACTACAGTATACTGTAATTCCTTGTCATATCATGCAGTTAGAGTCAACTGGAGTCACTTTTCATTGTAATTTTGCCTTTTTTTTAACTTAGTTTTTCTTGATTGCTTTGATTGATACAGCAGTCAACTCCAACTCCACATTTTCAAAACCGTTGACACACAGGCCGAAACAGTGGCACTCATGGTCAAAATGAAACATTTTGTTTGCAAAAGGCTCAAACCGTGCCAAAACATTTAAAATACGCAACAAAAGCAAATTTTGCATTCAAACAACACAACTTGCAAACAAGTGTATGAGCTCTTCCAATCAACCATTACACCGTGGACAACAAAATACAAAATACAGCACTCAGTGCGAATCAGTGCACCATTGCTTGTCATTGTAGCCTATTAGTGTACGGAACTTTCATGCCAGTGCCATTTGTTGTCAAATTTGCCTTCTTGCAAAGAATTGGATCCAGAATCAAATGATTTGATGCACATTTTATTGATTCCATTGATTCTTATTTTCAAACTGTGGCTGAAAACTGAAATACTGTAAATATTACACAAAATACATGTAAACCAAACCAAAATAAAATCTATTAGAGTATAAGAAATTAAGAAAATAAATATATATAATATAAAATATATTACAGTAAAGTATAAACATCTATTACTGTAGAGTAAGAAATAGCCATTTTCTGTCTTGACAATGGGGCCACATGGCCTAACCCTGCAGACTGATTGCTAATTGAAGATTTGTGTGAAGGAGTGTTTATTTTGATCTTTCACTTCAGTACAATCACAACACAGTATATTTCCAGTTGACATAGCGCTCATTACAATCACAAAGTGTTTTTAACAAATGCAAGTATGAACAATTACTTGCTGTGTTTTAAGTGTAACTTGTACTCTAGATTTGTTCGATTGTTTCAAAATATTATTTATTTTCCTCTTTTACAATTTTTTATAAATAAAATAGGAAGAGGGAAAAAAAAAAAAAAGGGGGCAAGATAATAAAAATGGAAACTATATACATCCAGGGAAAGAACATGTGTCTTAGTTAAACTCAATCCTTGACAACTTCAGATGGCTCAATATATTCTCAAATGACTTATGAAAATGATTATTACCTACACATACAAACATGTATTATTATCATATACATTATACATTAATCTTGATCTATGTAAGTATAGGAGCAAAATCTGATCTTCTTTCTGATACATATGCAACCCAGTTCCTCCATTTTTTCAGAAAAACATCTTTCTTTAAGTTAACAAAAAAGGTAATCTTTTCCATCATATAAATCTCTATGGTCACATCTATCCAGTCGGTCTCTCTTGTTGCAACCATTTGCGAGTGATTGCCTTCTTACTGGCTGCTAGAAGGACCCCCATCAGATATTCGTTATCTACTGCAATAATTTCTAAGCTAACACGACCAAAATAGAGTAATTTGCATTCTAGAGGTATGTCTCTTCTAAAAATATGTTCAAGAGCATCCTGTAATTCTTTCCAATATTCTTGAATATGTAGGCATTCCCAAAATATATGATAGTGGTTTGCTTCATTGCATCCAAAGTTTCGTCAACATTTGGAAGTGTTGTTAGTGTATTTGGCTGTTTGTATTGGTGTTATAAAATATCTAATAATGTTTTTCCAACAATACTCCTTCAAATTTAGTGACCTAGTTGATTTCCACTGAAATTTCCATACAGTTGACCACTCTTCATCAGAAAAGAACATTCCACTTTCTGTCATCCATTTCTCTTTGATATAACTTGTAGAATGTTTCTTCGTATTTATTAAACTCTTTTATATCTGAGAGACTATCTTATATCTAATACCTGATGTATATGCTTTTTGAAGCAAGTCTATCAGTGGATTAAGATTATCTTTGAATTTCCCTTTTATTTTTTTATCATAATAACTTCAAACCTGAAGGTATCTGTAAAAATCTTGATTTTCTAGTGAGATCTTTTCCTTCAACACTTGAAAGCTTAGCATTTCACCTTTCTCAATGATTGTGCAAAAAGAAGTTATTCCCTTATTTGTCCACAACTTGAATCTGTTATCCGACTGATTTGGAGTGAATCATAAGCAATCCATTTAAAAATGGAGATATATTCCAATAATTTAAATTCTTTTATCACAGATCCCCAAACATTTAAAGTAAGCTTTGTCCATGGGTCTTCTAGCTTATCTATATATTGTCTTAAATTATTATCTGCTAATATTGCTTGTACAGGAATATTCTTTGTAATATAGCTTTCCATATCCTTCCAAGGAGCATTATAATGTGGGTCACACCAATTCACCACTGTCCTAATTTGCGCTGCTGTATAATAATCTTTTAATGAGGGGAGAGCCCACCCTCCTTTATCCTTTGGAAGCTGCAATGTTTTAAAGCGTACTCTGGGCTTTTTCCCTTGCCAAATAAAACGTGAAAGCAATTTATCCCACACTATGAATTGTTTTCCGGTTATTTCTACAGGTAGGCATTGGAATAGGTAAAGATATTTTGTTAATATGTTCATTTTAATTGCTTCAATCCTTGAGCTGAAACTAAAAAAGGGAATTAGATTCCATCTGGCTAAATCTTCTCTGATTTTTACAGTTAGTGGATCAACATTTTTTCTTTGTAATTTTTCTATATTTTTCGTCAAATGGATACCTAAATATTTAAATGATTTTGTATGCATTTTTTTATATTTACAGGGGGAGTATAATTATATGAAATTATTTCCGTTTTGTCAATATTTAATTTATATCCAGAAAGAGGGCCAGAATTCTGAAATTGTTTCATGAGTTGAGGCAAAGATTTGGTTGGATCTCCAAGATAAATCCGTATATCTGCATAGCAGGCTATTTTGTGTTCCACTCCTTTTATACTGATACCTTGGATTGCTTTATCCTGTCTGATGCTTTGTACTAAGGGTTCTAAATAGAGTGAAAATAATTGAGGGCATCCTTGTCTAGTGCCCCTTTCCAATGTAAATGACTTTGATAAATAACCATTAATCTTTATTTTTGCAGTTGGCGTATCATAGAGTACCTGTATGCTTCTAATTATATCGTCGTGGAAGCCAAATTTATGTAGAACCTTATAAAGATAAGTCCAGCTGACTGGCTTTTTCAGCATCTAGACTTAGAATCATTGATTTTACTTTATTTTTCTTAATATGATTCATAACTTGCAGTGGGCGCCTAATATTATCCTGTGTCTGCCTCTGACGGATAAAACCTGATTGATCTTGATTTATTAGGTTGGGCAGAAATTCTTCCATCCTTCTGGACATAATTGATGTGAAAAGTCTATAATCAACATTTAATATTGATAAAGGTCTATACGATCCACATTCTAACTTATCTTTGCCTTCTTTTGGAATAATAGATATAACTGCATCCTTCCAAGATGGAGGAGCTGTCGCATTCTTTAAAACCCAATTAAAAGTACGGACCAGAATAGGTATTAATTCTTTTTGGAATGCTTTATACCACTCCCCAGTAAATCCGTCCGGTCCTGGGGATTTATTGGATTTTAATTTAGTAATAGCCCCTTTTACTTCATTTGCTGTTATTTCTGCTCATCAGTAAGGGTAGGTAACTCTAATGTATTTAAAAAACAATCAATCTCCTGGTTTCTATCTTCTGGCATTTTAGAATATCATTTTTTATAAAACCTTTCAAAAATGTCTTGAATATCTTCTTGTTTGGTTTGTATTGTATTGGTAATAGGATCCCTGGCTTTGTATATAGTTTGATCTGCTTGTTGTTTTTTTAATTTCCATGCCAATATTTTAATAAATTTAGATCCATTTTCGTAATATTTTTGCTTAGAAAACAATTTTTTTTCTCTTTCTTGAGTATACATATTAATTTCGTTTCTTGTTGTTTTTATTTGTTCTAGTATTTTTGGAGTTTGCTTGTCCTTATGTTCTTTTTCTAATAAATTTAACTGATACTGTAATTTTTTTAACTCCTGTTTTCGAATTTTCTTTTTAAGTGAGGCTAGTGCTATAATTTTACCTCTTAATACTGCTTTTGCAGCATCCCACAGTATGGGGGGTGTGACCTCTTCATTATCATTAGTTTCTAAATACGAATGAATCTCATTTTTAATACATATTTTAAAAGAAGAATCATTAAAAAGATTCAAGTTAAATTTCCTTCTTTAGATTTATTATCTAGTTTTACTGTTAAGTAGATTGGGGCATGATCACTAATATCTATCGTTCCAATATCACAGCTTGTCACCCTGGTCCTATCTCTATTAAACATGAGGTAATAGTCTATCCTGGTGTAGACATTATGTGGATGAGAAAAGTGTGTATAATCCTTAGTATTCGGGTATAGATCTCTCCATACATCAATTATCCCAATATCATTCATCAATGTGTTAATTTTCCGATGGATGGGTTTAGAGAAAGTAACTTTTTTGTTTGAAGAGTCAAGCTCCGGCTGTAAATGTACATTTAAATCACCTCCACAGATCAATATACCTTGTGTTTCAGAGGACATAATCTGAAAAACCTTTTGGAAAAAGGTGAGATTACTACCCGGTGGGGCATAAATGTTAAATAAAGTAACATATGTTCCATTCATCACTCCATGAACAAAAATAAATCTGCCCTCTTTATCAGCATACTCATATTTCTTTTCAAAAATAACCTTGTTGGATATCAAAATGATAACTCCTCTTCTATGCCCTGTATGATATGAAGAATAATAGATCTGGGTGAATCCCATTCTTTTCAATTTGTCATGTTCAATGTTGCTCAGATGTGTCTCTTGTAGATAGACAATATGAGCATTTTCTTTTTTCATTTTGCTTAAGATTTTCTTCCTTTTAATTGGGTTAAGCAAACCATTCACATTGAAAGAAATTACTTTTACTCCGTCATTTGCCATGTCTGTTCAATATAGCATTGCAATCTGAAGGATGATAAAAGGCGAGGCACAGTCCCTGGAGAAACAAACGACAAACATAACGTGCTTCCAAGATAGGGGTCAGGAAAATACGACCCTGTAACAAGTTGGTAGTGGCGTCTGGCATGGAGGGAGAACCTTCTCTTCCACAGTGGCGATCGGGGCCCTCCTGTTCACCGTCTTTACGTGAAATATAAGAGAACATAACTCACGTGTCCGACGTTACGACGTAGAAGTGTGCTGTCATTCAGTAATACGAAGAGAGAAATTAAGTTAAAATCTATCTAACAATTCAAGGCCCAAAAACAGCATTTTTCCTCTTTTTTTTTTTTTTTATCGTCAGCCTCGCATTATCTTCTAAATGCCTGTAGACGTTCCCTGATGTCTGTTGATCTCGGTGTCGTTCTACCTCTTGTTTTTCGTTGTGGAACCGTCTCCCAAGAGGTGCGCTCTAGTTGCTCAGCGAGTGATCCAGTCAGCAATGTTTTCTCCACGTTGACCCCTCTTTTCTTCAGATCCATATACGCTTCATCAGCTGTGTTATAGATGTGGGTCCCGTCCTCATAGAACACACGCAGCCTGGCCGGATAAGGGGTCTGGAATCGAATCTTCTTTTCTTTCAACGTTTTCTTTACCTCCGTGTATTCTTTTCTTTTTTGAAGAACCGCAGGGGGGTAATCATGATCAAAGTAGATTTTTTTTGTTGGCCCACAAATATATCCTTTTTCATCCACGCTTTCCGGATCACTTCTTCTTTCATCTTGTACCTGAGGAATTTCACCACAATCGATCTGGGTCTCGCGTTCACTCCAGGCTTGGGTGCAAGTGCCCCGTGTGCTCTCGCCACGTACAGTTCTGTCTCCGGAGGAAAATCCAACGTGTCTCGCAGAAGTTGTTCGATGTAGTCAGTCATGGGGTTTTTCTCTGCGTCTTCTGGCACGTTGTATATCCTTATATTATCTCTCCTCGATCTACCTTCTTGGTCAATCTGTTTGCTTTCCAAGTGTGACTGCATTTTTATCATTTTTTGCTTTATCTCTTCCACGCTTTGCATTCGCGTTTCAACTTCTTCAATGCGATCTTCTGCGGGACTGATTCTTTGATTTGTCTTGTTTAATTCAGTCTTAATTTCATCCAGCTGACGATTGTTATCTTTGCGAAAGCTTTGAATCTCCTCCAAAATTCGTTCAAGATTGGTTTGCATGTTATCCGGTGGAGTTTGCCGACGGCTAGCATCTTGCTTTTGAGCTAACGCTAACGCATGTGTTGCGTCGGCCGCTTCTTGCTGTCTACCTTCGGTTTCTGGCGCCTCCGTATTAGTTTTCCTGCTCTTCACTCTCATTTCCATCGTTGTCCCACTATTATAGACTGTTTTAAAGAGAGATTTTATTTTTCTCAAGATTTAGTGGGCTTTTTAATTAGATCGCCGGAGGAGACGATGAACTACGCTGCCATTCACTCAGTCGCCGGAACCGGAACCCCGATGTAGGTAGTTTCTAATAGTTAGGAACAGATGGTTTCTGTTTGGTTACCATAGCTAAAACAATGGAGTTTGGACTGCTTGAATGACATCCGTGTTAACTAAACGGGTGGGGAAAATGTGTCAATCCAATGAGAAAGGGTTAACACATTTGCAAGAGATGTCTTCTGCTCTGCTGAGACAGTGATGATGAAAACCAAGTGGATCCAAGTTTCTTTAAGCAGGTCAAAGCAATCAAGAAAAACTGTAAAGAATAATGGAGTTGAAGCTGAGGGGGCACATCATGTCTTCATTTATGTTGATGAAGCCGGCTTCAATCTCTGTAAAGTGAGGCAACGTGGAAGGAACCTCATTGGGTATATGGCCACTATCACAGTTCCAGGACAGAGGGGCAGCAACATCTCCAATGATTGTGTCCTATGCCACATCCCCACTATTGGCCCATACAATAGAGCACCTGATAACATTCCTGGATGCTCTTCATGACAGGTTGATCCCACCTGAGGAGAGAGGGCTGTTGAGGCCTGGCATGCCACTCTTCGTCATTATCTGGGACAATGTGGCATTCCACCACTCTCAATGAGTGGTTTGCAGTACACCCTCGATGATGATGATGCTGTTCCTTCCAGCATATAGCCCATTTTTTTTTTATCCTATAGAGGAGTTCTTCAGTGCTTGGAGGTAGAAGGTTTATGATCAGCGTCCCTATGAGCAGATGCCCTTGCTGAATGCAAGGACTGCTGCTGCCCAAGAAATAGGTGCAGAGAAATGTCAAAGTTGGATAAGGCATGCAAGAAGATTTTTCCCTCAGTGCATTGCAAGAGAGGATATCGAATGTGATGTGGATGACGCCATGCGGCCCCATTGTCAAGAAAGAAGAGACTGAATATCAATAGTGGCTATTTCTTATACTCTACAGTAATAGATGTTTACTTTACTTTAATAGATTTTATTTTGGTTTACATGTATTTTGTGTAATATTTACAGAATTTTAGTTTTCAGCCACAGTTTGCATCAAAGCATTTCTGATTCTGGATCCAATTCTTTGCAAGAATGCCAATTTGACAACAAATGGCACTGGCATGAAAGCTACGTACAGTAATAGGCTACAATGACAAGCAAGTGCTGTATTTTGTTGTCCACTGTGTAATGGTTGATTGGAAGAGCTCACACACTTGTTTGCAAGTTGTGTTGTTTGAAGGCAAAATTTGCTTTTGTTGCATATTTTAAATGTTTTGGCACAGTTAGACCACTCATTTTGACCATGAGTGCCACTGTTTCGGCCTGTGTGTTAACTGTTTTGAAAAATGTGGAGTTTGAGTTGACTACTGCGTCAAAGCAATCAAGACAATCTGTAAAATCTTTAGTGACAAAAGAGAGAATCTCATTTAAGTTAATTCCTGCTTATCGATAGTGGAGGAAGAAGTACTCCTTTATTTCAGTGAAAGTAACAATGCCACAGTGTACTCGGTCACAAGTACATGTAATGCATTCAAAATGTTACTTAAGTCCACTTCCGGGTTTTCTCCGGTGCCACCAGAAATTCTGCTGGATCACGCTCTTTTCGCCTTTCTTTTGTCCGTTACCTTACGCTTTCTTTGAGTTGGAATTTTTAACTCCGGTTAATTTATGAGTGTTATAGTTATGACTATGGTTAACTGCTTCTCAGATCTCTGCAGGGTAAATCCAGACAGCTGGCTAGACTATCTGTCCGTTATAAGTTTTCTGTTGCACGACTAAAACAACTTTTGAAAGTACACGTTCCACCAAAACAAGTTCCTTCCTGAGGCTATTTTGCAGAAGCATCATGGCTCTGTCGGGTGCTTTGCGCCGCCCAAGACGATTGTGATTGTTTTATAGAAATGCCAATAAACATTTTTCTCCCATCCCGGAATGCTGTTTGGACTAGCCAGACCCTCCGCTGTGGAGGAAGGTCTGGCAAAGCGAGACTACTTCACTACGTAAGTATTAGTATCAAAGTACTCGTTGTGCAGATTGTCCCATTTCAGAGTGATTTAGATTCATTGTCCCAGAGGGAGATTTGTTTTTACAGCCAGTACAACACAGAAACATACAGATAAAGACATAAAATCATACAGTACATAAAATATTCATGAGTAAAGTCATGCCCCTTCCAGTATCCCAGCTCACATGGGTTGGGGAGGTGTGGGGCAACAGTCAGTGCTCTGAGTTTGCATATGACATAGAGTCTTTGCTGGGATCGTTTATGGAGGGGTTTAAGTGGGCCGAACGGCTTTCCGGCACCTTCAATTAATAAGTAAACTAATCTATTTGGCAGTTTCATACATCACTGATCCCTGTTTGTTTAAAATAACGCAAAAATCCATTCCCGTGTTTCCCCTATTAATTCTCCTGCGCTACTCTCTGATGCTCCAAAACAGATGTTAAAGGCAACAGAAGCATCACTGCATGTCATGCTAGTTAACCCTAACGTTACACTTGGCAGCAGGTAACGTTAGCCTACCGTTAGCTAGTAACTGGCTTAAACACAGTCAAAATGCTGACAGCTAATCGGTGTAGTGTGAATGTATTTCATTGTAGTGGATTCCAACACCGGGACATAAAACAGTCTGCCGCTAAAGCTATGAGCTATGACACAAACTAGTACTTGGTCACTGATGTTGTTGGAAAAACAACACAGACGTGACTAACGGTTGTGTTTACTCGAAAATGGTAAACCTTGTTGTGCATTCAAAATTAGAGTAAAATACAGTTTTTTTTTAAGATACATTTTTTATTATTTTTATATTTTTTGAACATACAGAACAAACCAACACAACTGAAAAAGAACAACGACCCTCACCCACCCTCTGCGGTCTCGAAAACAAAAACAAACAAACAAACGCAGAAATCACACCTTGCTTAGTCGCTCTCCTCTAATTCTTGTGATGTTGAGGTCATTAGGACTGATACTTTTGCTGCTGCGTTTTTCCATAGGTCTATAGTCGATGACTTGGCTTTGTTAATCCTTGCTGTAGAGAGCTCAAGCATAACTATGTCTAGAAAATACGCCAACCACTGTTTTATACAAAGCGAGTGGGGGGGGAGTCAGCGCTGAGCTATCATTTTCTTGGTCGCAGTTGATCCTGCTAACCCAATTTTCTTCTGTCTCCAAAGCAGATGTAATTTAGAGTCATCATTAAGTAACAAAACAATCGGGTCCGTAGGAAGTCGACATCCTATCACATCAGATATTATTTATGTTATTTTATTCCAAAACTCATGCACCTGTTCATACTCCCAGACCATGTGCAGAAAAGTTCCAATTTGTTCAGGTTGGTAGAACGTGCAATAGGGAGTAGGAATGGCTTTAAAGAGGTATCTCTTCTGAGGAGTCCAATATATCCTATGGCATATGTTGAAGTGGATCTGCTGGTGATTTGGGTTCTTGGAACAGTGGGAAATGTCCCAAACTGTTTCCCAATTAATTACATTCCCCTCCGGGCTCAGCTCTCGCTCCCATTTCTTTACTATTGGGAGTTCTCCTACGGATACTTGCATCAGTTTAGCATACATCCTGGACACTACTGCCCTACAAAGCCAAAGAGCAGTATCTGCAAAAACGCAAAACTGAGAAACTGCTTTTTGTGTTTTTCTTACACCAAGTATAAGCATCCAATTAAATTTAACAACAAAGGGTACAATTAGATAGATCAAAGGGAGGTGAATATTAAACATTTAGTTTTTTGACAGTCAGGCAAAATTTGGTAGTTTTATAGGCTATAGCCTACTGCGCTTTGCCTTTGCATTACTGCGTATACTTACATGGCCATACAATAACATATAACAATAACAACGTAAGTGTAGCAAGTGATCATAATCACTTGCTCATATCATAAATCATAAATCAAATAATTTATTGAAGAGGCACTTACTACATTTTCTACAGATTTGCTGCTTGATGCCTTAACAATGGCACAACTCCGTCATTTATAAAAATGTATGTAAACATATATAAACAAAATCAATTCGGTATACTTGTAGACCTTCATGTCAAGCAATATTACATTGCTGCACACCAAAACCTTTGCACACTGCTGCTTATAGTTGTCAAAGTACAGTATATGTTAACTATTACCAAACTATTACCATTATGTGGCATATTATGTAAACCCCCGTTTTCTTGTTTTTGTTGATTGACCGTTTTCTCCATCTTCATTCTTTCTGCTAAGCTATCAGGTGACTTTCCATCCTCTTTGGCATTATAATCATATTTTTCAAAAAACAAACAAAAAAACACAAGAGTTATTAGATTCATATATTTTAATAGTATCACAAAAGTGCTGTCTTTTATGGCAATCATTAACATATTGCTTTTATTTCAGTTTGGGAATAGGTCTTCACATGTAATTACAAACAGTTTAAGTTTAATCATTCAGGGAATCAATATATCAATAAATGAAGTATGAGCTTGTTAGGGAACAGCTACTGAACTTTTAATGCATGTTTTATTGGAGTTAAGTTCTATTACTGTAAAAAAAAAATCAAAACTTTGGTGTAGTTACACTAACTTGCCAGATGTGAAGTCATGTCACACGAACACAATAAACTCATCTTGAAGCCTATAATAATATAATAATAATATTAATTTATTATTATTAATAATAATTAATAATATATTAATCAAAACAATGGGAACAACAAATTCATCATGTCAAAAAAAGTTCATACGATACGATATAACTTTTATTGTCAGCCAGGGCTGAAACTATTTTTAGAGAGAGAGAGAGAGAGAGAGAGAGAGAGAGAGATGACATTCGTCGACAAGCGTCTTCGGTTCTCTGGCATTAAAGGGATCAGCTTCTTGATGATGTCTGCCTTCTTTGTAAGGGACACTCCTTTGTCTTTCTCACGGAGGCAAGCTGGAATTTGTAATTTGTTCTTTTTTAAGTTCTTCTTCAGGAAGTCAAGTTTACAGTGCTCAGTATTGTCATGGGAGGTCTTGAAGAATAGATCCTTGGAGCCTCTCCTGGCCTGGATCTCAGCCAATTTCAAAACAGTCTGAGTGAGCTTACTCTGACCCTTCCAAGCAAGGACATTTTTGTTCTCCAGTCTGATGATTTCAGTATGTAGATTTGAGTATTTGACTCTGACAAAATCATCGAAGTCAAAAAGTTCCCCCCCAGGGCATCTTTTCATGCCAAGTTCCACCCCAGGGTGAATGGAGTCAGCACTCATAAAGGTATGGCCAGGTTCAAAGAATTTAAGGGTAATTTCTTCCAGTGATGTCATCTGACTATTTACAAGAGTCACTAGGCTGCTCAATAGACTCCAGTTTTTGTTCTGGGCAGTGCAATTATCTGCCCATATCACTGCATGTTTTATGTCATGCTCTGTTTGGTGCGTCAGTGCTGTAATGAAAGCAGATGTAATTTCTTCAGCATCGCGCCCAGCAATACCCTCATGCCACACAACTGACAGTGTCTGTTTCTTCTTGATCATCTGCTTTGACTGCGTGCCTACTGTTGCAAATGTTTCGTGATATGCCACCAGCCTTTTGGTAAATATTGCGGTCTTGTTACCTGGGAGTCTTGGTAGCTTCACCACTTTCTGAATATCAGCGCTCCGGACAGACCAGTCATCTGGCAAGTCCTTGCCAGAATCTTCCTTGTAATGACATCTAGCGCTGTTTGCTGCTTTCTTGTGTTTTATCCATGCCATGCATTCAGGACAGTCAGTGGCTTGGTTCTGTGCATTTGTTTGTTCATCACTCTGTGTTCATGGAAATGGATTCATTGTGCATGCTCACGTGTGGTTCCACTGACACTTTGTCTGCAATAGGTGTTCTGGACTGTTTGTCTGTGTCTGTTTCCATGTCATCATTGTCACTAGCTGCAGTTCCATCCATGGTCTGTTCAGCCCTGCCTTTGGAGCTTTGAATAATTTGTTCATGACCAAATGCTTTGGCATGAATTTCAATCCGAACACATTTCTCACACTCTTCTTCACCTAGTTTTGTAAAAGTAATGTTCAATTCTCTAACCACTTTGCGTTAAACCTCATGAACATTTTAGGCCAGGATTTTTCTCTATGAAGTCCTCATGCATGAACTTGACTGTTATGTCACTTGCCAGGTATCTTCATTTCGGAGCATGGTGGCATCTGTAGTGGCAAATGGAGGGCCCATATGATTCTATGCTATCCTTTATTGGGCCGTAGTTCAGTTTGTTTGAGGGGACATGCATCCCTCTTCTGTCCCTTGATGACATAAGCGACTGACTGCACAGCCGTTGTGATGAATCCATCATTTTTGGGATGGTATCCGAGGGTTGCTATGAAAAACAGCTTGCAAACTTCATGGGATTGTCCATTCTCGTCTTTGAAGTGGTAAGGGTATGTCATTTTCCGGCGGCTGGTCCTTCCTTTTTTGTTGCTGCTTTGGAGATGCTGCTGAAAATTCATGATTTTCGTTCATGGAAGTTTGTGGACAGGTAGGCATCAAGTATTTCCTTGAGCCTATCATGTGAGATGTTGAAAGTACATTTCTTTGTGCATCTGTTTATGTCACATGGGACACCAAGAGGGGGAATCTTTGAGTTATTTGATGACCATGACGGTTGCTCACTTGCATTTGGCGGTGAAATGCTGACTCTGGACTTTTTCTTGGGTGGCTCAGGGGATACAATCACTTCATCACCCATGTTATCCTGAGATGGAATGTAGGTGGGTTCATTTTCATCTCCACTGGAGGCAGTGCGGGTGGCTGCGTCATCTTCAAAGTCAGAGAAGGACTGCCCTGTCACATCATAAAGCTGAAAGGTTCCCCTGTCTCAAGGAGAGTAAGAAGATATGACATAGCATTGTCTACAAGATCTGACTGATCCCCTTCAGCATCGTCCACAAGATCTGGCTGACCCACCTCAGCATCCACTCCTACATCTGGAGTGACGCAGAGAGATGCGCCTTTCACAGCACTGTCTCCAACTTCCTGGGCGACATCATTTTCGGAGATGGTGTGTTCTATGGCTTTTGACTGGCCCATCAATTCGTCAAATAAAGTCAAAGCTGTCACAACTGGTTTCTGGAAGGGGATCACAGTGTAATTGTTATTTTTGATGGTACCATATCAAATTACAGCAAGAATGATTGACTGAAACAATTTTGATGAATTTACTATTATTGTGAAAATAACAGTGTGTGCAGGATGCCCTTCACAAACACACACACAAACACACACACACACACACACACACACACACACACACACCGTTTAGTGGCTAGGTGCAATAATAGCCTGTAAGCAGATAGTATGCATGGCATATTATATTTTTTTTTTTTCTCTAAACTCACAAAACTATGACTGTAATGTTTGAATATGTCCAATCACATAAGAATCAAAACATAAAAACATACTTAAAGGTCCAATATGTAATATGTACTGTAATAAATACAAAAATTACACTAATGCCTCATCAGACATTAAGGAAACATGTTAAGCTGAAATACTATCTTTTCTGACAACAATGCCAATTTCAGTATTTTTTCTTATTGAAATTTACATTCTGTGATGGAATTTCTGTTTGTGTTTTGGCCTGTGTGTTGTTATCAACTGCCCAGTTTGACAGTCAGGCCAGGTTGCCAGATATAGCCTACCTGTAAAAACGTAAACCCAGCGCGCTAAACAGGATCAACGGAGATAGATTCTACCTGCCCTAAAAAAAACAAAAAAAAACGGCATGTTTCTAACAGTTGCGTGACCAGAGACGTAACAAACCCCTGGTAAATATTTGAGATGTATTTGAAAGATGGAGACAGCTTAGAGCCCAAAAGGACGCAGAGTTGGCTTATTTCCTCCTGAACAGGTAAGCATTAGCTTCAGGCTAATTTATCACGGCTACTAGGGACGGGCATTTTTTGTCATTTCAACATTTGTGTACTCACATTGAATTATATAGCTAGAGTACCCGAGTTGGTTACTCGCAAAAACAATTGAGACACAGCCAGTAAAGTGATCCTGACTGGTCCTGGCTAATGCCGCCATGCTAACCCTGCTAACTGCTAACGTTACCAGGCTAGCAGCCCATGGCTGTTTACAAAGTGTAGTTCAGCGGCCGGAGCTGACAATGGTGAGTTATTTTAAGCCACAAGAGGGGGGCTGTACATTGACAATTGTTGCCGTAATTCTAAGCCAATGAAGTGTGTTCAGTCGGCAAGGTAGTGGTATTTTTAGCGGTTCCTATTGTAATTCTAAGCCAAGGAAGTGTGCCTGTCTGGCGTGTGGAGAGGACGGCGAGGTTGTGGGGTTTTTGGCGGTTCCTACTTTAATTCTAAGCCGAAAAAGTGTGTCTATCAGTTGGGTACAGTTGGGCTTTTATGACTGTCAATATAGCCAGCATCTAACGTTAGCTACTCCACTGTGCTGTGAAGTAATGTCTGGCTATGTGAAACTAGCGTTTAGCAACATTGTGGATGCTGCGGTCTCAGCCTCCGTGAGCTTAGTGTCTGGGGAGGAGGGGGCGGGGGAGACGACTCTCTCCAGTATTTTTAATTTGTACTGCAGTAACTATTTTAAACACTAGCTGTCAGTATTACACATTAATTTTGACCTTTAAGGTAATTTCTCTAAGGTCTTCCCCAAGGTATGCTTGCTATCACAATGCTGTAAAAAAGCTAATGCTAGCTAGAAAGAGCTAAACAGACAAAATTGACAAAAACGGGTTAAGAGGTTTAAAACTTACAGCCATTCCCTGACCGCTGATTGAAGCCTGCTTTGTTGCTTTGTAGCTTCATCCATATGTAGGTAGGTCTGCATTAGCATCAGAAAACTCGATAGCCGTCGTAGAGTTGGCAGAATTCTTTGCTTGGTTAAACTGCAGCAGGGTCTGCGTTTTTGCTCCTGCAGGCATTTCACTAAGTTACCGTGGTGACAAATGAAACTGTTGACGTCGAATAAAAAAGAATAGACATGGTTTGCAATGAAAATGCAGAGATGGGGTGAGGAGCTTTAGCCTTGAGCAGCCATGCGAGTCGTCGGTCACGTGATCTCCCATGAATCGCCTTTTTGAGGGGCTTAACATACTCCAAAACTCGTAATAGGCACACATAAATGGCTCGCTAGCGCCCCCTGCAAAACTTAAAAAATTGAGCCCCTGCAATACGTTTAACATAGACTAAAGAAATGTGGTACACATATGTGGCATGTGAAGACGTACAAAAAAGCTCATTGGAGCCATACCCTAAACCCAACAGAAAGTCTTCCATATTCAATTGAAATTTCGAAACTAGTGCAATTTTGGCCATTTCCACATGTCGTACTTTAACAAATTCCTCCTAGAGATTTCATCCGATCAACTTCAAATTTGGTCTGTGCCATCTTAAGACGTGAAAGATGAAAAGTTATTAAAAAAAAATGTTTTCGTCATAGGGCATGCCCATGGCGGGGCGGCCATTTTGTGCGTTTCGCCATTGAAACAGGAAGTGGGTGTAACTTGAGTGTACAGTAAGCTCGTTTGAGATGAGCCAGATTTGCGCAGAATATATCACCAGCGATCGCCGGCCAATGCATGCCGGTTAGATTTGTATCCGATTTGATCCCGACTTGCTCTGACATCATGCACACGTGGGCAACGATAATCTCACGCAGTTGCTCTCCACCGACTGCAAGACCCAGGCGGACCCTAGCCTCGTGAGACCGTCCTGATCTCGCGAGCTCCAGTTTTCCAGTCGCAGATCAGTCTGGCATCTTGAGATAGAGAAAATTTGGAGCCGTTAGTCAAACGACCGGGCCAATCAGCGTTGGTTTTGAGGTGGGTTAGGTGGTGATAGACAGATGGTTTATCCAATCAGCTAACCAGTATTTTCAGACAGCGGTAGACCTAATTCTGTTAGCCGCTCGCTAATGCTTTTTTTTTTCTTGGATGTTTCTTTTGGAATATGGTCCGGGAACCTGAAATAGTGTTTTTTATTCCTAAATTCTCGTTACACAAACGGCAAATATCCTTTACAGAAATGTTGCTTGCATGCTGAGCTAACGAGCTATGCTTTGCCTGCAGAAGCAGGGGCGGGCTTGTGGTTGTATTTTCATACGCTTCGTGGATCTGATTGGTTGATTTGGCCTGTCTATCACCAACATAGGTGATAGACTGATGGTTCAGCCAATCAGCTAACCAGTATTTCCGCCCCTTCCCAAAGGTTCTCCAACGGAAAGTTCCCAGATGGATAAGCCGAGCAAATGCGAAGAATCCATCAGGTGGAGTCAGGTTAGGCGGACCCAGGGCATACTGGGAAACGCCGGCCTCTCAGCTGATTGGTTCTGAATCGACTCAACATGATGTTTTATATAAACTTTTTATTGATTTTGAATTGGAGGGATTTTAACTGTGTCTGATTTAAAAGCTTATTCTGCACAGATCACATGTGTGGCTGATAGTTGTGTTTAGAAGTCAGAGACTAAATCTGTTCAGATTACGGATCATCTACACTGTGTTAATTTAAATCAGCAACAGATCGCATGTAGAGCATTTGACAGTTACTCTGTCATAATAAAAACAACTGGAGACTGTGTACAAGCTGATATATGGGTCTGATAACATTTTATTAAATCGGAATCGGACCACAGTGTTTCTGTCACTTCCTGTTCAGCCTGAAGGCTGCTGGAAAACTGTCCGACTTGAGAGCGGACTTTTGTCACCGCCCCTGGCTGCTGCCACTTGCTCTCGTCCACTTTACAGGCGAGAAATTTGGTCTGTACCATCTCAACACCGTAAAGATGAAAAGTTATTAAAAGAAAAACTTTTTGTCAAACGGTGTGGGCGTGGCATGGTGGCCATTTTGAGCATTTATCGATGAACCAACAAGTTGTTGTAACTTTAGTGTACATTGTCATATCTGCCCGAAATTTCTCACGACAAGGGTCCAGGCCTTAGGACATCTACCCTAGCGCCCCCTGCTGGCAACAGGAAATCCACCTTATGACAAACATCATCCGATTTAAATAAAATTTATAATCTGTGGTCTACATGTGATACTGAGCCGCCCCCTATACTTTAACCATGCCCATGTACCATGTACACCCCCCTCTTATGGCTTTTGAACCATTTAAGGAAGAGTCTTGTGAGATATCATTGAATTCAGCAGACTTCCTTCTTAATTGGTGATGGTTTGGCCCACCCCCTATGCTTAAGCCATGCCCCCTTTCATAATTGGTGACCCATTTAAGGTAGAGTCTTGTGTGAGGTATCACTGAACTCAACAGTTTCTTTTTGATTGGTGGTTTGCCCCCGACCCCTATGCTTTTGGCCACGTCCCCTTTCACAGCTAATGAACTGTATGATGTAGTGTCTTGTGTGAGGTATCATTGAACTCAGCAGGGAGTTCCCTTTTCATTGGTGACGATTTGTAGTGTCTGAGTGCCGCGCTAATGCACGGTCGCAAGGAGTGGCGTCCGCCAGTAACCCTGGTGTGTGCAGAGGAGCGAGGGCCAACGCTGCTTGCAGCTTTAATTGTTTTTACATTTTTAATAAATAATTTAATCATTGGTGATTGGTGAAGGTGCTGGTACAGTCATTTGTGTAAAAAGTGTAAAGGAAGTGACTAAGGACACAGCCCTGAAGGGCTACGGGGTTGTTGATGGTGTCAGTGAGTTCTTGAACAAAGATCAGTTTCATTTTTTTCTACAGTTTTTATCTTCTTTACATATCTGAAACTTGAGTGTTCCTACAGGTTTTTATTGCTCAAGATGCAACATACTGCATGGTTGTTACATGTCTGGTAATCCCTTTTGGCCTGAACACAGAGTACATAGCACTCATCTCTATTGTCTATATCTCACCATAGGTGAGATGGGCAGCCCTCTGTCTTGCTCACGGGGAATGAGCGAGTACGAGACGTGCCAAGATGGGATAGACTTGTGCCTAATGAGTGTAGTTAAGGAATCTTTGATTAAGTCAGTAAGTCATCTCCCTGATGTGCACTTCCATGCAGATAAGCTGCATGTAGTCACAACACAGCCTACCTCACGCACGCACACGCACACGCACAAGCACACAAACACACACACGCACAAGCACACAAACACACACACACACACACACACACACACACACACACACACACACACATAACCATCAAGCAAGAAGTTAAAAAAGAAGCAAATGCTAATTAAAAATGCATGGCTTGGCTTATGGGAGGGTCTGAAAAGAGGCATACATTACTCAATATCCTAAAGGTGCAGCTGGCAATCGCATGCTACTGTACATGCAACATACAGCCAAGCACAACGTAGTCAAACTTGTTGAATATCCTCCTATTGCAAAAGAAATAACCAGAAGAAAATGGATTGTGATCTACACGCCTTTGTCTGCAGTTATGAGAAAATGTGACAGTAATCTATCGACCACTTGATGGATCTCCTAAAAATAGTTTTCATAACGAGACACAGCAGAAAGAAATCATCCTCAGCTTAAGGTTAAATTTCTCCTTTTGGTGGTGCTCTGCTATTACAATTCTCTTGGATTCAATAATGTTTTCAAGCTCTCTGGGGGTTTGAGATTAAATGTAATTGGGAGGCAGGCCATCCTGCTGCCCTTTAGGCGCATCAATTATGAATTGGCAACATTTGTTTCTGAATTAACTGTTGGTGACTGGTGTCTGGTGTCTAGGTTGCTTGAAATCTGCTTTTCACGCAATGGCATAAAATCCCAGACATTGGATAGGTAAATCCAGGAAGGTTATGTTGAAAAAATTATTTTTTTTTTAAACAGAGATGACATGACAGGCAGAGGGCATGGTCTCTGCATATATAAAGAGGTTGACGCGCACCCACTTCCTCCCACTGTACAAAAGTGAAATCAAAATATCCCGGATATTGCAATTTTGGAGCCAGAATCTGTACAGTAGTAATCGGGCGGTAGCGCCACGGTATTGAACACCCACTTGACTAATCGTGAGTCAATTATGGCTGTCAATCATGACGTTTCACCCTGTTTTCATAGCATCAAATAACAAAAAAAAAAACAGTGAGCACTTCAACAAACCTCAGTATGATAACAACTAACTAAAATGGCCGAAACCATCTTTAGGAAAAAGGTATTTGACATGTATTTTTACTTTTTAGTTTGGCCCATGTCCCATGTGGAGGGGGCGGGATTTATGACCTTTATTGCAGCCAGCCACCAGGCTTCACTTATACAGGTTATGAATCAACCTGATACAGACACCACCAGACACTTCTAATGGGTCATAAGTAAAGATTAAGAGGGATTATCTTTAGGATGAATTTAAATAACTTTAGTGTTCCTTTAACTTTACATCATCAGGTCAAAATCGAAAGTCTTTGTTTATGATGTAAGTGCTAATTTGCTAAAGCAATCAGCATGTTGGCATTGCCATTGTGAGCATGTTAGCATGCTGACTTTGGCATTTACTCAAAACGTGTGGCCTAAGTTGAGCCTCACAGAACCGCTAGCATGACTGCAGTTTAGGAAATTGCAATACATATCAACCTGGCATATTTCCCATAAATCTGGTCATCGTGATTCTGTTGGTCAAGTTAACTTTGCACTTGCCACCTCCATCAGATGGTTGGAAACGAGGTCAGCTTTCCAAATAAAGATGATTTGCACATGTATTATTTTTGTCTCTGAGTCTGACTGAAAGTAAACTGAAAGTAGACCCCTAGAATGGCTATTATGGCTAACTGCAACTCATTTTAATGATCAATCGTAAGATCTAATATTCTAGCCCCTTATAAAAGAAAAAGTCTGCAAGGACTAAGGGTATTACTGTACTTGATGCTTTTCAAGAAAAGGTACTGTATGGATATACACCGTACACTGTGTGTGTGTTCCTGAGGGGCTCAGGAGGTCAGGGTGCCGTGCATGGTGTTACTAGCCCTCACTTGTGTGGGAGTTGTTATGGGATGTTATGCAGCCACCGGAATACTGCTCTGACAGGCAACCCTGCCTCACACACATACACACAAAACCCACCTGCAATGCTAAGCCATCCTGACAGGTCCAGACCCCCAGGACAACATCTACTGTAGGGGATGCATGTAGGAGGAGTAAAAACAAAAGTATGCCGTTGCCATGTATTTTTTCTATTTCTTTTATGTCTATAATTAAAATTGCACAATTAGGTATTCATACTAATGCATGGGGCTGATTTGCCTTTGATTACAAAAGTGAAAATCAGACCATCAGTGTTTTTTCATCTTCAATATGATGCATGCAATGCAGATCAGTTGACTGACAGGTAATTGTACTTGTTGTCTGTGGAAAGCCATAACATTCATCCAACTACATTATGATTAAGAAAATCAGAATATCTTTATTAATGTGATTATCCTATTGTATTTTAATCCAGAGCTTTAAAATAAAATGTATATGAGCTATTAAAATCAATTATGATGAAAACATATTTTTTCTATTTACCTGCAGTGACATGTGAAGGCACCAGTGAAGTCAGGTAGAAAGCTGGTCAGATGTACCTTGAAGTACCAGAGTCTGCGCAGTAGTGATAGGGCAGTGGAGCTGCGGTATAGAAGTCCCGGCCCTACACTCAACTAATCGCAAATCAATCACAACTGCTGCCAATCATGACGTTTCACGTTTTATAACTAAGTACTGAAATGATTAGAACAGACATCAGCGTGATAAGGACTAACTAAAATGACCAAAACTATCTTTGGGAAAAATGTATTTGACATGTACTTTGACCTTTTAGTTTGGTCCATGTCACATTCGCTAACATGGAGAAGGCGGGATTTATAACCTATACTGCAGCCAGCCACCAGGGGGCAATTGAGGTGTTTTGGCTTCACTTATACCAGGGGTGTCAAACTCATTTTAGTTCATGGGCCACATACCCCTAATTTGATCTCAAGTGGGCCAGTAAACCATCCCAGAAAGATCAGAAACGTTATCTGCCACAGAGTTTCTTGTCAGCTTGATTTTGGCAAACGCAAGTTGCTTCTGCTACGACAGTGTTCTAAGGCCATTGTAGGAAAAAAAATTATGTTACGGACCCGGAAGAGAGGGTTAATATTCTGAGAAAAAACTGAATTTTTGGAATTTGGAATCGGAATTAATTACTTCCCTGCAATTTTGACACTTTGCAAAGTCATTCAGTGGGCCTGATTGGACCCTTTGGCAGGCCGGTTATGGCCCACGGGCTGTATGTTGGACACCTCTGACATATACAGCCCCTGCAGTGAATCAGCATGAGCAAAACCAGGGCCCTGAAAGTGATGTAGCTAAATTTAATTTATTAATTACACCTGTGCTTTTCCTACTGTGAGATGTCAAAAGTCTGCTGTGAAAAGGTCATCACTGGCAGCGCCAAATGGTAGAATTCAGTTACTGTTTAGAGTATTGCACTTTTATTCTCGCATATCAAAGGCACAATAAATGGAAAAAAAATCTGTCAGTAAGATCCCCAGTTTGTGATTCAGGCATCAGGCATCTACTGTATATATCTGTACATGTTACACTTGGAAACAACATAGCATATAATCTTTTATTAGTTCTGAGGCTTTTAATAATTTTATTTCAGTGCCACAGAGGTCATTATATAACTGTTTGTATAAGATGTACAGTACTGAAACTGAACAGAACTTCATGTATACTGTAAACTGAACCCTATGTAAAATTGACAAGCTTTAAAATCATAGCCAAACAAAAAATGTAAAAACAACCACCACACAGACACCGATTCTTTCCAGAACTTCCAGACCCATGGATAAACAGAAATAAATTACATTGAAAGGAGCCAGCAGCACCACTTGTAAAGGCCAATAAACCTGTAGCAATGCAGGTAATAATGCTGCAATCAGTTGGTGATTAAACATGAGAAAATAAGATCATATTTATGTTCCCGGTACATGCTTTTTCTCATGTGTTATCTTTGATAAGCTGAGAGAGCAATTTACATTTCCTGACTAAGGTCTTTTTTTTTTTTAGGTGTATCCATGTCTTCATATTTGTGTGTGTATACTGTTGGTGAGGTGTGGAGAGCCATACAGCAAACGCCTGCATTCCCTGAACATCATGTGTAAAATTGGCTCTGGTAATGAGAGCAAAGCTCGCAGTCGGCTTCAGGGAAGTTTAAGGAGGCTGCGTTTCGGCCTCAGGAAATTATGAGGCAAAAAATATTTTATTAATGTGCCATTAAAAATTGATTCATGCTCATTACTTTCTGTGATAACTTTCACCCACTTTGTATGCAGACAGAGAATTTCATTTCGTCCTAGAAGAAGCATTAGTGGTTTGATGTAATAAGCTCTAAATATTCTTTATGCAGAGATGGCTGAATTAGGGCCAGAGATAAGAATATACCAATCAGTACAGAGCTATAAAGACTCAATTATCATGACAGTACTGTGTAAATTTGGAGTTAAGTGAGATGATTGAAACATGCCTTGGCTTGCATTTGTTTTAAAAAGATCAGAAACACTGATGCATGTGTGCATAGAATTACATGTAACGTAAGTAAAGTGACTGTATTATACATGGTTTCAAACCTGTGGAGGAATGAAAATGCCTAACTACAACAAATCAAGCAAAGAAAAAAGTGACATTTATTATACATTTATGTAGGCTATGCATTAATAATAAAGAAGCACTATCAATGCGTAAATTAAAAACAGTCAACTCATGCACTTCAGCCGACTCAGGAAACGATTTTAATGTGAAAGGGTATCTGTAATCTGTAACAAGCAATCCAGCATTGGACACTTGATAGTTTTTCACTTTGACATGGACAACCCATTTCCATCTCAAAAAAGAAAAAGCTAATGCACAGAGTGAGGCAAAATTATTATTTTAATGGCCGTAAACAAAGCAAACTGTTTGCTCTGAAATTAAAACAAAGCGAATCCAGAGCTACTATCAACAGCATCCGCACAGACCGAGGTATCTCAACAAATCCTAAGGATATCAGCGCCGCTTTTCAATCCTTCTATTCAAAGTTGTATGAGTCCTCCTGCAACACAGATTCGACACAGTGCCAGGAGTTCCTAAAAGAACTAAACCTGCCTCTCCTTGACCCAGAGGAGGCAGAAGAAATGGATCAATCTATAACGTTAGAGGAACTTAAATCAGCATTAAAAACAGTTAAAAAAGGGATAACACCAGGGTTGGATGGAATTCTATCAGAACTTCTTAACAGTATTTTGACATATTTGGACCTACCATTTCAGCCATAGAGATGGGTACTTTCCACCAACAAATCAACACTGTGCTAATTTCTGTTATACCCAAAAAGGGAAAAGATCTTATGGATTGCTCAAATTTCAGGCCCATCAGCCTAATCAGGATTGATATTAAGCTTTATTCCAAAGTCTTGACTCTCTGCCCAGAGCGTTTTATCGAGAAGCTAGTCCACCCCAACCAATCAGGTTTTATACCAAAGCGTCATGCTGCAGACTATTTCATGTAATAGAAGAAGCCAAAAACCTCCCAACAAAGGCAGCAGTTTTATCAGTGGCTTTCGACAGCCTGGAGTGGAATTACTTGTGGCAAGTAATGGAGAGGCTTGGTTTGGGGGCCAAATTCATTGACATGGTGCGTACTTTATATGCAAACCCCATGGCCACAGTCTCAACCAATGGCTTGCATTCTCAGCCATTTCCCATTGAGCGGGGCAATCTCTCTTGAACCGTTAGCCGAAGCCATAAGGCAAAATACAATCTGTAATGTCCAGATTAAATCCAATAGCAGCTCAATATCATTATTTGCAAATGATATTTTGTTGTACATCTCTGATCTGAGGACTATATTCCAAAAATTCTTAAGATATTCTATGAATTTGGTTCAATCTCCGGCTATAAAATTAACTGGAATAAATCTAATCTTTTATTGAAAAACAGGCATGTGACATCAGCCATTAGTGTTACAAAACCAACCCAAAGCAAAATTACATATTTGCGCATCTCCGTACACGGTTAAAGTTCAACATGGTTCAACTTTGACCGCGGCACGCGCAAGAGTGGCCGCGGCGCTGTGACGTGTCTGAATAAAAAGAAAAAAGTAAACACCGAACACATATGGATCCACAAACTGAACAAGGCTTTGTTTTGTTTCAAAGACAGAAACATCGTCTCCACCAAATCACTACTGTATATCCTACACAATGTCGCATGTAGCCTACTGCGCGTCTGATGTAAACACCGGACGCAGACATGACGTGCAAATATTGGCTCATGTATGAAGTAAATTTGCGCTCTGCCCGGCGGCGAGCACAACAAAAATAGTTGTAGTAGTTGACAACCTAGCGGCGACTGTATTTATATAGCACTTCTCTAGTCTTAACCACTACTCAAAGTGCTTTTACAGGAACCATTCACCATTCACACACATTTGTACACTGGTGGCCAAGGTTGCTGTACAAGGTGCAACCTGCTTATCAGATAAACATTGACACACATTTACACTCCGATGCGCAGCATCAGGGGTAACTTGGGTTTCACTGTCTTGCCCAAGGACACTTTGACTGTAGGGCCAGGGATTGAACCACAAACTTTCTGATTGGCAGGCGACCACTCTACCACTGAGCCACAACTGCCCCTGCAAGTTGTAAGTGTGTGTCCAAAAACGTGTATGCTGGCTCATGGCCCTATTATCACCAACACATTGACCAACTTTAAACAGGTGGAGGAGCAACTACACTACACCAATAACTGGCATTTGAATACCCCAATATGGCACAATGCACACTTACTGTCTGGTAACAAACCCTTTGCTTGTAAGCAGTGGAGTGACAGAGGTATTTATACTTTAGACAAGCTATTCAATGAGAAAGGTATGTTGCGTTTTGAAGACCTGAGAGCTAGTTTTGAGGTCCCCAGGACATCCTTCTACTTTTATCTGCGCTTAAGATCAGCCCTAAAATGTTATGGCGTACCCAGTCATTAAATGGGTTGTTGATTTTCCTGTGAGAGGATTAGTGTCCAAGATTTATGCTAAACTGATGGAAATATCCATAGGAGAACTCCCAATAGTAAAGAAAGGGGAACAAGAGCTGTGCCCTGAGGGGAACACAATTAATTGGGGGCAGTTTGGGAAAACATTTTCCTCTGTTCCAAGAACCTAAATCACCAGTATATCCACTTCAACATATGCCATAGGACACATTGGACTCCTCAGAAGAGATATGTCTCGAAAGCCATTCCCACTCCATATTGTACATTCTGTCAACCTGAACAAACTGGAACTTTCCTACATATGGTCTGGGTGTGTGAACAGGTGTTCTGGCATAGAACAACATCAATACTATCTGATGTGATAGGATATCTAATCCCTACTGACCCGATTGTTTTGTTACTTAATGATGACTCTAAATTACACCTGCTTGAGAGACAGGAAGATTTTGGCTGAACGCTGGCTCCCCCACCCCCCCACTCGCTTTGTATAAAGCAGTGGTTAGCGTATTTCCTAAACATAGTTATCCTTGAGCTCTCTACAGCAAGGATTAACAAAGCCAAACCATCAACTATCAGACTTAATGACCTCAACACCACAAGAACTAGAGGAGAGCGTTTCAAAAAGACTGGTATGGAAGAAAAGATTGGCTATGTGGAGTAAGTGGCTGTACTGCTATCCCTGTCTGCAGAACCTTTTTCAAGACAGCTGAGGGACTTCTGCTTTTTTTAGCAAATCACCCAAACGCACCTATCTCCTGGATGAGACTGTCAAATGCAGCATCCCTAGAGAAGCAGCAACCAGGTTGAGCTCCAATTCAAGGCTGGTCCAAACAATTTTATTTTACCTTTCATATCTACGTGCGATGTTTGAAGTAATCGGCGACAATCCCGACAACTGTCAGCCTGGCAAAGGTGAAACATTGGCAATGGCTGCTGGGTTTTGAGTTGTGGCTTTCAAAATGGTCAACCTGTTTCCTACTGATTGCTTTTGAAGGGATCTTCAATGATACCGATGCTCTCTTTAGCATCCTTCAGTCCAAAACCATGTATATTGGATTCTGCTGTAATCGCATCAAAGACACAATGAAAGTTTTGGGACAGCAAGCGACAGGATTTTGACCGTTTTCAGGCACACTTTGAGGAAAGATGTGATGTGATGGAACTCGTTCACCGCGAGACACGAGACGGGCTGTCAAACAAAACAGAACAAGCTCACATCTACTAAGGCATTCTGGACAATGGCAATGTTCAGATGAAGACGAAGGTTTGTGGATAAGACCAGGTTTGTGGATAACTTTTCTGATCTCTATTTCATTGGACTGGTAGATCGCAAAAAGTTTGAAGAGTTGTTGCGCCAGTTTGATGACAACAAACTGGAGAAGCTGTCAAAGTATGCAAGGTACTTTGACTCAGGGACGGACTGGGGCTACAAAACCTGGATTTTCCCTGGACTTTTTCCAAATAGGCCCATCATCCGGCCATTCGCCCGAAATGTCCTGGATGTCCTGATACTATGCCACTGTAGCCCATCAGACAAGGTATTCACAGCAAGTAACATCTCAAAACCAATGATGATAATTGGGGTTGTGTTTATTAATGAAGCCTCAGCCTTCAAATAAAAACAAAAAATTTACAATGCCATTACATCTGCATTGAAATCAAAATACAAATAATGAAATGTCACTGGCTACAGAAACCCCCAAATTACACAAACTTGTAATTATAAAACAGTACAGAGTATTACTGACAACACTTTCAGAGATAAAGTAAGCTACTTGATGTACCTGAACATGGGGATTAGATATACTAGGCCTATACCAAAACTACACTGAGAGTGTTAGTTACTATATACTATAACTATTCAAATATACAGTACAGGCCAAAAGTTTGGACACACCTTCTAATTCAATGCGTTTTCTTTATTTTCATGACTATTTACATTGTTACATTACATTGATTCTCACTGAAGGCATCAAAACTATGAATGAACACATGGAATTATGTACTTAACAAAAAAGTGTGAAATAACTGAAAACATGTCTTATATTTTAGATTCCTCAAAGTAGCCACCCTTTGCTTTTTTGATAGCGCTGCAAACTCTTGGTGTTCTCTCAATGAGCTTCATAAGGTAGTCACCTGAAATGGTTTTCACTTCACAGGTGTGCCTTGTCAGGGTTAATTAGTGGATTTTTTTCCCTTATTAATGGGATTGGGACCATCAGTTGTGTTGTGCAGAAGTCAGGTTGATACACAGCCGACAACCCTATTTGTTCATAGGATTCACCTTAAGGAACTAAGGGTTACTTTAAACGAGATGCTGAGAAAGGCCAGAACTTGTTTCTTTTCTCAGCTTATATCCTCAAATAAGCACAATCCCAGAATCTTATTTGACACTATTAATGCTTTAGTGTCTCCTTCTGCCCCACAAGCAAGTGTGTCTTCTAAATCAGACTGTGATGAATTCCTCCACTTCTTTGTAAATAAGATCAGAGATGTTAGGACCAACATCTTACCATCACTTCCTCAAAACTCTGCATGTGACTTGTCTCCCGCTCATTTTTGGTCCACTTTTAAACCTGTGACACTGCATGACATAATTTCTCTGCTATAGACTTTGAAACCCTCATCTTGTCCTATGGATGTTGTCCCTACTATGCTATTTGTACAAGCTTTTGACTCCATTGGCCACTGCATTGTTGAGATGCTAAATACTTCACTTTTAACTGGTGTCATTCCTAGTTTTTTAAACATGCTGTTGTTAAGCCTGCACTTAAAAAGCCCACGTTGGATCCACTTCAACCTAAGAACTACAGGCCAATATCAAAACTACCTTTCATGTCAAAAATTTTAGAAAAAGTTGTAGCAAAGCAACCCACCCTTTTCTTAGAGAAGCACGAGCTGTTTGATAAATTCCAGTCTGGTTTCCGTAAAAGGCATTCTACGGAAACTGCACTTCTAAAAGTCTCTAGTGATATTATGATGTCAGCTGATTCAAAGGATTTTACAGTTTTGGTCCTATTGGACCTTTCTTCTGCATTTGACACTATCGATCATACCATTATGATAAATAGACTTCGTGATCTGGTTGGGATGTCTGGATCAGTTTTAAAATGGTTCTCATCCTACCTTTCTGGTAGACGTTTTAGTGTTCATGTTAATCAGATAATGTCTGAAACTGCAGAGTTGTCGTGTGGGGTACCTCAGGGGTCTGTCTTGGGACCTATTCTGTTCCTCTTGTATATATTTCCTTTAGGACAGATAATTAGTCAATTTAGAGACATATCGTACCATCTATATGCGGATGATATCCAGCTTTACTGCTCTTTTAAGGAAACTGAGTTCTCCAAACTGTCATCTTTAATAAACTGTTTGTCTAGTATCAAACAGTGGTTATGTGACAACTTTCTGCTTCTGAACTCAGAAAAAACAGAAACTCTAATTATTGCCCCTGAAAGTCGTATCCCTGAGATAAAGCATCATATTGGGGACTTAGGCTTGTCTGTCCAGCCGAGTCATAGGAGCTTAGGTGTGGTTTTTGACTCAGCTATGTCGTTGGATCACCACTCTAAATTATTAGTTAGGAACTGTTTCTTCCACCTGAGAAATATCTCTAAGTTAAGACCACTTGTCACTAAGGGTGAATTAGAGATGATCATTCATGCTTTCATTTCTTCACGCTTAGATTACTGTAACAGTCTTTTTACTTGTCTAAGTAAGTGTCGTGGAAGTTTCCTTTGCAGCAGGGGGAAGAGTTTTCAGAGTTTAGTAAATTGAAACAAATAAGACAGACTGAGACTAAAACCAAGTTGGGTTTTTGTATTTTATTAGAAAAGATATATTTGCAAATATGGAGCAACATGATTTCACAAAAGGCCGCAGTCCAGTGTGGAGTCAGTTTCTCAAATGAGTGAACAGAAACACTAGGCTTTTATGCATCTTCAGAGTGACAGCACACACGCACTTGGATTATTATGACGCTACAATTTTGACAGGCAATCTGATACACATGAAGACAATCAGAGAAATGCAAGAGACATCTTGGAGTCATCTCACCTCCTCCTCCCTGTATGACTTTCACCCCCCAGTTACATCTTAACTGGCATGGGAAAACATGATAGTTTTGGGGTGACCTTGTACCTTTATCGGTTCAGGCAAACAGTGCTCACAAAATGTTCCAGACTGGATGTCTCACAAAGTTAGAATCAAAATCTACATGTGGAAAATGAGATAAACTCTTTCAGCATTTGTGAGAGAAGTAAAGTACGAATTAAACATAAAAATATAAGGAATTGTGCTTAAATGTAATCTTCCCATTTCATAAGAATCAGCTTTATTGTCTCCAGACTGTTCAGAACTCTGCTACAAGGCTTTTAATGCATATTAACAAAAGAGCACACATCACGCACGTTTTAGCAGCACTTCACTTGTTACCAGTCCAGTATAGAATTCAATTTAAAATTCTGGTCATTACTTTCAGAGCCTTGCACGGTCAAGTTCCTTTCTACATCTCTGATTTGATACAGCTACATACCCCCACCCGTAGTCTGAGATCATTAGGTCAGATGATATAAGTGGTTCCCCGCACTAATTTTAAAACTAGAGGGGATCGGTCATTCCAAGCAGTGGCTCCTAGGCTGTGGAATGACTTGCCTCTCTCGCTACGTTGTGTGGATTCTGTCGAATCTTTTAAAAAGCAGCTGAAGACTCTGCTGTTCAAGCTGGCTTTTACTTAGTCAATGGGTTTTTTATGGTTGTTTGTTATATTTTCTATTTGTATTTCAATGTGCTCGTATTGTGACTTCTTGTGTTGTATTGCATTTTATTGTGAAGCACTTTGTGATTTTTATCTGTGAAAGGTGCTATACAAATAAATTTTACTTACTTACTATTGGACAACTGTTAGAATTCATATTATGGCAAGAACCAATCACCTAAGTAAAGAGAAACGAGTGGCCATCATTACTTTAACAAATGAAGGTCAGTCAGTCCGGAAAATTGCGAAAAATTTGAATGTGTCCCCAAGTGCAAAAACCATAATAAATAGCTGCTAGGAAACTACTAAGGAGAGGCAACAAGCAGAAGAGATTTATTTGGGCCAAGAAACACAAGGAATGGACATTAGACCAGTGGAAATCTGTGCTTTGGTCTGATGAGTCCAAATTTGAGATCTTTGGTTCCAACCGCCGTGTCTTTGTGCGATGCAGAAAAGATGAACGGATGGATTCTACATGCCTGGTTCCCACTGTGAAGCATGGAGGAGGAGGTGTGATAGTGTGAGGGTGCTTTGCTGTGACACTATTGGGGATTTATTCAAAATTCAAGGCATACTGAACCAGCATGGCTACCACAGCATCCTGCAGCGACATGCCATCCCATCCGGTTTGCATTTAGTTGGACCATCATTTATTTTTCAACAGGACAATGACCCCAAACACACCTCCAGGCTGTGTAAGGGCTATTTGACCAAGAAGGAGAGTGATGGAGTGCTGCGCCAGATGACCTGGCCTCCACAGTCACCGGACCTGAACCCAATCGAGATGGTTTTGTGTGAGCTGGACCGCAGAGTGAAGGCAAAAGGGCCAACAAGTGTTAAGCATCTCTGGGAACTCCTTCAAGACTGTTGGAAAACCATTTCAGGTGACTACCTCTTGAAGCTCATCAAGGGAATGCCAAGCGTGTGCAAAGCAGTAATCAGAGCAAAGGGTGGCTACTTTGAGGAATCTAAAATATAAGACATGTTTTCAGTTATTTCACACTTTTTTGTTAAGTACATAATTCCACATGTGTTCATTCATAGTTTTGATGCCTTCAGTGAAAATCTACAGTGTAAATAGTAATGAAAATTAAGGAAACGCATTGAATGAGGTGTGTCCAAACTTTTGGCCTGTACTATAAATGTATATAACACGTGTTGCTTTGTGTTAAAGAATTAGCATTTAATATTTTCTCAATGTCATATTACACTTTTGATTCATATTAAGGTTGTGAAATGATTAAAATGACTAGGCCCTATCAATTTTGTCTGTGAAGCTTTCACAAACAACCACCAGGTCTTTACCAGTTCCACAATAGTAAACCCAAATATGAAAGACAAGGAAAAACTGCACTCACAGGATTTTTTGGTTAAACTTTTGGTTAAATTTGGTGAATTATTTAGCCCCCTGTCTGTTGGCACGTTTAGAATGGTACCAATGCATTCCTGATGTTTTCCCATTTAATTTAATGCCATAGTCTTCATCCTAGCAGCAAAACTGAGCTCACTATAACCTCTTTTATACAACGAAGTGAAAGCACGGTCAACCCGCGATTCATTTCTAACGCGTTTAATGTTTCAAATTAACCTAACAGAAATTACTAAATACGTTAATTTTGACAGCACTAAACGGCACGATCATTTTCATAATCATGATGCACACTCATGTTGAGCTAACTATGTAATTTGCTAAGATAGGGATAAAGGCAGCCTATAATGTTTCCTGCTCCTGGCACTTACCAGTATTGCTGATGTGAAATTAACTCACGTCTAATGATGTAGGCCAACTCTTCTTCTTTTTACACGTGCATACACACAGCATGTAAGTGATTGTATTTGCGCCCCCTGCTGTTGGCTGTCAATATCGCTTTAATAGACTTTTTTTTTGTGCCGACGGCCGTCGGTTGGACGGCAGTTCTGGATTTTTCCAGAATGCAGAGATTGTCAGTCCATCCCTGCTTTGACTTTGTCAGGATGAAAAGTAATATTGTGGGGTTGTATGGCTCACAAGAACTAAGGGGCAAATCACCGACACAGCTTCTTGACTTTTTAAAAGAACGTGACTTGGGAGCAACAGTTCCTGAAGCAACAAAGTTGCTGCAACTGGTCTTGACAATACCAGCCACTACAGCTTCGGTGGAGCGCACATTTTCCACCCTGAAACGGATCAAAACATACAGCTGGAACCGGACCGGGCAAGCTCGTCTTTCAGCCCTTGCCATTCTGGCAATTGAGAGCCAAAGCCTATGCAAACTGAAGGCCCGTAAAGACGAGTTTTACCACGCTTTGATTGATGTCTTCACGAGGAAAGAGCGGCGGATGGATTTTATGTACAAATAATCTACCGATTGGTGATTCAGAAACTGTTTTGGGCTTAATATTTAATTGATAAGTGTGGTTGAATCAATGCCGTCTGCAAGCCATTTGCCTTCATATTCAATTGAGCAGTCTGTGTTTTCATTGTTGCTGACTGACAAACATAATTGGCAGCTGTGCAATAATTAAAGGATAAAGATGGTTGCATTCTGATGCTGTACATTAACTGCTGGTGTGTGAGAGAGAGAGAGAGAGAGACACTGTGAGAGTAGTACATGATATGTCATCCTTTGTCAATGCCACTATAAGCATCTGCTGGTTGTTGTTACACGCTTTGTCCACTAGAGGGACTTCTAACATTAGCCTGGCCTTAAGACCTAAGTCATGGCGCATTGCACGCAACTTTGTTTACATTCATTTTCCACCAAGAACACGGCGACAAACACAAATCAACAGAGAACTCTGTAATCAAACATTATCTAACAAGTGTAGTGAAGCGGCTCTGTTGTAAAGGCTAATGGTACTCAGTTAGCACAATGACATCATGTTAGAAAGCACAGCCGAAACGATACGTCATAAACTAGCCAGCTAATTAACAACAGTGTTAGCTACAATGCTAACGGCATTAATAACTAAGCCAAACGGTGCTGTCACTACTATTTTAGTGATTTATGAGCAACCTTTTTCTTGCAGATTGTCACGTTACTAAGAATACAGCTATTAGAAAGTAATATATGAAGTCGAAGCTAACTCTGACAGCTGTAGGGCAGCTAACATAAACTTTACCTTTCTCCATGAACCTCCCAGCTAAGCTCCTATAACACGCGATGCAGTTAGGAAACAAGAATTACCTAACTATTGTTAACATAAGCTTTGGCTCGGTGGATGTCAATTTTAAAGTCATCCATCCATCCATCCATCCATCTTCGTCCGCTTATCCGGTATCGGGTCGCGGGGGGAGCAGCTCCAGCCGGGGACCCCAAACTTCCCTTTCCCGAGCAACATTATCCAGCTCCGACTGGGGGATCCCGAGGCGTTCCCAGGCCAGGTTGGAGATATAATCCCTCCACCTAGTCCTGGGTCTTCCCCGAGGCCTCCTCCCAGCTGGACGTGCCTGGAACATCTCCCAAGGGAGGCGCCCAGGGGGCATCCTTACCAGATGCCCGAACCACCTCAACTGGCTCCTTTCAACGCGAAGGAGCAGCGGCTCTACTCCGAGCTCCTCACGGATGACTGAGCTTCTCACCCTATCTCTAAGGGAGGCGCCAGCCACCCTCCTAAGGAAACCCATTTCAGCCGCTTGTACCCTGGATCTCGTTCTTTCGGTCATGACCCAGCCTTCATGACCATAGGTGAGGGTAGGAACGAAAACTGACCGGTAGATCGAGAGCTTTGCCTTCTGGCTCAGTTCTCTTTTCGTCACAACGGTGCGATAGATTAAATGTAATACCGCACCCGCTGCACCGATTCTCCGACCAATCTCCCGCTCCATTGTCCCCTCACTCGCGTACAAAACCCCAAGGTACTTGAACTCCTTCACTTGGGGTAAGGACTCATTCCTTACCTGGAGTAGGCACTCCATCGGTTTCCTGCTGAGAACCATGGCCTCAGATTTAGAGGTGCTGATCCTCATCCCAACCGCTTCACTCTCGGCTGCGAACCGATCCAGTGAGTGCTGAAGGTCGCAGGCCGATGATGCCATCAGGACCACATCATCTGCAAAGAGCAGCGATGAGATCCCCAGCCCACCGAACCGCAACCCCTCCCCACCCCGACTACGCCTCGATATACTGTCCATAAATGTTACAAACAGGATTGGTGACAAAGCGCAGCCCTGGCGGAGGCCAACCCTCACCTGAAACGAGTCCGACTTACTGCCGAGAATCCGGACACAGCTCGCACTTTGGTCGTACAGAGATTGGATGGCCCTGAGAAAAGGCGCCCTCACCCCATACTCCCGCAGCACCTCCCACAGTATCTCCCGGGGGACCCGGTCATATGCCTTTTCCAGATCCACAAAACACATGTAGGGCTGTTGGGCATACTCCCAGGCTCCCTCCAGGATCCTTGCGAGAATGAATGTTGAAGAGGCGTGTCAACCAGGACAGCCCCTCTACACCCAGAGCCTTGAGCATTTCTGGACGGATCTCATCAATCCCAGGGGCTTTTCCACTGTGGAGTTTTTTGACTACATCAGTGACTTCCACCTAGGAAATTGACAATGATCCCCCATCATCCTCCAGCTCTGCCTCTAACATAGAGGGCGTATTAGTCGGATTCAGGAGTTCCTCAAAGTGCTCCTTCCACCGCCCTATTACCTCCTCAGTTGAGGTCAACAGTGTCCCATCCTTACTGTACACAGCTTGGATGGTTCCCCGCCCCCCTGAGGGTGGCGAACAGTTATCCAGAAGCACCTTGGTGCCGACCGAAAGTCTTTCTCCATGTCTTCTCCAAACTTCTCCCACAACCGCTGCTTTGCCTCTTTCACGGCAGAGGCTGCAGCCCTTGGGCCCTTCGGTACCCTGCAACCGCCTCCGGAGTCCTCTGGGATAACATATCCCGGAAAGACTCCTTCTTCAGTCGGACGGCTTCCCTGACCACCGGTGTCCACCACGGTGTTCGTGGGTTACCGCCCCTTGAGGCACCTAAGACCCTAAGACCACAGCTCCTCGCCGCAGCTTCAGCAAGGGAAACTTTGAACATTGTCCACTCGGGTTCAATGCCCCCAGCCTCCACAGGGATGCCCAAAAAGTTCCGCCGGAGGTGTGAGTTGAAAGTCTGTCGGACAGGGGCCTCCTCCAGACGTTCCCAATTTACCCGCACTACCCGTTTGGGCTTACCAGGTCTGTCCAGAGTCTTCCCCCACCCCCTGACCCAACTCACCACCAGATGGTGATCAGTTGACAGCTCCGCCCCTCTCTTCACCCGAGTGTCCAAAACGTACGGCCTCAGCTCAGATGAAACGATTATAAAATCGATCATTGACCGTTGGCCTTGGGTGCTCTGGTACCACGTACACTTATGAGCATCCCTATGTTCGAACATGATGTTTGTTATAGACAATCCATGACTAGCACAGAAGTCCAACAACAAACAACCACTCTGGTTTAGATCAGGGAGGCCGTTCCTCCCAATCACGCCTCTCCATGTGTCTCCATCATTGCCCACGTGCGCGTTTAAGTCCCCCAGCAGAACAATGGAGTCCCCCACTGGAGTCCCGTGCAGGAATCCAGTCAAGGTCTCCAAGAAGGCCGAATACTCCGAACTCTTGTTTGGTGCATATGCACAAACAACAGTCAGAGTTTTCCCCACCACAACCCGCAGGCGTAGGGAGGCGACGCTCTCGTCCACCGGGGTAAACTCCAACGTAGCGGCGCTCAGCCGGGGACTTGTGAGTATCCCCACACCCGCCCGGCGCCTCACACCCTGGGCAACTCCGGAGAAGAAAAGAGTCCAACCCCTATCCAGGAGTATGGTTCCAGAACCGAGACTGTGCGTAGAGGTAAGCCCCACCAGATCTAACCGGTAGCCCCGGGGCTTCCTCCGGGCAGGGTAACTTCACCTCTTCTACGTTGGCTCATAGGGTTTTTGAACCATTCTTTGTCTGGCCCCTCACCTGAGACTACTTTGCCTTGGGAGACCCTACCAGGAGCACACAGCTCCAGACAACACAGCCCTCAGGTTCATAGAGACACACAAACCTCTCCACCACGATAAGGTGATTGTTCCCGGAGTTCCCTTGATGAAAAAAGACAATACTAAAATGTTTGGCATAAAATAAAAATTAAGATAAAATCTCTCTTCATTTTCGTCTACAATCGTCGCTACTTTTTCATCATGAGATAGAATATACAGCTGTTATTACAGTTGGGTATCGAGACCGGTGCCTTAACGACCGTTAATAGCAACGTGGATTTCGGTGCCACTTAAACCTGCGCTTCTCTCTGATGCTCCTAAACGGACGTTAGAGGCAACTGAAACATCGCTGCACGGGACGCTAGTTAACACTATACTTGGCAGCAGGTAATGTTAGCCTACCGTTAGCTAGCAGCTGGAGTAAACACGGTTAAAATGCTGACAGCTAAACCGTGTAAAGTTTGTCTGTATTTTACTGTGTAGGATTCCAACCGGGGACGTATGACAGTCTGCAGCTGCTGTTGTCTGAAAAACAACTTATGTTGCGTTCCCTTCAAACTCGCTTCGCCAGCCTCGTGCTGCATTCAATGTTATTGTAAAATAACATTTGAAATAATTTGACATAAAATAATTTGACTGAAATGATTATCAGAAATAATTTATTTAAATAAAGACTAAAATGTTATGACTAAAACTTGACTAAGATATATTGAGTTCTCTTTTCTTTTTTTTAAACTATCTTTTTATTGAGAACAAGGTACAGAAAGACAGTTATATAGAAGGACAATACTTTTGGATTTTTCACAGAATACATAAACAAATACAACCCCACCCACCCACCCACCCTACAACATTCAGTGCATCCCAGTCTAAGGAGATTAAATAAGTAGATAAATAGAGAAAGGTTGTGATATTAATAGGTGAAGGTATCGTTCAACAGGTGTGTAGAACTAAACAAAAAGAAAAGGAAAAAGGGTGGAAGCAGCTAATTTGAAAGTAAAGCTTGAAAATAAATGAGACCATGCTTGCCGTGCGACATTGTGCGTCACCCCTTAGGATCTAGTACTTGTGGATTCAAGAATTATCAATGAGGGTTTTAAGTTTATTTATGAAAGACATTACTGGGTTCCAGGTAGAATAGAAGAGGTCTCTTGACCTTCTAAGTGTGTATTTGATCTTTTCAAGACTTAAATAGAGCATAAGGTCATGCATCCATAAGGAGGTGCTGGGTGGTATGGGGGATTTCCAGTGCAACAATATCCTTCGGCGGGCAAGTAAAGTTGTAAATGCTATAATGTCCTTATGCTTATTGATAATCTGTTGGTCAGCTGGCACTATACCGAAGATGGCAGAGTAGGCACTAGGTGGCAAATTTAAGGATAGTGCCCGTGAAAGTATTCTGAAGACCTCTGACCAGTAATCCGAGAGGGAAGAACATGACCAGAACATGTGTGTTAATGTTGCCGGGGCAACATGACATCTGCTACAATTCTCATCTGCCTCAGGATAAATTCTGGCCAGCCTAGACTTGGAGAGGTGGGTACGGTGTAAGACTTTAAACTGAATTGCACCTAGCCTAGCACATGACGTAGTACTATTAACTCTCTTCAAAGCATCAGTCCAGGATTCCTCAAGTATTACATCCCCAAGCTCCTCCTCCCATTTCCCTTTAATTTTATTGAGAGAGGTGTCTCCGAGAGATGATATGATGGAATAGATTCTCGCAACGAGGCCTTTTAAATTGAAGGGAATTTGGAAGATGTCATCCATAGCAGGTGCACTGGGGAAGTTTGAATCTAGATTTGGCATAAAGTGTCGGATCTGGAAATATCGGAAATGACTTGAGCCGGGGAGGTTACATTTTTGAGAGAGATGACTAAAGGTAGAGAATACACCTTTGCTGTAGAGATCCTTAAATTTGGAGAGGCCAAGTCTATTCCACAGGGCAAAGGTGTTGTCTAATCTAGGCGGGACAAAGAGATGATTATCACAGATAAGAGCCAGATGAGAGAAATCTCTTAAACCAAAGTGGTTTCGAAACTGTGACCAAATTAGTAAAGTATTGATAACAACAGGTTTAGAGGTATAGGGTGAAGTAGACAGAGGGAGACTCAAAGTAACCAAGGCGGGAGGGGATACCAAAACGCATGACTCATTTTCTATTTCACACCACGACAGCTTTGGAGCATGAAGCCAGTATATGATTTTCTGAACATTAGCCGCCCAGTGATAGTGAAGCAAATTTGGTAAACTCAGTCCGCCTGGGATCGATGTCTCTGAAGAAGCCTTTTCTGTATTCTAGGGGCTTTACACCCCCCAAATGAATGATGATATAATTTTATCAATGGACTGAAAAAAGGATTTTGGGAGAAATATAGGGAGACATTGAAAAAGATAGAGAAATTGGGGGAACATGTTCATTTTAATACAGTTGATCTTTCCAGCCAGTGAAAGATTAATGGACCTCCAATTCTTTAAATTGTTTTTTATTTTATCAATGAGGGGTATGAATTTATCTTTGTATAGTTTAGGGAAAGTCCGTGTAATATTGATTCCTAAATATCTAAAGCCAGATTTAGCCAGGTGGAATGGCAGGTCCTTTTGTGGAATTGCAAGAGTTAGGTTGTTCACTGGGAAGCACTCGCCTTATGTAAGGTTAGTCTTATATCCCGAAAAGATACCAAATCTATGCAACACCTGGACTATGTAGGAAACACACCGCACAGTAAGTCGTCGGCATACAGAGCCACCTTGTGTTCCCTCCCCCATCTATAAATTCCAATTATTTCCGAGGATGATTTTAGCATGATGGACAGAGGCTCAATAGCGTAATAATTTCACTGTGTTCATAGACAAAGCCTTGTGATTTCAGCAATATACGTTCTCGATTTTCAGACGATAATAAGTCATATTTGGTTTGAAGATCCAGCTTATTTTTTATAGAGTTCCGGAGTGGGAGAGGCAGAGTATTGACGGTCTATGTCAAGTATTGAACTGAGAAGTTGTTCTTGTTCTTGTTTCCTACCTTTTTTCACCCTAGATGTGTAAGAGATAATATCCCCCCCCCTTATTTCCACTTTATGAGTCTGCCAGAGCAAGGAGGGGGAGATATTATCCTTGTTGTTGGTTTCTAGGAAATTATCAATGGCTGACGAGATCATTTGGCAAAATCCTTCGTCTGTCAGTAGTGCAGTATCAAATCTCCATGGGGGCCGGTCGGCGGAGTTAAGTGGAAAGGAAAGATCTAATATTACTAGGGCATGGTCAGACTCAATTATGGTGGAATATTCTATGTTTTTAACAAAGGGGAGAGTAATACCCTGTCTATGAAAAAATAATCAATTCTGCTATACGAATGGTGAACATGTGGAAAAAAAAGAGAATACTTTACTGTGAGGGAAGCGAAAGCGCCAGGGGTCAAAACATCCAATTTGGTTCATAAACGATGACAATGTTTTAGCCATTTTGGAGGGGATTTTAGACTTTGGGCTGGAGCAGTCCAAGGAAGGGTTAATTGTAAAGTTCAAGTTGCCTCCAAAAATTAGGGAGCGTGACAAAAATATTTATTAATTTAACTTATTTTTTAAATTAAGTGCTGTAGAATAACTTGACGTAAGTTTGGAGACATTACCTTATTTAATCATTAAATTAATAAATAATTTTGTTGCATCTCTTTTCGGTGTTGTAATTTGTAGACAGCCCTAAGCACTCTTACTGCCCGGTAGTAACAGCAGCAGCAGCAACAGAGAGCAGAAGCCAGCAGGCAAGTGTTATTTACATACACTTCTGGTGTACTTACAAACTTTACAATCCATTGTTTTATGAGTGCATAACCTATTTGTACTACTGTAGACGTTTGGTATCATTTCGGGCATTATTAGTGGGGTAATGTTAAGAGACACTTTCGATCCATTAGCCCCTGCGCTAAGCTATTCAGCTGATAACGCTACTCTACGCTAACTCTCCCAATGTTCGACCGAGGTGAAAAAAGCTTCTGGGGGAGTGTTTGGCTCGAAGTCATGGTGCAAAGGACCCTAGGGTAAATTACTCTGAACCATCACTTTAACCAGCAGGACAGGTTTGTGATAGAGGGACCCTGAGACAATAATAAAATGGCCTTTGGGTCAGATATAATGTTTGTGATGTTGAAATTTTTTTATGAATTATGATTGCTGCACCACGTGACCTGGAGCTGAAACTTGAGTGAAAAATTTGGCCAACCCACTATTTTTTTAATCTGATGTGGTCTTTAACCATTAAGTGTGTTTCTTGCAAAAAAGCAACTTCACATTTTAGAAATTTAAGGTGTGTAAATATTCTAGCTCACATTACAGGTCCATTCAAACCCTTGACATTCCATGAAATAAATCTTACATTTGTCCCTCCTGTACTCCGATTACTTTCCTGTGTCCTGTTCACGGTCTACTAGATCTGTCAGTAATGTTTGTGGGAATAAATGACCTGCCGCACCACAGCCTAGCATTCACTCCGAAGAGTAGGGTGCTTCCACTTAAAAATACATAGTAAAATGATGGGAACAAGCTAATAAAACTGTTGAAATGAATTTGAAATGCAGGGATGCACAAGCCCCATACCCTTACAACCCTAACAGAACCCCCAATTACCCAGGATAACAACAGAACATAATAAAGCAAAATAAGATCAATGCCTATGTTAGCCATATCTCCCCTGTTCTTCTGGGAGTGCATCTTGATTAACTTGATTAACTCTATTCTCGCTTGAGGTACTCCCAATCATTTTGTGCAAAAGTAACATCCCTATTTAAACGTATGGCTAATGAAGTTGTCAGGATAAAGAGAAAGGAAAAATAATATTTAGTAATAATATTTACATGCCACACAGATTGTTTCAACACTTGTGCCTAAAATAACCATAAACAGCAATAAAAGAAACCGTAAAATAAGTAAAATGAACGGAAAAGGATACCTGAGCCCACGATGAGAGTGGGTGTAAGTATTGTTTGAATAAAGTCCAGTTAGTTAAGTCCAGTGCCTGATGTAGAGGTCATTCTTCTCAATAACGAGCGCCAACAGTCACGGACGTTTTTATCACTCCTTGATTACCCGGCGGTTGTAAAATTCCTGGGCATCTTCAGGTGACTCGAAGGTGAACATCTGTGCCTCAAAAGTTACCAGGCGAGCCGGGTACATCATATGGAACCGAACGCCGTTCTGGAAGATTGCCCGTTTCACGTCGTTGTAGGCTGCTCGTTTTCTCGCCAGTGCAGGGCTCAGATCGGGGTAAAACCTCAAGGTTGTCCCCTGATAATTCACCAAGTGGTTCCTGGACCACCGTAGGACTGCCTCCCTCTGCTGAAAGCGAAGAAAGCACACAACAAATGGTCTTGCTGGTTTCCCCTCTCTCGGCTTTGGGCCAAGTGACCGGTTAGCCCTCTCAAGTTCAGGCGGATCGGTAAACACGTCAGGACCCATACACTCCGCCAGGAGCTCAGCAATAAACTTGACCGGGTCCTTACCATTCTAGCTGCCCTCCGGGATGTTCACGATTCTCAGGTTGGATCTGCATGATCTGTTTTCCATGTCGTCTACACGTTCCCACAGTGTTTGATTCTGGGTTTGGAGAGATTGAATTGTGGCTTCGGCTGTGGTCAGTTGTCAAAGTTTTCTCCGGCGATGGTTTCCGTGGCTGCAGCATTGTGCCAGTAGCATCTCCTCGGACAGGCAGGTCAACGTTAGGATTAGCGTTAGCACCTTCCCTATCAAGGTTAGCAGGAGTTGCGTTAGCTGCCATGGCCGACAGTTTGCTAGCTATGCTAGTGCTGGCTCGTGTTACAACTGGAGTTTGTGTGCCACTTTTCTTATGCTTAGAGACGCTCGTTTTTGGAGCCAAAGGTATCGAAACGACTTTGTAACGCGCTATGACACTTTGATAGAAGAAAGTCTGATGTTTAAGTAGAAATTTAAGCAAATGTGATCGGGAGACCCGAAGCCGACGTCTGCTCTCTTACATGGTCAACCGGAAGTCCGAGTTCTCTTTTGACTAAAACTAGACTAAAATGACGAGACTTTTAGTCTACTAAAAGTTGACTAACAACAAAAGATATGTGAATGACTAAATATGACTAAAACTAACAAGGACATTTGGCACAAGACTAAGACTAAATAAAAAATAGGTGACAAAATTAACACTATGCACGGGAAATAAAGGCTTCTGGGATTGGTTAATAACTCAAACTTGCCGAGAACCTAGACACCCGTTTGATTACATTAGACTCATGCAGTACCCTCGGTTACGGTCTCGTTCAGTAGCCTGGTGTGCGGTCTCCTCGTGACAGCCTACCTACCATGCAGCCTGCAACATTCACTTCTCTAACATTTAACTTAACATAACTTCCAAGATAACATGACGTGTCTTTGTATGTGATGTACTTCCCCATCGATAATGTGTGAATTGCCATGAACACAATCATCTAAGATGCACTAGAAACAAGGCTTGGTTAATAACTCAAACTTGCCGAGAACCAAGACACTGCTTGATTACATTAGTCTTGAGCGGTTGCACGGTTACATTCAGTCTTGTTCAGTAGCATGGTGCTAGGCTGTCTCCTTGTGACAGCCTACCTTCTTAACATTGAACGTAACTAACAAGATTGCATTGCATTACATGTAGCCTACTTGTACTGTATAGGTTCTAATTCTTTCCCATCGCTATTGTGTGGATTTGACCGAGAACCATAGACACCGTTTGATTACATTGATTAACGTTAATTAATGTTAGTCCTTATGCATAAAGTAGGCTAGCCTAGGTGTGTGTGTGCTGGGCTTGCATTATTCTTAAAGTGCATATAAGAACTTAAATGTTGACTGACAGTCAAGGCACAAAGTATCTTGGTCATATTCAGACCAGCCCCTTTTGCCACAGAGACCCAGACAGCCCATCAGTGAAGGCAATGCAGTAACTTTATTAGCTGTCAATCTGGGTACCATGGATATTGTAGTCAAGGAGTGGTCTTTAGGTCATAAGGGTCAACTAGCAGACACATCAGTGCTTATTCCCCACCCCTTTTGAGCACAAAACAATCACAGTAAAACACATGACAACTTCTCACAGAAAAGACCTATGGAAAGAGTAGCCTAACACTAAACTGTATGCAGTGTTGTCCTCTATGTTGATTTTGTAGTGGTGGCCCGCCATGGCAAAATGTCTGCCGCCACGGTATCAGAAATAGGACAGACGCACAATGTAGTCGCAGTTGCCTTTTAAATTATCCTGCCGACATAATGCTGCCGCTCACATTGCGGTTGTTGTTCGTACAGACCTGCCCCCCACTGCTAAAAAAAAGTATGTAAATATATTAACACCTGCAACTTCCACTTGTGTAAAAACAAGAAATTAAAGGCCTTTTAGGTTTATGAGATTGCTACTATCAATTTGGTATCATAATGTGATGTGGAGACTGGATTGACATTTCAGCAATCAGCAATGTTGTAGCCAATTTCAGAGGGTTAAAAGTTCACAAACTCCAAACCCCTGTCTGGAAATAATGAACTTCAGCCCAACCTCTTTTTGCCAACCTAACCTACAGCCAATCAGTGAATATAGCAACCGAGAATGAAGTGATTTCATTTGCTGTCCATCTGTGTACTATGGATACAGTAGTGAAGGCAGGTAGAGGTCTTGACGTCAACTAGCAGACAGACACACTGATGCCTTAAACCCCACCCCTTTTGGACACAAAAAACTCACAGTAGAACACATTTGTCAGTAGCAAGCTGTCATCTCGGAAGAGAAGCAACATTTGGGAGCATTTTGAAGAAGGAGGACATCAAAAGGCAAAGTGTACAATATGCAAAAGTATATTGTCACGTTCATGGAGGTTCAAACCTCTAACTATAAAAGAAATCTGCAGACCAAACATCCAACTGCTTTGCTTCAGCAAAGACAGCAGGACCAGCCTGCAGGCGATGCTGCCCCTGCCCCAGCGGCTCCTACCTCTGGCCCAGACATAGGCCTACAGAATGCACCAGCTCGACGTGAGGCTCGGCGACCCCAGCAGCAGTCCATTAGGGTGTATGCCCATCGGGTACTGGGGCCAAACAGACAGAAAAAAATGGATGAGGAGATGTTGAAAATGATTGTCCTTGATTTTCAACCATTCTCTGTAGTTGAGGACAAAGGCTTCGCTAAGGCTCTTGACCCATCTTACACTCTGCCAAACAGAAAGGCCCTATCCGGGACACATATGCCACAGCTGTTCCATAAGATAAGGATTAAGGTAGCGGACAAAATCTCAAATGTGTCAGCTGTGTCTTACAACAGACTGTTGGACCTCAAGGAACATTGCAAGTGTCACCTGCCACTACATAGATGAAGGCTTCAAAATCGATTCCACATTGCTAGACCGTTTCCATATGTCGGAAAAACACACAGCTGACAATCTGGCATCAGAGCTGACAAGGATTGCTGCAGAATGGCACATAACAGGGAAGGTGGTGGCCTGCGTGTCAGATAATGCCAGCAACATTAGAGTGGCCATCAATGTAGCTGGCTGGAAGTATGTGCCCTGCTTTGCCCATACAATAAACTTGATAGTGAAACAAGCCTTGAAGCCAATTCAAGAAGTAGTTACCAAAGTGAAAGCAATTGTGGAATATGTGCACCGCAGCACAGTGGCATCAGAGAGGCTACGAGTCACGCAAGTACAAATGGGCCTTGAACCACTGAAGTTGAAGCAAGATGTCGCTACTAGGTGGAATTCCACTTTTTACATACTTCAACAAGTAATTGACAGAAAGGATGCCATCATCACAACACTGGCATTGGTGAACCCCAGCCTCACAACCCTCACATTTGCTGAGTGGGACATTGTGAAAGATCCCTGCAACATCCTCAAGCCATTTGAGGATGTGACTGTTGAAATCAGCGTTGACAGGTGAGTAAAAAAATAAGTTTTAACTATATAACTGACACACTTGACTCATTTCATGACATCTTGTTAGGTAACTACACTGTAATTAGTTAGTAAATGTACTGTTTGAAATCATATTTATTTGTTAGCTTATTTATAAAGTAGTATTTATTTTTACACTAAAGTCACCTTTACAATGTAGCTTGAATTTTAGTTTAAGTCACAAAGCAACACTAAGAGAGTGGAGTCATGGGCTGCTGCAGAATGGAGTCGAAGGTTCGCGGTATGTGAATCTTATCCGTGTTTTACTCTGACTTTTTACTCAGATATTTCAGTGTGTTACTCCCGGACGGGAGGCTGCTCGAGCCTTAGTTGGATTACAGCAAGAGAGAAGAAGGGTGTCGGACTATGCCATTGAATTTTGTACTCTAGCCGCAGAGAGCGGATGGAATTCATCTGCCCTGGCTGATGCTTTTCTACATTGTCTGTCACCTATTATGAAGGACCACTTAGCTCTGTTTGATTTACGTGTTGAGTTGGATGCATTTGTGGCGCTCGCTGTCAAGATTGACAAACTTCAGAGAGAGAGAGAGAGAGAGTTCAGTGGAGCAGTTCCTCTGTTGGCCAGCCGAGGGTGCCAGTGTCGTCGAGCGCATTACAGCTTTACAGCGCACTCAACCTGCGACATCAGAACTTCATAGACCTGTGACTGCTACCTCGGAGGTTCATTATTGCATATAATTGATTATGCAGATGTTGTTTATCAGAATACGGCCAATCTTAAACCTTTGAATGTGATTTATAATAGTCTCTGCAGATTTGTTCTGAGGTGTCCATTTATAACCCATCGCTGTCAAATATATCAGTCATGGAATTTTTTTTCACTAACTGCTAGACGTCAGTTTCACTGGTTGCAGTTTGTTTATAGATGCATTTTTTCAAACTACCCATTCTATCTGAAACATTTGATTTTATATCAATCATCTTATAGTCTAAGAGATATTGACCACATTTTTTTCTCTGTACCACATACAGTATATCAAAAGAAATTGGGAGGAGAGCCTTTAAATTTAAAGACCCTTCCGACTGGAATGGTTTACCTAGGTCTTTTAGATCTATCTCCTCTTTTCACCAGTTTAAAATAGATCTTCTTAATTATTTGCATACAAGCTGCAACTGTTTTCCTCATGCTTGATATTTGTATTTATTTATCTATTTATTTATTTATTTATTATTATTATTATTTTATTATTATTTTTAATTATTTTTTTCTCTCTCTCAACTGTATATGAATGACGACTGTTTATTGTCTAATATTTAATGGTTTGAATGGGGAGGATATGGGTGGTTTTGGTATGAAGGAGAGCTTTGCTTTTGTTTGTCAGTATGTATGTATGTCTGATGTATGTTTTTCTTGAGGTCTCCTCAAATTGTTTTGTTAACAGTTTTGTCTAATTGTGAATGAATTGTATATGTTTTTCTTTAAGGACCCCCTTGAAAACAAGATGCTACATCTCAAGGGGTTATTCCTAATAAAAAGAATTTCCACACATCTTTGTGTTCGTTTATCTGGATAACATTGTGATTTTCTCTCCTGATCCTGTGTCACATGTTCAACATGTGAGGCTGGTGCTGCAGAGACTTTTGGACAATCAGCTTTATGTTAAAGCCGAAAAATGTGAGTTTCACGTTTCCACTGTGTCCTTCTTGGGCTTTGTGGTTTCTGAAGGAGAGTTCCGAATGGACCCAGAGAAGGTTAGGGCAGTTGCTGAGTGGCCTACGCCTACCAGCTGCAAGGAGGTCCAGAGGTTTCTCGGGTTTGCCAACTTCTACCGTAAGTTCATCAGAAGCTTTAGTATGGTGGCTTCTCCTCTTAATGATCTTACTTCTGTCAAGATGCCATTAGAGTGGTCGCCAGCAGCAGAATGGGCATTTTCTCACCTCAAACGTAGTTTCTCTTCTGCTCCTGTGTTGGTCCTACCGGATCCGCTACGCCAGTTCGTGGTTGAGATGGACGCTTCAGATGTGGGGGTTGGAGCTGTTCTTTCGCAACGTTCCTCGCAGGATGAGAGGCTTCATCCCTGTGAGTTCCTGTCCCCGTAAGTTGACTGGAGCTGAGAGGAACTACAATGTTGGCAATCGGGAGTTACTGGCAGTTAAGGTGGCTCTGGAGGAGTGGCGTCATTGGCTCGAGGGAGCGGAACAGCCATTCCTGGTCTGGACCGACCACAAGAATCTGGAGTACCTATGTTCTGCCAAAAGACTTAATTCACGCCAGGCTAGGTGGGCTCTGTTCTTTAACAGATTTAACTTTACCCTTTCCGATCGTCCTGGTTCCAAAAATGTCAAACCAGATGCTTTGTCCCGCCTGTTTGATCGTGACCCATCCCCTGAAGAACCTACGAAATTTTACCTGATTCCTGTATCTTGGGAGCCGTTGCGTGGGAGGTGGAGGAAAGGGTTAAAAGGGCACAAGGAGGTCTCACGGTTCCGGCTGGCTGCCCTCCTAATTGTCTGTTTGTTCCAGTTGAACTCTGTGCTCAGGTGGTCCATTGGGCGCACACCTCTCTACTCACCTGCCATCCTGGTGTCAAGAGAACGCAGCAACGGTTCTGGTGGCCGTCCATGAAGAGGGAGGTTGGAGAGTATGTGGCGGTCTGTGCTCTGAATGAGATTTCCCGCCAAGCTTCTGCTGGTCTCTTACAGCCCCTATCTGTTCATAAGCGTCTTTGGTCAGACATTTCCATAGACTTTGTCACTGGATTAACTCCCTCTGACGGCAACACTGCTGTGCTGACAGTAGTTGACTGATTCACCAAGATGGTACATTTTATTCCTCTGCCATAGTTACCGTCTGCTAAGGAGACGGCAGAGCTGCTGCTTGCCCAGGTGTTCAGGCTTCATGGGTCCCCGACGGACGTGGTGTCAGATCAGGGTCCCCGATTCATCTCTCGGTTTTGGAAGGCTTTCTGCGCTCTTATCGGAGCTTCTGTCAGCCTATCTTCGGGTTACCAACCCCAGTCTAACGGACAGACGGAAAGACTCAATCAGGAGATGGAGTCTTCGCTGCCTGGTCTCGCAGAACCCGGCGTCCTGGTCCAAACAGTTGTTGTGGGTGGAATATTCTTACAACGCCCTGCCCTGCTCTTCCACCAGTTTGTCTCCACTCCAGTGCGCTTATGGGTATCAGCCACCGTTGTTCTCAGCACTCGAGCGGGAGGTAGGAGTCCCTTCTGCGGTGGCTCTGGTCAGACGTTGTCGGCAAACCTGGACTAGGGCTACCAAATACCTTCCACTGCGTGTCGAGTGTTCGCTCCTCGGTTTGTGGGTCCTTTTCCTGTGTCCAAGATTGTTAACCCTGTGGCCGTCCAATTGAAACTTCCCAGATCTATGAGAGTTCATCCCACATGTGAGCGAGGTCAAGTACTGGGGTACTGTCACGTTCCTGCTCCGCTCTTATTTTGTGTTTTTGGACTTCCTGTTTTATTTTGAAATGTACCGTTTGTCCAGCTTTGGACATGGTAAATGTGCTGTTGTCAGGAATGAACACCAGGTTTCACAGGATAGAACATTTTACCCTGCTGACCGAAACTACACTGCTTGATCCCCAGTTCAAGCAACGGGCCTTCCATGACCCATTGGCTGCCAATGAAGCCTCCAAAAGTTTGGCTGGGGTGATGAAAGGGATGTCCAATGGGCAGGTGGATGTTCCACAAGAAGAGGGTGCCAGCGCAGAAGACCCTCCTTCTAGCCAGGCATTATTTTGAGTCACTGCTAGAAACCCCACAACAGATACCTTAATGAAAATGAGGGTCTATTTGGCAGAGCCACTCATCTCAACCCGGTCTCACGCCAGGTCGTGAAATAGTCACATTATTTTGATTTATTAATTTGTGTTTAGGTCACGATTTTGACGTTTATTTTGTGTACACGCCACGAATTTTGAATGCGTACAGGCCACGCAACAACGGGGAAATTAGGCACCACAAGCCGGCCACAACAACAGGACGGACCGCCACATGTGTGATGCGTTCCCCGGGCGCACCGACCGCCATGTGTGATGCGTTCCCCAGGCGCACCGTTATCGTTCTGTGATCACGAAATATGCTTCCCATTGAAATACATTGCTTTAAAATTCGTAATCGCCACACGAAAAAAATTTACGTATGCTGGTCAGGCAACTTGTGTTTTTAAATGCAAACCTACTCTAAAAATGCACAATGTTCCTTTGTATTTAGTTTTAGTGTGTTGAATAATTGTATACCAGTCCCTCCAGAAAAACGCGATTATGCGATCGCATAATTAAATGCATAATCAGTCAAAGTTATGCGGGGGCTGCATTTTTTCAAATATGTTCAAAAATTGAAAAAAAGTCACATAATCTTAGCAGATAGTTGAAAAATGATGTGATTACTTCACACAAGAGCAGCCATTTCCCCCTGTTGCCATGGGAACGTTATGAAATGACGTAATTATGCGACATGAACATCATTGAAAAGCAGGGTGTTGGGGAATCACTTTTTTTTTCTTTTTCATCAAACTGCAGTTTTTGCCAGTTCCAGCAATTTTTGCAATTTCATAAATAAAAAGAAAATACAAATTTAAAAATAAAATTGCATAAATATCCCGCATATTCCATCGCATTTTTAAAGAAAACGTGCCGAATAATCACAAAAAAACTCTGGAAGGACTGGTATACATATAGTCTTAAACTGAACACTTTGCACTACATTACACAAATATGACACATAGGCCTATTGCACCATGCATAGGATAATTGTAACTAGTTATATATATTTTTTCTCATCCTACTTGTTGTTGTTGTGTTTTTGATACGTCATTAAAATTGGGGATTTTAATGTAATTTTGAATCCTCTAGTAAGACAGATGGTCACATGCCTGCACTAATACTAGAAACACTTATATGAAGCGTTTTATGGAAACATTTGATTTAATGGATGTATGGAGGGTGAAGTTCCCAGAAACAGTGATGTTCACTTGGAATAAAAGGCTGAAGGGATATCTACGTTAACATACGATGCACTTTCACTTAGTGTTGATACCTACACCTGTAAAGCTATAGACAAACTTCTCTTTGACTTTGTTTGGAAAAACTGCACTCATCATGTAAGAAAATCTGTTCTAATGAATGAGTACTGTAAATGTGGCCTTAACTTTTTGTACTACTTTAAATTATTCATTTACAATCAATTGGATCAGGCGATACCTCAGGTGTCCAACTTCTCTGTGGAAATTTATTCCCCATTACATATTCTTCTTCGTTAGGTGGTCTCAACTTTATTTTGATCTGTAACTATAATATTGACAAAATTCCCCTCAAACTTAATTCTTTTCATAAACAAATGTTATTGGCCTGGTCTTGAATCTTCAAACATAATTTTAGTCCCCACAGATTTTATATTTGGAATAATAAATATGTTTTGTTTGAAAATAGATACATTTTCTTTAAACAATATTTTGTTGGTCAGTCAATTATTTAACCAAGACGGTCAACTTTATTCTTATTCTGAATTTCTTCAGCGGTTTGGTATCCCTGTTACTCCTAGGGAGTTTTTGATTGTTTTCGATGCTATCCCCACAGGTGTAATTGCACTTTATAGAGGTTTTAAGACTGATGTTAATCTCCCTGTTTTAAGTAATGTACTTGATACTGATGTTGGTAGAAGTTTCTTCTCTCCACACTGTAAGAATATTAACAAAATAATTCGTCAACCTCCTCTTTATCACACTGGTCCAGTTTTTTTGGAGATATATGTTGGGACAAGGTCTGGCTTCTGCCGCAGAAGTTTTTTCTGACTAATAAAGTCAAAGAGATTTCTTTTAAAATGAATCATAGGTTTTACCCAACCAACCACTATTTACAGATAAAATAATGTAAACTGTACATTTTGTGGGAATCCAAGAGAAACTCTTGTGCATTTATTTTGGTTATGCCCTCATAGTAAATTACTCTGGAGTAAACTGTCTCGATTAGGGCTGTCCTCGACTAAAGAAATTCTTAGTTGACTAACACTTATACGATTTTGTCGACTTATCGATTAGTTGATTTAATTGACAGAGCTGTGCGCTTTGAGAGGTGGTTAAGACTAGAAAAGCACAATATAAATGTATATAATACTGCAAAAGCACCACTTTAAATCTTGTGTTTACCATAAATGTGCTCAGAAGTTTCTTGGAAATAAGTAATTAAGCATTAATAAGCATAAAAAATGACTAATCGACTAAAGAAATCTTAGTCGACTAAGACCAAAACTAAGAGGTGGCAGCCCTATACTTAGCTGATCTTATTTACCCTGTGCTGGGAAAATTTACTTTTTGGTTTCATTAACTATGACACGAATCTCACCTCTCAATTTTATTTAATGAACCTGATTTTAATTTTGACCAAATTTTACATCCAGAAGTCCAAATTCCAAAATAAAACACCTAACTTCATAGAGCTGTCCATTCACATCAAACACTAAATTTCTACTATATCTTGTTGCTGTAATAAGAAGGCTGTTAGAACACACACAATATTTGTACTTTTCAAATGCTTTATGTAAGTTTTCTTTCTTTTTATTATTTTATTTTTTGTATCTCCCTGGCATACTTGACCTGTTTGTATTGTATACACGTGTGATTGTATACTTGTTATGTGCTCAATAAAAAATAAAAAAAATTGCACAACTAAACACATTAAGGTAGCCGATAAGGTACACAGTTTATCAATACTTGGTGATGTTATGTTCAAAATCTGTAAGCTTCTCATGATGGAAATATTCCCTAGCCTTGCCTAATGGGAGTTGTGAATTGGTAAACCATAGCCTACCTAACGTGTCGTTAATTCTCATTCAGCAAGAGTTTAACTTCTCAACTCGTTCACATTTACATACCGTGCACTGCATTATTAAACAGTTGTCATGCACAAAATACTGCAAAGTGGTGATTTTGTAAACACAAACATAGGCTAAATTAAAGAGCACAATTATATCACAGCCTTTTATTTGCAGAGTATTCGATGCACTGATACATCACAATGGCTCATGGGATTGGCTTTCAATGTTAGTAGTACAGCATTCAGTAATTGAGTCAACAGTCACCGAGAACAATCATACCGAGTAGCTCTCACCGCAACTGTTCTTCTACAACTCTTCATCAACTCTTTCGGTCCAATCGTGCTGCCCGAGGTAGCCCATTTCCTGATTGATTCTACAACCACTCCAGTGGGGGCACTAATGAGCTAGATTACTCCACACACAGTAGCAGAATAAGACCAGCAACACACACACACACACACACACACACACACACACACACACACACACACACACACACACAACAGAGCATACACCGATCGCACTCAGCTTGAGCAAAGCGCTGCCGGCACGAATTAGGTAAAAAAACAGGAGTGAGTCGGTTCATTGACGAATGGCACTCCATTCTCCCAGTTCAGTGACACCACTCAGGTTAATTAACCGGCTCTTCGGTCAGTTCGTCAACACTACACACCATCCTCTCCGCTGCTAAATCCATGGATGTATTATCAGACCGAAACAAATCCATGTGGCTACTTAAAATACACATGAATGACATCGTTATTATGTTCGCTTCTTTTTTCTTGATGATGATGTTGGTTGTATTCTTTTGCAACAGCAATTGTTTCATTGCAAATGAGGCATACAGGTTTAGCGTTACTGAAAGTTGGCAAAACAAATGCTAGCCTACTTATCAGTCCATTCTTAGTCAGTCCATAAAGCGCATTTCATGAAACCCATGGACGCTTTACACAAGTAACTCTACAGGGGGACAAGGGCAAAGAAAATAGCAAGCCAACACAAACACGGAGTAAAAGGAATAAAACGTGACTCACGTTATCGCCGTTGTCTTTCACTTTCCTTTTTAGCTTTTAGTTGTTCCATCGTTTAATTTATTTATTTTCTGTGATGGTCCTACCCCAGTATCAGCCATAACTACAGCAGATAACTTCTAAAATAACATTAAAATAAAATTAGGCCCGTATAAAAAAATCTCCTGCTTCCTTTTACCTGGCTCAAAAGGCTGGATACGCTAACACAGGCTATCCAGTGTTACAAAGAAATCTGTGACCGTGAGATCCGTCAGAATGTGTTACTGTATTGCCGTCTACCTGCCGCAAATCATTCTGTGACTGTGCGGGAAAAATCTAACCCATGCAGAGGCTTAACTTAAAAAACTATATAGAAATGGCGTTCTTTTCACTGTTAGTCTCGTCTGCTGTCACAGATAATTTAAGACCATTGTATGAAAAATCACATAAAAAAGTTACATATAGTCACATTAAGTAGCCTAGGTATCATTATAGATTTCCTATATTGTTTAGGAGTCTGTTCACACTAACAGATAACATTAATTAATAAGAAAGTGAAAATATCAAACAAGGATAGGCATATTAGGTATAAATACATTTTATTTTATTTATTTGAAAGTCTGGAAAATGTAGTTCTTGAGCCCTGCTATACAGCTTTCTGCTCATGGGCGTGAACACGACCTGAAGCTTGTAGGTATTTGTTCAACAACTTGCGCGTAAATGTGAGAATGATGCCTAATAAAAAGGCCTCAATAAATAAATGTATCCACATTTTGCAACCTAGGCGGAGCAGAGGTGCTGTGACTCTGTACAGAGCCAGAGAGCAGTACACTCAGCTGCGGTTTGTGATCCCACAGACTCCTTTCACTTTTGCCCAGCAGCTGGGAGGCGAGGCATGGGAACTTCTTTATACATCGTATTGAGAAGCTGCAGTGTTTATTCCTGGACAAACTGCACTATACAACTTGGCTCAATCACCAAAACCTCCGTGCACTACAGAAGCCCTGAGAGGCAAGGTGAACTTTTGTTTGTTTTTGCGGGCAAAGTTGGCCAAGACCAAAAGTTTATCTCATACATACATGGTTTTATCTCCTACATACGGGATGTTTTCTCTTACATAGGACATAATATCTAAATATTTTATTTTTGTGTTTTGGTAAATTGACTGGATAGTCTCGCTTGTTTCACTTGCTGCCCGACTCTCCGAACGGAGCGGAGTGTCGCTTAATGCACGCTTCTGGGACGCGCCGTGGCGCAACTAGTGGATTATCAAACATTGACTTGAATGGCCGCGATTGCCCGGAATGCAGCTCAGACGTGCCTGGTGGAAATTAGGGGTTAGACAGCCGTGCAGAATGAAACACTTAGAGCATGACACAAAGGGCATTGAAAGCCAAATGCAACATGAACATGTTTTACCTTCTCAGGTAACTATAAAAGTCCACTGTCAAACATAATGGAAGTGCATAGGCACCTGCAGGGATTCCCACTCAGCAAACGAGTAAGCGATGAAGATAAAGAGAGATTGATTCATGTTTTTTTGGACTAACATTATTGATACCATACTGAAACACCTATTTCAAAGACCAACAATCAGGCAGCGTTTACACAATTATCATTGCAGTGCTTAATAAAGTAGGCTAGCTCAAAATTGCAGGGGAGTCATTTAGAAGGCCAAATACACCACACACAGCCTGGACCAGGACACACACACACACACACACACACACTGGCTCAGTTCATAAAAATTAACATTCTGATTAATAGCAAATGGGTTGTGGGTAAGTAAAATGATACATCATTAACCTCTGGGGTCAGCACCATTAGGATACATTTATCATGTATTTAGATTAATAGCTTGACAAGTTTTTAATCATATAAGCATGAAAAAAATACTGACAGAAACCTTATAATTTCCACTTTCAAATGAGTCCACTGCCAAATAATGTGATTTTTAAATTACGTGAATTAGATAAAAGATCAAACTTTTCACATTACTCAGTCACAGCAGGTAACATTCCAAAGGTACAGTGCAAACCAAACCCCCGTATTTGCATCTCTATTCACATTCTGATTAGATTCGGTCACACTGGTAGAAAGCCCATGGTAAACCAGACAAAATACCATGCAGCTTCAAGCATAATTCATTTGGAGTCAAACTTTGCATTTTGGAAGATGTACGGCCTTCTGAACGGGAATATCTGAGCTCCATACACGCACAGACCATAGTCAGCGAACAGGGCCGCAGTGAAGTGAAGATGACAACTAACGGTACAGCCTAGTAAGTGAAATAAACCTTTGTGAGTAACAAGCCAATACTTTATCAATACACTTGTTCAACAGGCATCAACATGTTGAAAAGCAATATTTAAATCTGCTTTGTCTGCATTCAGTCTCATCCACTGCCGCAATTTAATACAAGCACAGCAGAATACTCTGCAAGTTGTTACCAACAAGCTAAAACGAAAGCTGTCTCTATGCAGTCTGACTGTTTATCTTAGTTTGCCACGAATCTTGAAATTTGGCAAATTTTTGTAATCTCAGCTGCTGACGGAGACAAACCCACCCCTCTGATAAATCCACATGGCTAATTATAATGCACGTCAATTACATGATAGTGAGTAGTGAAGTGTCTGTTCTTCATTCTTTCTAAACTTCACTCAGTATTTTGACATCAGGAATAGGGTTTATTTTATTGACAATAGCTCATGTCCAGAGCCTATATGACTATTGTTCGCTGTTGTTTCAGAACCATGAACAGTGCTCTCTGTGTGTGTGTGTGTGTGTGTGTGTGTGTGTGTGTGTGTGTGTGTGTGTGTGTGTGTGTGTAGGGTTCAGTAGTGTCTATGTTGGTGGGGCGTTGTCCATAGCACTGAAATGGAGCCTGACAATGCACTAGAGAATGTAATTAATATTTTCCTCATTAAAGTTGGTGATCGTCAGGAACGTGATAATGATTGTGACAGCCTTTAATGCATCCACCTATAATGCACTCTTTCTGATCCCACCCCTTAAGTCAAGTGCCGAGGGAGAACACTTGGCTTACTGTACCGCTTTATTACCATAACACCTGAAAGTGGGGGACATCAAGATAAGAGAGTCTTGTTGTCCCCCCGTTCCTCCTCTTTTCTCTTCTGAGCAGAACCAGTTTAGTTGTTTGGCAAGTGCGTCCCCATTTAGAGAGAAGCTGTGCGTATTTTGCACCAGAAACAGCAGCGTAACTTCATTGATTATTTCAGAAGCTAAAGTTTAGTTATTTTTCCTCTGTCAAGTTTATAATTACAGTTTTGCTACTTAAATGTCCCACGATATTAACTGCAGTGACATTACAATTTTACAATTACTGAAAGCAGCCTCTCTAATCATAAGTCTGTCATAGGCCTGAATTAATACAATATATAATTTAAAAATCAAGGTAGCTCAAGGGACTGGTAGAGGGGGAGTAAAATGTGCATGCTGGTGCAGGTCTCTAGATTGGAGAAAATAATTAATTCCTGGTTGCACAAAATGTAATGGCTTGATGCAACATAATCCAGTTAGAGACTGTAGTATAGTTCTAAGGTACCCAGAGAAGTGTTGACATTTAAATGTTAAAAATAACCATTCCCAGTGCCTGCAAGCGATTATCCAAACTACCAAAACAGGCCAAACGAGGTCGGAACACGCAATCTCATCATATGATTTCATCATACGTTATGTTCACACTGCACGACTTGTCTCTCTCAAAACCTAAAAGCCTAAAAGTTTATCTCGTATGGAAAAAGATAGCATCTCGTAGGTAGGAAATACTTTTTTTATTTATTTTGCCCAAAAACACACTTTCTCACCTTGCCTTTCCAGGCTTCTGCACTGCCTTGCTGCTTGTTGCATGAATGCTGTCAGCAGGTGAGCATGACACTGATGTGAAATGGAGTTTTATTCCTACTTTTATTCAAGAGCATGGTTGTTTAATTTGAGAGCATGTCTCAATGATTTCATGTTCAGATTTTGTAATTCTTAACCTCAAAACCCTGCCCTCACACTGCCAGCCACTGTTTGCGTTTAAATTTGCTCTGCTTCTGCTCAAACTGTATGCTGGGACTCAAGATATATTGTTGTTCGGATAGATTTTCTGCTTTTAGCTTCAGTCCTTCTCCTTACACTCGACTGCTTCTGCTCTTGAATATCTCCTGTTCTCTTGGATTTCTTTTGTGTTGTGTTGCAACACTATCAAAATTGTTATGTTTCAGATCCATGAGTAGGTGTAATAAGCATGAAGATAGTTAGCAAAATGTGTTCTGGTTTTAACCAGGTTAAAAATCATAAAATGCATACATTAATAACAATGTGTATTGTATTTTACTTTTGCATTTTAAATCTTTTATACAACCCAATCTAAGATAAGCTAAATAATGTTTCAGCACATTTATCTAACTGAAGATGATCTGTATGGAATATAATTAGACTGCACATTTTCCGTTGGATTGTAAACTCAGTGCTTTAGCAAAGCTCCTTAAAGGTCCTATGACATGATGCTTTTTGGATACTTTTATATCTATGTGTGTGTATATATATATTTATTTATGTCTCTTTCCCGAAATTCAGCCTTGATGCAGAATTACAGCCACTAGAGCCATGAGCTTTCCTTAGGATGTGCCATTTCTGTGTCTTTAAATGCTATTGAGGAGTAGGGGGGGCAAGGTGTAGGGTTGGGGTGTGGCCAGTGCTTAATTTGTAAAGTGGGAGGTCCCGGTGCGCAGCGGGGGTTGGAGGTAACAGAACAAAAAAAAATTAATTACACTGCCTAGCTTCTCTGAGTAAGCCCTGACTGCTGTACGCAGATCGAGGAGTGGCTCAACGTGGGTGGAGCTTAACGTTTGACTCCTTCCACTTGCCGAATAGCAACCGAAGAGGAAGAATGTGTGTCTAAGGGAAAAACACAGGACTTTCACCTCTTAATACATCCATGCTTTCACCCCAGAGACCGGAGCTCATTTACACCATTTCACATTTGCTTTCCCCATTGTTGTTTTCCTTCACCCAACCGACCATTGCTGTCTCACGTCCCCCAGGACGGGGCTTCTGCAAGTCGCGTCCCCCAGAGACCGGGGCTCTTTTCCTGCGAGTCGCGTCCCCCAAAGACCAAATTCCGTCCCCCAAAGACCAAATTCCGGCTCAAATTAAACCATTCGCTCGTTTGCAAGCCATGATGTTCTCTCTCTTTCTCATGGGCGAGCCAAATTCTCTGGCAGGCAAAGCAGAGAAAGGGGAGGTAACCTTTCCCCTTATGACGACATATAGGGAAGATTCCAGATTGGCCCATCTGAGCTTTCATTTTCTCAAAGGCAGAGCAGGATACCCAGGGCTCGGTTTACACCTATCGCCATTTCTAGCCACTGGGGGACCATATAGGCAGGCTAGGGGGAAGTCATATTAATGTTAAAAAACCTCATAAAGTGAAATGTTCATGCCATGGGACCTTTAAATCTCTCCCTAATTCTCTCAGTCCTGGAAAAGAGCAATTGCCCATATTTTCTACGCACACTAAGAATACATAGGGGACTCGCTCCAGATTGGTTGGATTCTGTCCCAGATCGAGGCATTCTTCTCTAACCTCTTTTATTACATGTGTTCTCTCCCATGGTTCAAACAGGCTGGGAGTGTTTACACATGAGGGTTTAAGAGCTGGGAAAATTAATAAAGATCCCATACTCACCTTAGCACCAGTCCTCAAAATAACCCCCCCTTCTTTTGTAGGCAGGGAATAACTGCACCAACCCCCACAAATGTCGCTGGCTCAGATGTTTTCCAGCCTGCGGGCTACAACTCCTCTTCTTCAATCTTATCATGCTCAGGTAGAACATTAGAGATGATCTGTTTCCATATTTGGAAACCAGATCAAAAAGATACTTACACATCAGCTATAATTTGGGCAGTCAGGAGGCTACAGCGTGACATTAGAATTAAGTGTATTTATACAACAAAGCTTGGTCCTCTTAAAGGGGGTTTATTCCAAAAAGCTAAAAAGTTTCCGAAAATGTATCAGTAAAATTATACTGTCCTAGACTTACCCTTGCTGACTTATTTGTTCACATTTAGAAGTGTCATTAAAAAATTAATCTGAGGTCAGTACAGATACCTCTCAGATAATAACACGCTTCTTTCCCTACACGCCTCCTCATGCAGAAACCAGTTTGAGACCCTTTCCCATTTCCATTCTAATATTCAAATGGGAAAAGAGTAAATTAATGAGTCTTGCTTCATGATGGGCCGTCTGCATAGCTTAATTAGAATAATCTATCTTCATGGGTCAGGACACAGAGCTCAACTAATTTCAATGGAAAATGTATTGTAAGGAGCTCCACAGGAGTTGCAATTGTTTTTAGCATCTGTGAGAAAATTGTGAAGTGAAACTAAAGTGGAATTGACCATTTTCACAGCAGATATTTTTACTTCTAAAACAAAGGGTTAACTGATCACTAATTGCCGCACTGCAATAACTGTAGGATCAGAAATGGAAGTGGTTAATGTTATTAGTTCCACCTGTGAAATGTCTGCAGAGAAAAAAGGTCTATGTAGCTGTTTATGTGAGAAAGATAGAGGAATAAGAAGATGGACAGTGTTTAGACAGGGAAGAAAAAAAGACAAGTGCTGCTCTAATAATTTAAAATACAATATGAAGAACCACTACACTAGGCAGTGCACATTTCAGCCACCAGACACCACAACTCTGGTATACTGAGAAATACAGAGAGCTTTTCTCTGGCAGTGATAGGCTTATCAGTGTAGTTGTTTGGCAAGGGCTTGAATGTAACGAAGTTCTGCACTCTAGCTTATCAACACTGATCTTATACATGGCATCTCTGGAATCTAATTGATGGAAATCTATTGTAGCGAATGGTGAACTTGAATCCCTGTTGTATTTTGGATTGTTCAGGTATTTAATTAAGTGGCTTATCCAGGCATTCCCATTGTTTATCTATACATGGTTTATGAATAGCTTTTCAGAATATAAAATTATACAGTATATGCTGTGATAAAAGATTGCACCCATAAAACCCACCTCTTGTGCAAATTCTGTATCTACTCCAACCTGCAAAACTTGATGACATTTCACCTACTACATAGTCTATATCCACGACTTTCAACTTCTGGAATTGCTCCGTTGCTGCCGGAAATTCCGCCGGATGTTCTTTAACTTACGCTTTCTTTGTGTTAGAATTAGGGATGTAAACAATTAATCGACTATTGATTAATTGTCGTTAAGAATTTACTCGATTAAATTAAATTAATTGTCGGCTAACTGAACATTGCAATCTAAGACAGTTTTCCACAGGGCGTAGGCCTAATTGAACGTAACACGAGATTCTCGCGGGCGGCGAGAGACCCGACACAAACTTGAGGCGGTCAAAACGGAGTGGAGAGTGGGAGCTTTTCAAATTAATTAATGATGACAAAGACGCCCAATGTAAACTCTGCGGTACTACGTTTAAGTTCAGCAGCTCTACGAGTTCGCTAAGATACCGCCTTCATAACTTGCATGCAGCCGTGTTGCACGGAGGAAGTCTGTCGCCTTCACAACCTACAATCGCTGCTGTGGTGGGAAGGCGAGTACAGTGTGACCACAGGAAAGCGGAGGGCATTACTCAGAGGATTTGCGGCATGATCGAAAAAGATATGATGCCAATTACCACCACTGACGGTGAGGGATTTTGGGAGTTATTACACTACATGGAGCCAGGATATAATATCCCTTCTTGAGCGACCATTACTACCCACTTGGAAGCACACTACAAAAACAAGAAGGCTGAGCTAAAAACACAGTTAGCCGCGGCTAATGTGGCTCTGACAACGGATTGTTGGACGGGACTGACTACAGAGAGCTACATAACAATCACTTGTCACTACATTGGAAACGACTGGCTGGTAAAGTCAGCAGTGCTTCTCACGTTAGAGAGACATACAGCTTATAATTTAGCTGACAAACTCAACCAGGCTGAGCATAATTTATTTAGTTAAACTACATAAATGCCATTATCTGTACTGTATCCCAACTGGTACAATAAAACATCAACTGAGCAATATAAAATGCATTTTTATTCAGTATATAAGACAATATTGATACCGTGAGAAATTTACATTCTCAGGAAAAATGCCATGCCAATAAACCAGAGCACGTTCTTCTCCCATCCCGAAATGATGTGTGGACTAACAAGCCCCTCCTCCGCAGTGCTGTGGAGGAAGGTCTGGCAATGCAAGACTACTGTATAAGTGGCACGATGATTGATCATAACACATTGGTTATGAGAATGACTTACTTATATTTGTCACGCAGTGCATCATTGTACAAAGCCATAACATTCCCGGAGAGGGTTTATATACAGGTATTTTACATACATCGTGGCCATCATGAGCCAATCAGAATGATTGTTCATGCAGACCTGGATCCATATACAGTACAGACAACTACAAAGTAGAGCATTATGTGAAGTCAAACTGTCTCTGTTACAATCAGGTTAGTCTGGATGTCCCTCACCTTGCAAAACTCTGTTCGTTTCGGGAAACAACAACAAAATTGGAGCTAGCAAGCTACACCCTGAAAATGGCAAGTTATGAAGAACATTTGGATCATGCAACAAGGCAGGCTTGCTTGGTTCTTTCGGGGGGTATGTCATGTAGGGATTTTAATTTGCTTTCTGCTTTTTCCATCTTGGTGTGTAACATGTTAAACACATTATATATATATGATTATAAAAACTTACTATACAGACAAACATTTTGCTATTACTGTAATTATTGTAAACGACAAGAAATAAAAGCAATATCATACAAAGCAGAGTAGGTGTAGTTTCAAATGTCTTTTATTCTTTTCTCAGACACAATAGAGCACAAGGGGACTAGAGGGTGTGTAAGAGGTGGATTTCCTGTGATGAAGGAAAAACGACTAATCCAAAGCAACCTTAGCACAGAAATATTATTACTCAGGCTGACCAAAGCATTTCAGTGGAGTTTTTTTTTGACTTGCAATAAAAAAACATCATACGTGCACTTCTTAATTGCAATATTAAAAAAACATTTCTCTAAATTATTGTTAATGTCCTCTTCGGTGGCGTCTCTCGCATTGGCTTGCATCTCTGACATCAGCCAGCAATAGTTTGTTTTCAGTCCATGATGTGATTGTGATGATTTCTTTTCCCTCTTTCTCTACAGTACAAATCTCTAGCTCTGTGTTCAAGAAATTCGAGCTGTAATAGACTTTGAGGTTTCTGCAAAATAAAGTGCTTGAACAACATGAGTCAAAGCAAAATTTTGATCACAACACACAGTTCTGCAGTTGACACAGCACTGAAAATAACAGTAGAAGAAGTCACTTATACTGTAAACAGACAGCAATTACAAAGTAATCTGATCCACAACAGTAATTTATTATTCATTTATAATTTTCCTCATAGTTCTCATTTATACAACACTGGCTTTTAAGTCAACATCTTTAATTTCTTAACATGACATGTAAGAAACCGAATGCTACATAAGCTTAAAGGAACACGCCGACTTATTGGGAATTTAGCTTATTCACCGTAACCCCCAGAGTTAGACAAATCGATACATACCTTTCTCATCTCCGTGTGTGCTGTAATGCTGTCTGATGGCTCCAGCGGCATCAGGCCAGCACAGAACATGCAGGTGAATGGTTCCAGTAATCCTACTGCTCCGAATAAGTGACAAAATAACGCCAACATGTTCCTTTTTACATGTTGTGATTTATAGAGTCACAGCGTGTACAAAAAACAAAGTAACATGAGACACAGCCGTCTTCTAACTGTAAACAAACCGGGAACTATATTCTCAAGCAGAAGAATATAGTACTTGGGCGGAGTGATATGCTCGCAGCAAGCCTGTCTGGCTGTGTCTCATGTTACGTTGTTTTTTGTACACGCTGTGACTCTACAAATCACAACATGTAAATAGGAACATGTTGGCGTTATTTTGTCACTTTTGTCACAATTCGGAGCAGTAGGCTAGTTGGAACCAGTTACCTCCAGGATCTGTGCTAGGCTAAGCTAATGCTGGAACCGTCAGGCTGCGTTACAGCACGCACGGAGATGAGAAGGGTATGTATTGACTTGTCTTACTCTGGGGGTTACGGTGAATAAGATAAATTCCCAATAAGTCGGCGTGTTCCTTTAAAATAAGATATATATATATATATATATATATATATGTATATATATATATATATATGTATATATATATATATATATATATATATATATATATATATATATATATAAAAGCTGAATTACCCTTTAAAACACTCCACAATATCAACATTATTTTTGTGAAACCGTAACAGTTATGGTTTCAGTCCATTTTACCTTATCTACCAACACATTCTACAAGACTCTGTAGTGGAATGGACTCAGTACATTTCTCAACAGCAGTGTTCAATTTCACTAAAGCGACCAGTTACACCTCCCTGAGATGAAGACTATGCTGAAATGAAAGCATCTTAACCAGAGGAAATATTTCTAAACCTAGAAAGCTGACCACATACAGTAGGCTGTATGCTGCATTACACTGCAAAATAAAAATAAAAAATTGTGGAAGACATCATGTCTTCTCATATCTGTTTAAATTGGGAGGAATCCATTTTTTTAGTTTTGATTTATCTAAACTGAAAAGTGTAATTTTCTTTTAGCTTTAGGCATAATTTGTGTTTGGTAACAATGTCCCCAACAAAGTAATTTCTGAGATCTGGGAGTACGGTGCAATCGCTACAACAAAACAATAAGTCAGGTTGTAAACAAGCCAGCAGTTTAAAAATTATCTAAACCAGTTTACTTGGAGGTATACAATCAGAGGTGAGCATTGCTCGTGTTTCTTGCCTTGCCATATCTCAACAATAACCTGGTGGGTGCAATGTTATTTTTACTGATAAGAATGTTGGCTAAATCTACGGAAACAAATGTGATACTGTGATTTTTGCTCTATACAACGGAATTATCAGAATTATCCTTTAAAAGCTTTAAAAATTATCGTCTGTTCCTTATTTAGACCAGAGTCATAGACAGAAGTCAAGCCCGTAGAAGATAATACCATTACAACATATATTAAGAGTCTGACCGGTGTCATTATTGCCATCAACCCCTTTAAGACACAAAGGGGATTTAGCTCAGATGCAAGCATGTATGCAATAAAAGCATTGAGTTGAGTTGCACTGTGTACCATACAGAATCTGAGGGCAAAGAGAATGATTGAGTTATAGATAAAGCCCACAATGCTAAATAATGTGTATATTTTCCTTTGATTTCAAATAAATATGCTATGTTTCATTCAATTAAACACAAACAAAAAGAGTTAAAAACAACCCTTATATTCTCAAGTACTTAGTATCCAGTGCATTTTTAGAAAGATCCACTTTTAATGCTATCAGACTGTCAGTGGATAAAAACACAGCTGCAGTGGAATGTTAAAGGTCAATGATGGAGAAACTGTTTAAACTGTACTGTATACCGACAGGTGAGAGAATTGATGCAGTGCTAGTGTTAAAAAAAAAAATCTCTTTATTTTCCTCCTCGCCAGGGTGGCTAAGAGAGAGAGAGAAAGAGAGAGAGAGAGAGAGAGAGATAGAGAGAGAGAGAGATTGAAATGATGTGGAGGAAAGCAGAAGCAGGGCAGAGGCAGAAAAAGCAGGGCAAGCTGACCACAGCTTGTCTGACATCAATCCAATAGTTGTTTTTTTATCCTCGCCCACGCTCACTGGACACATATTTGATTCTTCAGACTGTTGAAGAAAGACAGACAGAGAGAGGAAAGGGTTAGGTTTGTCAGTGATACACAGCAAGTCTCATATTTACAGTTAAATAATGCAATAAGCAAATTATTTCTATAAAAATGTCGTGTCTTATTAGCTTTATTCACAAATAATAAGACATAGATTTGTACTATTTTGCCCAAAATAACTGTGGTGGTGGTTGTGGTCACCCTTCGTCATTCCTCTCGATAATAATATTGTAACCGTAAATTAGTTGATGAGATCTGGGAATGTAGTGACTTAACATGAGCAGCCAGAACATCCATCTGGCTTTGACCTACTAATTATCTGGCTGAACTTTTGTCTTAACAGTTTACAACCTGTTTGATCGTCACACAGCTTGTTTCTTACGTGAATCATAACAGATAAAAGTAAGAGCCTAAAGCTTGATTTATGGTTCTGCGGAGGCTCCAAGCAGAGCTTTTAAGTGGCCCGATGTTTATACTTGTGCGTTGGTGTGTGCGTCGAGCCGGCACGTGTGTGTGTGTGGGTGATAGAGCGAGGGAGAGAGTGACGGCGATTAGCTTTGGAGCGAGTAGTGACTCTAGAGGCATAGTGAGAGAAACAAAGTGTCTCCACTGTTCTTTCTGACCACGGTGGGAAACCTGTAGCGGGAAACGTTAACCCTCTCCTTGATTTCATGTTGTTTATGGAGAAGGAGAACCAGGAAAAAAGGGACGTTGTTATAGAGCCAAAAAGTTGGGTAAGTCTATCCACCTAGACCTCCCTGGGGATGGGTCAAGAAAATGTCCAGGTCAAGAAAACATATTTGAACCCAAATCACAATTTTCCCTAGCCCTCACCAAGTATTTGTTAAGTATTCCTGCCTAAACCTAACCAAATCTTAAAAATAGTAGTGTCAGATCACATTATCTTTGAAACAATGATTTGTAATGGTTCTGGAAGGGTGTCAGATGAGAAAACGCTTTTTGTAACACATAATCAAAAATACAGAACACTGATCAATTTTTGAGCCGCAAGCAGCAACGCAGGTCAAAGTAACTGAGCCTTGCATGGTATATCTGCATGCCTTCTTTTTATTACAACCTGAGATCAATGATTGATGTTTTCACATTTGGTGTGCAAGGCATTTTAGCCAGTGTCTGCATGCAGGGGTTAGTCTCTCTCTGGTGTACCCCTAAGGTAACACTCACGGGACACTTGCAGAACATTTGGGCTGACCTTTAAGGTATAGAGCTGTTCTGCAGTCTGGGCAAACTGCTTCAGGTGCGTGGCTGCATAAATCAGCAAACTGTACTGTTCCATGGAAACTAAAATGAAATAACCCCAAAGGGAAAAAAAGTTGCCAGTTAGTTTCAAGGCTCAATTATAACAGCGTAAAAAACTAAATGACTCTTAGGAGGTAATTAGTTTGGGCAGTGTTTACACAGAGAAATTCTCAAGAAATGATACCTGGAGCTATTGTGATGGATTGAATAATAATAATTACTATTATAAGATATGTCAGCAATATGCTAATTGTGTAATCAACAAGGTAGCGATAAAGAGTACTGCAGCAGGTTTTATCCGCTAGTCAAATCCCCTTTTCCTTTTTTCCTGTGAGCTTCATGAGGGTTTTGTTCCACATGTTCAACAAAGCTCTTTTCTTTTCCTCTGACGCCCGGTGTCAAAAGGTTGCCATCTAATCCCCGTTGTTGTGTGATTGAATAGGTGAGTGGAAGCCTTTCATGTATCGGTCCAGCAGCCTGGACCAACAGATGGCCTCATCTTCTCAGTTAATCATGGCACAATCGATGTCCTCATCTCTCCTCGGCTAGCAGAACTGATATACTCGCAGGCTCAATCACTCAACCCACTAAGGACTGTGTCAAGACAAGCCAATGGCTGTCTATCTCATAGGCAGTATAAACAGGATCACCATTGCTCCCTTGGTTTAATAGCACAGATGGAAATAAATCATGAAGAAACTCGCTGTGTGCCCCAGTGGGGATACACAGTGACAGTGTAACCGGCGGCGGATACATGACAGATTGGCAGTTAGCATTGTTTTTGTTGCTTTATTTTTACTGCACATAATCAATGCAGTTTCCTCTGTCACTGCCGGGGGGAATTGTATGTTGTCTTCAGGTGAACAGCAGAATAATCAGTCTCCCCTGTAAAAGGGGCATCCTGCTGTGTGTATCCTGTGAGGACAATGCAACTACAACACAACAAGTTGTCATGCTTATTTTGCTGGAAAGCATAATGTGGTAGAACGCACCAGTGCAGCAGAATATACAATCAGACATAAACCGACAAAATGCTTTGATTTACTCTACTGAAATTTATTTAGCTACTAGATCTAGTTCTAACCCTAAACTTTAAGAACTACACCAAGCATTTGGAAGATTGTCACAAAAATGTAGGTATTAAGAACAAAATACGTACAAATCATTCATATGGCTCCAGTATAATCGAGCAGGAGGCATAAAAAGCGTAATAAATGGCTTTCAGTCCAATTTTATTGACTTTATTCTGCACAACTTCCTGCTTTAAATTCATATGTATCCCAGATATTTAAAGCTGGATGGGAACTTTGCAATCCTTTTTATATCTTTTTTATATGTTTTCTATAAGGAGATTTATTAGCTTTTACACCACTGACACGTGCGTTTCTGAAAAATAAAGCTATGGCAGCTGTTTTACCACAGAGGAAACAATTTTTTCTTTTCTGGCATCCCACTTCCATTTAATGAAAATCTCACAAATTGTCAAAGTACTGTATCAGATAAAAAAAAGAACATGTGCTATGTGTTGTAATGTCAGTTCAATGACAAGATGCTGATGCACTGAAGAGCACAGTGGGCTCCTGACAAAGCCGTCAGGTTACACAGCTTTCTACATTGTTTCCATCAGCCTTTTCTCTATCTCCATTATAGCTGTCAGGTACAGTATGCACATGGATACCCCTCTAACCACTTCAATGTTTTTGAATGAACTTTAATTCCTGAGCCCTACAGTAGTTTTCCCTTGTTTAAGTGAGGAGCATTTTCTGTCTGGATTCAGATTTTGCTGATGTTGCTATGTATTGAATTTTAAATCAATGTGTAGACAAACATACATGGTTATGTGTAAATGGTCATGATGATGTAGGCTACAGCTAAGTTGTAAGTTTGTATTTCCAGGATTCTGTCCGAAAGCTCATTCAGGTCTGTGCTTAGAAGCTTAAAGCTGCACTAATCAGTATTTTATATTGCAATGGGTCAGATGGCTGTGTAATGTGAAAGGAGTTGCTCAGTGATGCAACCACAGAGAACTGTCTGAAGAACAGAGAAATTTCCCTTAGCTCCAGTTTTTTAGCATCTGCTCATTATTTTGGTTTAACAGCCAAACTGTTAGTTATGATTCTTTATCAATCTTGTTCCCAGCAGGCAGCTGGTTTCATAAAAAAGCTCTGCTAATGATGATGGGGGAGCATTTAGCAGCCAAAGAGCAAGATACTTTTCTTATGAGCTGGTAGAGACCAGAACAGATCTAAAAGAAGAGTGAATATTGGACTTAGTACTACAGTAATCTGTATTTTCAGGATAAAGCCGGACATCCCGCACACAGTCTTTGCCAATTTGCTCTCTCTGTGTGTTGCCATTGTTAAAATCCCTTGGGAAACAACAACAAACTTCGAGCTAGCAAGCTGCACACAAAAAAATGGCAAGTTTTGAAGATAATTTGGATCGTGCAATAAGGCATGTCTGCTTGGTTCTTCTGGTGAATGATTGTAAAGATCTATCAATATGTTTAGGGCATTTACTATCTACTTGGGAACGATTTGCAGGATTGCTGTGGACGAAGTACACATAGCAATACACTGTGTTGGGGACCAAGAAGCTGGTTAAACACTGATTTTAACCAAAAATGGCTCAGATTGAGCTGACTGCAGAGACAAAGGACAAAGGGAAGGCAAGACAAAGGATCTTGGCCTACATGTGAATCCCAAAGCCAATTTCACCAAACCACTTGGAAGCAGAGTCGCCAAAATGGAGATTCTACCTTCAACACGAGGGGGGGCAAGGCAGACTGGTGGTGAGACAAAGAACTGCTTCACACCTGTGACAAAGTTACAGTTTTCCCATTGGCCGTCGGGCCTTTGAATGCACCACCCCGCCACTAGGAGGCGGAGGAAGGATAAAAGCTGTCGGCGTTTGTGCTTCTTTGCTTTCCACGGTGATTCAGTTTACCGACAGGAGGTGCAGGCAGTCTGGACTAGCTTAGCCAGCGTCACCTCGCTGGTCGAGATTGAGCTGGGACATTTTATATCTTCCTGATATACCAAGGGGATCCGAGGAATACTGGCCCAGTATTTCCTCTATCTGCAGCGGGTTCAATCAGCCCAGATTCAAGAAAGGACTACGTTCCGTTTTTCTTGCTGTCGACCTGGATTGCGTTTCGTCTACTGCTCTGGACAAAACGGATCGTTAAACTCTGGCGAGAGATTAACTGACAAACAACCACAGTAAGGAGGCTTTAACATAGTTCTGGGCAGACATTAGAACTAGTGTGTTTGGTTTGTTTTATTAATGAGCAAAGGGTTTGCTACCATTGTTGCCATTAATGTGATCTGATTGTAATCATGTAATGGTCCATATATGATTATGTCCTAACTACACATGTGGTCCGACCTGAGGGGCTGAGGAAAACTGGTCATTTTCGATAACTAAGATCAGAGTGCCTCTTTTCTTTACACTTCTTTTCTACTCTTCTTTTACTAATTATATACACACACGCACACACACACACACACACACACACACACACACTCAAGCTAGCCACATAGCTCCCGAGCTAGCGCTGCTATCTTAACCACGTGGAATCGGCTTACGTTTGTACAGAGCTAACACAGGAACTACCATACCGGCTAAGCGTGCACGTTGCCTAGGAAGCCCCCCGGCTTCTTCAGCCCCTCCTTGTGCACCCAGCACCACTACCGCCCTCTTGAGGCTAAATAGTTATGTGCAGCTCACCGGAGTAGCCATTTTGGTAGTTGCCTGTTAGAACTACATTTCGACACCGCCCCTCCTCTTTCACTCACTCTCTCTCTCTCACACACACACACACACACACACACACACACACACACACACACACACACACACACACACACACACACACAGACGTGTCCATGCTGCTTTGTTTTTGCTTTGTTTTTGGTTGTGATATTGTAAAAAGGTATATAAGTTTATTATTGAAGAATTATTGATTAGCTACTGATAATTGTGACGTTAATAAATCGTATTATACTTAAATAGCAGTTGCTTGTGATCATTTGTGTACTTATTGTAATAATAAACACAGCACTGTAGAGATACTTTAGGTCTGGCAATGCAAGACTAGGTGGACAAAAACAAATGAATGCTAATGTTGCTCTGTGTCTGCTGGACGTGTATATACAGAACTGTTTGCTAAACCTTTTGCCAGATCAACTTTACAAGGTGATATGTCAATATTCAGCAAAAAATAAATACTAGCATAGCTTCACTGTCCTCGGGTCAAATGTTTCAAAATCTCTTAAAAGTTTTCGATATCAGAAATATGGGTTTCTTTTTAACCAAATTAACGAAGATTTACATGGATGGTTTCCAACAACGCTCTTTGCAAGTACAATTCATGATCCCTACTTTCATTGAATTTTGAGTGTTTTATTCAATTTTATAGCATTTGAAAAAATAACTGACTAAACTTTGACATACACAAGTCTGATTATCCATCAACATAGGTTCCTCTAATATTAGTCAAAATAATTCCTAATTTAAGCATTTTAACTGAAAGATTAGGTATAATTTCATATACAAAAGGTTTATTGACCATGAATTCCAAAAATAAGTTTAAAACATAGTGTTGTGTGGTGGTAGTGGTAGTGAAAAAATATGTCAAAAAAGTGTAAATTTTCTATTTTGACCCGAGAGGACATGGTCGGTGGGAAGACAACGCAAGGGTTAATCCCTTCTCTCACTCACATCTCCTTGCAATTTATCTACAGCACTCCTACTGCCTTACAAAGCACTGTGTACACAATGTATCCACAAAGTAAACCTGTCAAATGTCTTCCAGCACACACACCCATGCATAATTATTACCTTTGCTAGTGATAAAATAAGCTTAAAAATATTATTTACAGGCATACATCTGTGTGAGATTAATGAATTATGTATAAACCTCATTTCTAAAGGACACAATAACGGAAGATTCAATAGGTATTCTTATGACACCATTTCATCTTTCTCTCTCCACTTTCATTATAATGGAAATGTAGAGTGGGCTGGTGTGATATTAACATGGACAGGTATTGGAGAACATCTCACAAGACAAATAGCGGAAAGAACCTTCAGACCCCCAGGGGGAAAAAAAGCATTAAATAGGGAAGAAATGGAGATTACTAAAAATACCAGTAATGAATTGCTTCTGTTTTATATGCTGCTTTAATTTGAGGTGCTCTTCACTTCTGGTGTCATTCATATCTATAAATGTAGACTCATTCCTACGCTTTGCATTGCAGTAAATCCTGTCGTAGTGCATTCAGGATTGGTGGATGGAATCCCCTCTTTTCATAATTCCCCAGATGAAACATACAGCACAATGATCTATTCAAATGGTGTATTTTACACTTTTAAGGCATCATTACATTACAACAATTCTTTTTAAATAAAATGACGATGCTGGCAATCCCAATTTAAAGGCCCTGAACACGCACGTGTTTTCATTAACCTGGCTAATTGGACCTCTTCCCAGGACTGTGTGGGTGTGTAAAGACTGATTGTTTGATATATTCTTATATAGTTTTGTCTCTTGTTAGTTTTGTTGCACCTGTTAGGGCAGGACAAATGACACCTTTATAATTCTTATTAGTAGATGGAATTTGTGACGTAATAAATTCCCATCTAAGCTCCGGCCCACCTACAACCTGAGCAGAGTCTAATCAGGCAGAATAAATTAAATCACCTGTGAGGGTGTTCAGAGGCTTTAAAATATGTTCTTGAGTGTGAAGGTCTCAGGAGCAGAGTTCAATTTGTCTAATTTAGCACCTCATTACACCAGTGAGCAATCTCACAGCCTACAGCTGGATTACACGCCACCTTTGAGAGCTGTGCGTACATTCTTCTTGTTTGTGTCTACATAGCCTGTAGTGAGTGTGGCTGCCCGGTCAAAGGTTTGATCACTAAGCAGTCAGTGTATTCATCCCTGTTCACCTCTAGTGGGCTCACTGTCAGCTGGTCGGAATAGCAGATATTTACATGGAGGCTCAACGAGCCGCCTGCAAGCACGGTAACGTTATATGGTCGAGGGAGATAGAGAGTGACTGAAGAGAGGGAGAGCTAAGCGGCATTTAATCAAAGCAGTGAATCAGAGAAATAAAACGTTTTCACCGATTTATCACTCGATCATTAACGTCCACATTCATATTTAGCAGAGGCAAACTGTGGTCCTGGACCCTGGGCCTTCAATAGGACACGTGGCAAAAAAAACAATCAAACAAAGCAATAACAATAATAGCCAGAGCCCTATGTCACATTGAAATTTTGCATATTAAAGGTTTATTAAAAGTTTCTTTGCCCTAAATAGCTTCACGACCATACCAATATTTATGTGTTCACAATACACAAAGGTCATTTTGGAAAACCAGAAACACAAAATAGGTTATAGAAAAATAAATGACAAATGTATCCATTTCATACTGACTCATGTGCCCGAACAATACCTTACGTTAATTCAAACAAGGCAGAGAATTAGAACACAAAATTGAACAAAGCCAGGTCAACCTAAATTCACAGTTACAGATATATAGGCTACTTGTCAATTAGGGTGCCTTAAAACTGAAGTCAGATCCCGACCTAGTGGCCAACAGTGACGATGATGATTTAACATCAATGATGATTATCATCGTCATCATCATTGTCGTCATCATATAATTTAACACTTAGTTTATTACTTATAAAGATCACAGCTTAACATATGCACAACAGTTACAGCTGTTAACAGAATTGTACGACCCACCAATATCAGTTAAAATACTATAATTTACTTTACATTTCATTTTTAAGCTGACGCTTTTTACAAAGCCACTTACAATAAGTGCATTCAACCATTACGATGCCAACCAAAAATTGCAAGAATCATGCAAAATTCATTGAATAAGCAAAATGTAACAAATGTACACAATATCACAAATATGAGCAATACAAAAACAGCACAGCAAAAAAGTAACGAGCCCAGACAAGTAACTATACAAGCAATATCGTTTGTTCTTGAACCATGTGTGTGCTGGAGGCCGGGGTTGTGTGTGTGTGTGTGGGTGTGATGTCGTAACATTACTCATGTCGCTTGTCTTATTAACCATGACCGCTACAAATGGTGTCTTCTTCCCTCTGCATCCCTTAACACATTGGCAGTGGCACTGTTCAGGTCAATCTGGATTTTGCTAGGTGTACAGTACCAGTTAAAAACTTAATCAAATAAGGTGGCAAAGTGGGTGATTGTTGGCCTTTCTGGATGATTTCAAGTTGTCAGTAAAAGGCGATCTTGAAAATGAAGTTAATCCAGCCACACAGAATTCTTCGCTAACTGCCGCTATTTACTGCTCTAACTGTTAATCAATACTGGTTTGTTGTTGTTCCTATCATTGAATGAAGTCTCCTTCCTCACTCGCTGACAACTTTTCAACTAGGACCTAGTGGAAGGTATTCACGAACGCACCCGGAAGATGTGGGGAAATCATCTCTCCCACAACACATCAAAATATGATTGGCTAAGACACATGTCACTATCAAATGCATGCCCAAATGCATGACCCTATTCACTTGCATTACACAGACATTCGGTCTAGCTACCGAAGGCCCTGCCTCGCCAGGATGGTTCACTGATTCACCCAGATACCAACAGAAGAAAAATTGTAATTGGTCCATTTCCCCAACCGTTACATTGAACCACTGTTTGCCAGAAATAAGTGAGTCCAAGTTAACAATAATCTAGACTATTATTTCAGCAAATAAAAACAAATAATTTAAAAGTACACAAATTATTAACTTAATTTTCCCTCTGGTATTTAGACACAACAAATGATATATCCAGCTAATAAAACAAAGAGTCGTTGCTATGGAGATGATACATCTTTTCGTCTCGTCGCATTGGTGTGAACCATAGTGAACTGGCAGGTTTCCAAACGTTGCAGACCAGTTTGTTTTAACAGACAATGACACACACACACACACACACACACACACACACACACACACACACACACACACACACACACACACACACACACACACACACACACACACACACACACACACACACAGATGTGTAGCCTCTTCACCTACTTCAAAGTGGGATAAAACCAAATTTTGAAGTAAAACAAGGAAAAATGCAGGAAAAAGGAAGGGTTACAACCTACTGTGTCTTTCTTGTGAGGAACAGCTGGCTGTTGCATCAGCAATGTGTGTTACTTTTTGAACGTGGAGTTCTGCTATGAAGAAGAGTAAAGAGTAAAAAATACGCTGACCACAGAGGTTAGTTACGAGTCAAGAAATAAGTTTATACCACGAGCAGGTATAATTCACACGTTAGATGAACCAAAGGCAACTTGTAAATGGTGAACACTTGTCTGTGACTACTACATTCCTTTACATTTATGTTGACAGTGACATGTACGTTCTTTATTTTGATGTACTGTGATATTCAGTTTTATGTGTTATTTTATGCTGCATTCACTTGAGATGGAAATGCCCTTCAACATGATGACTTCCGTTGAAAAGTCAAGATGGAAAGTTTCCAGAGACTTTGGGGATATCCCATGGCCCTTATTTATTATTATTTATTTATTATTCCGTATTTAGCTCCTTGACTCCTCGGTCCTCGGCTGATCCAGAAGTTGTTCTGTCCCTCCTCAGTGAAGGCCGTCTCAAAGCTCTTCTAATAAATTATCATTGGATTATTAGTCATGATGCATGTATCATACACGTGAAAGCATATAATATCTCTTTTTAATAAACCAGCTGTAGGTTTTTTATTAGTAGTGTCTTTCTCTCCTGTATTACCTGAATTATTCGCTGGTGAAAGTTTGATAACCAGTTACAGTTAAACATTTCAAACATATGTTCAGATAGTCAGGCCACATGATATGTTGACTGACAGAAGGATATGCCAATCGTAAGCCTTAAAACAGTGTGTGGAACGACAGCATTCTGGTGAAGTATTGAGTACTACAATCTGTGTCAGCTCAATATTAGAAAGCAAACTAAGATGCCTAGTTAAATCCCATATATTTATTGCAGGATGGATACCCTTTTATCATGGTTGTGTTCACTATTTTTCACTTCCTGGCACAACCTTATGAGTAGGGCTGGGCGATAAATTGATTTTATCGATTAACTCGAACGTGTAGTTAACGTAGATTTGTTTAAATGAAAATTGATTTTCTCCTTAACATCCGCCGACGCACCCCTCTGGGCTCCTTTAGCTCCGAATGGGCTCAGCCCTCCCCCCATGCGTTTGCCATAGAGATACACAAACAACATGGCAGCGACAGGGACTAACTTTAATTATAATACATATATATAATAACTAGTCATTTCACTACTTACTGATCTATAATCTCAGACAAAATGACCGGCAGCTCGCGGTGCTCTGTCCCCGGCTGAGAGTCACCTATTCTCGGATAACTAAACCACCAGCTACCGCTGACCTGAAGGAGCACCATGTGGGGCACCAGAGGTGGTGTTGAGGAACTCTGTTGCGTCTCAACACATCTACTAAATGCTGCTGATACGACCGAGCTGTGACGGAGGTCTGTAGCGGCTTAAACAACTAGCAATTGCCGCTCTGTAGCATGGAGCTCCTCTTCGACGTTTGTTTTTACCGCTAGTTACTACGAAGGAGCTTGCTACAGGTATGCTACATTCAAGAGACCATGGGATGTTAATGTATGTTACTCAGCAACAGGTGAAAATAGGGGCAAGGTTGCGCAATAACGTTCAAATGATTTGAACTTTTAGCGAGGAACGAGAAGTGAATTAGCTATCTGTATATGTGAAAACAGCTTTATTTCACACATCCGTTTTGTTATTGTTGGATATATAGCCCCATGTGTGTGTGCGTGTATGAGTCAAAACAAAATAAAGTTAAAACTTGTTTTGAACAATTTCTTTGTCATCTGCAGATTGATTTTAAATAGGGGGAGAAAAAAATCAATTTAAATCTTAAATCAGATTTTTTTGGAAAGAATCAGGGATTTTATTTTTAGGCCATATTGCCCAGCCCTACTTATGAGTACCTTTGGTGTCAACAAAATGCTGAGTGACAGTGGCAGTGTTTAATTAAATGATTATCATTTCTTAAGCTACTGTTGCTCAGAGAGAGAGGAGGAATATCCCGTTAACTAGTTTATTCATGGCAACAGTAATGTTCCGCCATAGCAAGTTAAATGTTCTTGTTAACAGATGAACTCAAAGAAGACCTTAACCTGAAAAGGACCTATTGCAAGGTAATTATTTGCATGTAAAAATACTAAAACACAAAGGAACATGCCAACTTATTGGGAATTTAGCTTATTCACCGTAACCCCCAGAGTTAGATAAGTCGATACATACCCTTCTCATCTCCGTGCATGCTGTAAGGCTGTCTGACAGCTCCAGCGGCATCAGGCCAGCACAGAACATGCAGGTGACTGGTTCCAGCAATCCTACTGCTCCGAATAAGTGACAAAATAACGCCAACATGTTCCTATTTACATGTTGTGATTTGTAGAGTCACAGCGTGTACAAAAAACATGAGACACAGCCACCTTCTATCCCTAAACAAACCAGGAACTATATTCTTAGGCGGAAGAATATAGTACTTTGTTGGAGTGATATGCTTGCAGCAAGCCTGTCTGAGAATATAGTTCCCGGCTTGTTTACGGTTAGAAGATGGCTGTGTCTCATGTTACGTTGTTTTTTGTACACGCTGTGACTCTACAAATCACAACATGTAAATAGGAACATGTTGGCGTTATTTTGTCACTTTTGTCACAATTTGGAGCAGTAGGATTACTGGAACCATTCACCTGCAGGATCTGTGCTGGGCTAAGCTAATGCTGGTGCCGTCAGACAGCGTTACAGCACGCACGGAGATGAGAAGGGTACGTATGGACTTGTCTAACTCTGGGGGTTACGGTGAATAAGGTAAAGTCCCAATAAGTCGGGGTGTTCCTTTAATGCCAATGGTGGGTCAGTAGGCCAAACATTTAATGCTGTTGCACGTGTGTGGTGACTCTTCACATCTTCATCAGCAACCACCTCCGGATTACAGAGGAAGTTATTTAATAAATTCCTCTCCAGCACAACATGGCGTCTGACACTTACAATTTACTACTGATGAGCACTTTGAATAGATTAATCAGTCAAGTGAGAGCATTGAGAAATGCACGGCCTTCTTGGTGCTAGGGGCAAGTAAAGATTTAGTTGTTGAACTCAGAAACCAGACTTTTGAGTATCTGAAATCCTTGCTGCTGGTTGCCTTCCTCTCTGTCAAAATGTCGGTCCTCAAATGTGCATCCTCCCCAAACTGACAGCAGGACAGGCTTTTAAAGACACTTGGGGATGATACATAGCCTCAAACCCAGCCTTAAAATCCTACTGATCTAAGATCTACACACACACACACACACACACACACGCACGCACACACACACACACACACACACACACACACACACACACACACACACACACACACACACACACACAGATTTAAAGTCAAGAGTTACATTTTTCAAAGCTACTGTATATCAAAGCTCTCAGCTTCCTCTTAAGCCAAAGAAGGGTCTCATAAGTAATTCACCGTGTGGCCAGTGTTGGTTACACAACTGCACGACCTCCAGTAGCCCAGAGAAACCACACCACCTAGCTGCATCAACTCTTCGAACGTGGCTACTCTGCAACTTATGTATTCATGTGGCGTGTGACAAATTGTGTCAGCACATTACTCTAGTGAAGCATTTTTCATGCATAATTCATCCTCGAGCCTACATTCCACATGGACATTTTCAAATCCCTTTGAAGTTAATTCCCTCTTCGTGATAAACAGCCTCGCTCGCTTCGGCTATGTTGCATCTTATGATTGTCTGTCGTCGTCTGTATGGAGGGAGTCACCTGTCCAAAACAATTTTACTGTACAGTACTGGAGTGTGCTGGAGAGATTTACATTTAATAATCCACCATGCAAAAAAAACCTGAAAAAAGCTTCCTGAGTACTTTGTTGTGTTTATAAATTCAAGGAAAATTCAAGGGTGGTTGTTTTACACACACACACACACACACACACACACACACACACACACACACACACACACACACACACACACACACACACACACACACAGGCGTGTTTTTTCTATGGCTCTTAAAATAATTGTGAAACAGCCTCTTTGGGCATACATGTCCCGGGACTTCCCTAGATAGCTGGAGTCAATTTCCGTGTTTTGGTACAGTTGGTTTTTACACCTGATGCAAACCGTATGGGAGAACAAATTAATTGTAGTGACCACATTTTCAAGTGGACTTTGGCATGGATGTGTTCACACTTATCAAATGAGCAGGACTTTGGGGTCAACTTTATGATCCAGGCCCAGGTCCCTAATGTAAAAGCCCCCTTACTGCCTTGTATTCCATTATATTTTTATACTTTGAATTGTCACTTGCATTTCCTTCACATAAACGTTTTTGGGGTCGTCCCTCCACGCCCTACTTTTTCCTTGCAGGTGGTTGCAAATTGCAAACTTGTTATCTTCTGCACACAAGCTGAAGAATTTCCAAACAGCTGACATGTTGCAGGTTAAGTCACGAGGTTCCCTACATGTGCGAGAATAGCGCGGACACACGCTTCACACCGCGAGCGGGTACGCGCGACACACAACGGAAAAGTTGAGAGAAAGGAAAAACCGTGGACTGTGCTGTCACGTCCGTGTGTGTGTGCGTGCGTCCTTGAGAACTGTAACTCGTATAACTTATGTTGTCAGTTAATTGTAGCATTGACCGGCATGAAATCGGCATATGTCAGACTGACCTTGCCGGCCTGGCCGAGCGGTTAAAACTGGCCAATTCCGGTCACCGGCCGTTCTATCGGTGCATCTCTTTAATTATATATATATATATATATATATATATATATATATATATATATATATATATATACTGTATATATATATATATATATATATATATATATATATAAAATAAGACTACTACAGCCCTGGGTGGAGATCTCAACCCCGCCCCCAATGTTGAACCTTGCACACACACGCACACACACACACACACACACACACACACACACACACACACACACACACACACACACACACACACACACACACACACACACACACTTATTACTGAAGGACATAACCGAGGATGTTGAAGCTTATTTCTGCTGCACAAAAAGGGACTTTAACTGTAATAGAAAAAAGAAAGAAAAGCTTTTACAAACTATATCTCAGTGCCTTAAAGATGTGTAGTATAACAGCCTTCTACCCTTGCACATTTACGTCTTCTGCATCCAATGTTTGAGTCAGGATGATCTAGGAGGGAGTCGAATGGGCCCGGTAGTGCTTTTCTAGAGGGTCAATGCTCAATCCAAGGGGGGACAATAAACAACAATGTAACAAGCTGTGAGTGCTACAAAACAATATTACTGTAAATGGTATCTTTGGTATTTTTCAATGTGGACCCTATTTTTCCATTTTTTTTTGTGTCTAAGTGACTGATGGGAACAACAATTTTTTAAATTGGTTCAGTATTAAGCAAGGCTGCTGCAATTGGCAGTGGCCAAACAAGCTGCTATCTACCTTCAATTTACGTTCACTAAAAGTGCAGACATGCTGAAAATAAACATGTTGAAATAAATAAACCCCCATCTCTCTCCCCTTTCATGTCTTCAGCTGTCCTATCAAAATAAAGGCTGAAAAATGCCCCTGCTCCTCAAATCTCTGCAGGGTAAAGCCAGACAGCTAGCTAGACTCTCTGTCCAATCTGAGTTTTCTGTTGCACGACTAAAACAACTTTGAATGTACACCCAAACAAGTACCTTTCAGAGGATATTTTGCAGCGGCAACATGGCTTCACTCTACGCTTAGCACCGCCCAAGATGATTGTGACTGGTTGAAAGAAATGACGATAAACCAGAGCACTTTTTTTCTCCCATTCCAGATTGCTGTGTGGACTAACCAGACCCTGCTCCACGACACTGTGGAGGAGGGTCTGGCCTTGCAAGACTAACTATCAGATAATCATGTAAGGTGAGCCTGCTGACAGCTCTCAGTCTCTTAGCAGCTGAGCTATATACAGGATAAGGTGCTACTCAGCCCTCAGGAAGGTGATAAAGTTTTATCTCCCTCATGTGTCTCAGGGCATTTTTTTATTGTGCTATATGTGATTGTTGATTCATAATTTGATTTAGAATTAATGGTTTGTGTTCTTGTAAGATGTAACCATGGGATACTTATTTCACATTTGTTAATTAGCACTAAACACAAAGTATAGCAGAGGCTGATGGGAATGTAATTAGTTTGGCAGGCGTTTGGTCATAAACCAAAATATTGGACAATTTGAAATTTTGAACTGATGATGACGCTAGATGAAAAGTTAAGAGATTACCAATTACAATTCATCCTGGAGGAGAACATATATGTGTGTAGTGAATTTCATAGCAATCCATCCAATATTTGTAGATATATTGGCCCTCATTTATCAACCTAACGTAGAAACAAGCGCAGATATGAGCGCAGAAATCATCTTACGACAGGCTTCACGTGCGATTCATGAAACATTCGTAAAACACCAACCAAAGTAAGAATGGTCGTACATTGGGGCGACCTCTAGCTCACCCAGTAAGAGTGTGTGCCCCATGTAGGCTGAGTACTTTGCAGTGGCCCGGGTTTGAGTCCAACCTGCGGCTCTTTGCTGCGTGTCATCCCCCATCTCTCTCCCACCTTTCCTGTCTATCCACTGTCACTATCTAATAAAGGGAAAAAATGCCCCAAAAAATAAACAAAAGAAAGAATGGTCGTACATTGATAAATGCAGCGGCTGGAAACGATCGTAATTAAATTTCACGCCCCAATATATTCTTGGTTTTGAGGCCTCTCCCATTCAATTTACGACATGGCGAGACGTAATCCGGCTAAGAAGCTGCACTTTTCAGAGGTGGAGATTAAAACAATGATATCTAAGGTTCATTTGCTCTAACGTATGTACTATTTGGCAGCCTAAAAACTGGTATTAAAGGCTGTAGAAAGAATGCGGAATTGGAAAGAGATTATTGATGCGGTCAACAGCTGTTGTTTATAGTAATATAAAGGCTTATATTGCAATCTCTTAGGCCTACATGGTGTACCTATATTTAAAAAAACACACAGTAGCGGAGTGAATGCAGTGTCTTTTATTTTACTTGTGTTTTTTTCATGAGTCAGAGCCAGGCAACAGTGAGCTGTGAGGGAGAGCAGGTGTCCTCCGCCTCCCGTGCTGGACCACCACCACCACCCCGACCCTGTCTCCTTACAGCACAGGGGCTGGAAAAACAAGCCGAAATATGTCGGTCAATGGCAAATTACTTGTGGCCATTAATGACACTTTAAAAGAGAAACAAAAACCTTTAAAAGCGAGGAATAATAGGGATAAATAATAAGGGATCAACTGATGACTTCTCCTTCTCCTGTTAAACTGATTATATGCTGCACCACAAGTCCACACTGACTCAAAAACTTGCGTACACAAGTTAAAACTTGACGTGAGATTTGATCATAGCCTCCGCTTACAGTATGTCCTTATTGATAAATGCAGAGCTTTGCGTGGAAATGACCCTAAGCCGGTGTTACGCTTGTTTTCTGTTGCACGTTCGTTTCATAAATGAGGGGCATTTTACTCAAAGCCCTGAAAGGTGAAGCTCATCGTGGTGCTAGAAGAAATTATGATTCATCTTCTGGGAAACCATTAACGTGTATACAACCCATTCAATTCAGTTAAGATATTTCAGTCTGGACCAAAGTGGTGGACTGGCCGACCGACTGACCACCAAAGAGCCGCAGGGATGGCTTACCTCAAAATGAGAACAGCATTGATCTTGTCCATGATTGTATGGGGGATTTGGGCACAGGGAGGTTGTAGTGACAGGACACTTTATGTTTTAAGGCATTGTTTATCACGATGCATGCTTTGGCTCAAACCTTGTGCATCTGTATGCTATACATACAAACTCGCCTTGATGATTTGTAATACTAAAGCACAGAACAAAGTGAATACGTAATTACCTTCCGTTGAATGAATAAAATGGGGATTAAATGAACAAGGGTTGGCATATCATCTAGCCTCAGTATGAATAGTCCCCAGGGAGAACATCAGAAGAAGAAAGAGGGAGAAAGAGAAAGAGAAAGCAGGTGAATTGACAGGCACTTGTCCCACTTGGAGGTTGACAATTGCCTGCCAACTGGGTCCCTGAGTAATTTCTCTGTGCACCGGGGAATATGGGCTTGATGACTGGGAAAATGAGGCTGAATAATAAGATAAGCATGATAATCTCTCTCTGTGGTGTTGCTTCCTTTGTCCTTTGTCCCAACCCGTGATGATTGTCATGCCTGGGAGCTGCTTACTTCACACACAAGTGGCTTGTAAAAATACCTAGACTGAGAAGCTAATGGGTGCAAGGTTTTACAAATGGCCCAGCTATTCGCAGAGATCCGGCTGTGCATTCTTGTAAATCACAGAGCCATTACATGGATGATGAGTGCTGGAAAAATATAGGCAGTGAAAATTCCCCCTGCTTTAGCCCACACAATGCACTGTACATGCTCAATATTTAGCCCTCCAGTGCCCTCAAAACCACCGGTGCTCCAAGTCATTTCCCACAGCTTCCCACTGACGGATCATTTCAAAAACACTATTTCTCAAGGCATATTTTGTTGGATGAAGTTGTTATCAGAAGATCACCATTCAGTAACAGCATAGTGTCATTTTTCTAGTCACCTACTTGCAGTTGTCTGCATCAGGCGGTTTGGCATGCCACTGAGAGGCAGGATTAAAGCAAATAAGAAAAGAACTTAAATATATTTTTCATACCCAAAAGTCCTGTAAGTACAAACATGTTTACCAACCCTGCCACCCTGTGATGCTTTATATTAAACTAGTGCAGTGCCCGTTTGGAGCGCGTCTGTTTTTTTGGGATAGGCTAATTGCTTGGTTCCCAGTATAATTATTTTTCTGTGAGACAACACAACATGCAGTCATTTGAATCGTTCTCGACAACAACTCATCCAATGAGAAATTTGCCTCTCATTTACCCACTCACATACATGGTTGCAGAGCTGCCATGAAAGGCACTGGCCCACTACATGACGCGGCCATAGGCTCACTTCTGCACCTCAGTCAGAAGTGACAGAAAGAGGTGTTGCGACCAGTAGCGGTTCTACATTGAATTACAAGTTATAAGTTAAAAATGTATAAGCTATACTGTCATATTTTGTGCAGAATTGTGTTCATTGTCTTTGAAAATGTTGGAGGTGGAAATTGTGCAACTTAAAAAGTGTGTTTCCTGTTGTAATTGCAATAGTTAAATAACTTGATTCTCTTAAGTGTGTTTTTCAAATGTTCTAATGAAGGATTTGTGCAATTGAGAAATATCATTTTCTCTTTCATTATTATGTTGTTAATAATGTTGTTATTATGTTGTTATAATAATAATGATATATATATATATATATATATATATATATATATATATATATATATATATATATATATAAGTGTGCCAAAAATACAATCAGATATATAAAAAATGTAACAAGAGTAGAGAGCAACAATAATATAAAATATTAAGAATAATATGCAGGGTTGGTATCCTTCCTCCGCCACTAGGAGGCGGAGGAAGGATAAAAGCTGTCCGCGTTTTTGTTTCTTTGCTTTTTCCATGGTGACTCAGGTCACTACAGGAGGCACTCTAGTCCGCGCTAGCTAGCCAGCGTCACCTCGCTGGTCGAGTTTGGAGCTGGGACAATATATCTGTCTGATATACAAAGGGGATCCGAGGAAAATACTGGCCGAGTATTCCCTCATCTGCAGCGGGTTTAATCAGCCTGGATTCAAGAAAAGGACGGCGTTCTGTTTCTTGCTTGTCGACCTGGATCACGTCTCGTCCCCTGCTCTGGACGAAACGGATCGTTAAACTCTGGCGAGAGATTAACTGACAAACAACGCGCACAGTAAGGCTGTACACAGTTGTGGGCAGACGTTAGAACTAGTACGTTTTGGTTTGTTTATTAATGAGCAAAGGGTTCGCTACCGCTTGTGCCATTAATGTGATCTGATTGTAATCATGTAATGGTCCATATATGATTATTAATCTGTTTTCTGTGAATGTATCAATAGATCACGATACCGTTGATTATGTTGTGTTAAGTAGCTGGGTATAACTGTAATCGCTACCTGCTAAATCACTCCTTTCACGGAGTTTAGTTAATGTCCGCGAGATAATCGCAATGAATCAGCTGTTAGCCACTGAGCTGGCCGTTATCAATATCTAAGATCAGAGTGTTTCTTTTCTTTTCCTCCTTTATTCTGTTCCTTTTACTAACACACACACAGACACAAGCTAGCCACGTAGCTCCCGAGCTAACGCTGCTAGTTTAACCACGTCGGGTTGCCTAGCAAACCCCCCCTTGACCTAGCATATGGTATAAACGTGCGCGCTGCCTAGCAAATAAATAGTTTTGTGCAGCTCACAGGAGTAGCCATTTTTGTAGTTTGTAGTTTTGTGTTAGAACTACATTTCGACACCGCCCCTCCTCTTTCACTCACTCTCTCTCTCTCACACTCACACAGACACAGACGTGTCCATGCTACATGCTGCTTTGTTTTTGCTTTGTTTTTGGTTGTGATATTGTAAAAAGGTATAGAAGTTTATTATGGAAGGATTATTGATTAGCTACTGATAATTGTGACGTTAATAAATCTTATTATACTTAATTAGCAGTTGCTTGTGATTATTTGTGTACTTGTTGTAATAATTGCTGGCTAAAAAGGTCCGTGCTCGAAATCACCCCTTCCTTTGTTTCCTTTTAAAGGATTTTCACAGAAATGAGACTGTTCCACAGTTTGATTATTGGTCCCTGACTTGCAGGGTGGTGCCCCGTTTTGATTGTTTGTCGATTTGGAACAGTTATTAATAACCATATTCATAACTTTATTAATATTGATAAAACATCTTTTGATAATTTGCCAATGATCAAATCTGTACCCTAAGGGAATCCAACAATACCTTGAGTTCTCTTTTGACTAAAACTAGACTAAAAGGACGAGACTTTTAGTCAACTAAAACTTGACTAACAAAATTTTTTGGCACAAGACTAAGACTAAGACTAAATTAAAAATAGGTGACAAAATTAACACTAGTTGGATGTAGTCCAGTTTGTTGTCTAATGAGTGGACACAGCAGGATGGATGAGACTGGTGGCCGGCTAGCTTTAGCTTTCCACCTAGCTCATACTCCTGCCCTCGTTCCGCGTCTCCGTTGAAGGCGAAGCTCGTGTAGTGTGTCCAGTATTCCGTCTGTAATAAAGTTTCCTGCATATTATCCGATCTGTACCAATATATCCTGGTGGTACACATGTGCGGTAGTTTGAATGCACATAATTGTTGTAAAAGTTTGCTGCTGAAAAGAGAGAGCTGTCGCTTCACAGTGACAGCAGGTTGAAAACATGCGGAACTTGCTCGCTGTAGTCCACAGACTCTGGGCAAAAAAGTCATCGGAGGCTTTTTGCGTCATCAAAGGCTTTTTTCCAGACCCACAATACAGAGAAATCTCATCTCAGAGGGACATGAGGGAGGGAAGCACGGCCATTCGAAAATACTACCGGGTTTCTACTGAACACACACACACAGGCGGCTGTGGCTCAGTGGTAGAGCGGTTGCCTGCCAATCGGAAGGTTGGTGGTTCGATCCTTGGCCCTGCAGTCCCTGCGCATCGGAGTGTAAATGTGCGTGACTGATTATCTGATGAGCATGTGGCACTTTGTACGGCAGCCTCGGCCACAGTGTATGAATGTTGAATGGTTCTTGTACAATGGTTCTTGCTTTGAGTAGTCGTTGAGACTAGAAAAGCGCTATATAAGAACAGTCCATTTACATTTGCAAAGCAAAAGAAGCACTGTAGGACTTTACTCCCATGTTGTGTGTTGTGATTGGTCATTCCCTGTAGGTAGCAAGTGTCCGTACCTGACCAGAATTTTATATGCATGTAAAATCCTGTTAATAAGACATTCTGCCATACCACTTCATGATTTAACCAGCTCCTGCCACGAGCCTTGCAGAGACAAACATTACTGAGGCAGTACTTTTCAATTCATAATGTAAATATTACATTACAAATATTAGATTGTGATAAATTATCACTGACAACGAGAGTTGTGAGAGAGAGACATTTGAACACATTCTAGATTCTTATTGTGTGACTTGTGATATGTCGTGAGTTTGCGTCCAGTCACAGACCTGCATTTAATTTTGTCCTTTTGTTAAGATAAGATAAAATATATAGAAAATTTTCTTGGATAAACAAACAATATCTTCTGTTTAAATTCAACACAACATAGTGCATACACACATACATAATGTACACTGACAGACTATTGCATCAGTCTGCATGGACATGCTCACGTTGCATGCAGATACTGCCACTAGCCAGCAAAATTGCACACTGCCCGTTGTGCAACACATTCTAATAGTCGGCATAATATGTGCAGTAAGGGTAAGGCGCCTGATCAACATAAAATCCTGTAAACCGTAACCATGATCTTTTCCTAAACCTCAATCAAGTATTTTTGTTGCCTAACCCTTACAATACCTTAACCCTAGCTTATTTGCCATAACCACTATATTCCCCTTGTCTTAACCACACACTACCAACCTGTGCAGATACTGTAAAAAGCAAGAATTAAAAAAAGAATGGTATTCAATATAAAAAACACAACAGATGACTGAAGTTTGTCCTCTAAAATGAGTCTAAGGAAAGCCTGTTTTCTCTTTGACATGGGACAGCCTTGTTGCAGTTATGTTGTATTTGTTTTTGAAATGCAAATGTTACCAGAAGCTTGACTTTAAAATAAGACACAATATATATTTGCGGATGCCCCGATGGCCATTTTGTTTCCATGTTCTAAATAAGCACCAGTCAATTTCCCAGCAGACTGTAGCTCCATCACAGCTGAACCAGCCTTTGCATACTGTACAGATAACAAAATCTACCAGCTGAATCTTGGTTCCTTTTAAACAGAAATATGTTTTCTGAATTGCAATGAGGGAAACTGTCAAGGCTTATTAGAGAGCGTTCTTTCACGCTTTGAAGATGTGATCATTTGTATGCGCATGTTTTACTTGTTTGAAATAGGTTGAATGGGAGGGAAGAATCATGCTGGTGGTGATGGGTGATTTGTGGCAGGCAGGAGTGAGCCTCACGGGGATGATTGCTCCCCAGGCTAGCCTCTCGCATCGACTGCCATGCCTGAGAGAACACTAAATGAAGATTGTGGATAGACCTTTCAATGACACCCAAAGGAATTCTTCACTGCTGGGTTGCTGCAGTGTTGCTGCCAATTGTAGTCAATAGGTGGGAAATCACTAAAAACTAACATGCTGTCTTGATTTTTTTCACCGGTTGACATTTTGAAATCTGAGAAAAAGTAAATGTAAGATTGTGATAGCAGGGTGTTGCTGTTCTTGAATGACAATGAGAGTTTGACGTTGTAATGTATTCAACATCAGCTGGATGACAAATCACCTCGAGCTAGAGTGTGACAAACAGAAGAGAGCTTTTTTTATCGTTTGACTAGAGCTATAAAAATACAAATGAACAGTGTACAAACTATACCGTGGCCTACAGGGGAGCCCACTTTTTTTCCACGGTTAAAATGTGAATTAGGTTAAAATCGCCGACATGCATGAATGATATTTTTGCAGTTTTACACATAATAATCCACGATGATCAGATTACACAAAACTGAAATTGCACGTCAAAATGACACATTGTCAGTATTTTTAGAGACCCCCCAAAATCAAATCACGTTTTCAGGGGAGCCCATGTCTTATTAAGGGGAGCCGAGCTCCCCCTAGCTCCCCCGTAGTTCGCACCCTGCAAATGAACAACTTTGTTTGAAAAACCTGTTCCATGCAAAGGACTGTTTATTTTTAGAAGTGAAGCACTAACTTTAGCTGTTTTTTTTGGTATTGATCATCATTAGCGAGGACAAAGCTATGAACCAATATGCATTTGTGGGTGAGAAAGTTCCATTGCGTGCTTTGCATCTAAAGAGAATAAAATGTTTAGAATACTTGGGCTTCATTTTTGGTATTTATGATTCTATTCATAACAGAAATACACTACAATTTTTTAAAACTAATCTAATGATGATAAAGATGAATTCATCTTGAATTCATGAGAGGGATTGATCTTTATTCCAGGAGGAGGGTTTTTTAAAAGATGAGATCGTTAAAAAAAGCTACGTTAAGGGCTTGCTCTTATTTTTTTTAAGTTAAAATTATCTTTATCAAGCATGTAGTATTTGTTAGTATTAGTATTTTCTAGGAAGAAGTACATCCAGCTTTGACTATCCGATTGATGTTGCTCGCTCTACACGTTTCCTCTTTTGCTGAAGCAGAAATGGGACATAAATAAAACAAAAGTCACAGATAATTATTGGATCAACCAACCACTAATGGAGCTCAGCGTAACTTCTTACAGGAAGACTTCAATAACGTTTTCTCATCACTCCTAGTGATCATCTGTTTCTAGGCATTAACTTGTCAGATTCAGCTATTCACTTTTCAGTTAAACCAATCAGATTCAGCCATGCAATTCACAAGGCAATCACAGCATGACATCCTGTTGTAAATCGGGCCTCTTCTCTGTGGTTGTCAGTTGTTGTTTCAGGATCACAGTGCGACCCACCTCCTCCCCTTCAAACCACCAGTCATTTCACCCATGTTCCCATGGTCTTCGTCAGCTGACCTCCCCTTGGGGCTCTCGATTGGGTTTCCTGTGCATCTTCATCACCACCACCAGTTTCTAGACTCCATCGGGGGATATGTCTGGGTTTCCCTACCCCTTTAAAACATATTTGATACGATCGAGTCTAATCTCCATAGACTTTATACATTTCATAATTTGGTCATGTAACAATAAATCTATTCAGATTTGCAAGGAAGTCTCTCCTGATTGAAATAGTATACCCCACAGACAGGACCATAGATAGATAGATCATAAATCCAAACTCTCTTAGCAAACCCCACATGCATTTTGACTAAACATAATCCAAACTGTATTTAAATGTTATTATTACTTGATCAATTTAACAATATAATTAGATTTTCCGTACATTTTATATGCCTACATTATGGCCTGAAGCCATATAATATACTTATTAGATAAAAAAAAAAAACATTTGTAGTGTGTGTGTGTGCGTAATTGCAGTAAATTCCTCTTTATAAACTACCAAATTATAATATGTAGAGTATATATAAGATGTGTTATTACAGATTCACAAATAAAACTGTTAGTAAATTGGGCATAAGCAAATGCAGAATAACAGGAGGAAATGTCACGCAGCTGAACTGAACTGGAGAATCTATATGCCTGCCTGTGTGTTGCCACGGGCCTGTTTCTAAAAAGGGGCATGTGTGTAAGCACTGGGTGTCATAGTGGACAGATCAGAGCATAGGCACTTGATCTGTTTGGGGCCATGGAGAAGAGACACAAGGCACTGTAGAGAGAAACAGGTAAGCGTGCATCCAGACTCTGGCATTACAATATGCCATCCTGTTTCATGTCTCTGAGCTGAGCATAGAGCAAACAGCCAGGATAAACAGAATAAATCCTGCAGCTCCTGTTAGACAGTACACCCAGCTGGGTTTAACTTGCCTGATAACAATACATATTACAGTATGTTCTCCTGGTATGGCTGCGGACACAGCATGAGTACCCTACACATAACTGTCATCTTCCCTGACCCCCACCATATTGACTTAACAGTACACCATGCAGTGAAAATGAAACACAAAGCCTTCCTATTATGTTTTTTTAGCGAAGCTAACACAATGGCTCTTTGGGTGACAATGTTGTTCGGTAAGTCTGTCTACCACTTTGGTCTTTTGGATGAAATATCTTAACAACTATTAGATGGATTGCCTTGGGATTTTGTATAAACATTTATGGTTCCCAGAAGATGCTACTGATGTTGGTGGTCTGCGGATATTTCCTCTACAACCATTATGAGGTTGACATGTTTGTTTTTTACTGAAATGTTCTAACAACTATTTACTGGATTGCCATGCATTTTCCCAGTAAACAATTACCGTCTTTCAAAGTTGAAATATTGAAAATAAGTCGGTCCACCTTGGACTGTTTTACGACGTGATTTCAACTAAGTAGTTTCAGCCGTACTGTTTGACTATGTGTTTTCAACTGATCATCTAAGACAGGATAAATCTGTTATACATGCTAAAATAATGGAGAAAAACAAACCATGTTCATTATTATCTCAAATAAATGTAAAGAGTTTTACATATTCCATCTAAGTTACTAAAAAATATATTGAAACTGGAGCGATCATGATGAAGCTGCAGCAATGAGGAGGCGTGAACCTGCAGCAGTGAGGAGGCACGCAAATCTGTATTTTTCCACCCATCAAGCCAGATCACTCACTCTTCACTCCAGAAAGCGAATGCGTTGTAAGCAGCTGTGTAGTACGTAGCTATGACAAAATAATTAGCTATGATGACAAAATAAGCGTAACTATAGATGTTACCTTATTTCTACCAAACCTGACATTTTTTATTGTAAACATGTGAATTAAATTATGTAACTATAGCTAGCTAAGACAGTATGCGGCTAGCTACCACGAGTGTCCACACACACCAAACCTAGATGTTGGACAGTTAGCTAGCTATCTGTGGGAAATTCCTGCGGCTATTAATAACCCATTAAGGTAAATAATTATTTTAAACTGTTTAATTATTTTGTAGTTATACATCGAGGCAGGTAGCCAGATCAATTAATTTCCAAACAAACTCAGATGGTTTTGTTAGGCTATTTCTAAACTAGTTTGTGCCTGGTTACCTCAGCTAGCTAGCTTGCCTAGCTGACACAATGGCTAAGGCTAAGTAAACGTGGTTAGTTTCGTGTTTTTTCTTCTAGCTAGCAAGCACGAAACCCCATTGTTAGCTAGATGGTGAAGTTCAGAACACAGACCATCACATTTAATACACTGGGTCCTGTCACTCAAATAATTTGTGAACCAGGAAACAACATGATTAGACAGTCCCAGACTTAAAAGCCTATGCTTTAAAATAACATGATCCACAGTGTCAAAAGCTTTTGACAGATCAATAAAAAGGGAAGCACAATATTGTTTTTTTATCAAGAGCAACAAGTATATCATTTATCACTTTTGTAGCAGCAGTGATGGTGCTGTGTTTTTTTCCTAAAGCCGGATTGCAGTTTAGACAGTAGGTCACTAGAGTACAGAAACTCTTTAAGTTGATCACAAACAAGAGATTCAAGAAGTTTTGACAAAACACACAAATTTGATATTGGCCTGTAATTATATAAAACAGCTGGATCACCTCCTTTTAATAAAGGGGTAACAAAAGCAGACTTACAAACAAGTGGAATTTCTTTGTTTTGGATTGAAAGATTAAAAAGGACTGTAAGAGGTTGTGCTACATAATCAGCTGCTATTTTCAAGAAGTAGGGCTCTATCAAGTCCGGTCCATTTGGTTTCCTATGATCTAATGTTTTGAGAGCTTTATGCACTTCCTGCACAGTAAAAGGAACAAACTTAAAATACTCTCCAGAAGACATTTGAGGCTCTTTGTAGGAAGTCACAGGGGCCACTCCTGTTGAGTCAAACAAAGAACCAGAAGCTACGAAATGGTTGTTAAAGCTATTTAAGGCCTCGGTCCTATCGTAGACAGGGACAGAGTCTTTTAAGACATATTTTGGACGAGCCTGAGGTCTTCTATTTACAGATAGAGACTTTATCACTTTCCAAAATTTCTGTGGATTGTTGAGTTTTCTGTTGTGACAGATAAGAAATTTTCTGATTTAGCCTTCTTGATAAGAGAAGTACATTTATTTCTTAAATGCCTAAAATTAGACCAATCAGAGGGAGAATCGCTTTTTCTGGCTTTGGCCCATACCACATTGCGCTGATGGATGGACTCTGACAATTCTGGAGAAAACCAAGGGTTCTCTCGTCCCTTGACTCTGAATTTCCTAATGGGAGCATGTTTATTTACAATCTTCATAAAACTCTCCTTGAAATATCCCCAAGCCAGCTCAACATCTGGCAACAAACTCAATTTCCCCCAACTAACCAAAGCTAGATCATGATGAAAGGCTTGTTCATTAAATATTTTTAAATTTCTCTTACAAATAATACGCGGATTGCATTTGGGGATTTTAGTGTTCCTGCAAGTAGCAACAACGCAATGATCACTCAAATCATTGCAGAACACACCCACTGATGAGAACTTATGAGGAACATTTGTTAGGATTAAATCAATCAAGGTAGACTTATTAGGACTCTTTACGTTTGGCCTTGTAGGTAGGTTGACCAACTGGCTAAGGTTAATAGAGTCACAGAAGGATTTGAATTCACCAGAAACTGCATTTAGCCAATCCCAATTCAAATCTCCAGCCAATAAGAGTTCATTGTAATTACATTTTGACAAAAGATACTGTAAGGATGATAATGCTTCCTTGATGGCAGATGGAGGCCTATAGCACCCCACGACAGTTATAGACAGGGACTTAACTATTTCTACATTCAAAGCCAAAAACTCCATTTGCTTAGAAATAGATTCAGATAGAACAGAATAGATTCATCTACATGATGTCTGCACAGAAATGAACCTCCTAAAAGTTTATTAACCAATTTCTGGGTTTTGGATTCTAGTTTCTTTGCAATCACTGTTAAGCTTTTTGTTTATATGCTTAAAAATAAAAATAAATCAATTCCCATTTTCAGTCATTAAAAATCTATAATGTCAACATACAATTATATTACTGTTGCAGATATGGTCTAGTTGGAGAAAAAGAAAAGCAGAAGTTAATGCCATTGCTCAGTTGGACAGTGCTGACAACCTTGCTATTCATTCAGTACCAAGTGATAGAAGTGATGGTGATGGACTTCAAGAACTTGTACAAGATAACGCATCTGATTATGGATACACAGAGCATGTTGAATCCTCTGACTGTGAGCCTGAACTCCTGAGTTTACACACGGAGAGTGATAATAATACACCAGGGGCCTGTTTCACAAAAGCAGAATATATAAATCCAGGATAACTGATAAAGCGAGGCTTGACCTAGTCTAATCTGTGCATCCTGGCTTGGTGCGTTTCACGAAGGCCAAGCCAGGCTGAGGAGGAGCAAGTAGGTCGAGCCAGGCTGAACTAATTCAGATAGATGCGTGTCCACGGCTTTCCTCAAAAGACCGCGAGGTCGATCACAGATTTACTGATGCCACAATTGAGAATACGCATTGTTCATACTTTATACAGAGTGAGCAGCAGCTTCTTGTGGAAGTATGATGACGTGAAACACATTATTGGTATAAAAAGAAAAGAAACACGGCCGCTGTAATAAAACAGCGAGAAAAAGCGCAGCAGACGATCACGGACCGACTGAATGCGTAAGCAGCCTAAACATATACATTAACTGACCACGGCTCTGAATTGAAACCGTCATAATCATACCATTCAAGGATTAGGCTACTAATCATTTTCACAAATTAACAGTACTCTTTGCCATGAAATTTACCATCAAGATCAATTTTCTACAACGCTAAAATATGATGCGTAAATATCTCTTTCACTCTGTTCCTCCCTCTTTCTCTTTCTCATGGGCTAAAATATAAATTTCCTAAGTCATATTAACTTCCACTGCTCGCTTTTAATGCAAAGTGTATAACTGTTCGTTTTTGCAAATGACAGTGACTCATTGAATGGTTTCAGTTAAGAGCAGTATTTCATAAATGTATATTTTTAGACTATCATTCAGTCAGTCCGCTATTATCTGCCACGCTTTTTCTCGCGTTTTTTTAATTTTTTTATAGAGGACGAGTTTTTTTCTCTACATAATAAAGACACTGAAGAAATTAGACTAAAATCTAGAAACTTTAAGTGATAAATTCCACGCACACTGTAAACATGAATGGAACAGAGTATATTCGTCAGTTATTTCCCCCCAGCAAAAAAGTTCAAAAACCATTGAGGTGTCCTCTCCCTGTTGTTACATGAATGTACAGTAGCTTACATCCCTAGATAGTTATTGGTCCAGTGAACTAAGACTATAATTTGGGAGGATTGTACAATAAGAATATGTTCTTAAAATTGTTCAATCCTCCCAAATTATAGTCCCAGTTTACTGGACAACACAAATTGTGTGCTAAGAATTCCAAATACAATGAACATGGAAGAGGAATAAACATGATTCTTATTGTTAAAGAATAATAAAAAAAAAATTCTCTACTAAAATAATTCAAGGTGCATTGGTCAACTATAGAAATGTAAAGAATTGTATGTATTGCCCTTAGTAACAGACTTCATTTAAAACATCAGCCTTTTCTAATTATCTCAACAACTGCCATAATATATCCATCAAACTTCTAACAACAATATGAACAGCAGTCTTCATACAGCAATATAACCGTAACAATGACTGTCACATGAATAATTATAAAAAAAGTAATGGTCACAACTTTAACTAATAACAGTACTTAAATGAACAGCAATATGTACCTGTTGTATTTTAATCCAGGCTGATAATAAGGTGAAACCACTGCTGGGTGATCAGAAAAGGTTCCAGGATTAAATAAATCCTGGCTGTTAGCCTGGTCAGGAGCAGGCTAGCTGTACAGAATAAATCTCCATGGTGATTTATGTGCCTCCACTTTTGTGAAACCGAGTCAAGGCTAAATTGAGCCAGGATAACTGGGAAATCCCGGCTTAATCCCTTATCCTGGTTTTGTGAAACAGGCCCCGGATCTTGGCTGTGATTCAAGGATTTGGTCAACAAGTAATTCAACCACTCAAACGTCATTGAAGGAGCTACTAGGCATCCTACGTAGACATGGGCACCAGCTGCCAAAGGATGCATGCACCCTCCTTGCAACCCCCAAAACCATTTCTAGATGCAATGGGCAGTACATTTATTATGGTTTAGAACAAGACATTAGACTAAAGATCGCACAGTGCCGATCCTTTTCACAAAACCTTGTTGAGTTGTGTGTGAACATTAATGGCATAACACTTTTTAAATCAAACAGTGTTCAATTTTGGCCCATATTGGCACAGTTTCACAAATTTGATCCTTTCATTGTTGCACTTTTCTGTGGAAAAGCGAAGCCAAGTCCTTTGGACGATTTTGTTAAAGAACTTTTGGAAGAGTTTTGGAATCTCAAAGCTGTTGGGATGGAGTATGAAGATAAAGTTTATGCTATCAGCCTTAAGGCCTTTATATGTGATGCACCAGCAAGATCATTTTTAAAGTGCATAAAAAACCACAACGGGTAATTCAGCTGTAAAAGGTGTTTGGCCAAAGGCTCGTGGGAAGGTAGAGTTGTTTTTAACAGTCATGAGAACTTTAGAGCAAGAACAGATGAGGAGTTCAGTCAAGTACTGTATGAAGATCATCAGACTAGAAAAAGCCCACTTATAGATGCAGGCATACCTTGCATGAGCTCTTTTGTGTTAGACTATATGCATTTTATTTGTTTAGGAGTAGTAAAACGTGTTCTAGTTTTTTTGGTCTAGGGGTCTGAAAGTGTCTGTGCTATCTGCAAGACAAAAAGATGAGATCTCCAAAAAACTCAACAAGCTGAATGGATCCATGCCAAGTGAGTTTGCAAGGCAGCCCAGGGGTTTGAGTGAACTGGATAAATGGAAAGCCACTGAATTGCGACAGTTTGCTTTATATACTGGACCAATTGTTCTTCGAAATGTAGTTTCAAGTGAAGTGTATACTCACTTTTTGACATTGACAGTGGCTCTGTCAATCCTGCTGAGCTCTGATGAGAACACACAACGTTCATATATATTGCATATGCTGAGGAACTCCTAAAATTGTCATGGTTTTGGGTTTGAGTTTCTGTTGCTTTTGAGGTTCTGTTCTTGTTTCCTGTTATTGTTGTGTATTTGTTCTGTTTTCTGTTGTAGCCCGTGTTTACTCCCTTGTCTTGCCTAGCTGTAGTTCCTGTCTTGTTTTCCCGTGTGTCTGTATGTTCTGTTTCCTGTTTTATTTTGACGGTCTGGGTTACTGTCTTGTCTTATTTTACTTCCAGTGTTTTCCCTCCCTTGAGATTGCCCTGATGTGTTTCACCTGTTGTGTCACTTGTCCCTCGTTAGTCCTCGTTACCTGGTGTATTTAGTCTCTGTGTGGGCTTTGTCTGGTGTGGCATCATTGTTTGCTGTTGTGGCTAGGCTTTTGTGTTGTGCTTCCTGGTCTTCATACCCGTTTGGATTTTTGTAGTGTTCCTGCCTGCCAACCTCTGGATACTTTTTGTTGTAAATTTTTGTTTAATAAATTCCTTCTCATCTGCATTTGGGTCCAAGCCTTGTCCATCCCTCGTCAATCCGTGACAAAAATACTTTGTTAAAAGATATGATGACTTTTTATGGAAAAATGTTTTTAGTCTACAATGTTCACTGCCTGTTGTATCTGCATGAAGATGCTTCTCACTTCAACTGTTCACTAAATGACATCTCATGTTTCCCATTTGAAAATCATCTGCAAGTAATAAAAAAATTGGTCAAAAATAGCCACAGTCCAATTGGTCAAGTAGCAAAGCGGATGATTGAAAATGCAAAGAAAGGCATCAAGAGACAAGGTCATGTTTTTATATATGTAAAAAAAAAAAGTTAAAGACCGCTGCTTTATGCTTCACAATGAAAGTTTTGCATTTGTGAAGGAAAAAAGGCAAGATGGAACTTTGGTATGTGCTGAGCCAAAGGGACACAAGAGAAGCCATGTAAGTCAAGGCTATTGAACATAGTCTATGTCCAAAGAAAACTGACAAAGACCGGGAAGATTGCTTGTCTCCCTTGTGAACAAGGGCATGTCCTTTTTCCTCCCTTCCATGGAATGGAGCTCAGGAAATTAACACATAATGTAATATTTACTATTATTCAAAATAGTAGTGCACTTGCATCATGTAGAAAAGGAAATGTGTAGTTCACAATTAAATAATCTAATTGTGTTTCAGGCAATGGTATACACACAGGCTGTTTGGGTGGAGAATGGGCAGCAGATGGAAGGAGTTTTGCCATTGAACTGGATCAACACAGTGACAAAAGGGGTGCAATGACCTCTAAAAAAATGTGTCTGTGGCACATAAGCGCCTTTTACAACCACAGGAGGACTGGTTGTGCTTTTGAATTTGTTAAAGTCAAAGTGGCATCAGGTGATAACAAAATATTTTGAATGTTATTTCTGGCATTTATTTTTCAGTTAAAATACTACAATACCATAATACGTATTACTATCGGTAGTAGAGTTTTTCATTCTTCATTTTTAGTGAGTTGACAGGAGTGTGAAAAATATAATTCCACCTCAGCTCAAACCGAAGAGGACACAGTCAAAAGAGAATGAAGGAAATTTGAAGATTATGTTCAAGGTAATTTATTTTGTCCCATTTAAGGACATGTGTTGAACAATGAGGGTATAATGTAAACTATCCCATATGTGACAAATATAATATTGGCAGGGTCAGATTTGTTTCCTGAGGAGGAGGAGTCCTTGCCAGACAAGGAAAAAGGGTGAGTACAGGCCAGTAAAATTTAAGTTGGCTGTGTAAAAAGAGTATTAGTATTCATAGTTATTTTACTGTGATTACTTTCATTGTGCATGTTCTTGTCAATAAGCAGATACAGTGGTGCTACCGGTTCCTCTGTCAAAGATTAAGCTCTCACATAGGGATAAGTAAAATGTAGTTAGCTGGGCTCATCCAGTGGTATAATTCAGTCATCAAACTTAAAGGAATGGTTGGCAATATTTGAGTTTTTCTGTTATTTAAGTTGCTGTAATGCTTCTGGTTTTGGAATTTCTTCTAACAACCACAGGACAAAATGCAATGCTGCTCCAGTTATTTGCACCCCCACAACTGGCTAACTCCTGATTTTTTTTTTTTTTTCCACCAACTGCAGAGCGTCTGCGGATCAGCTCCACTTCGTGTCGGCTCCATGCACAGTCGTCTTCAATACCCACCAGCTCCGGATTTGTTGCGCAACGGCTGTGGCCATGACTGACAACTGAAGTCACAAGGACCCACGAGATTTTGCGGATTCACGTATGATCGCGCAATATAACAGGATGTAGTTTCTATAAACGGAACCACAAAACCAACAGTTTGTTTCCGTTCATTATGACATTTTCAAGGTGTAGTGCAGGGAAATATGATCCACTGTGAGCACGGTGTATTTTATTTTGGAAATTAACCAGATGTTTTTATTTTCTGTGCTCGACTTCTGTCCCGCACCTGCCCTGTGCTGAATTGCTGCGGAGCTCTCTAGCAGCCGGCAAAAATAGAAGCTCCGCGTATCTGCTCCGGAGGACTGCGAACCTGGGACAGAGTCGGAACGCAGCCGTTCCGCAGTCAGTGAAAATACACACATTGATTTTAACGGAAACCTATTGAGTCCGCAGCTGGTGGAAATTGGGGCTAAAACCACCATTAGACAACCAGATAGTCCTGCATCTTCAGACAGTAATTTTATGTTTTTATTTATTCTACTTTACTTGCTCACAATGCAAATTGAATATAAAATATTTAAGTATGGGCTCAAAACAAAGTCTTTAAACCTTCCTTCCTGTTCCTTTTTTCAGTTTCTGGATGTTGTCGTTCAACGCTTCACAGTTTACCCACAAGGTCTGAATCATCAGAAGCATTTAGTCCAGTGTCAGCCAGTAAGTCAGTAATTTTTTTTTTTTTTAATTTTTTTTTTACCTCATGTCCACTAAGACAGTGGTTCCCAACATTTTTTTCCTTGGTGCACCCCCTACTCATGTCTAAGAAAAGCAGTTCTCGCGCACATCAGCGTGGAGTTTGAATGCCATTACAGTCCGGGAGCAGAGAAGTTCAGACCGACTCATCCAGTGAGTCTGTGATTAGTTGCATTCTTCATAGTTGGCAATTCTCGTACCTCACTTATTGACATTATTGCAGGAGCAGATGTCTTAAACTATTTAAATGAGCTTCAACGCTGTTTTTGTTGTTTCTTCAGGATCAAGGCGTTCTTGCACACCTCCGCGTTGAGTTCGAATGCAATCACAGTCCGGGAGCAGAAGCTTATTCCCCATGTCTCAAGCTAGTACGCCCATGGTCAATATACAGATATCTGTATCGACTCAGATACTGCCTAAAACGCTGGTATCGGGAAGTACTGGAGTTTATGCACCGATGCAACGTAATAAGCCCTAAAGAAAATCTACGTTAAAGTAGTTTATGTTCTTTTTCCGTTATAACTGACTGTCAAACTGGATAATAAAAGTTCTGTGGCATTCATTGTTTGTTCATGTTTTACAAAGAGTTTAACCTGAGCCAGACAGACAACGAAGATAGAAATCACATCCATACATGGATAGTAGTATGCAGTTACATAAAATGACACACTGGTATCGGATTGGTACTTGGTATCGGTCGATACGCAAGTTCATGTATCTGTATCGGGAAGCAAAAACTGGTATCGGGCCATCTCTACTTAAAACAAACTTCAAGAACAGCCTTTTTTCACCTTCGTAACATTGCCAAAATTAGACTCATCCAGTCTCAATACGATGCTGAAAACCTAGTCCATGCATTTGTTACTTCCAGGCTGGACTACTGTAATTCCTTCTTGCTCTTGGGGGAATTATTGGAATTGTTGGGTCTTTGTAAATTATAATGTGGTCTAGACCTACTCCGATCTGTAAAGTGTCTTGAGATAACTCTTGTAATGATTTGATACTATAAATAAAATTAATTGAATTAAAAATCACCCTAAATCCAGCCTCTCAGAGATACTAGAATGGTTGACCTTTTAACAGATATTATATTGCAAGAGCTGTGAAATCGCAACAGGACAAAGTGATCATAATATGTCAACCTCCTTTTTAAGTAAGGGAATTTCATGAATTGATGAGATACCACATCAATTTATAGTGTGTAGATCAGTCAGGGTGGCTAATTATTTCAGACAGAAGCAAAATGTCTGGAGATGAATTATCTAGGACTTACCATTTCCTGAATATTTCTACAAATGAGTGGTTCACTGTCAAGATATGCCAGAGCAACTAGAAATCTCAAAGCTGGATGCTAAGAAATCTTTCACATAAGTTATTTATCAGGTTTTCTGCTGGCAGGGTCGATACATTCAGCTGTTTTTCAGAACTGAGGGATTCATCTTCACTGATGTGTATCGGACGTTGTATAGTACAGTCAAGTTTGTAACTGTGTTCAAGGGCCCAAAGATCATGAAAACAACTCAACAGTGAGGAAAACAATACATTTTCTGTCACATTGCCTTTCTACAACATTAGTCTCAGATAAATGGATGTCAGACTTGGAAGGGTAATAATAGTAAATGGTTATCTTAAAGCACTGACTATAACCAACAGTTATACTGCACAGGGCTTTGGAAATTAACCCTTTAACAGCTGTGTCAAATGCAGTGTTGTAATGTAACGAAGGACAAATACTTCACTACTGTACTTTACAGTATTTTACTTTATATTTCCGGAAACTTTTACTCTCACATTTCCTAAATAAAATGTATACTTTTACTCTACTACATTTCCCCTAAGCATCTAGTTACTCGTTACTTCAAAATAAAATCAGAAGAATCCTTGCTCCTAAATTGCCAATATAATGCACCCTCCATTCCAGTTGGTGACCTAATGCCTGTTTGTTGCCAAGTGGCAAAAAAAAAAAAAAAAACCATAGGCCAAAACTAAAGAAGAGGAGGAAGCATAATGACTGATAAGTGTCATGGAAGCACCTGGCACATACAGACTTTTACTCCTAATACTTAAGTACATTAAATATCAGAAAATTACTTTTGATACTTAAGTACAGTAAATATCAGATACTTTAATCATTTTACTCAAGTAATATAATATTCTAAAAGGAGACTTTAACTTCTACCCAAGTCATTTTCTGGTAATATACTTGTACTTTTACTCAAGTATTGCTTTCAAGTACTTTATACAAGACTGGTCAAATGATCTGCACCAGATTCACATGCTTCAGTTAGGGCATATATGGCTAATCAGCTCTGCAGCCATTAGAATGGTTTGATCTAAAGCACATCTGTATGCACATCTGTACTCTGCACGTAGGCGGAATACACACACGTAGCCTTGTGGTCCTTGATGGATGGCTATCCTGGTAAGAGGTGATGGCCCAATAATTACACTGTCCGCTTGAGTTGACCTATCGATAAAACCTTAAACATGTAAAAAAAAGACAATTAAAATTGATGCGAGTTAACATGAAGCAGGGAGACTGTTAATACAACAAGCCTTGCTTTAGAGTTGCATTTGCATTCTGGTGACCTCAGTGACACTTTACAAATATTCAAACAAAACTTTTAAAAAACAAATTAATATTTGCGAGGTTTAAACAAAGTTGTTGATTCGTGTTATTTTAGCTCTTGCTCACACATCCTTAGGAAATATGTTCTCTGTTTCTATAACCATGAAAACACAATTAATATTATTAATTTGAGTTTCATTGTACAACAGATGTCTCCAGCTCTCAGATATTATAAAACACAGTGTACATTAACACAGGAATATTGGGGTATCGCTCATTATTCTGGGAAAGAGGTTTTAAGGATTAAACTGATATATAATAGTCACCATATTCATTTACAGTATGCATCTAATATATTATATGGGAGAACCTGCGGCTCTATTGATTAATTCCTCTAGACGTAAGGTCATGCATGGATGAGGCCACTGGTACAGGCCATTAATCAGAGAATAAATGTTTCTCACAGAGATGTCTTCGCTACTTTTCCAATGTTTTTGGAAAACATAGTTTGCAAACTAAGTTTGATTGAACTACTTTGATTAGTATTGCCTCTTAGCCTTGTAATAATGCTTCAATTTTGAGCTCCCCGGCTCCCCAGTGGTACTGTTCCACTGTGACGACATTTACTGCTGCATAGTACTGTATTCACAACTGCACGTTGGATTTAATGAATGAAATGCAAAGGAGGAAAATTAAATGAAAATGAATGAAAAGGAAACTAAGAATGTCTCCACGGTAAATCATCTGTTGAGTGTTTGATGATTTTTTGGTTTGTGCTTTAGAACAGGGATCTTCAACAGAGGGTGCGCGACCCTTAGGGGGTCTCAGAGTTACCACAGGGGGGGCAGCCAAATAATTGTTTGCTAATTTGTTTGAAAGCTTCTTTTTTTTCCAAAAATTTAAATGTCTGTAAATATACATAAATATGAAACACTGTGCATTCACATATGTTTAACAATAACACATGACGTATAAATAATGTATGAATAGCCCTCCACCAAGTTTAATATGCTGCTTAGTGTTATACAATATACGTAGTAGGTGGTCCCAGCTCTGTCTCTTTCAGCTAAAGGGTCCTTTGCCTAAAAAACGTTGAAGACGCCTGCTTTAGAATGTAACCGCAGTGAAACAATCGGAAAATATCGTTAAATTTCTCTCCTTCGATGACTTTCTCACACATTCAACCATAAATAGTCAATGCAAAGCACCTCATACAGGTTGATGCATAGAAATGAGCCTGCTGATCAATGGTTCTTCGCAGTGAACCATGGCTATTGTGCGAGAAGCTTTATTTCCAGAGTTTGCTAATTTAGACCATCCATTTGTGCGGGTGGTGACAATATGCTGAGTGAGGTTACTGGAGAAGTCAGAGTGTGTGTGGCTGCCATTGCGGACAGCACAGTCGTGTCCACTGTCACAATTTTAAACACAAAAACAATAGGAAAACTAAAATCATACTTGGTGATGAATGCACAGTATTAGTAGATATTTTTAAAAACGACTAATGCCCATTTCTTGCAATTCTTTTACGCAATTTGATGTAATTAAACAATCAATGATGATCATTTCATCAGTCACAATACAGTCCTGCCTGCGCCTCTGCGGAAGCAGAATTTTGAGTAGAATTTTAATTGGGATTAGAGTTGGCATAGAGTAGAGTTTTATAATTGAAATTGAAAGGGGCCTATGGAACAGTTATGGCTCACTAGCACAAGCACAAATAGCACTGCTGGTTTGAATGTTTATGATAAAGTGGATCTATAAGTAACGTGTGATATGAAACTAAGAATTACATGCAATTACATACTCATTTCATTACACTATCAATCGATCCTGGCTCCATGTTAATGACACTTTTAATTACATTAGAAGTTATGTTTCCCTTTTACAGAGGAAATCCAGACACCCTTCCTGTAGACCCCCCAAAATCCATGAAGTGGGCGTGGTAAAGGTTAAACGCAGTGTTCAGTTGCTCTTTCACTAAGTATCAAATACCAAGTATCAAAAGTCAAAAACTAAGATTTTGAAACTACTGCATCTTCATCTAATTTACACCTGTCGGCTTGTCTGTTTGCATTGCATTATGTGTGCTTGGTTGTTAGTTGCTGAGTGGAGAATTAGACTTAAGATTTTCTCTACTTTGGGTTTGGAAACTGATGAGGAGAGAGCAGAACACAACTGTGAGAAGGGAAAAAAGAGAGGAGATAAATTTGCCATGAAGTTAAATCAAACATGAAAATCTTAAGGCAAAGTCAGTTAGGTTAGAGTTTCCTGCTTTTAATGCCAGCAGCAAATCAGAGAGTTTAAACATCAGAGTTATTGTACTCATGTAACTGGCTCGTTACAGGAGTATCGATCACACTTCTCATTAGTACACTTGTCATGAACTTGTTCCCCTCTTGAGTCAAAATTGAATTTCCTCATCGCTCTTCTGCCCTTAGTTCATCTTAGCAAAAAACTGCCATATAGCCATGCAGTTTGTGGGGCTTTGTTTTCAGTATTGTAGTACATCAATGTGAACAACTTCATATCGATGTCAGATATTCAGACCTACAGACAGACAGACAGAGACACACACACACACACACACGCACACACATCCCAAAAAGTAACCACCAGTGTAAACATCCTGTATTAACAACTGCAGATGTCAATTGACCACGATTGAAATATGTGAGAATAATTGCGATTGTTTTGACCAATACGGCCATTGTGATTTCAATTTGTTCTATGCTTGTATTGGTGGTCTACATAAAGCATAACGACACATTTATCCTGCTTCTACATAAAAATAATCTAATAAAATAATGAATTTAGATTGTGTCCTGTGTTGTATTTTTTCCAAACCCATTTCTTTAAACCTGTGTTAAATACATTTCTTTGGCCGCTTGGAGTCATTGCAACCAGCTTTAAACAACATTGACATATTATCACTGCAGAAAGTCATTGTGGCCAATGTGTTAGAAAACAATTGCCTAATTACACATCCAACAGACAATAAGCAACATGAGCTTTCATTTGGAGTTGTGTGTCTGACCACCCAACAAATTCAAGACCAATATTCACTTTCTTTTACCTCTGGAATAATTATTCATTATTATTATTATTATTATTTTGTTATATTATTTTAAATATTAATATATTATTTATTTTTAAGTATTGTTTTGTGCAGACTGTGTGGTAAATGGTCTCTTATAGTCTATTATAATAGGACATTTTAACCACCCCCTTTGTTGGGGCAGACATTACATGACTATTTTGTGTGACAATTTTTTTTCTGAACAGCCAATCAGAATGTGGCATGCTGTGACAGCTGGAGTAAGAGGTCATTGGGAGATTCGCTCAGGCTCATTAAACTTCTGTTAAAGTAATAGCTCTGAAGTGTTTGGATAAACTGCGGGGAGATTCAGAAAACACATAATTAGTGACTTTTTGGCAAAGCTGATGGCATATCACTGACGACTGTGACAAAAGAAAATTATGCAGAGCAGTAGTTTTTTTTCCCTAAGAAAAGACGTCCTTGGCCATCTGTAAATAGCACACCAGCATTAAGATGGCCAGCCAAATCAAAGAATAAATGTTAATTGGCAGTTGACTAAATCTGCCGAAGATGTCATAATTGCCAACAAAATTGACGGTTGACGAATAAATTAAACTACCTCAATTGGTTTGTTAAAACATTGTTAATCATGTGAGTTGTGACCTGGTAAAAAATCGTGCCACTGGCTGTTTGAAAATTACCCTCTTTCAAACCATGATTTTGTTTTAAAACACATTTTCCAATTTACACTCTACACCAATTCCTTTTAAGCTTAGATAGACAGTTAATGACTGTGTTATTCTGTTTTCAGTCTTGTTGTTATGGGTTTCTCTCTCTCCACCCTGAGTTGGGTGGTTTTGTTTTCCCTGTTTGTCTGTGTTCTGTGTTTTTCCACCTGGAGTGCTGGAGGAGTGTCCAGAGGGCCGACCCCCAAAAAGATAAAGGCAGTAACTGAATGGCCCGTTCCCCAGACTCGCAAACAGCTGCAACGTTTCCTGGGTTTTGCTAATTTCTACAGGAGATTCGTCCGGGGCTTTAGTAGGGTGGTAGCTCCCCTCACCAAACTCACTTCCCCTAAAGTTCCGTTTGTGTGGTCACCTGAGGCCGATACAGCCATGAGTACCCTGAAACATCTGTTTTCCACCTACCCTGTGCTCATTCACCCAGATACTACTTTGCCTTTTTTTGTGGAAGTGGATGCCTCAGACTCTGGTGTTGGAGCGGTTCTGTCTCAACGCTCCCTCACAGATCACAAACTCCACCCCTGTGCTTTTTTTTCCAAAAAGTTGTCGCCTGCAGAGAGACACTACAACGTGGGAAACCGTGAGTTGCTGGCCGTCAAGCTTGCACTGGAGGAATGGAGACATTGGCTGGATGGGACGGAGCAGCCTTTTGTGGTGTGGACCGACCACAAGAACCTGGCCTTCATCCAGTCTGCTAAGAGACTCAACTCCCGCAAAGCCAGATGGTCTATCTTCTTCAGCAGGTTTAACTTTACCCTTACTTACCGTCCTGGTTCTCGCAATGTAAAACCCGATGCTTTGTACCGCCAGTTCTCCGTCTCTGAAGAGTCCAGTGAACCAGAGTCTATCCTGCCCTCTACCTGCGTTGTGGCTGCAGTTCGTTGGGAGATCGAATCTCTGGTTAAGACGGCTCAAGAATCTGACCCGGGACCAGCTGATGGGCCATCTGGTCGGCTCTATGTTCCTGTGTCCGTACGGTCTGAAGTGTTGCAGTGGGTCCATTCCTCACGCTTTGCCTGCCATCCAGGGAGGCAACGTACCCTTACGTTGCTAAAAAGACACTTCTGGTGGCCATCTGCAGAAGCTGATGTCCGGGCTTTCGTGGCAGCCTGTACCATCTGTGCCCGTGGTAAAGCATCCCACCAGTCTCCCTCAGGTCTGTTTCAACCTCTGCCGGTTCCCAGTCGTCCCTGGTCCCACATAGCCCTGGATTTTGTCACTGGTCTCCCTGTGTCCGACGGTAATGATACAATACTCACTATTGTGGACAGATTCTCTAAATCTGCTCACTATGTAGCATTACCGAAATTACCGACTGCCAGTGAGGCAGCGGACCTCTTGGTCCTACATGTATTCCGTCCCCATGGAATACCTGTGGACATTGTTTCTGACAGAGGCCCACAGTTTATTTCTCATGTCTGGAAAGACTTCTGTTCTGCTCTTGGTGCAACTGAGTCTCTCCTCAGGATTCCATCCGCAAACTAACGGCCAGACTGAAAGAGCTAACCAGGACCTGGAAGCGTCTCTCCGTGTCATGGGCTAAACATCTTCCCTGGATCGAGTACGCCCACAATTCCCTTACCACCTTTGCTACCGGCCTGTCCCCTTTCGAGGCTTCGTTGGGATATCAACCACCTCTGTTCCCCGAGCAGGAAGAGGAATTGGCCGTCCCCTCGGTCCAGGAGAATCTACGTCGTTGTCAAGTTTTGTGCGACGCCAGGGAAGCGTTGCTCCGGACTACAGAGCAGAACAAGAGCTCGGCGGATCGTCACAGGACCCCGGCTCCCCAGTACCAGCCTGGACAAGAGGTGTGGTTGTCCTCCAGGAACATTCCCCTACGGACCGACTCACGCAAGTTGGCGCCTCGGTTTCTGGGCCCATTCGTCGTTGACTCCGTCATCAATCCCTCTGCTGTGCGGTTAAAGTTGCCACGGGCTATGAAGTGTCATCCCACCTTCCATGTGTCTCAACTGAAACCAGTCTCATCCAGTCCCCCGCCTCCCATCCGCATGATTGACGACCACCCGGCCTACACTGTCCACCAGCTTTTGGACGTGCGGCGGCGGGGTAGGGGTCTCCAGTATCTGGTCGACTGGGAGGGTTATGGACCGGAGGAGCGCTCCTGGATCCCCAGGAGTTTGATTTTGGATCCTCAACTGGTGAAGGACTTCCATCGTGCTCACCCTGACAAGCCGGGGCCTAGAGGGACGCCGGGAGGCGCCCGTTGAGGGGGGGTCCTGTTATGGGTTGCTCTCTCTCCACCCTGAGTTGGGTGGTTTTGTTTTCCCTGTTTGTCTGTGTTTTTCAACCTGGAGTGCTGGAGGAGTGTCCAGAGGGCCGACCCCCGAAAAGATAAAGGCTGAATGGCCCGTTCCCCAGACTCGCAAACAGCTGCAACGTTTCCTGGGTTTTGCTAATTTCTACAGGAGATTCGTCCGGGGCTTTAGTAGGGTGGTAGTAGGGTTTTCACAGCTACAGCTCATCTTCATGATTCACCCCTGCAATACTTAAACCCGGGCTGATCACCTTGTCGGCGCCAGTTCGTTATCTACAACCCATGTGGTAACTTGGCTCTTAGTCTAAATCCAGTATATCCGTTTTGCCTTTTACTCCGGTTTTGTCTCTGTTCCCTGAGCTCCTACTAACCCTGTGTCTCTCTCCAGTTACCGCTCTGCCCAGCTGCCTCCTCTGCTTTGCCTGCCTGCTTCAAGCCTCACCATCCAGCCTCTGTCTCCAACTTGGGAAACCCTCCATGTTCTCGTCTCTGCCTGTTCCCCTCGTGTCCCATAAAGACCTGGATTCTTTCCTGTCGGCTCGCCACAAGCCTCAGACCAGCCAGGAGTTTCACCACCCTGACACTACCTACAGTGATTCTCTGAGTACACTTTGCTTCATTAAACCTTTTTAAACTGCTTTACGTTGTCGGTGAGATTCCTCTGCGTTCTGGGTCAGACAAGCTCCCTAACACTTGTAGATAAAGGAAACCAGACACATAAAATATAAGTGTTTTATAGCAGATAAGCCTTTATTCTGTCCGTGTTAACTGGCATTAAACAAATGACCTATATAGACCCAAGACACTGTGGATTAAATCAGGAAGGTTGGGGGAGGCGGGGGCTTGAGGGTTGCGTGTGGTTTGAGTTCCTTGTATGTGTGTGTGTGTGCGCGACAGGATGGGATCTGCATGGAAACCCACTGGTTCCAACTAGGCTGCGCAGGAATCCGTGACTAAAGCAAGGGGCTGTTATATGGCATGTCACGTCTCCTGATGCCAGCATTCCTGAGGAATTGTGCAGCCAGAAACTGACCAACAGGGGGTATTCATTCCAGGACATGCACCGTGTAATGTTTTTTTTCAAATAGATTTTCAAAAGTGTCACAGAGCTTTTAGTGACTTTTACTCCCTGTTGACATGACTAATTATTCCCCCAATTGCCTGCACCGGAACCTTTTTGAACCTTTTGTGGTTTTATGAGTATGAGAGATGAAGGTCTGGCAGAGTGGACCTATGGTGCGGTTGAGAAGAATCCCATTCCAGGAACTAGGACATTTTGACGTCCTTTTTGACTGAGAGACTTTTTGGTTGCCTGTTTCTGTTTTAGACATCTTGAAGTTAGCAGGGTTTTATGTTAAGTTGTATTGTATAATTTCATAAAAAAATAAATGAATGTTTTAAATCTCTTTGAAAACGTAGTCTGTTTTGAAATTAGCTTTTGTTTTATAGCTGGTTTCTAGACATACTGAGCTAGATTTATCAAGCCGTTTGCGCCTGTTTCCAGGCGCTAATTGGTCGCAAAGACGGACGTAACCGATGCGGGCTATTTACAAACAGGGCGCACTTGGGTAAAATCGCAGATTGTCTGCCACATGAGCAAGAAGAGACAAGTTGCGCTTTCAATATGCGTTCGTGGGAGGGTCGTGGGGAAAGTGGGAGTTCCACCAAAAAAGGTGGGAGGATAAGCGCAAAGTGCACCTAATTATATATTCCGTGGTATTTACAAAGACTGTCAGTAAGAGCGCGTCTTTATTCTTCGGGGGAAATTTTCCGCTTCTTAAAAGCAGGTCTGAACCAGCCGCAATCGAGTTTCCTCGTAGACCTTTATGCCGCTGGTGAAATGGCAACAGTAATTTGAGCAAGACGAAGACATAGGCGAGGCTGAAAATGTTTTTAACATAAGAATCACACTTTGTCAGTGAACACAACATCATTTAGCGTTACAGATCAAGCAGCCATGCAATATTAGAGTTACTGGAAGAAATCAAAGATGACATTGAATCACCCACTCAGCGTTCACATTCCATTCCAGCAGTTGTTAAACTCCTCGCTACATTACAAATATTGGCATCAGGATCATTTCAAACAGTCATAGCATCAGCAGTGGGAATATCGCAGTCTTCACTCAGCCGTACCATAGCACAAGTAAGTCTTCGCTACAGCGCAATTTACGGTATAGTGGGCGGAGAAAGACACTGATTGCCTGTTGGGTGTTAGGGTTGATAAATAATACGCAAAATGTGGAAGCACAGCGTGCGCTATTACCGAACTCGCATTAACAGACGCAGCGCAAACTGCGCCAGTGTTAGTAAATCAGGCCCACTGTATACTGTAAGAGCTTGGTGATACCAACAGTTAGCTAATGCAAAAGCAGGAAAGGGCTCAATTAGAGAATTTTCCCTTAGAATTTCTAGAATTAGAATAGGGGGGAAAATAATCACAGGATGCCCTCAGCGAAATAGGCCCATCTGAAATGTCTGTCTCAGCAACGCAGCTCTCTACAATATTTTCATTATTCATGCATCCAATGTGTAATGCGTCGTATCTGAAGTGCAAAGTCCTCCTTAAAGCGTAACTCTCGCCATAATGCAACCTAGGGTCTTTTTGTGAATGTACCCGAGTCAAACTTTCGTTTAAAAGCATAATTAGGACGGAATCGCCACTTTTAAGATTTACTGTATTCTCATTTTCGGTCAAATGGCCTTTTGAATGGGAGTGCTAGGGGCATTACTATGATAGCATCAAAATCGCTATTTTTAAAACACTAAGAAGGCTTTGCTCGAAGTATAGGGGCTCTACACATGAACTCGAGCATTGAGAGCATTGTTTGTGTACACAAAGTTTACTAAAAACGGTTTTGAACAACTCACTTTAGCCGTTGTTTACGCTATCTACCATCTTGCCAGTCAAAAAGTGTTGCTCTCCGAATGCAACGTAACAGGGAGGAGAGTAAAGATGGAAAGCTCCTAAAGCGTAGTTCCATATAAACGCACGGATAATTTGTTGTTTTGTCGTTAGTAAAAAACAATATTGACCTGCGATCATAATAGTGCCCCTGGCACTTCCATTCAGAAGGCCATTTGACCGAAAACAAGAATACGGTCAATCTTAAAAGTGGCGATTCTGTCGTAGTCATGCTTTTAAACGATAGTTTGACTTGGGATTTCAAGGATGCAGATCAAAGCAAAGAATAGAACATATTTTGGGCCAAAAATAAGGTGTAACATTTAGCACTGCAGCATTCATAGTTAAAAGTGATTTCCACTTTGAGCTCTGTTGCTGGAGTGAACAGTAGTGTGATCCACTCACTTGTTTTGGTGCTTTGAGCCCTGCAGATGTGCATGATACTGTGCCACCGAGTTTAGCGTGACGCTGCAGACTTCACAGGTATAGCTCCGTTTAAGACCTGGAATCAAACAAAAACACATTTCAAAATCATTTTCACATGATTATACAATAATATGATTTTCACTCTACTGCACATAATCAAACCTAGATAGACCTGCAAAAACATTTCCTCCCTGCAGATGCATTTCAGTCTCTGTAGGTAAGCATTCTTGTGTTTTCAAGATTACCGTAGCTGATAGATGCTGTTGGTGATGGAGTGGAAAAAAAATCAATTTGAACTAGGCAGACAATGAAATCTTATGCATTTCAAAACCCAGGGAAATTAATTTCGCGGATGAATCGGAAAGCTAGTACTTGAGACACTTTGAGACGCTTTCATTTTCTTCCAGATAAAGAAATGTTTACATGCGGACATCATGCATTTTGTGTATGTACTGTATGTACCTGAACACATTTTTAGCAATTCTTCAATTTGAAGCAAGAATAGTGTCTTCTAGAATTTTGTATATGATGTGAACATTAATGTTTGCTTCTTGATATATATATCTATATATATATAGATACATGTATATATCTAAAAAAGAGCATAGAAAAACAATACAAATACACAACAAACAAAGCACAACAGAATTTGGTAAACATGGTCGAAAATTAAATAACAAAAAAGATGTCTTGTCAAAAGGACAAAGAAGTGGACATTGAAGAGTGCAAGAAAAAGAGATGGACAAAAAAATGTTCAAACATACCCATATACAAATATTTACAACATCCGCAGCCTGCCCTTTAAAGAATCTCAGTACAGGGTCCCATACCTTATCAAACACATCTCCTCTATCTTCGTTATAGTATCTCAGTCTTTCGAAATGTAGTGTGTTCGACATTTTTCCCAGCCACAGGTCATATGAAGGCACAGAGTCCATTTTTCACATGCGTAAAAACAGTTTCTTTGCAATCACCATCTAAAATTTAGTAGCCTTCCTCTCGTACCTAGAAAGTGATGAGGGACTTGCCGCTCCCAGAATCGCTACAAGAGGGTTAGGTTCCCAACTTTTCCCAAAAGTCTCAGAGAAGCAGTAAAAAATACTTATGAATTGAACATATGAATGAAGTTTCCTGCATGACCAAAAGGAGTGTGTTAAGTAACCTACCATGGCTTTTCATTGATTACAGACAGGTGAGACACTAGGGTAAAATCTGTGCAGTTTCTCTAAGGAATAGTAGAGTCTGTGGACTGTATAAGAGTGTGTCTGACATGTACTGAACACATATGCACATTCTGTAATCATTCATCCCATATCTCATCAATTAATTCCACATTTAATCTGCCCATACATGCCTATGCTCCTCAGCAGAGTTTTTTTATGAAGGATTTGGTAGAAGGACACCACCCCGCGAGTAGCCAGGTCAAATCTATTCATTGTCTGAAGAGTTTCTGGCTTGTTCTGGCTTTCAAAGTTCGGCACATTTTTCCTGATAAAATCTCTTGTTGGTAAAAAGCTAGAGGCCGGAATATTATAAGCAGTTTGTAGTTGTCAAAATGATGCAAAACTGCTATACAAATAATTTATGTTCCTAATACCCTTCTGTTTTCAGGCAAAGAACACTGCATCTTTCAGGCCAGGAATAACAGATTGGAGTGTTTGTATATATTTTTGGGGCCTTACAGTAATATAAGATTTTATCTGCTCATATATGCGAATAGTGCCATTAGTTACAAAACTGTTACTATCTATAGCATGACTTTTTTTAAAAAGTGCTATAAAAAATGCTATAGCATGACTTTTTTAACTGCTGTGGGGCTATTAAGAAGTGCTAGTAAGGAAGTCTTTCTGCAAAGCAGATGTTCTATGCGTAGCCACGCTGGGCAGGAATCTGAAGCACAGGGCGGGCCTCTCCTCCACCAGGCAAGCATGGACAGATGAGCAGCCCAATAATACAGTTTAAGTTTGATAAAGCAAAGCCTCCAACATCCTTTGCCTTACATAGATGTTTTTGGAAATTCGACTGGCTTTGTAATTCCTCCAAGTCATCTAGCTTGGCCTGTTGTAGCATACATTGGGACGCTAGGCTATCATGTCGCCTCTTCAGCTCTTCAAGTTGTTTCTCATGCGATTCCACGGCAGTCTCAGTTGAGGAAACTCGTTCAGTAATGTCTGTTAGAGTCGATTTAAGGTTGGAGAGAGACATTTTAAGCACGTCAAATCTATCATCCACTGCACTTTTCAGCTTATTTTTTTTAGATCTTTTACCTTTTCCTCCCATGCTAGAACTAGAGCATACTAGCATGCTCACAATGACAAGTTAAACATTATACCCGCTAAAGTAAGGCAAGTATAATGTTTACCATGTTCACCATCTTAGTTTAGCATGTTAGCATGCAACGTGTTCTCATGAATGGTTACTTATGATATAGTATGAAAATATACGCACACTGATACGTATGATATCCTACGAAACTAGGCGACTGCCGGCTGGTCACGTGACGCCTGCTACAGAGGCCGGCTTCAAGACACCGAGCGGCAGTTGCTAGCCGAGCGGCAGTTGCTGGCTGTGTTTAGCCGCTACAGAGCTCCGTGAAACTGGCTACAGAGCCCCGTCATATCAGCGGCAGTTGGTAGTTGAGTTTCCGAGAATAGGAGGCTTTGAGCTGGGTACAGATGCCGGTTACAGAGCTCCATCATATCAGTGGCAATTGGTAGTTGAGTTTCCTGAGAATATGGGGCTTCGAGCTAGGTACAGGGCACCACGAGCTGCTGGTCGTTTCTGCGGACATGGCGGTTAAGTTTAGGCATCAAAATGACTAGTTAAGTTCAGGAAAAAGAGCATGGTTTGGATTAAAACAATACCAAGGAACATGCATTTCCTGGGTTAAAGTCCTTTGTTTTCCGCGGGAAGCGAACTCCACTCCCTGGCATCCACCCCTACCTCCTTCCTACACGCTCTTATACAGCAGCAGTCATTGTGGTGCATACAGCAAAAACAAAAAACGTGGAATGCTTACAAATTTCAGTGCTTAACTTTTCGTAGCTATATGTATGTATGCCTGTAGCATGCTAACATGTGCTAAACATAAAGTATCAAGCTAATGAAAATGCCAATAGTTTTGACATGATGATGGTGCTAGAAAGTCAGGCAATTACTGTATCAAAGTTATTACAATTCATCCTCAGGGGGACATGAATGTGTGTGTAGTGTTGGCTATTGAATAGAAGAACGGTGGAATGTTCAACAAGTGCCATTTACTTAAACAGCATATAAAACAACAGTTCTTAGTAGCTGGCATATTAGCATAGAACTGTACGTCTAGTAGACACCATCTTTACTCTCCTACTCTTTATACTCAGGGTCTCAACCAGGGGTTGATGCCTTGACCTTGAGCTGTCTGATTTATTTGGGATCTAAAAGCTGTCTCATTTTTTAAAATCGTGCACCAACAACGTCCTCAGTCTGTGATAATGGTTGTATTAAGTCAACGCCCTGTTGCTACAAATTATGAGCACCCTGTGTAATCGCTGTCATGTTGTACTAATCTTATTGTGGTTTGAAAAATGGCCATCATGATTGCCTCTCTTTCATAATTAAGTTAACTCTTTCATAACTACACCTCAGAGCTAAAGGACAAAAGAATATAAATGTCATCCTACAATCATTGAATTACATTTCCATATCCTCTTTATCAAATTTCCCCCATGAATGATTGTTACTCTAAACCATCACACCAAGGAATGAGCTGCTGAAAAGTTATTTTCCTCTTTCAGGGTAGTGGCAGGTAATGTTGAAAATGTTCCTTTTTCCAAACAACTTATTTCTCAGAAATTGATGTCAGCTGTTTTCTTCTAACATTTTGATGGAGGGCAATATTCCCCACAAAGAGAGAGAGAGAGAAAGAGAGGCAAATCTCTCTCTTTCACTTTCCTCATGATAAGCTGCACAATAACCACTCTGTCAGTCTGCCACCAGGACTGAGATTTCAATTTTGCAAGTCCATCCCCAGACGCAGTCATGAGCTGACATTAAAGTTCTGCAGCAGGCAATGAGGGTCTACTCTGCAGTGGCCCTTTGACAGCTTGCTTCTCAAATAATTTTTGAAAAGGTGAAAGATTATACAGCGGTCCCGGTATCCATCACTGCCAGCCACCTGCGGCTCTTCCCACACGGCGCTGCCCTGCATGAGTGATTAAGCACTGGGAGCCTTCGGGCCTCTGCAGTGCTTCCCCTCGATCAACTGTACCTCTCCCTTTCTGAGGCATTGTCTGCGAGTCATTGGAGACTCGTTTGTTTTGGTTAACTTGTCCCTTAGTCGAGAAAAGAGACAGCTCAGAAGAGGATGCAGAAGAAGAACAATGTGCTCTGCAGTCTCATATATTTGGTTAGGTTGGAATTGTTGAAATGAAAACAGGTTGTGGAGCTGAAGCATGCAGAGAAAAATGCTATCTGATGTCTTTTATCTTCATTTGATCTTACAGGCATTTTCCTCCTTGTCTCTGCTGTGTTCCAGCTGTGTTTGTCAATTTTTTTCCGTCCTCTGCCACGCGCCATACCAAGTATGATTTTATTGTCTCTACAAGTACTTTACAGAACAATTACGTGTTTATTAAACAAGTATCTCCAGCGTGGCCAGCCTTTGGCGAAGGGGAGGAGGGTTCTCTGCATCAGCCTTACGCTTGGCCAGCAAGTGGTATTTGAGACTTCACTTACTCCGGTGGTAACTCAATTCACATCTATAATGGCATGGAAAACCTGAACTTGCCATTCAAATGACCCTTTTCTTTATCGCTTTCTGCTCAAGGAGGTTTGTTTCTGCTAGCCATTTCCCAAAAATACTCAGGGACAGATGTACTGATATTTGTATCGCGTATTTGTTTCGCAACGTGTGCGTAAAAGCATGGCGAAGTATGTACAAACAGGCGGCACTGATGTAAAAGCGCAACCTGCCTGTCGCGGGGACTGAAAATGGCAAATTGCACTTTTCCGTGTCATGCATATGCATTCACGGGAGGGTGAAGGGGAAAGTGGGAGTTTCCCATAAAGAGATGGGAGGAGAAGCGTAAAGTGCGCCTAATTATGTATTCCGTGGTATGTACAACCGCCCGTGAAAGTGCGCCTGTATTTTGCGGTGAAAATTCTCTGCCTCCTGGTGAAATGGCAGCAGTAATCCGAGCAAGATGAAGATAGGCCAAGGTGACAAGCTGAAAATATTTTGCCACAGAGATCACACTTCTTCTGTTGAGTGAACACAAAATCATTAAGCATTACAGATTAAGCAGCCATGCAATATTATAGTTACTGGAAAAAAATCAAAGATGCATCGCATCTCCGACTCAGCGTTCACATTCCATTCCAGCAATTGTTAAACTCCTCACTACATTACAAATATTGGCATCAGGATAATTTCAAACAGTCATAGCATCAGCAGTGGGAATATCGCAGTCTGCACTCAGCCGTATCATAGCACAAGTAGGCTAATTAATGCTTTGCTACAGCGCAATTTACGGTATAGTGGGCGAAGAAAGGCGCTGATTACCCAATGAACTGCAGGTTTGGTAAATACGACGTAAGCTGAAGTTCATAGCGTGCACTTTCAGCAGGTTGGTCATGGCGCTGATAACGCTACATTCGCAAATGTATGTACATCTGGCCCTGAGCATCCCGGAATTTGCGTTAACTCAGTATTATTGCATAAACTTTGACAGTATTAGTGGAAATATAAGATTCTTTATGAATACAGCCATAAATGATTTACAGTTCACTGTGATTTAATTAAGTGACTGGCACTTAAAGTGTGGATGTGAGCAAGTTACCTTTTTTCATTTGAACTGTGGCCGAAAAGATTGACCCATACAAGAGTCAGATTCAGCTACATCCAGCGTCCACACGTCCATAAAGACGATTTAGGCTTTTGCCTAGGGCAGCACTTAGCAAGGGCAGACCTGCCAACCTTGAAGAAATTTTGAGTACAAACATTTTTTGCATGGGTGACATTGCATTATGTCAGTTGCCATCACATCACATAAATAGCCTAACTGTTACCTTTATCTTACGTTAATCAGCACCTGGCCTTTCTAAAACCTTTTAGTTTTCTAGCCATTCCACCACTTTGCTAACTGCCCCCAACTAATGGGAAGGATGGCAGGTGTGATAGGCTAGCCTATTGACACCAGTGCTGGGCAAGTTAATTGTATACAATTGTAATACAAATGTATATACATTATTGATTACTAGTTACTGTCATTTGAGAGTAATTAGTTATATTACAATATTACTGTCTCTGAATTGTAATGCTTAGACTACTTTTGCGTTACTTTTGAGTTACTTTCACCAAAATAAAAGCGGAAGTATTCTTGGCAGGTAGCTTTTGAATTTCACCACGGGGTCAACAAAGTCTCATCTTTATCCACTTTAATACATCATAATTTATTCATATTATTTTGTATTATTAATCTGACGCTGCAAAGTAACTAAAGCTATAAAATAAATAGTTAAGTAAAACGTACAATAGCCTACTTGACTCTGAATTGTGGTGGACTAAAAAGTAGCCCAATAAGTAGGATTAAATGAAAAATACCCAATTAAAACTGAATCAAAGTAGCCTACGGTAGGCTATAGTTACTTTCCACCGCTGATAAAATGTAATATTACGTGTAGCAAGACTAAACATTAATTCCCGACATGTTATCTGTCAGTTGCTCGGTCACATTGCTGTTGTCACTGACAGGACACACCGTGCATTCATGGACATCGGAAAAACATTTTTCCGAGTGAAAACGTCATCATTCACATCACTTCTTGTGGGAATAAGAGGTGGGAAACTCGGTTTTGCTAACCAAGTTTCCCAGTTGGTGTCACGTTGTTGACAACTGACGTTTGACGTAGGCGACTTTGGTTCAATGACAATAAACTGTTTATTGTGGACAAATTCCTCTGCCAAGAAACATGCACAGACATAACATGTTTCAAATTATTCATAAATAGGCCCATGTATAAAAAACAAACACCTTATCCGTGTCCTTTCCTGTTGGTTGTCCTGCAGATAAAACAAACAAACACGTTTCCACGTGCTGTTTCTATGCTCGTCTAAGAAAACAGCAGCAAATCTTTTGTTATAGTGGCCTCCATGTTTTCACACACATGATGCTCTGGGCTACACCCAACAGTTGGTGGCAGTCATGCAACAAGTTGCTATGCCAAACGCCAAAACAGAAGAAGAAGACGCATCCCGACTATATGAACGCTGGCAGTCGGAAAAACAACGTAATCATGGGGGCGGTCCCTGTTATTCCGAGGTGGCATAAACGCGCCAACAGATGTTGTCAGATAATGTCCCTGGTTCTGGCTCTGACCACAGAACAGTGACGGGACAGCTCGCTTCAAAGCAGTGTAAAAAAAAAAATAATGTCCGTGTCGCAAATTTATCCGTCTCTGCAGTCATTTTAACCACTGAATTATAACGCGTTACTCACATCACTGATAGATACTATGAACGTTTTTTTCTTATCATCCATTTATTTTTAATATCATTATTTTTCAGGGGGTGGGGAGTATTTGTTTATGGGACTGTGTTCCTTACCTGTTGCCCCTTGGCGACTGATGTTGATGTCTGTCTTGCAGAACGCGTGAGGAGGTTCTATATACTGTCTCTGTGAGGTAGCCTGGACATGTGGAAGCAAGGCCATCTCTCCCGATAAGAAATCGTTCCGAACCTTTTTTTAAGGCGGTTCAGCCATGGCATGCAAGCCTACAGTTATCCGGACAGCCTGGCTTGCTGAGGCACTGAATTGAATTAAATGCGCGAAGCATTTGGCTAGGAGGGGTAGGTTGGCGGAGGGTTGAAATGCAGCGCTTTGATTGGCCGAAAGCTTTTCACTCCACTGCTCAGCGGCAGAATCAACGTCATAGATGTAGATTGCATAGAAACTGAAACCGGCGAAATGCGAGATGCAACAAAATGCGTACCTAGAGAGCAGTGAATCGTACAAGCGTACTTAAGGGTCAAAAAGCGTGCCGAGTACAAAAAATGCGTACATGTTGGCAGGTCTGTTGGAGCGGCCAAAAAAATATTATTGATGATAAGCTAAATCGTGATGAAAAGTAAGCTTCATTTGCTCTCTGGTTTAGGTATTTGAAGCATATGAGAAAGTGGTGGAGAGATTTGCACTGTATTTAGTTTGAGGAGCTGTAATTGGATTATTTGGAAAACTATATAGTCATGACTCTGCTGTAAATAATTACCAGTTTATTGGAGTTATTATGCAGACCTATTTTGTTCGTTATTTATGCTTGCATATTGCGTCATGCATTCTTCATTATTGTTTACACTTTGAGCAAGCCGGCGTTGCACTATAGAGGGGTGGCATATTTGTTTTTCTCCTAGAGAGGCAGAAGTACATGCACTGGTCCTGGCTACATCAACCACAGATCCGACCCAACTTTAGAAAAATCTCAGTTGGAATTTCGATAGGCAACGTTTGCACTGACAGTACTACAGTACAGTACAGTAGGAGCAGCCAGCACAAGGCAAGTAATGCTAGCTTAGAAGCTAATGCTACTACTAACTGGCACCCACTCCTTCTGGTTACTGAAGGCATGTGCTGTTTTATTTAAAGGGGCATGTGGCATAAGGCAATATTAAAAGTATTACATTTAGAATGATAATAAAGACCTGACATAAACACTGAAAAGATCCTCCACACTCACCTCTACATTGACTCGCCAATAAGCCACAAATTGGGGTGCTGAGTTGAGTTATTTTGTTTGCTCCGTAGTAAAACTCTGGTGGTCTCTCAGCTAATTGAAACCTATAGCTTGAGCCGTTGGCTGAGAACATAGTGGCAGTATGACTGATCAGCAGTGGTAGTCCTCTGGGACTGTTCATGAGCAGGGAAAAAGGTGGTGCAGGTCCAGGGTTCATGCTAAATTAACCAGCAGCCATCTGCCCCACTCAGATGGTGCAAGTTTAGCTCATTCCCTCTCTGATTGCAGCAGGGCGCCCAGGCTTAAAGAGCATATGCTAAATCTGAGTCGGTATGAAACAAATTGTTTGGCAAGTTGCAACCGCGGGACATATTATAATGGATTGCTTTGTGAAATGGACTTTCAGAATAAAATCATCACTCAAAAGTGTTTTCAACCCCTTGAAGCAATTAAACAGTCATGCTCACCAAATCACCGATAAGATTGGTCTCTGAAATTGGAAACAGTTTGGAAATGGGCAGTAGGTAGAGATGTAATATCTTGATGAGAACAGGCTTTAGCTGTGAAAGGCATTAGCTGTTAACAAATGGCTGGCCTTCTTGTGGTCCAATCAGGTGTTTAAATTGAACATGTTAGTGTGCACGGGGGCAGACTTTGCCTTTTGTTTCCCCTTGAAGAGGACCTTGATCAGCCAGGCTTTAATAGATCTATTTTAGGATCAGGCTGAGTAGCAAATATAACACACAGCCGAGAGCAACAGCTTGAGAACTGCAATTGCAGGGCTCTATAGAAGGAAGAGCTGGAAAGCACAGGAAGTGAGAAAGAGGGGGACAACGTGCTAAATCACATTTAGACAATAGTCTAGCCTGTCGAACACCCCGACAGGCTAGACTACTGTCTAAATTTTGAGTTTTGGAGTGAGCACTGACCAACAGCACAAGGTATCAAAAGAAACTAGGTAATCAATATAATGAGAAAAATCCATGAGAAGTTCAGACAGCCGAAAATGATAATGTGTATTGCTGGTCAACATTGGGTAGAGTGCGTTCATACAAGCAATACTTTTTACGAATATTTTCCTTGACCTTCCCTGAGTGACTCGGGGAAAAAAGCATGATCCTCCCTCCATCATAAATAACCATATTTTATTCACACAAACGGCATATAAGAGAAAATAAAAGGCAAAGGCTGACCTTTTCCAACCATTACATTTAACAGTGAATGGGGAAAAAATTAAACTACCAGTCTAACATACTGTGCGATCTCCTTAAGTCAGTCCCTCCAGGATTTCGCAATCGCGCCAATTCACGCAAATTCAACCAATCACTGTGACTTTGGTGCGACTCGCAATTTTGACCAATCACCTCAACTTTTCCGCAAATTTGACCAATAACTGGAGTTTCCCGCGACTTCAACCAATCCCAGCAGTCCCACGTGCCAGACTTTACGTCAGTATAATGTGACTCTGAGTGCCAATGACCAAGCGGGAGTGAGAGAGAGCTTGTTTCCGATATGAAGACGAGACTCGAACATCTCACATTTACCAACAAAACGTACAGTGAAAGAACGTGAAAAACATTTCAGACCTTCCTGCATTACGTATATATACATTTTAACATCAATGTAAACTGTAACGTTTTTTCACTCTATAGTCAGCAGCTGCTGTTTCAATCCTGTCAGCTGTCTGCAGTGGGCGGGGCTGCTGCTGCTCATACAGTTCCCCCCGCTACTAACGCGCACACACAAACACACACACAAACAAACATGGTGGATGCAGGAAAAAACGGAGATGAGACGTACACAATGACCTAAATTGATGACAGCTACTCTTGTTATTGTAAGTGCAATGATAAGTTAATGTCAAATTTATCAAACTGTATGAATGTGAGTCCCAGCCCCAGTTAGGAAACTAACAATGTAAAGATCAACAAGCCACTGACACATATGTTCAAATTTGATTAATTCAATAAATTACTATTTTGTTGTCTTAAATCCACCAGCCATTTTCATATTATACCAACATTTGCAGCATCCTGAGCCTTTCTTGTAAGGTTACTAGGAAAACCAGAGTAGTTTTATTTTCCCCAAAACAAGTTTCTTTTTTATTTTTAAAGAATTACACAAAAAAAAATTCAACTTTTTTTGCAACTTTCACTGTCTCCCGCAACTTCATTACAACAAACCCACACATTTACCACACATAGACTATTGTGTGGCGGTGCGCTTCACTATCAACACCGGCGGCCGCACATTGCGTTTCGTTATTTTTTTTTAAATGCTATTTAAAACACGTTCTTCTGCATTTCCTTTCCCTGCTCTCCTCCATCTCTCTGTCACTTGTGTCTTGCTCACATACACACACACACACACACACACACACACACACACACACACACACACACATACACACACACCTCCTCCCACCGTTCAGTGTTTGGTGCTTTAAGCCCCCAACGTCGCCTTCCAGGCAGCGCGGCAATGGTTATGTTTAGGGTTAATGTCAGTACCCGATCCGTTCCACCTGCACAATCCGTTCTGCGCATGCGCAAAATGTTCACGCATGCGCAGATGATAATACTGTTTTACGACCTGCCCGATCTGTTCCACGCTAGCCTCCACCGGGAAGCTAACGTCAGTTTAGCTAACAGCTAATTCGGCTAACTGCTAGCCGACAAATAATGCATGCGCAGAACGGATCGTGCAGGAAGAACGGACAGCTAGATTCAGTCTAAAATAACGTTAAGTCAAACATAATGGGAAAAGCAGGCTACAGCAAAATTAAGACTTTACAGTAATAACAATAAAGACAAGTATTGAGTGATTGTATTTTAAATGAGCACAAGTAAAGTAGAACTGACATAACAGCTGTTATATATGTTTACGTTTGTTTTGAAGTTTTATTTTGAGGGTCTTTTAAATGCTGTCTCAGCTAGCTGTTAGCCGAATTAGCTGTTAGCTAAACTACGGTTAGCTTAATTGTGGAGGCTGGCGGCAGACCGCTACAATCAGCTAGCGGTTAGCCAAATTAACTGTTAGCTAAAGTAACGTTAGCTTCCCAGTGGAGGCTAAAGGCAGACCGCTATAATCACCTAGCGGTCCGCCCGAATTAGCTATTAGCTAAACTAACGTTAGCTTCCCGGTGGAGGCTAGTGTGGGAACAGATCGGGTAGTGTCGTAAATCCTCGTACCACAGCGCATGCGCAAACATCTTGCGCATGCGCAGAACGGATTGTGCAGGTGGAACGGATCGGGTACTGACAGTTAAGGTGAGGGTTAGCTGCCTGTAAGGCGACGTTGGAGGCTTAAAACACCATCGAGGCCACCGTGCACACAGCGTCTGTCTCCATAAAGAAGAGAAGACGGCTGGCGAAATTCACAAGTTCACGAAAGGTTTGTATCTATCTTGTGAACACCTTTACACAATCACACATTCACAATCACCGACCCGACTCTTACCCCAGTCACATTAGCTACAAAAGAGAGAGACATGCACTTGCTTGTGGGCACTCCTGGGCGTGCCTAGCCTACTCCCATTGAAAATGAATGGCAGCCTGTCGCTTTGTCTCCGTCTCTTGTAGCTAATGTGACTGCGATGGTGTCTGCTTTAGAAAGTTAACTAGTCGCAAGTTTGCGGTAAAATGCAGTTGGGTTGTCGAGGTCAAAACACTATATAGCAGCTGTGAATCAAATAAACGTATTATAAATAATGTTATGTCATTTTTTTACTCTTACACTGAATGTTTGCTACTTCAATCCAGATGAGTATTGAAAAGTATTTTCCGCGACTGAAAAAGGCACGTGTTGAGGATGAGGACCAGCCTGAACTGGAGGGATCAGTCTGAAACAGAGCTGATTAGTCCGACCACTGTAATTAGTTAGGTTATTAATTTGTTTACAATATATTCAGGCTTCAACCAGTGAAAGACAGGGTCAGGGAGAGAAAGAGATGGATTTGTTAGGCATTCAAGTAGGAGAGAAGGACAGCATCCAACAGCATGTCTGAAAAAAGTATCTCCCCCCCACCCCCCCGTGACACGGGGCGACACCCCCCCTGCGACAAATTGCTTTCTAATCTGTGGGAAACACCGACATCGCAACTTTTATTGCAATTTTTTACAAAAGCTCCCGCTGAATCAGGCATTTTGGACCGCAACAATCTCCAAGTAGTAGTAGTTTAGCTCCACTGTTAAGTACTGCCAATGTTAACCATGTCAATTCCAGCTCTGAAATAAAAATAAGACGCTATTAGTACAGATAATGCAACAAGAAAACCGCACAGAGGGAGTGAGAGCTATTACCAAACAAACAGCTAATTTCTTAGGCAAAACACAAATTCTCCTCACAAATAATCGCATTACCGAAAGAAAACTGTGTCCACTTCAGTAGAATATGGATGCATGCAGCCATCCCTCCTATCTCACAAGCATCATTTAATAAGCCTGCACAGTGGCGCCGGCAGGATTATATTTTATAGTGTCCACAGGAACCGCCCACCGCAAAGTAAAAGGTACCCACGCACGCACATACATACGTAAGCTACTCAGCAAGCGAGTGAGCAAGAGAGAGATGACAAATTAATGTTTTTTGCACGAACGTTACCGATACAACACCACCATGAAACTTTGATAAGCCTACCGCACACATTTTAAAGTGGGTTCACACAATCATTGATGCTCTAATAAAGTAGCTCATATTTGCATCATCATCATGCAAAAGGCCAAATACACAACACTCAGCCAGGAGCAAGCCAAACCGGTAGACCAATGACACACAGACAAATTCCTACAGATTGTATTGACATCAACAACCCCTTGGTTAATCCGCTGATCGGGCAGGTCAGGTCATGTAAATCAACATTCTGATTAATAGCAGATGGGTTGAGAGTGGGTGAAATAATACATAATTAATGAAAAAAATATGAATTACATTATTTAAAATGTGAACAGAGCAGAGAGCACAGCTGCTGTGTGTCCCCATTAAGAGAGACGCTGTGCACATTTAGCCACGCAGCAACTTCATTTATTATTTCAGAAGCTTAAACGCATTGCAACGTTTAGAATTAGGCTACTGAAAGCAGCCTCTCTAGTCATTACATTTAATTGTTAAAGAAACACCCGTACATCAATACAATACATAATTAAAAATAGCCTACATGGACTGGTAAGAGGGGAGTAAAAATAATTAATTTGGGTGGCTGTGGGTGGATAATTTGCGTGTGAAAGCAGATTCAGATGCATGGCCAATCCACTGAGGAGCGAACCGGTGAACTTTTGGGTCAGTGTTCTCAGCTAAAAATAAACCAATCTTCCGTGTGCTGTATAACTTTGGATTCAACGATCCATTTATTCACAGTTCTGTATTACCACATGCTCACTGTAATGTCGGAGACAAAAGTGAAGTTCTATATTAAAAGGTCCCATGGCACGCTGCCTATGGTCCCCCAGTGGCTAGAAACGGCGATAGGTGTCTTTGAGAAAATGAAAGCTCAGATGGGACGATCTTGCTCCTTATGAGGTCATAATGAGGTCATAAGGAGCAAGGTTACCTCCCCTCTCTCTGCTTCGCCCGCCAGAGAATTTGGCCCACCCATGAGAGAGAGACTTCATGGCTTTTAAATGAGCAAAGTGGCAGTTGGTCAAGGCCACACCCCCACCCTCCACCTTGCTCCCCCCTCTCTCCACCTCAATAGCTACAGACACAGAAATGACACATACTAAAGAAAGCTCATTGTGGGACTGGCTCTATTGGCTGTTATTCTGCACCAAGGCTGAATTTCAGGAAAGAGACTTCAGATACAGTATTAGGGGACCACTAAGGTCTATATAAAAGCATTCAAAGAGCACCATGTCATGGGACCTTTAACTGGTTCAAAACCACTCTAAACATACCAAGTTTAGTGAGTCCTGTTATGTACAGGGGGTAAAACATGTATTTTGCAACAATACAAATATAAAATACATACATTTAATTGATGTCTATTGCCAAAATAAAGAACTTATTAGACAATTATTTATTTTTTATTAATTATATTTTGCCTCCCCCGTTTTGAACCAACTCCCATCTTTCAATGAACAAATCTAACGAACAGTCCCTAAAAACTTGGTAGCATATGTATAATTGGACTGTTATACTGTTGTAATGGTGATACTGGGATCTTCCAGTGGTTTGCGCAGCTTTAATCATGACACAAGTCAAATAATATATTATAACCTAAATCTCAACATTTACTATGAAAATGAACACCATGGCTGCTAATTTCCACTATCCTTCTCTTGTATTTTACTGAGAAAGAACAATACGGAATTTCCTAGAATACACAGTGGCACTTCTTTAGATTAATCATGCCCTCTTAGCAAATACTAAGCATGCTAAACTCCATAAAGTTCTCTTGTATTTTCTCATAAAAATATTCCACATTTGGATAATGACTTGAGCCAGCTGACTGCTCAAACCTCAGTGTTAGTTCTTAGCTCTCTTTGCTTCTCTGTTCTGTATCTGTTTTTTTGGAACAATCACATATGATTCCAATTGCTATGAGCTGAAGTGACCACTTGACTACCACTATTTACTTTATTCATCAAAACCAAGGTAAACCAAGATTGGTAGGAGATGACATCACTCTCTTATTAAGGTATTTAGCAACTGAAAGATTACAAGGGTAGTTCTTTCCAAAAAATGGCAGAAACATGCAAAAATATATCCATGACGTTCCATTTTTTCTCCATTGCAGCTGGAAATTCCGCCGCATGTCACTCTTTTCGGGCTGGATATCCGTTACCTTCCGCTTTCTTTGTGTTGTAATTTTACACTATGAGGACTATGGTTAACTGCTCCTCAGGGTAAATCCAGACAGCTAGCTAGACTATCTGTCCAATGTGAGTTTACTGTTGCATGACTAAAACAACCTTTGAACGTACACGTTCCACCAAAACATGTTCCTTCCCGAAGCTATTTTGCAGAGGCACCATGGCTCCTTCCGACACTTAGCACCACCCAAGACAATTGTGATTGGTTTAAAGAAATGGCAATTAACCAGAGCATGTTTTTCTCCCATCCCAGAATGCTGTGTGGACTAGCCAGACCCTCCTCCGCAGCGCGGTGGAGGAGGGTCTGGCAATGTGAGACTACAAAATATTAGACTTAACCAGTTGTAAATGCAGGTACAATGACAGTATGAGATAGGCTTACACAATACATAATCTTTGGTTTGTCATATCATGTTGTTGTAAAGAAACAAATTTAGTACAGCATTATAGCTATAGTGCGTAGTTTCTGTCGCCCCCATGAGGAATTCTAAGTAATGACATCAAAACTGTCAGCGCGGTTTAATGTACTGTAGAGCATGTGTACAATGTGTTTGTTGCACATTTAAAAGACAAATTGCTCTCAACATGAATACATCCAGCCTCTCTGAGGAGCTGTCCTCACCAGGAGAAACACTTCGTTAATATACTGTATGTTGCTCAGCCTGAAACTATCTTCAGGGCCTGTTTGAACAAGACACACACCAGACGCAGAGCAGACATGAAGTATAATGGACGGTTCTTTTGACAGCCATGGTAATGGATGGGAATGAAAACAGCTGTTGTAGCACTGCATGGAGTTTAAGTGAGTTCATGTTTTCCTTCCTGTACTTTGATTAAATTTTACATATTGTCACCAAACCTAGCAGAAACAAATGTTGTAATTCAATCTAAGGAAAGGGATACAATTTAAAAGAAGGCAATTTTCAGATTTGAAGAGCTGAGCCCCTGGTTCTGGTTCTTCTATGGCTTAGATCAGCATGAAACTCTCTAAGTTGAATCATAAGTCCATGAGATTTACAACTGTGTTAGAAAATATCTGCTTCTTGTGGTATACATAAAAAATCTGGGGGAAGAAGTTAATTACGATACCCAAATTGCGAAAAGACAAAGAAAAAGAAACAGAAAACATATTGTATACATATTTTGCAGGCAGCAGAATGTAAAATATACATCAGCGCTTTAGTAGTGTTTTAATATCCATCACCATATTCTTTGTATCACATACAGTACGTTTAACGATCACTAAAGTCTTTTCTCATTATTCGGATCATTCAAGTCAATTTGTCCTTACATGGAAAGGGGAGTCACAGACAAAAGTAAAACTGAAGAAAAGCTGACCATTCCCTCACATCAAAAACAGGTAGTATTTGTCTCTTGTTGCACTGTATAGAACATACAGACTCAAGCTCTGTCCAATAAACTGACTTGTAGCTGTAACACAGACAGCAACAAAGATTGGATCATCTTGAAAAGGCTCAGTTAGTCTGTCAAATCCTTTCAATATCACTCTGTCCAATCAAGGGTCTTCCCTGTCATCTTTAGTTCAATCTCACATTGCTGCACTTGTCAAAATAGTAAAGAAGTCAAAAAGTCACACTGCAAATTTTCCTTCAGATTAAAATAAACATATGCTACAACATAACTCAGAAAATAGAATTCAGAATGGCTGATCCCAATGGGAATATATTTTCTTCTAAGCTCTTGTCTACTTTACATGATTCAAAATATAATATTATCCTCTCTGGCAAGAAATGAGATGACAAGTGGATGTATTTTACGTCTGCTGGTGTTGAAAATAACATTAGGTAAAGTACACAGCCCAAGTAAGAATGATTAATAAAACAAGGGAAATGACAGCATATACATACAGGCATATTTATTTTATTTTTTTCTGCTAGAGTCTGAACAGAACATGGCAGAGCTAATATAGCTCTAAAACTTTGAGTGTGTATAATGTCACACTTATGCAAAGTTATTGCTGAGCTAAAGACCAACAATAATGTTTCTGACGTCAACCAAACCCTAACCCTTGATATAAAAAGCAGTTGGCCCATGAACTAGTGGCTGCCTGCTGTCTGGTATTCGAATGTCTGGTTGTCTGTCACTGTCAGGTATCAAGGTAAACCTGGGATGGTTTTTCACTCAGCAGAACAGATGCAGAGGCTGCAGCACCTGTTTCCTTTAGCTGCTGAATAAAGATAAAGTGTAGGAAGATTAAAGAGTTGATGTCTGATGTTCCAGCCCCTTATATGACAATTATTTCCCTGTGCAATAAAGAGAATTAGGTAGCAATCATCTCTTTGTATTCCTCTAGTTTAAGATAACTACAGTCAGTGCCCCTTATTACCCAGGCCTGTGCCAGAATCAGACTCGAGAATAATTCCTCTGGATGATTTTACCTTTCAACCTTAAAGGAGCTGAATGTTTGAAACTCAAAAGATAGATTTGGGGTTCAGTATTAAACCTAACCTGTAATTTATTCAATCACATAAAGCACTTTATTCTAGGCTGTTCTCATGAACCAATTGTACATATAGCTATGAAAAGTAATGCTCTGTAATTCATATTTATTCCACATATTTATTACTGTATGCCCCACATTCACTGCCGCAAAGATCTGAGCAGGGAGGAGGTCGAGGTGGATGGACGGGTCCTGAAAAACACAGAGCTTTCAAGCGGGGGAGCAGAGTTTGTGTCCTGGGAGATGTTTAGGGGGAAAACACAAGACTTTAACCCAGGAAACCCAGGTGTTTGTGTCTAGGGAGTACCACTTAAAGGTGCAATTTGTAATACTGAAAGCTAGTGTTTGAAATACTTACTGCAGTACAATTTCAAAATACTGGAGAGAGTCGTCTCCCCCGCCACCTCCAGCCCAGACTCGAAGTTCACGGAGGTTGCCAGGCTGAGACCGCAGCATCCTCAACAATGTTGCTTGACGCTTGTCTCACATAGCCAGACATTACTTCACAGCACAGCGGAGTAACGTTAGCTAACGTTAGATGCTGGCTATAATGACAGTCATAGAAGCCCGTGCTCACACAGAGCTCTGTACCCAACTGACAGACACACTTTTTCGTCACAGAATTACGGTAGGAACTGCACATGGTCTGGGAGTGTGAACAGGTGCATGAGTTTTGGAATAAAACAACATCAATAATATCTGATGTGATAGGATGTCGAATTCCTACTGACCCGATTGTTTTCTTACTTAATGACGACAAGGTGTGATTTCTGTTTTGTTTTCTTGTATTTTGGTTTGTTTTGTTTTCCTCTAGACCGTGGGGGGTGGGTGAGGATTTTGGTTCCGTTCGATTGTGTTTGTTTGTTCAATATGTTGTGTTAAAAAAATACAAAATAAATAAAAAATGTATCATAAAAAAAAATGAATTATGGTAGGAACCACTAAAAACAACAACCTCGCTGTCCTCTCCACCCGACGAACAGACACACTTCCTAGGCTTAGAATTACGGTAGGAACTGCTAAAAATGAGAGTACCTTACCGTTCTCTCCACCTGACTGAACACACTTTATTGGCTTAGAATTACGGAAACTCACGGTCATATCTTCCCAATTTACAGCCTCCTTCTCTTGGCTTAAAATAACTCACCATTGTCGGCTCTTTAGTTAATAGGTATTTTACTGTTAAAAGACAATGAAATGATGATTTATAATGTTTACTCATTATTAGTAATGTTATAATTAATGTTATTTTATCATTAGTTAAGTGTCATATACAATAATAAGTTCATAACTTCAGATAGTTTGGTAATACTTTGTCAGTGGTTAATAATTGTTTTGTAAACTGTCTATAAATATTATTTGAATGGCTATTATAATGTTGCAACTAATCCTTATAATAATAAGGTAATGATTAATAAATGGTTTATAAATCATCAAGTAACATTAATTTGGCCCCATTAGATCTTTATTTGGTGATCTATAAAAGAGATGATTATTTTATTATTTGAGCACTGATAATAGCTCTAAATAATGTTTATAGATGCTTTACAAAGTCTTTATCAACCATTAACAAGGTATTATTTTCATCAGATGCAACTTTACACCAGACATCCAAATTATGTTTACTGACGGTTCACAAACGATTTCTTAATCATTTACACAAAGTTAATATATAAAATGTTTTGATGTGAAACAATAAACTTTTAAAATAACAAATTAAAGCATAACTAATAATTAGTAAACATGATTAATTATGATTTTGTTGTTAGTTAACAGTAAAATAATTATTAATTTAAGTTTAATTAACTATCAATTTACCATTTATTAGCGATGGTTATTATAAAGTGTTACCGACCAACATACAGTGTAACCAATCAGAGAGCCAAAGGAGGTGGAGGAGAGTTATACTCAGTAAACATAATACAACTTTGTTTTTGCCACATGGCATCGTTTTGTCATTGATTACATGCCACTTAGCAACACAGTAATACAACAGAGACCTTATTTCTTGATATTGATTGATTTCAATATTGATCGATATAACACCAAAGATTCTTTGATACCTTAGAATAATGTTTCCAAAATTGTTTCAGTGGTTCTAACTCGTTCGAATGAAACATAAGAATAATGGTAATGGTAACAGTAATGAACAATTCCGCTTCCAACCTGCAGGGAGACCGCAGAGGAAAAGTGCTTTGCTGTAGCTTTAAGGTTAGCCTACTATAAAGGTGCTGGTTGACAAGTAGCTAATGCTAATGCTTGGTCTATAACGTTAGCTAATTCTTGGTGGGTAACATAAGATTACAACTTTGTTTAACACGCTCAGTTATTTTTAGTATGATTGTTTTGATCACGGTTAACAACTCTGGGCTAACCCACAAATTCATCAGTAACGTTAACTGTATAGATAGACGACTAATCTAATGGTAATTTAGCCAGCTAGCACACCCCTGTCTGTCTGCCTCACTCTCCCGGCGCTGCAAGGCTTCAGTCGGGATGAGAGCTGACAACAGCCCCGGCCCGGGGACACATCCATGGTCAGCCCCCAGCCAGCTAGCAGCCAGCCACTATCATTACAGCAATCCAAATCCGGTCAGCACTTAACCCCGGTGCTAAGGAGGCTAACGGCAGTTTACTGAACCGTCGGGAAACATACCAAGTCAGAACAGCATTCGTAACGTTACACCTCCGTTAGCGTTATTGGTGTTTATGACAAAAATCTCCACCCCTCCCCCTTTGCTTTGAGCCTTCTTTATAGTTAGCAAAATGTATCCAACAACGGGCGATAAGGCATCAAAACGACTAATACTAATAGTAATTTAAAGATGTGGGAGCATTGGATCTGGACAGGAAGGATAACTCTGGGAGTTGGAAGGGGTGTGTCGCGATTCTGCCTTCTCACAGGTTCGTAGATCTGAGTGTGGCGATTTCGGTTTCATATCGCATTGCTACAGCCCTAGATACCAGACACCATAACGCCTGTAGAAAAACTTGCACAGACAGTTCTGATCCAAACACGCATGTGTGAAATTACATGCTATGTGTGCACCAGCGCCCACAGAATGCATAGTATAATTTAGGCTTCAATCAGCATTGTGTGAACTCATTTGGCAGGGGCTTGAATGTTTGACGTGTGTGTATGTGTAAAAGTTCCGCTCTAGCTTTTAATGTTTGTCATTTTCAGTTTGCCTATTGTTGAATTAACTTTTAGCTATATATAGCTCCCCTATGATTATGCATCACCAGATTACATCCTGGCTGAGTTCAAATTCTATAGACTGTGTGCCAGACATGTTAAAATGCTCTGAAAAGTGACGCATGCCTTTGTTGCGGTAGACCCGGGTTCGATTCCCACTGCGATACATCAACCAATGTGTCCCTGAGCAAGACACTTAACCCCTAGTTGCTCCAGAGGCGTGCGACCTCTGTCATATGTAGCAATTGTAAGTCGCTTTGGATAAAAGCGTCAGCTAAATGACATGTAATGTAATGTAAAAGAGTAAGCCAGGGTTCGTACACCTTTTCCAAGGTCAAATTCAAGCACTTTCAACGTCCATTTTAAAACTTTTTCCAGCACCTTACACCACCGTAAAATATATACCAATACATAGTCAAAATTATGATTTAGTGTTTTTGTCACATTAAAAGACATAATGCTAACACCCAAAATTGTGTTTCGTAATAGCAGAAGGATTAGATATTTAAGCAAAACACAAGTTTTATTTTTCAAAATGTGGACTTTGCTTGCTATCTAAACTCCCTGAGTCAATGTAAAAACAATTACCCCAAACAAAATCATTCAACAGGTTCACTTCACTAACCCTGAGTTATCACCCTCTCTTCATGGTTCATAACGTAACATACAGCAAGACAGCAATGGTGAGGAGCACTGAGTGGGAGGATTTGAGCCAAATGACATGCAGCTGGGTCATTCTGTGTCAAAATCCAGAAAACAGTTGGTGCACCCTCTTAGATTTTGCTCAAAGTCTTATGCTACCCTTAATGTCAGTCTTTTCACACTTTCTTCCAAATCTAGGGCATGCTGTACAAACTTGTAATGGTTAAGTCATATTGACATGTTTGTCTTCCACCCTACAAAGTTTGGGCTGCCTCTGAATTAATGTCCAAATATTGCTTCCCAGATAATGTGATTCTCAGGCTGTAAAACTGAAGTAATTTCAAGGGCTAAAAATATGAAGACATAGGATTTGAACAGAAATATTTTACAGGCCTTGGTTTTGGGACACATTCTTGATATAGACAAGGTTTGAACAAATTCTGAGGCAATGCAACAACAACCTTTATACCATGGTCTGGGTGAATACTCGATTCTGATTGGCTGCAGGGTGTCCAAAAAAAGTGATGTAGGACACCTACTAAAGGAGTTCTGGTGAAACTGACCGTTTACTGTTCTAATTGAATGCGCTACATTAAATAAAAAAGGAAATGTGGATCCGTTATTTCCAACTCGTCCTTTGAATATTTTCAATTCAATTTTATTTATAGTATCAAATCATAAGAGTTATCTCAAGACACTTTACAGATAGAGTAGGTCTAGACCACACTCTATAAATTCCAAAACCCCAACAATTACAGTAATTCCCTCAAGAGCAAGCATTAGCAGTGGCTATTGCGACAGTGGTAAGGAAAAACTCCCTTTTAGGAAGAAACCTCGGCAGACCCAGACTCTTGGTAGGCGGTGTCTGACAGGGCCGGTTGGGGGTGTGATGAACAGTGGCAAATAATAGTCACATTAAAGATAATGGAACAGTGACTTCAAAGGTCATTGTGGAAGTTCATGTCACATGTGTCATACTGAGTAGTGCAGTCTCCTATACCGGATCCTGACTACTCTGTGCTTATGAACATCAAAGCAGGGCGTTGCGGGATGTAACGTAGCGCTGCACCACAGGATGGCGCTAACACATAACCTGCAAGAAGTAAGTTATACTACCCCTCTGGACTGACTTTGTTTCACAGACAATAAGGTTATCTCACATCCCTTTCACTGTTCAGGTCGCTCGCTACTTCAGGCTGAGCCGCTGCGGCCGACATCGCGGATGAAATTGTTCGTAAAAGTCGTTATATTGTTTTGGGGACAATGACATGGCTGGATAGCTAGCTTGTCTTGTTGTTCAACATACTGTCAAATTATTTTTCTGATTGCCAACTGTACACAATGTTATTGACTTTGGATCTTGCTAGCATAGTGTTAGCTTTCTGGCTCATAGCTAAACAGGGTTCTATCAGCTGAGCGGACTATAAATATCTCCGGTTGCTAAGGGAGGCAAGTCAACAACGTTTGCATTGCATAAGAACCTAATGGATGGGAATGATTGTTCCAGGTATTAGTTAAACTGTCAGGCGTAACTAGATAAACAGAGTTATTGTTGGGATGAACTTTAGATTTCGATTGTAAAACAAATTAAAATATGAACTAATGTTTTATAAATATGTTATTTTGCAAGTGACCATGGTATAAGCGGATTAATGCCCTTCGAGGTGTCCATTGTCAGGTATTAATGGACACCTTGTCGGGCATTAACCCTCACCCCCAATTTCCACCGGCTGCGTAGCGGCTGTGGATCTGCTCCGGAACCGCAGCAGAGTCATTAGGTTTCCATTAAAGTCAATGTGTGTATTTCCACTGCAATGGCTGCGTTCTGACTCCGGCACAGCTCCGGGGATACGCAGTCCTCCGAAGCAGATAGCCAGAGCATCTATTTTTGCTGGACGCCGGAGATATCTACAGCAATTCAGCACACGGCAGATAGTGCGGGACAGGAAGTCGAGCACAGAAACAAAATAAACATCTGGTTTGTTTTCAAAATAAAATACACTGTGCTCACGGTGGATCATATTTCCCTGCACTACACCTTGAAAACACAGCACAGAGTTGTTTCCCCTCTACTCCTCTGGTTGGAAACAAACTGTTGTTGGTTTTGTGGTTCTATTCTATGTGAATTCGCGAGATCTTGTGGGTCCTCGTGACTACAGCTGTCAGTCATGGCCATAGGCGTGCCGCAATAAATCCGGACCTGGTGGGTATTGATGGATGGCGGAGCACGCAGCCGACACGCAGCGGAGTCAGTCCGCAGACATTCTGCCGAATTACAAATCCCACTATAGCCACGCCAAGGCCCGCCCTTCAATAGCATTTATTAGCCAGGTGTCCATGATGCTTATGCAAGGTAATGTAAACCCAATTGTACAGGTCCTATCCCCTGACCAATCGGCAATCCTAACCTTAACCACTCAAGGTGAAATGCCTTACACCAACCGATCGCGCTGCTTCCTAGGGCGGTTCTTGGCATGGTGGCAGATCATAGTCACACATGCACAAGCGAGCAGGTTTAATTTTAGGCTCTCCAACATTTTATTTCTCCATTTAATAAACAAACTATTCAGTCAGATAGGTATTTGTTGTGAAAGAAATACCGTTACAATTTCAAGCATTTTATCCAAAATTCAAGCACTTGTCAAACTTTTAAAACACAACATCAAAATTCAAGCATTTTCAGGAATTTTAAGCACCCGTACGAACCCTGGTAAGCTAACTGTAACAAATGCCAACATTGCTAATGCTGCAAGTATGTGTTGTGTACAGTGTCTGTAACAAGGACAGTATGCCATATATCCGAGATGTTTGGATCTTCTGAGTAAAGCAGCTGCTGTGTTTTCTGCACTTGATGGATACTTGGAGGCGACAGGCACAGAGGGTGGGAAATGTCATAAAATATGGACGCTTGGGCAGTGGCTAAGGCTAAGTAGGGGACCAACAGCATTTGTTTTGGCCCTTGTTTTGGCCCCTTAATCCAGCAATGCTTACATTTGAATGATGTACTGTGCTCTAAAATGTAACAATTATATGCATCAGTGTAAGAAATAGGGATGTACAAATTGGATATGTTGGACTGGTAACGGTTCTGATATTGACAATTAAGCGCATCAGGTATCTGCCATGAAATTTGCAAGCCACATTAAAACACAGTTATTGCGTTTAGTTTTATAAAGTGATGCATACAGATTTTAAATATGGGTAATGAGCACCGATACTGGATCAGTACTTTGTATCTGCAGATACCCAGACTCGGAATTGATATCAGGAGAGAAAAAGTTGGATTGGTGCATCTCTAGTAAAACTAAAAGTTTAGAAAAATATGTTTTGTCTTCCCCTATTTGCTTTAACCCCTTAACGCAGACTGTCGCTAATTTGCATCAAACCCCTTCCATTCCGACTGCAGGCGAGATAGCGTGTGTATTCCCCCCAGTGCCAGTTTGTTTACATGCGATACATACCTAGGAACCTTTTGGATGCACTGGTTTCTCGTAGGACCGGTCGGAGTGGGAGATACATCCTGTTCACGGAAGCGAAATTAACCCTAAACCTAATCCTACCCCTAAACCTAACCCTACCCCTAAAGAAACTACTGTCAATGTTAGGGAGTAGGAGAGTGTTTTCTTTCTTGCCGTTGTCAAGATCCATGTATTTATCATTTACAGTTTAGAAGTTCTAACAACTTTGTGACATGAATGAAATCTACTATGTGTTTTATTAATTTTACCATTTTGTAAAAGAATTTTACCATAATGCCTAATGCTAATTTGCATCATACCTAAATTTATATCTATTCCCTATGCTATAGACAAATTAACAATCTCAATTTAATTTAGCATCAGCTTGGAGCCAGAAACACACATAATATTTTGTTTATATAATTGTGAATAAATTCAGGCGTCAAGAGGTTAATTTCTGAAATAATTAACAAAATTATCTTTGAGAAAAAGACACCATTATCTCTTTTAAATCCACTGCAGTGATAAACAGGGAAAAGTGCTTAAACAATCTGTCCACATTAGTGTCTTAATGGACTGTCTACCGCATATTCATTTTCCATCCTATTTACAACTCTGCAAACATTACAGTTCTCACTGTTACAGTTAATAAAACATTTCTTCTTTACACTATTCACTTTGAAAAGACTTTAATCACACAGATCTAAGAGTAATGGACTCTTAACTCACTTAACAGTTATTTGCATATTATGTGAAAGACCAAAATGACTTAAAGTGGAACTATTTTTTACTATGCTTTTCCGTATTTTCTGTCATATCTATAATGTTATAATGTCGGATATTTGAAATAATGAGGTAAACGTGTTTCAGAGAAATCCCTGTGAACAATCAGATTTTCAACTGTTCTGAATGCTCCGGTTTCAACAGTTTTTCTACTGCTCCAGGGAGGAACTACTGGATTGTTTTTTAAGCTAGGGTTAACATTGTACCATGTAGCTGCATGCTAACAACAGTAAAAAATGTAATCTTGGCTGCGAATATTGTTAAACTGTCCCCAGTTACGGGTCAGATTACTCCTGAAACATTTCCAGTTATGTAGTATTTGGTTTAAAAGCCTTTATCTGTGATTTTTGACGGTGAAAAGTGCTGCTATATTCTGTTATTGTTCATTGGTAACTGGTAGCTGCATGCTAATGCCAGATAGCTGTAATCTTGGCAGCCAGTGTTGGTCATTTCTCCCCAATTTCAGGTCACATTACTGCCGGAACATGTCCCGTTGTGTAGTAATTTGTTTAGACGTCTTTATCCGATTTTTAATGGTAGAAAGTGCTGCTCCATTCCATTCCAATCTTACGTTTGCCTACTGCTAAATATTAAGTAGCTGCATGCTAACGCCAGATAGGTGTAATCTTGGCTGCCAATGTTGGTTTTTTCTCCCCAATTTCAGGTCACATTACAGGCGCTGACCAATCAGAGCAGACTGGGCTTTTTCAGGAAGGGGGCTTGAAGAGACAGGCGCTCCAACAGAGGGTGAATACAGGTGCAGCAGCCATGGGCTATTATAGAAGAATTATGTGTTTTTTGAACATTAAAGCATGTAAACATGTTCTGGTAGAATCACAAAATACAATTATGAACCTGAAAGTGCTATATAATAATAATAATAATAATAATAATAATAATAGGTACACTTTAAGAACAGAAGAATCAATTTTACAGTGTGCTGCAAAATAAGGATATATTTTCTCATAGCTGCACAGTGCTGAATACACAACAACAATATGCAGACCCCTGGATGACGACACCTCTTCCTTTATGGGAGCTGTTGAATATTTCATCACATCTTCAGAGTCAGACTGCACATTTTTCAGCAAGTTGGGAGGTGTACAACGCTGGAGGTCAGGGAGAGGGAATGGCAAGAGAACAGAATTAAGAGAGGCAAAGATGAAAAAAAAGAGCTCCAAATAGAGGCAATGGTGGATGCGTTCTCCAGCAGCATCAGCATCAGCATCCCCTGCCTCCCCTCTCTATCCCGACTGCCTGGCTGCCCGCAATGCCTGCTGCGGTCCCATTCTCTTCTCCACAGGCTCACAGAGCTGGTTTTGCCTGATAGGATGATTTGCCACTTCATTACTAATTGATAATCGCCGGAGAGAAAAGCTAATTAGCTCAATTGCTGAATAGTGCAGCTAGCATGCTGACATTTTCAGCCTCTCCATGACTGTGTTGATGTTGGCAAATCCATCTCCTCCTTACACAGTGCATCACAGCCATAGAGCAAAAGAGATGAAGCCAAAGATAGAGATGGCTTCACGTTAGTGGAAAGGTGGAAAGGAGACTTTGGTACAGAATCCTGCAAGAAGCTGACTTCAGAAGAGTGATCATGCCTTTACAATAAAATAACAGTAATAATTACTGTTTTTAATTTACTATGTTTGAACAACCCACAGTTTTTTTTCAAGCAACACCACTGACTGTCCTTAACTAGTTCACAAGTCTTTTTTGGAAGTCCAAGTCAAGTCTCAATTCTTTGAGCTTGAGTCCAAGTCAAGTCTTAAGTCTTTGAGGGGAAAGGTCAAGTCAAGTCTCAAGTCTTTTGCCATGAGTCCAAGTCAAGTCTCAAGTCTCTGGCCATCTTATCTGTCCCTAACACTGTATTCCTAAATCTTATGAATTCAAAGCATGTCCTGTAGCTACCATCCATACAGTACAGCAGTGGTTCCCAACCTTTTTTCCTTGGCGCCCCCCCTACTCATGTCTAAGAAAAGCTGAGCCCCCCCCCCCCCACCCAAAACCGAAGTTGAGGTAACTCTCGAGATAGAGCCTCTCTTTCTTTTTTGATACAGAGGAGTTATCAGCACTGTTTCTCCGGCATGTTTCATTCATAAAATAGTGATGCCGTGGCGGCAGGAAAATTGAGGATACAACAAAATATATAGTTTTCATACAGACTTTTGTATACATTAGATATTCTAGTGTATTATAATTTGTTTAACATGTGCAAAACATTTTTTTTTACCTCAACCTCAAACCAGATAAAGACTCGCGCCCCCCCTGTGATCTTTGCCGCCCCCCCTGGGGGTGCCCGGACCCCAGGTTGGGAACCACTGCAGTACAGTATCAAAATCAGTTGTAGGATAACTTTATGGGGTCTACTGCAATGCAATCTGAAGAAACACAAATTAAGAACTCTGTTTCAATTTATTTAACTGTATTTTTCAACATTTTGGTATCTGCACCAAAGAATACATGTTTGTCTGTGTTAGTAACTGGCTGTAAAGCCCAACCTCATCATGCATGACATTTTTCAGTGTTCAAAGTGTGAGGAAAACATCTGTACTGAAAGTTAATACACCAACCATGGTGCAAAAATTGCTATTTAAAAACAACCTGGTGAAATATTAACCTAAGTCTGTCATATGGATGGATACAACTAGATACAATTTGGCTGTTACCAGCATTAGCAAAACACTTTGCGATGGTTAGCTTGTTACCTGTGACGATATATGCTAAATTTAACGTCTCTTTCACATTAGCAAGTTACTGACCTGTCTGGGCATTTTGAGATGCCTGATGAATTTCGACGTTGTTGATCCAGCATCATTTATCTTGGTGCCACACACCTTGCATGTAGCTGGTCGCTTAATGCTGCTGTTTACAAAGTTATTGAAAGCAAAACTAATGACAAAAGCCACAACTCCGGGAGGACTTGGTGTCGCCATCGTCAATGCATTTATGTGAGTGTGCGCACATAGGCATAGCGCATGCGTTATGTTGCACATTATGGCAAAGGGCAGGGGACATGCGGCCTGCATACATTTCCCCAACGTATATGCGCCAATAAAAGAAAATAGAATTAAATGAATGAATTTAGATTTAAAAAGCAATAATTGCATGAAAACAGGATGTTGACAAGTCTCGAAGCTCGAGTCCGAGTCAAGTCTGAAGTCTTTTGGTTCGAGTCGCAAGTCAAGTCTGAAGTCAGCTGTTTGTGCGACTTAAGTGCAACTCGAATCCGAGTCACTTATGCTCTGCTCCTGATTTTGCTTCGTGCTTGTCTTTGTACTGTTTAGCTGGCTGTCTTTTATTTTTCCAGGCTTGCTGTTTCCTAGTGTGCACTGCATCCACTGTAGTTTTAATAGCATGTGTAGCATCTCCTCTCAGATCTGTTTGTTGCCGTTTAATGTCCTCCAATGTCTGACCATATTAATGGATTTTGCCAGATCCAGCCTGCTCTCCATCTGCATTTTCTGTGGAAGCACATTGTCTCTAATGCCTACTATGATCCTGTCTCTCAACAGTTCATTGCGCAGTGCCTCATACTCACAATCTTCAGCCAGAGGATATAAAGCAGTTATAAACGAGTCTGCAGATTCGGATGGCCCCTGAGCTCGCTGGTTAAATTTAGCTCGTTGGTTAATCACATTTTTTTTTCGGCATGAAAAAGTTTGTGAAGCCGTCTTTGACGGAGCTGTATACCAGTTTCTGTTCAGCGGTTAATGTTAGCCCTTTTAACACGTCATCTGCCTCGTCCCACATGCAATATATTAGCGTGTTCACCTGGTTAGTGTCTGATGACTTATCCAGGTCGCTAGCCACTCTGCGCTCAAACCATCTTACCCACTTTTCCCAGTCTTGTGGCTTCAAAAAGTCGAAGATTAATAATTTAAAACAAAGTATTAAGGTGCTTTAAAATAGACGTAAAGTAAGTAAAAATTAGCATAATTTAAAATTGATTGTAGATGTGATCAATTTAAGCAAATGACAGCTTCTTGCAAATCTTATTTTGCTCTAAGATAATTTTCTGGCAACTAATATATGTTTTTCTAGAAGACTTATACTGCTTAAATGGACATAAACCCTCATACATGTTGGTGTATGCAATAAAGAACTACCTAACTAACTTCTTGAAAAGGTTACATGGCCGATTACGGTATACTGTATTTAGATGTGTAAGATACGAGTACAAGAAGCTACTATCTGAATGTGTTTCTCTTCATGTCATTATTAGTATTATTCATATCTGTATTTGGATTATATGTATATATTATAAGTTGCTAGAAAATAATTGGCTTCATTTTCTGAATTAAAATGTACCATCCACTAATTAAATCTACTGCTATTTATACTCCTCATACATTTATCTATATGTTTCGCTGCCAACAAAATAATATATCATTAACCATGTAAATGAATAAATCTAGTAAATACATATGAATTCTACCTTAAAAAAAAGAAAAATGTAAGCATTAACTGAGTCTAAATAAAAGCTCCCACACAACGCATTAGCTTTGCACAGTCAAATAATGTATTCATATTGATATATTGGTATACTCTACGTGTGGATATGTATATGGGTGTATGTATGTAGAGATGCATATCCATATACTGATTTATCTCATGTATCACTGAACAAAAGACATGGTACAACTGGGTTGGGACTCTGTTGGAGTGGGGTTTAAAAGTCTCAAACACATTCAGTTCTGTACAAATTATATCATTGTTTGTCTAATATAATTGCTTAAAAGAAAAAAAAAAACTATACTATAATGAACTATATATGCTGAGTAGTGATGTTGTTCAACCATGGGCCAAATGTATTGTACCTGAAATAGACATCATGAAACCTCAATAGCCAACATGACAAAGCTGAACTGACTGCAACCATTCAATTTGCCCTCAACCAGCCACAGCACACCTATGGTTATAAAGCACCAATCAGGCCTGGAGTTAGGGGTCTGTGTCCAATCAGCTGTGAGGACTTGTTTCTCCCATTCGATGCAGTCACGCGCCAATACCCTTTACAATACCTCTGGGCACACTCTGCTCTTCTGGCAGCCGGCCCTCCACTAGCTGGAATAATATTGTGTAATTGTTATTGACATATTGTGACTGGGAGAGGATAAGCAAGAATGTTCTCTCCTCCTCTTCTTCTGTAAAATTAACAGCTTGTGACATGCTAGTGGACTGCAGAAGGCATCAAGCTGACAGCTCTAGTCAAGAGGGCTTCCAGTTCGAGGACTCACAAATGATCAGAATTATTTCTATTTGTAACGCTGGTCTCTCTCACTAATCATTATTACACATCACATCATTGGCTACAGTGTCTGACAAGAATTACCACTTAAACATCCTTTACATCAGTACAGAAAAATACTTCACACATCTACAACGTGAGACAGGTACATCGGAAGGGGACAAGCAGGTCAAAAGTTGCAAAGAAAACTACTGCTCACTGTCACAAAAATATATAAAGTTTAAGAGTAGGCAATGTTTTGATACTAGACCATCGTTATTTTTCCAAAAAATTATGGTCAGACATGAAGTTAGACAGTGAGCGGGAGTTTTCTTTTCAACATCCTTTACATAACATTTTACCTGTTCTCTGACAGCGACCAAGGGGTAGAATAGCAAAAAGTAAATGATGATAAGTTTTGCTAAGCTGCCCTGATATTTGTTACGTCAAATGAACAGTTAATGTACAATGTAAAAGTCTCGTCGTAAAGAACCCACAGAGAATTACCACCAGCTCACCTCAGCTCTACAGAGCGTCAGCATCTTATAGCACATTGTTTTGGATCTTATAACCCCTACTGTTTTTGGTTCAGTCTCAGTGCTCTCATTAATCACACTGTTCACTGCAGCCCCAAACAGCGGACAGACAACTAGCTGGTGAAAACAGTGACGTATTTAGCAGCTAAAGAGACAGATATTTTTCTTATGAGTTTGATGACAACAAAAAGGAGGAATAAAAAAAAGATGAAAAAGATTGCCAGAAACACAACTCCAAATGAATGCTAATGTAGCTCCATGTCTGATAGCTGTCTAAATTGGGAGCTGTTTGCTAACATATTAGCACCATTAGCACATTTAAGACCAAACCAGAGCAAGAAGGAGAGGAAATATTGGGATAATATTTGCTAGGTGGGCAGAAAAATAACTCAGAATGAATGCTAATGCTGCTGGGTGTGTAAATATGCAGTTGTTAAAAATATATATGATACTGTAATGTTGAATTTACAGCTTGTTACACTGTCCCCAAGTGGCCAAATCTAACTTAATATAACTTAATACACCTCCAAATGAGGAATTTCACCTAGGGTTATTTTTGGAATAGTCCCAAATGTGTCCCCAAACTATCAAAAACAGACAGGTCAAAAGTTAGGGTCAGTAGATGGCAGCACCCCAAGAACCAGCAGGGTGTCAGGGTCTTGCTCAAGGACACTTCAGCTAGCTTTAGCCTGCCTGCTGACAAGTGGCTTGAATCATAATGATCACTTTATTAATGGATGGCTTCTCCTATTGAAGTACATTGTACTGTGGATGAGAAGCTCTGGGGTCAACATGACTGTGTGTCATTACTTAACACCTGTCATGGCTGTTCCATCCAACACGGTTGCCAACATCTATTGATACATTTTTTGTGGTGGCCAGCACGAAATGGTCTATAGGGAGATTAACGGGGAAAGCAAACGCCACACCCCGGGGGAAGACGCCTCACACGCTGGGAGACGGCCACGGGTGATGCACGACAATAACGGGATGGCGAACGGGGAAAGCAAACGCCACACCCCGAGGGAGGACGCCTCACACTCTGGGAGACAGCCGTGGGTGACGCGCAACAATAACGGGATGGCGGAAGTTGGGTTAAGGAAAAAAAACAACGGGGAAAGGACGCCTCACACGCCGGGAGACGGCCGCAGGGAACGCACAACAACGGGACGGTTAACGGGGAAACAACACGCCACACGCATGACGCGATCCCCGGCCTCGGGGGTGAAAGTCCGGAATTGTTTGACTCATCCACCACCGCATTTTCGGCATTTTCGGAAGACATATGCTTCCCATTTAAATACATTACTTTACATTTTCGTGCTGCCCACCACGGAAAAAAACGACAAAAACATTCCCGTGAACACGTATCAATAGATTAAATAACATGACCATTTCACGTACTGCCATGAGACTGGGTTGTTCCATCAGTCACTCTACATAAGTGTGAGTCTGACATAGGTCACAACAGAGACACCTGTCCTGTCCGATAACCTGGCTATATATGGTTTGTTAACACAGAACCATCTGAGAAGGCGTCATTGGAAACATAAAAAAATACCTGGCAAATGATTGGATGAACCATCTGTCTATCAAGTCTGCTGCTTTTCGAACACAAACGCATTGTTTGAAGCCTGACAAGCTGGAGTGCTATGTGATCCCGCAATTCTCGCGTGATCTTGTGATTTGGTAAAGAATTAACTTCAGCCGGACATTTTTTCACAAGACAAATTTTTATCAAAAGGGCCTCACTACCAATATATGCATGCACTTTCTTGGTGCCTAACTGCTCCAACTTAAATCCTACATTTAAACGTAGAAGTTATTAATTTGACTTAGAATTTATTAATTTAATTATTATCGCCACTGTTCATCATATCCCCAACCGGCCCGTCAGACACCGCCTACCAAGAGCCTGGGTCTGTCCGAGGTTTCTTCCCAAGAGGGAGTTTTTCCTCGCCACTGTCGCACTGCTTGCTCTTGAGGGAATTACTGGAATTGCTGGAATTGTTGGGGCTTTGTAAATTATAGAGTGTGGTCTAGACCTACTCTATCTGTAAAGTGTCTCGAGATAACTCTTGTTATGATTTGATACTATAAATAAAATTAAATTGAATTGAAGTTGCCACCTTGCAGTCTAACAATACATGGAAAAGAGTTTCAACCAAATTCTGTGATGCACTTCATATCACTAAACAATAAAAAAGACTACAACAGTCAGAATATATAAAAGTATTTCATGACTTCAACAGTGCTCCATACCTTTCATCTCTCCCATGTCCAGGGTCTTGCCCAGCTGCTCCAACAGGTCTGCTCTAGCAGCATTCTTCTTGTGCTTTTTGCCATCATAATGTTGCTGAGCCATGCCTGGGTTGTTGAACCAGGCGTTGCATAGCTGGCAGTAGCGGTCAGAGTCGCGGCGCTGTCGCGGGGAGGTCATTGGAGACGTTTCTGGGGAGCTCTTGACAGGACTGGGTGATGCCTCTGACAGAACAAAAACAAAACACACAATTGAGGATTGCAGGGATTTATTCTGGTTTAAAAAGAGACACGTGCCTCAGTGAATTGTTTTTTATTTGCCAACCCAGATGTAAAAAACTGTGTAAATCACCAGTAGGACCAAATCATTTTTCACATTCACACACTCGCACATGAAGCAAAATGCTTGCACTGTAGAGCTCAGATGTGATTAAAGAGAGCAGCACTGCAACATTAGCAGGCAAAACACAATAGGAGTTCAGGAAAGGAAGAATCCGATTTTGATTGGCTTTATGTTAGCCGACACCGATCTATTAAAATATGCCTGGATCGAACCGGATACTGATCCCCAGGATGGGCTCGGAAGATCCCACCAAATTTATGTTGTTTGTCATGTGAATTATACTTTTAATGACCAGTGCTACTTAACTATCATCCTGCTACCGTATTATGTCTTTTCACCTCGCACCGTAGTTGAGTTATTTCATTCTAAGAATTGCTGTTGGCCATTTAATACAATGTAACTCTTGCAATGGATATGTGAATATGACAGTGTTATATTTTTCACATGGAAATTAAAGGGGTGATAGAATGCAAAACTGATTTTAACCTGTCATAGAATAACGACAGTTCGGTGGGTAAATAGGACATACATAGAAGCTCAAAATCCCATTGACACCTCTTTACTATGAAAATCTCATATTTTGAAACTGCCGCTTAAAACGGGCGAATCTCAACAAAGCTGGAAGTTGACGTCAACCTCCCAAGACCTGTAACCTTGTCACGCCCATGGGTGTATTAAGAGAACAGTCACGCCCCAACCTTTACATAGGCTACACAACTGACCTGAGATCAGGTAGTCTTCTGAATCTAGCTAGGTCACGCAGATCTCTGCTATTCCATTACAAAATTCACTTCTGAAACTTTTTTATGCAAGAAATCAACTATGTAAAGCTCAAATATGGGCCGCTTTACAAAAATGGATGGCTAATTGCAAATTTTGTCTGACTGTGTGTTGGAGTTCAGCGGCCGGTGCTGCCTGTGTTGCTGCCTCGCCACCCGGCCTGCCTTCCTTCACAGACCCCGGCCTGCTATGAGGTACTTGCATCCCACAGCACTCCATACCCGCGCAAAGTCACAGTCTTTTGGGCTAATGGACTACCAAATGCCCCTGCCCTGACAGAGCTCCAGGGCCTGCAACTCCCCTCTTCCTGCTGTGTGTTTACTGAGTCTTACCAGACTTGCAATTGGTCATCAATTTTCGTATAAACGGCCCATATTTGAGCTTTATATAGTTGATTTCTCGCTAAAAAAAGTCTCAGAAGTGAATTTAATAACGAAATAGCCCGATAAACAATGTATAATTTTGCAGTGTCTGAAATATGATACTTGCTGTCGAGTCTCCCATGTGTTTCTATGTAGTTTGCTCAAACCAATCAGCACGTAGCTCATTCTGCATATTCATGAGCATACCATATTTGGAAGGAAAGCTCTTGTTCCAAATAGAGCCATATTCACAGGGTAGTTAAGGGCCTAATAAAATAGCATTCGGGCAATTTTCAGCCCAACCAATGTTACATACCCTATTAGGAGACCTTAAAGGAGAATTCCGGCCAATTTTTACGTTAATCTTGATCGCTATAGCTACGCGAGTACTTTCGATAGAAAAAACCCCGACCCGAATCAGTGCAGGTAACACTGAGAAGCTGCAGCTACGTACTACAAGCGTCCCCTGAGCTAAAACGGCAGTGCTCGGGGCAAGTTTTAGAGTGCCTTTGTGCCTCTTAACAGACACAAAATTCAATTAATATGTCTGTGCCACATGAACAGGGCCCTTACGTGTCAACAAGATGCGTTTTCAACTCAGACATTGTTTAAATTCACCTACCCTGGTCCCTGTCTCGATCCTGCCAGTAGCTAGCTTGCCCTGCTAGCTGATAGCCGTTAGCTGCTAGCTGCCGTTTGGTGAGTGTATTCAGACAGGCTTCTGTGATAATCATCCCAAAAACAATCCACGGAGCGGTGGTGGTGTGGCTATGTCCTCCAGAGGACAGGTCATGTCATGTCTTGAAGTGTATTCCCCCCTAAAAAAAACAATAGTGCGGTAGTAGCTGTTAGCTGCTAGCTGCCCTCCGGTGAGTGTGTACAGCCAGATAGCTGTTAGCCGTTAGCTGCTAGCTGCCGTCCGGAGAGTGTATTCAGCCAGGCATCTGTGCTAATCATCCCAATAAAAATCCACGGAAAAGTACTCGCGTAGCTATAGCGATCAAGATTAACGTAAAAATTGGCCGGAATTCTCCTTTAAGGAACAGTATAAAATACCCTATATAATCATTCTATCACACCTTTAAGGAAGATGGCCACCTGTCAGTTCTCTATTCAGGAAAAACACTGCTTAAGAATAAAATAGTTTTACTGTGTACTGCTTTAAAACATACATATTTTACACATTTGTAACAAGAATGCAGACTACTAATGGCATGTCAACACAACCTAAAAACACAAGTTGAGATTTGTAGCCAGCAGACAGAGAACAATGTAAAGGTTTTAATGAGCACTCATCAGCAGCAATGTCACAATGACTGCTACTGCAGCCCCCTGAATAACAAGCTGTTATCTCCATTAAGCGCCTGAAGAGGAAAACCTAAATTCTACTTGGCAAACGGATTAAAAAGCCTGCTGTCCTCGTGGCTGCCCACTTGTCCCTTCATGCATGAATGATTGTATTAACCCTGAGCGAGTGCTGCGTTGCACTGAGTGCTCCCCAACACAAAACGACGCTATGAACTTAATCAGTTTTAACCCTTGAGTGCTCGGCCCACCCTAAGTCAACATTTAGTGTTGTCCCATTACGTTCCATTACACCAGTCAACATTTCAAAGTGGCAACTCCAGTGAAAAACATAGGGGAGAGAGAGAATGTATAGAACCTTAACTGTCAGCAGTTTGCTCTGTTTATACTGTGGGTTCAGCTTTCAGTGATTCAGAGCTGAGCCCCAGGCAGAGCAGAGTTTACATTTGCATTATATTTTACATTAAAATGCTCTCATCCACAGCAACTAGCTATTATGTAGGATTTCAATCTGTGCCTATACTGTAGGGTGACATTTCCAACTAATAGGCCAATGTAAACTGTCAGTGTAATTTAATCCCTGTAGTCCCCTTTGCAAGAATGTCAGAGGTCAGCTACAGAAGCTCAGGGGCTGTTTTTGATTTAATGCCCTGCTCAAACTTTTAGAGAGAGGTGTGTGCATCCGCCATACACTTCAGCAACCAAGGATTAAAACTAGCCATTGCATAACATGCCTACCTACTAAACTTCAGATTGAAGGTGCCCCACACACAGCAGGAGCTCCATCTGCTCTTTTGCTAGTCAGTGAGAAAACTACAGTTGGTAGATTGAAATATATAGAGAACTAGGTGCAATTCTCCATCAAAACTGTTTGGACACCTCTGGCATATGAGACATAACCTGAAAGCACAGCTCTTGGTTTTAACAATAACAGTCAGGCAATTACCTAGCAGAGGAGAGCAAGGGATGACAGAATGTAAAAGAAAATATTAAAAGGCTGTGGTAAACTCAAAGAAGGTGAAATATTTACTTTGTGAGGATGATAAAAAACAATCAGAAGGCAATTAGGATTTCAAACAACAACTTGACTTTATACTGTACTTGCTGCTTTTTACTATTTTTATTATTATTGTTATTATTAATATTATAATTAGTAGAAGTATTGTTGTTATTGTTATTATTACTACTGCAATGCCCGTTCAGAACAGGATGATTGCTTGGCCTCCAGTATTGCTGCTTGCAGCTTTCTCAAGAACCGCTCACACAATACATTTGCCATGACATAATTGCGACCCTTAACAATACGTATCACTTGCTAACAGCTAGCTATTTGTAACCAGGCTAATTCCGGGAACAAAAGCGTTCGTTCCGAAAGTTACATTGCTGATGCTTGTAATTTTTAAGTTTGCCAGACCTTCCTCCACATCGCTGTGAAGGAAGGTCTGGCTACACCACACATACATTCTAGAATGGGAGAAAAAAATGCTCTGGGTTGTTTTCCTTTCTTTAAACCAATCACAATTGTCTTGTGGCGCTAAGCTCCGGACGCAGAGGCGATGGCTCTGCAAAATATTCTTGGGAAGGAATTTGTTTAGGTGGAACATTTGAACACAATTTAAAATATCCACATAAAATATTAAATTAAGTTAACTGTACACACAATAGAGTAACCTGAGCTATTCAAATTAGCTGGATACATGGTCATTTGCCCACCAAAATCCCCCCAGAAATCCCCACCAATTGGTCCCAAAATGTCCCAGTTAGAAAGTAAATGCCGTAAACATATTCTTTGTAAATCTTTACAATTATTCCCCAAAAGAACCAAGCAGGCCTGCCTTGTTGCACGATCCAAATTTTCTTCAAAACTTGCCATTATTAGCGTGTAGCTTGCTTGCTCGAAAATATATTTTGTGTCCCGAAGCGAACAGAGTTTGAGAACGGCAACGTGCAGAGATGGGAAGGTGAGGGACATCCAGCAATTATCCTTGAAATGTACTTCCATTATTCCAGACAGCTACAATATAACATCTCCAGTTTCTTTTTCTTCATCTGTTCTTGAATGTACTGTAGCAACAATGGAGAGCGAGCTGTACCAAGCATGCCATTAATAGGGGTCCCCTCTCTATACACTACATAGTGTGTACATAATGCATAATAAATATTTCCCGTAGATCTCAAGAGCTCAAACTCAACACTGCACTTCCTTGGGTCGTCACTCAGAAATACAGCTGCCAAGTGTAGAGGTCGATCGGATGAACCGTCGAGAAAATCAAAAGGACAGACGGACACAGACTCCTTCAATTTAGTTAGATTATCAGTCCTAGTCCTAATAGAGAAGGTAGCTAAATGCTAATATCGCCAATAGAATTAATACATAAATTTAGTGCTGACTTTATTGGAAAAATCACCACTTAAAGTAATACAACAGTATTGAGCGAACTATGGAGCTAGTGCCTGAAGGAGATTAGTTCGGTTTAGCATAGGGAATGAAAGCAGAGGGAAACAGCTAACCTAGCTTTGTCGAAATTTTATATATTTAAATATATCTAATTTGTAGAAATGAGAGGGTAAGCTCGGCGTATCAACTACTGGCTCTAGCTTTCTAGTTATTGTACAACGTCATGTGAGGGTATCAATCTACTCATGTAACTCTTGTCTCATTTAGATGATGAAACATAACGCATTACACATCTCCTGACAATACTGGCCTGGTGTTATTACTTGTTAGTCTTTGTAGTGACCTATAAACCTATCTGCATAGAGTGAACAGTTCTGTAATACTTTCAATTAAAAAAAAATTCAAATTAAAAGGTTTTTAGCATCAAAAGTCCTTGTTGGTTTATATATATATATATATATATATATATATATATATATATATATATATATATATATATAAAAAAAAAATTTTACATATGTGTTTGTGCAGTGCCAGATCTGAGGTAGTTAGTGTAAGTTCATTGTTAATACAGATATAGCCCATGACGATTGTGATTGGTTTAAAGAAATGCCAATAAACGAGAGCACGTTTCTCTCCCATCCCGGAATGCTGTGTGCACTAGCCAGAACCTCCTCCGCAGTGCTGTGGAGGAAACTCTGGCAATGCGAGACTACAGATTGTTTATGATTATGTCAAAATATTTCCTTTAATGTCCCATTATTGCACATTATGTCCCATGAGTCAGAAAGGAGTTGAGTTGTAATAAACTATACAAATCCAGTGTAGTCCACGAGACCTCGTCCTGAGGTGGATGAGTTGTAATGTCTGTTGGCCACAGGAGGATGGTGAAGAGGGTGAGAGTAACTGTCCATGACGCTTTGCAGCTTGCGCAACATCCTCCTCTCTGACAACACCACCAAATAATCAAGCTCCACTCACAGGACTGAGCCAGCCTTCCTGATGAGCTTGTTGATTGTGCTGGCGTTAACTGTCCTCGCCCTGTTGCCCCAGCACACAACAGAAGAATAAATTCCACAGCATTGTACAAGGACATTTAATGACCCCGGGCCCCGCAGGATGTAGAGGCGGCTCTAGCACTTCTTGTACACAGCCTCAGTGTTCTTAGCCCACCCCTGCTTGTTGTCCAGCCTCAGTGTCCTTAGCCCAGTCCTGCTTGTTGTCCTGCCTCAGTATTCTTAGCCTAGTCCTGCTTGTTGTCCAGCTTCAGTGTCCTTAGCCCAGTCCTGCTTGTTGTCCAGCCTCAGTGTTCTTAGCCTAGCTGGTTGTTGTCCAGCCTCATTGTCCTTAGCCCAGTCTTGCTTCTCGTCCAGATTGTAGTCTTGTGCAGTCCATATCCACCCAATGGATGAAATTTGGTTTAGGGGGTATTGTTTGGCTGCTGAAGTCCACAAAAAACTCCTTTGTCTTGCTAGTGTTAAGCTAACACTTAACAAAGGAGTCCACAACGCCCCTCGACCCACATACTCGCTGATGCCGTTTACCATTGCAGAGTCATGGGAGAACTTCTGCAGGTGGCAGGACTTGGAGTTGTAATATATTTGCTAAAGTGTTCTCTCTTATATGAGTTTTATACTTGCACAATGTATGTCGAGAGAAAATGCAAGGGTACCTTGCTTGTATTGTGTATCTCTAGAAAATTATATCTTGTTCTGTTTGCAAGAAATAAAGATTTAAAAAAAGGACTTGGAGTTGTAGGTGAAATCCGAGGTAAAGAGGGTAAACAGAAATGGTGACATTTGGTTGCCAGAAACACAACTCTAAATTAATGCTAATATTGCTCCCAAACAAGTTGTTTGCTAACAAGTCTGCCATATCAACTTAAAGGCTGATGATATGTCAGTGCTGTGTTGCTTCTGTTGCCTCCAAGTAGTCAAAAAAATAAATAAAAAACAGTAAAATCAGGTCTGCAATATCTAAGCATGACTTTTTGTGATTTTGTTTTGGCTACTCAAAGCACTTGATTAACGCTAAAGTGTGTAGTTTCTGTCTCCCCCATGAGGAATTCTAACTAACGACAACAAAACTGTCGGCGTGTCCACATGATACAAGCCCTCTGTGACCATGCCCCTCCCCCCTCCACGCAGGTACTAGTAGCCAAGGAGGACACAGGATTAAAAAAACATGGACTCTTCAGAAGAGGTAATTATCTTCACTTGGGTTTCTGCGTGGGAAAGACACCGGACGCCACAATCTTTTGAACATAGCCATACTGAGAAATACAGAGAGAGTTGTGTGGAGCTGATAGTCTTAATTAGCTTTGTAGCAACTTATGTGGCAATGGCTTGAATGTAACGGACGTTCATTAATATCAAAAAGTTACGCACTAAAGCTTTAAGTTTAAACAACATTTAAAAATGAAATCAAATCTCTTCGGTTAAAGATTCCGAAAAGTTGAGATTGAAGAGAAAATGAAAAACATAGAAGAGAAAATCATTTTCTGCAAACACACAGGAAATAGCCAATGATTGCAAGACCTAAGCAAGCAAGATCATTTATTATCATCAGTGCCACCTCTCCATGCAGTATCCTCCTCCAGCGTAGTGTAATCACACTGATTTAATATTCTTACTGATTTTACGACAGTGTCCCGGCCATTCGTCTAGCAGCCCACCAGTTTTACCTAAAGTATTTACTTTTAATACAAGGTGACAGACTACTCATTCATATCGGGCTGCGTTATTGCACGATAGCTTTCCAGTCCCATAGATAACCCAGCAGGCACATAAAGGAATAAAACCCTTTCCTCACATTAAGTGCATCATTAGAGCCATACTGTTTAACACCCCTATCTCCTTTGATCGAGGGTTCAGCTGAGTTCAGAAGGCGGGGCTCGTTGCCATCGCCAAGAGGCAGATGGTGTCGAATCAGTGCAGCACCTGCTGCGTAAAGGACACTTTAAACTCAGTGAAAAGGCCCTCACTTCTCTTTATGATAGGTTTAAGCGGCAGCGAGATAAAAGTGTGCCTTATATCGCTGCACAGTCAAATTCATGAGCTTTGGACACACAGTGCCAAACACTGACAACACACTAAAAACCACTCAGAGGATTGTAGCTTTTTCCTGAAGTCTCACAATTTTTTTGACATTGATGTGTGAGAAGAACATTTTTTTGGGAGAATCATCAGTACATCAGGGGATGAATCATCCAAGCCTGATGGTCCTGATTTATCATCATCAAGTCAAGAAGACAGTACACATGCCACATTTCAGCCTGGCAGCCTTGTAGCTGGTTAGTCAGAGTGTGCATGCACGCACGCACGCACGCACGCAGCACGCACGCGCACACACACACAGTAAAAAGGAGGAGAGATTAAAGCAATCTAGCAAACAGGCTTACAATGCAGCATCTTTAACACTTCTTCCATTTCAGTTTTGGTTGAGAATTCACCTAATTTTGCAATAGGAGTTTTAAAGTTAAAATTATATGAATGGTTGGGTCAAGGTGGGCATTTTACAGCTAATTTTGGATTACTGTAAAGCTTCTTTCTACTTTCAGTCAAAATACCCAAACGTAAATGTTAAGCAGTGGCAGAGATTTTTTTATTGCAGGATAAGTTCAATAATGTATTGCCAAGGTGAAGCTGTATATATTGGCCTACATGCAGGCAGGCCAACAAATCCAAAGGGTCAGGCTGGAAATCCAAAGTCCCAAAGAGGTTAAAACAGGCAGGTAACAAATGACATATTCCAGGTTTGGGGTTTCAGATAAGAGATAAGAGATAACAGAATACAGAAGCTAGAAAGCAAAGGCAAGAAGCACATTTCATTTTGAAATGTGAATGAAACTGGGTCAGTATATAAACCGGGAGGCTGAATGAATGGGATGCAGGTGAGGGAGTGGTTGGCGAAGGCCAGGTTAATGTAGAGGTGGATGGAAAATGGCAATGAAAGGACCTGGGGAATAGGAAATGGGGCTGGAAAGGAGGGACAGAGAGACAGACACATCCATTCATGGGTTGTCTGTAGTTACCCAACCCAGTGCAGGACAGAATGTCAAGTCACGCAAGTTTCATTAAAAGTTCGGAAGACTGGCACCCCTGTAGTTGCTGAGGGGTTTAAATCTAAAAGCTGTATTATACCAAATTGATTCAGATAGCGTCCCTGTCCTTCACATGTTCTAAGACAGTAATTGATGTTTGTTTCCTGGGAGATGCATACCACTCTTGCTGGAGGAAAAGCTTACATTTCAAAAGGCAGCTTTACTTAAAGGAACACGCCGACTTATTGGGAATTTAGCTTATTCACCGTAACCTCCAGAGTTAGACAAGTCGATACATATCCTTCTTATCTCTGTGCGTGCTGTAATGCTGTCTGACAGCTCCAGCGGCATCAGGCCATCACAGAACATGCAGGTGAATGGTTCCAGCAATCCTACTGCTCCGAATAAGTGACAAAATAACGCCAACGTGTTCCTATTTACATGTTGTGATTTATAGAGTCACAGCGTGTACAAAAAAACAACGTAACATGAGACACAGCCGTCTTCTAACTGTAAACAAACCGGGAACTATATTCTCAGGCGGAAGAATATAGTACTTGGGCGGAGTGATATGCTCGCAGCAAGCCTGTCTGAGAATATAGTTCCCGGTTTGTTTACTGTTAGAAGATGGCTGTGTCTCATGTTACGTTGTTTTTTGTACACGCTGTGACTATACAAATCACAACATGTAAATAGGAACATGTTGGTGTTATTTTGTCACTTTTGTCACAATTCAGAGCAGTAGGCTAGTTGGAACCAGTTACCTGCATGATCTGTGCTGGGCTAAGCTAATGCTGGAGCGGTCGGACAGCACGGAGATGAGAAGGGTATGTATTGACTTGTCTTACTCTGGGGGTTACGGTGAATAAGCTAAATTCCCAATAAGTCGGCGTGTTCCTTTAAACTTAATTTTAAAAATGCAAATTGTATAAAATATAAAGCAGCATTTGTTAAGGCTTTATTGGTGAGGAATTAAAACAAATGAGTTGTGAAGTTTGACTTTGTGATTGCTCTGCTGCTTGGACTTTATGCCGTTCTGTGTAAATATAGTGTTGGCTTTGTCGTCTGCCAATTTAAAGCTCATTCACATTCATTCATTGTATTCATTCAGCTTTCACTTGCTCTGTTTTGTGCTTTGGGAAGATTTAGTTTGAAGATTTTGCTCATCGTTGACCAACCAACTTAATATCAGAAGACCAAAAATCTATTTAAAATCAAATATACAGTAGGGCAAAGCAAACACCTCCCTTTCACTCGCTCTAAGGCTGAAAGAATACACTACGCTGTTTCCATGTGCCACGATGAAACATTTTATTTCTCAGCTGAAGTGCAATATGTCATTTCACCTGCAGACGTTTAGACCACTGATTTGTGTTTAAAAGCCAAATCCCCTCCTTGCATGGCCTTTGTATAGACAGATAGGGAGTACAAAGTAGACCTATTTAGTGTGAACCAAGTTATAAATCTAAGGAGATTCTTTGAGGAGAGGGCATCAAAGTGCTTTGAATCCATGCAGTTATCTCTTCCTACAATGCAATCCTTTTGGGCTTTCTACTCAGCACCCTCTCCTCTGCCTACAGACCTTGTACAACTCATTAAACAAAACAATTTCTCATATTTTCACTTTGTCTCCGAGGAGGAACCTCTGTAAGCTGTGCACTTCACGGAAAGCAAATAAACAAAACATCTCCATCCCCGAGATGTTATTACTACCTGAATCAAGCTGAACCTGAACTGCAGACTGTTTGCCCTTTAGACTCAGTGAAGTTGGAAATAGGAAAAGAAAACTGAGGGGGACATTTACTAAGCCTGCTATAAATTACTGCAATTTCTCAATGTTGTGCAGTATTTACTAAAACTACAAATATATTTGCGCATAGCCGCAGTGCTGCATGAAGTGTTGTTAAATTAGATTGGATGCTGGGCTGTTTGGACGTGTCTAAAAAAAGTACAGTAACAGATCGCTAAAGAAACTATTTTCTGCTGTTAAACTTAGAATATTGGCTTAAAGGGGTGATAGAATGATTATATAGGGTATTTCACACTGTTCCTTAAGGTCTCCTAATGGGGTATGTAACATTTGTTGGGCTGAAAATGGCCTGGTTGATATTTTATTGGTCCTTATGCATGCCCTGTGTTTTGGTCCTATTTGTAACAAGAGCTTTTTTCCAAATATGGTATGCTCATGAATATTTAGATGAGCTGCACACTGATTGGTTGAGCGAATCCCCATACACACACATTAGAGATGAGACAGCAGGTCTCATATTCCAGACACTGCAATGTTTTGTTACCAAATTCACTTCTGAGACTTTTTTTATGCGAGAAATCAACTATATAAAGCTCAAATATGGGCCTTTTTACGATGGCTAATTGCAAATTTGGTAAGACGTGTCAGACTTTAGAAGCTCCACACAGTCTGACGAAAAAGTGGCAGCCTGCTGGGCTCCATACCCAGGGCAAAGTCACCCTTTGTGGATTACTGCACTACCATAACTATAATATATTTACAGTTTTAATTTTGTCACGGCACTTATATTACAGGTTCCCCAATGTCTTATAAAGCTAACAGTTGTGTCCGATTTCCAATTTAAGGCATTTTTGTGAACGTGAGGGGTCTTGTTAGGAGGAGCAGCTAGCTAGCTCTGTGTCCCATTCAATACAATGGGAAAAGATTGCGGCTAGCTAGCTACACTTTCGGCATAACTATAGTATATTTACAGTTTGAATTTTGTCACGGCACTTATATTACAGGTTCCCCAAGGTCTTACAAAGCTTAGCTAACACTTGTCCGATTTCAGTTTAATGCATTTTTGTGAATTTCAGAGGTCTCGTTTCAGAGGAGGCTAGCTAGCTCTCGTTGATGGACTCCAGCTCACCGCGGGCTCTATCAATGAGACTCGTGGACAAGATGCGTTTATTTCCCCGATCGTTTGTTTAAATAACTCAACTCATATATCCATTGTAAGATTAACTGGAACCTGTGGTAAGAGATTGCAGGCGTAAAAGCTTGCTGACCGCGCTCTCAGTCACACACCAGCCATTTAGCAGGAAGAGGGGAGGGAGAACAGCGAGCTGCAGGCCCTGGAGCTCTGTCAGGGCAGCAGTGTTTGGTAGTCCAGTCACCCAGAAAGGGTGAGTTTGCGCGTATTGAGCACCGTGGGCTGCTGGCCGTGACGGAGCTCAATCTAGCTCACAGCAGGCCGGGGTCTGTGAAGGAGGACAGGCAGGGCAGCAATGTAGCAACCCAGGCAGCACCGGCCACTGAACTCGGACACACAGTCGGACAAAATTTGCAATTAGTCATCAATTTTTGTAAAACGGCCCATATTTGAGCTTTACATAGTTGATTTTTCGCATAAAAAGGTTTCAGAAGTGAATTTTGTAATGGAATAGCAGAGATCTGCGCAACCTAGATTCAGACTACCTGATCTCAGGTCAGTTGTGTAGCCTATGTTAATCTTGGGGCGTGACAAAGACTAGAGACTAGAGCCAAATGAGGAGTAGCCGCCGAGTTGACATCAACTAGGTGGCTCGTTGAGATTTGCCCGTTTACAGAAGCTGTTTCAAATTGTGAAATTTGCAGAGGAAAGAGGTGTCAATGGGATTTTGAGGTTCTATGTATGTCCTATTTACCCACCAAACTGTCATTTTTCAACTATGACAAGGTAAAATCGGTTTTGCATTATATCACCCCTTTAAGAAAAGACACTAAATAAATAAGTTGTAAATCACCTTCTCCTCCAGATGATGTTATTAATCCAGACATGAGGTCCTTTGATTGCCTGACGTATCTGTGACTTTTACAACCGGTACAAAGCAACAATAATATTTTCGGCCATATTGATGAAGGAAAGATACATTATTCTACACCGGTGGAAGTAACGCGAGTAGCACGAGTAACTTAATTAAACACAAATGATCCCAATATGATCCCGCAGTCAAACTTACGTAAGCGACCCAATACGGCGTGTGAATGCGCCACAAAAGTCTATAGCCATGCTAGTAAATATTTGAGGTTGTACTTTGCTATGAGCTAAATGCTAAGGTTAGCATGCTAACATGCTCACAATGACAATGCTAGCATAACAGGTATGATGTTCACCATCTTAGATTAGCATGTTAGCGTTATAACATTTGCAATTACAACAAAACACAAAGTACAACTGAGACTGGTGGAAATGCTATTAGTTTTGCAGGTAAAGTAAGAGGAACAATAAAGTTATTAAAGTTTATCCTGTGGAGAACATGAATTTCTGCAACAAACATTTGTCGATTTGTTGATATCTGTCCGGACCAATGGACAAACTGGTTAACATTGCCATTCTTAATGCCATGCTGCTAGCATGCCTAAAAAGACATTTTCATAATTCATTTTATAAAGAATGTAAATGTATGAAAATGTAAAATGTTGTGAAGCCCATTAAACAGTTTGAATAGCAGAGAAGCAGAAGGGAGCAAAAAATACTTGGACCGTTTAAATATCGCTATGATTCATGCACTTTAACTGTTGTTTCACTGTTAACAGACTGAGACATTTAGAGTCATCAGTCATTATAGTCTTAATTATATGTAAAGGAAAAGAGCCATAGCCATGTTACCATAACATTTAGCTCCAGATTTATTCAAATCACTTCCCAGTAAATCAGTGCCTGACATTTAGCGGAAAATGTTAAAGGAAGTGACATTCATGGCAGCTATTGTGCTCACGGCCCAGAGAATTGGAAACAGTCCAGAATGTATAAACAGTGCTTACAGAAACCATGTGGAGGAATATGAAATACATGCTGCTGTTATTATATAAAAATATTAATGACAATTTAACAGCCTCCCTGAGCTCTAAAATAGAAACTGAATAGGAATTGCAACACTAGCAGTTAATATTTAAATCTATATATAGGTCAATGAAAATATTGATAGTTATACAACTGTACCTGAGATAAAGGGCAAACAAGGGTTAGGCTATTTGTTAAGCTATAGGGGCAGAGTGTTATACAGCTGAGGAAACAGCCTGCGGTAACAACATTAAACATTCACTTCAACTGTCAAATGAAATTCTTGCATGTTCAAAAAGTTCATCTGAAATTCAGAACAGGTCATGCAGGGCTTTTCAGTACTATGACTTCACATTGATGAAGGTGCATTTTGAACATTTTTATCATGGATTTTGAATTGGGTTTATGGACCCAAAGGGATGACGTACACCATCTGTTCAAAGGGGGGGGAAAGCATCAAATCAAATTGATGACGCTATCACATGACGAACATTAGATGAACAGAGATCCTGCATATTCTCATCATTCTCAGTGTTTATTAAGGCTTGTTACAACAGCAGCACCTGCATGGATCTTTGTGTTTTGGGTGAATGAGGAAAAAATGCTTGGCAAGCTTGAGTTTTTGCAACTGAATACAGGCTGACAGCAGGCTGGAACAACAGTGAGTCCCAAGAGGTCGACTGATCAACAGAGGAACGAGGCCAGTCTGCTGCCGTTACTTATGTAGAAATCAATAGCCCGGGCCTCCCGGTGCCCTGGATTTATCTTCCTGACATTTTCTATTTGTGACAGATCTGGGTGCCTGTACAATAGAGGTGCTTTAAATGGCTGTTTCAGAGGATAAAACAAGCTCAGTCCAAAGCTAACAGTTCTTTTATTTTAACTGGTATATGGGTCACTTGGACAAGAGCAACAGACTCAACCTTTTATTAACATACTCAATGTTTGTATTCTGATATTTGCAACTATTTGTATGCACTGATAGTGAGACAAAGCAAACATTTTGTGCTTGAAGGTAAAATGTGGATCTGATATTTGGATTTCATCATATCTATGAATATTAATGCTGAGATTTAGTGTCCCATGATGCTTTTTCAGGCTTTTGCTGAATGAATATGCTTTTTTGTGATGAAAATGGTCAAATTTAAAGTGAATGGATCTTGACACAAAAAAAAACTGGATATCCAGCAGCTGCAATCCAAAGATGTAGGACTGTTTTATGTGTCTGTAAGTTAGTACAGGTAGGAGGTTCCAGTGTCCCAGTAGTTTGCTGGGTGTCATTACAATTAATGGCTGTGTCACCCCCCTCTTTTGGCTGCAATTAAGGTGCCTCTGTTCTGAACCATCGGCCACAGATGGCATGCTTAATGGCTGTATCTGTCACTGACTAGTGCAAAGAAACCAAGTAGCCAAAAAGGCTCTGTGTGAGCTTTACATCATCAGACTGCAATCAAAGCAAAGTACAAATGCAATCAAGTAGTGTTGAAGTTCTCTAAACCTCAAGCCAAAGTAGGTTTTACTATTATCAGATAAATTATTGGTCAACAGACTATCGTCTTAGAGGTAAACGCCATCCTGGGTGCATCCAAATAATTGTCTGCTTGATCTGGCAATAGACTGTCTAGAAAGATTTCTTAATTTCTTCATCTTTGAACATTTTTAACTCCTCTTACAGTAAACCTCTTCATACTACTTCATACGCCTAGAAACTTAATTCCAACTTTATACCAGTGACCATCATTTGAAAGTTATCATATTAGTTCAGCTTTTTCATACCTTTCATAGTTTTTCTATAATCACAGTTGAAGTAAAAAAAGTTTAAAAAAAAGTAATAAAAAAAGAACACAAAATGACAGTCGGCGACATTAAAGAACGGCTTGTTTATTGCTAAGATCATATGGTCCAAATTAAATAATTTATTAATAATGTAATAACAATAACTTATAACAATAACTTATTTCAGCTGCAGACTGTTACGTCCCGGTGTTGGAATCCTCTACAGTGAAATACAGTCACACTTTACACCGTTTAATGTTAACTGTTAATCCAGCTACTAGCTAACGGTAGCCTAATGTTACCTGCTGTCAAGTGTAGAGTTAACTAGCGTCATGTGCAGCAATGCTTCTGTTGCCTGTAACCTCCGTTTCGAATTGAGGCAATGAAATCTGCGCTGCTAATTTAGTCAGGAAGATACTGGTCGTTTAGGCACCGGTGCCATATTAGCACGGTGTTTTGGTACCCAACCCTACTTTCCAAGGGGGTAGCAGTTATTCCACACAAAGAACAACATTCCTTATCTCCTAACCTGTGAAAAACAAACAAAAAAGGCATCTTACTCTTGTGTTGCTGCTTTTTATACACACACTTCAGTAGTTTAGCCATGAATTGAATAGGAACACTGTTGAGAATAAAACAGTTGGTGTCAGGCTCTGTTTGGATACCTCCACAAGAACATAAATATTTCAACCAGCCAAAACAAGAGCAGAGAGAGATCAATGCAATCCCCCTGACACCCCACATGTGGATGATAGGTTGTAAATGCAGCACAGGAAGCAGAATCAGCAGCACTTTAGGCCATGACAATTGTGCAGCCGACAAATGCTGAAGATTTCTGGCTGATTCAGATCAAAATGTAGGCTCTTATTGTAATTTATTTCATTTTGGGTGAACGGAAACAAGTTTCCCTGTGGCTGAAACACTGCAAATACTGCCTGAAGTAGCTCTGCAGACTTCACATATTCTGTCCTGCTAATTTGGTGCTGCTGCAGTGAAAGGTATTATTCTATTCTTTTTTCAGCCAAATATTTTAAGAATCTGTACAACAAACATTAACTCAAAGACAAGAGCTTTGTGTGCAAATCTACTGATTAAATCCCCCCACTTTAGAGGGGAAAAAGGCTGCAGTGGCTGAGGCAGTATAATGCGGGATACATTCAGAATGGGCGACTTCAGATAATACCACTATAGAAATGCACCAGCTTATCACTCAAAAGAAAACTTCAAACAAATTAAAAGAAAAGTAGTGCCGAGCAAAAAGTAAAAGACAAACCTGTGAAGTGCATATAAATGACTCGGTGAACTGGAGCACCAACAAGCCACAGTAAACAAACCAAGGAAAAGGCTGATCTATTCACATCCACACTGCTCACAGTGGACTCAGGTGTTCAATCTGAAAATATAATGTTTACCATGTTTCTCATTCACTGTTTTCCCGTGGCCTTCGCTCATTATTCTCCCACAACTGCCAATTTGTAAGTAGATTCAAGGTGAGCAGCTGTCAGTACATTACAACAGCAGCAGACCTCAATCACCCGAAGGTATGGAGCAGTTGGTGATTAAGTTTAAATAACACACGCATAGACACACACACAGACTTGGAAAAACCAGCCAAACACACCAGCTTGTTGGGCTGCTACTAAATTGTAATTGGGCCCAAAGTACATGGCATGCAACATTTTCATAAACAAGATTAAAGGGCCTTCCACACCAACAATGGTAACTGTAACGATAGTCTATATCCACGACGTTCCACTTCCGGGATTGCTCTCGTTCTGCCGGAAATTCCGCAGAATGTCACATTTTTCGGATGTCCTTTTTGGATGTCCTTTACCTTCCTCTTTCTTTGTGTTAGCATTCTAAACTCCGGTCAATTCATGAGGACTATGGTTAACTGTTCCTCACATCTCTGCACGGTAAATCCAGACAGCTAGCTAGACTATCTGTCCAATCTGAGTTTTCTGTTGCAACAATTGAACGTTCCACCAAAACAAGTTCATTCCCAAGGCTATTTTGCAGCGGCATCGTGGCTCTGTCCGGCTTAGCGCCACCCACGAAGATCGTGATTGGTTTAAAGAAATACCAATAAACCAGAGCAAATTTTTCTCCCATCCCGGGAATGCTGTGTGGACTTGCCAGACCCTCCTCCGCAGTGCTCTGGAGGAAGGTCTGGCAAAGCGAGACTAATTGGAGACAGACACAGTAAGTTGGCAACTGACCATCCAAAATGATGATCTTAATGGAAGTGATGTGTGAATGTCAGACGTCCCATTTTCTAGAAAATCCCAGCATTTTATGGATTGTTTTTTGTTCCTTTTCCTCCCAAAACAGGGTTAGTTTGACCAAAAGAAGTCTGGTGATTTATTAAAATTATGCATTACTTTATTACTTCCATCATTTACTCAAGTTCCATGTCATAAACATTTCTATTTGATCTAACAAGCAAAGTATCTTTAGTTGATGATTTGCATAGGTACACTGAAAATAACTAGGGATGTGATTAAAATCATTATTCCAATATACAATACATGACCAGACCTGTTCCAGCAATACTACTGTCATCTAGACAGAGAAACACAGCTCTGTCCTAGATAACAAAACAAGAAAAAAACGTGTTGTTGCTGAGCTTTAGAGGGGCTGGTAGCTGAAGCTTCACATTTACCAAATCCATGTATCATGTATTTTTTTCAGTTTTAAGTACGATCCCCTTACCCCCACCAATACATTTCTGGAAGAAACTCAATGCCGTAATCCAGCAGTTTATTTGGAATAGTAAACAACCTAGGCTAAAATAGGTAAAGATACTTTTACTTTTATATTGTCACATACACATACATGTAGCGAAATTCATTCTCTGCATTTAACCCATCCCTCAAGGGAGCAGTGGGCAGCCAACCACAGCGCCCGGGGACCAACTCCAGATCTGAGCCAGTGCCTTGATCAAGGGCACTGACAGAACCTAGTACATGTTTTTGATGGTGGGGGAAACCGGAGCACCCGGAGGAAACCCACGCAAACATGGGGAGAACATGCAAACTCCACACAGAAAGGCCCCAGAACGACCTGGATTCGAACCCAGAACCTTCTTGCTGTGAGACCACAATGCTAACCATTGCTGCATACTCTACCTTGCAACGTACCACGAACACGTGAGGCCTGGCCCTCCCCAACCTTAAAGTGTACCATAGAGCTTTTCAGCTACGGGCCCTCAGAGTGTGGATAGACCCTTCATCTACAGTTCCAGGGAGAGAAATAGAGCAAAAGTGTCTGGTAACAAACCTTTTGTTTGTAACCAGTGGAGTGACAGAGGTATTTATACTCTAGACCAGTTATTCAATGTGGAAGGTATGTTGAGCTTTGAGGACCTGAGAACTAGCTTTGAGATCCCTAGGACATCCTTTTTACTTTATCTTCGCCTAAGCCCTAATCAGCCCTAAAATGTTATGGAGTACTACGGGGAAACAGTCTCGAGACCCACCCAGTCATTAAATGCCTTGTTGATTCTCTTGCGAGAAGATTGGTGTCCAGGATTTATGCTAAATTGATGCAAGTATCCATAGGAGAACTCCCAATTGTAAAGAAATGGGAGCGAGAGCTGAGCCCGGAGGGGAATGTAATTAATTGGGAAACAGTTTGGGAAAACATTTCCCACTGTTCCAAGAACCCAAATAACCAGCAGATCCACTTCAAATTATGTCATAGGACATATTGGACACCTCAGAAGAGATAAGTCTCCGAAAGCATTTCTACTCCCTATTGCGCGTTCTGTCAACCTGAACAAACTGTAACTTTCCTACACGTAGTCTGGGAGTGTGATCAGGTACATGAGTTTTGGAATAAAACAACATCAATTACATCCGATGTGATAGGATGTTGAATTCCTACTGACCAGATTGTTTTGTTACTTAATGACGACTCTAAATTACACTTGCTTGGGAGACAGAAGAAAATTTAGCTAGCTTGCTCAACTGCGACCAAGAAAATGATTGCTCAGCGCTGGCTCCCCCATTTGCTTTATATAAAACAGTGGTTGGCATACTTCCTGTACATTGTTGTGCTTGAGCTCTCTACAGCAAGGATTATCAAAGCCAGATCATTGACTATAGACCTATGGAAAGGTGCAGCAGCACAAATATCAGTCCTAATGACCTCAGCATCACAAGATGAAAGATTTTATTTGTTTTTTTCCTCTCTTTTCCTCGGACTTCTATCCATTTACTAAAATAAGTGGGGTTTCACTAATAACCTTATCAGGGTTTAACTTGTGTGTGTGTTCACTAACTCATTGCATAAAATATTCTCTCTTTAACTCACCATCTAAGCATTTCTATTCACACCTTAACATGAAATTAAATGTATATGAATTACTTTTAGCCTTTAAGCAACTCAACTTTTAAACCAAAAAAAATACTCTTTTCTTAATTAATTTAACGTATCAAAAGTCACTAACCACAACTCTTTTTATAAAAAAACAATATCAAAGATTTATTTAGCAAAAATAGGTTAGTAATTAAATGTATCTTGCAAAAAACACTTTTCAGATCACAAATGCATTCACATCCACATTCAAAACATAAGGGCCCAAGAAAATAAAATAGCCGGCAATAACCTAGCCTAATTTGAATTAACCTTCCAATGTCCGAATGATGCAGGCCTGTATGTAGCTCGGGTACGTTGTATCCTTTCAGAATGGCGGCTCCAACACGCAGGCCAAAACAGAAAGAGTACCTTTACTTAATGGGAATGTAGCTTCACACACGCAGGATAAAAGGCGACCACCGCAGGAGATATGACAAGAAGATCCATGATGAAGAGAAAAACGGTTGAAGAGAAGATTCACAGGGTTGACGAAAAAACTCACACAGCTGACGGTCCTGGCAAAGTCCACACTCGGTAACGCTATCCGGCTCGCAAAATTACGAATCCCACTATGGCCACGCCAAGACCCGCCCTACGAAGCAGCTCGATTGGTTGGGGTTAGGCATTTCACCTCGAGTGGTTAAGGTTAGGGTTAGGGGATTGGTCAGGGGATAGGACCTGTACATGTAAGCATGGACGCCTGGCCAATAGTAGTGTGTGAACGCTATTGAAGGGCGGGTCTTGGCGTGGCCATAGTGGGATTCGTAATATCGCATCCGGCTCCGTCAGGGTCTTTGTCCACCGTCCGTATCGCGGTTCCACACAGGCTTCACTAGTCCAGGCCGCTAGCCGCTACCTTGTTAGCAAAGTCCATAGGAAAGCATTAGCCACTTAGCCGGCAGCTAACTTAAACTTCTTTCGGTCTTCTTGTGCTGAGTAGTCCACTCAAACAGACAGAATTATCACCATTAACGTTTCGTATAAGAGTCCTGGTTTAACACTCTCACTAAACTGGTGCATTAACATTAACCTCTAGTATCATTCAGCAGACAATATGCTTCTCCCATACTCGTTTCTTCTCTCTACCTCTCTGTTTTCATCTACGTCTTTCTCGCTCTACCCACTTCCATGTTACTTTGAACTCAAATGTGATTGGCTCATTCACAAAACTGTCACAAATGAAATAAATTCACAAAAAATTTGTGTAACTCTTTCTTCCTATTCTTACAGGCATTTTTAAATACATTATTACAAACAAATATTTAACCTTTTAAATGCTATATTCAGTAAAACATGAACATTCCCAATATGCATTTCTCTCTGTGGGCAAATAACTTAATTGCTGATCAATAAATCTGAACTTTTTTAACATTAACTTATATTTATTAAACTATGAAGTTATTTATTTAAGCTGGTATATTTTATAACTATGAATACATTTCAACCGGGTTACATTGGCCTTTGCCCATGAAGCCCTGTTTGGTTTAGTGTGTGGCATATGGTACTTGTTGAAACCATGACCCCAGACTGTTCCGGGTTGGCCTTCAGGTCTTTGGATGTTTGATGTGGTGTTTTTAACACCATTTACACCAACCTTTGAAGACTTCTCTCATCAATTTTTCTCTTCCCCCCATGTCCAGGGAGGTTGTTGACAGTTCCATGCTTGGCAAACTTCTTAATAACATTACGCACCTTTGAAACAGGGACACCAAGGTCTTTGGACATGGCCTTATACCCTTTGGAAGTCTTGTGTCTGCTAATAACAGCCCTTCTGATGTCCTCAGACTTTTCCTTTGTCTTCACCATTGTGACAAAAGAACGGGGAATGACAGGTGGCTTTTTAAAACACGGAGGACATCATTCATTGGCTAATTCAAGTCACATGGGCACAAACAATTTATCACAGGTGATTCTCATTCAGGGCTGTCCCAAACGATTATTTTTTAAACAATTAATCTAGCGATAATTTTTTCGATTAGTCGACTAATCTAACGATTAATCTAACGATTAATTTTTCGATTAATCTAAATTAATTTTTCAATTAGCAATTATTTTCCCATTGCTCAATTATTAACAATTTACACAAAACAAATTTCAATATGGTTATTTCTTAAAATTGTTTAACACCGCACTGTTCAAGTAAAATTAATTTTTTGTGCAACCTGAAGCCAGATGTAGGCGATCAATCCAACCACAAAATACAGTCACTTTCAGGAGGAATACAAAAATAAAAACTTTAAGTAAACAGAGCAAGTGCAAAAAGAGTAGCCTGTATTTGCTTTTTTTAACAGTAGGTAAAATAATGAACACGCTCTTGTTTAAGCATTATTTTCTTGGACTTGTTCTCCCTTTAATTTAACTTTAATTATTTGTTTCTAAAGGCTGGTTAAGCACTGTAGGGAGAAGAAGTTGGACAGTTTTTTGTCTCGTTCCAGTGATTGGCACATCTGGGTGATGGCGTCGGATATGCGTTAGCATGTTAGATGTACAGTATATTCACTCACATACCCAACAACTGCTGAACAACGCTGACACACAGTCCTCGTCTTATCCACCACTCTCTCGCCTGTAGCCTACTGGTGCGTTCTTTTTGTCCACCGAAGTTGATTTACGAGTTGTTTTCCGGAGTTACGAACCGGAAGTTGCAAAAAGAACGCCACCGAGGTCGTATATGCGACTCGTCAAGTCGTCTGAACTCAGAGGACCCCGAGGTCACTTTCAAAGATGGCTACGTCGTGCAGTAAACATTACGTACGTACGTAGTAAACATTGTGGTTTTTTACAATTTTAAGCACTTTTGTCTTTGTTGTAACCAAATGAAGAAGTCGTACACATAGCACTGTATACTGCTACCTATAGGCATGTTGCTACAGTCTTATTATGAGTTAAATTAGTTATTTTGTAGCTTGTGCAGCTGAAATTGGCTAGAGACGCTCGGTTGCTATATGACAACAATGGCTTTAAGCCGAGTCTTGAGCAGAAAGCAGAGCAGTAGCCTAACGTTAACGTTAATCAAAACGTAATTTTCATGTATCAAACTGTGAAATATATTTGTGTAATATGTCAATAACTGGGTGAATAGAATCCTAAATGTTACTAAAAATGTTACACGGTTATTCGTTTTTCGACATGGATGTGACATCACCCTCGAGCTACTAGTCGCGATTACAACACAAAAAGAACGCACCATACTATTGTAACTGACCCGAAGAACGATGTTTTCGCAGCCATACAGTCTTGAAGTTTTTCCAAACTTGCGATCTTAAAGAGGCTGGCAGGGAACTCTTGTGGGTTGCTACCACTTGCCATACTCGTCCTTTTGTGCTGCTATCTCTGACTTGCTAACTGGACCGTCGACCTAGCAAAAAACTGCATGTAAGCGGAGGAGCTCGGCTAGCTTCAGAGCTAAGGCGGGGCTACAGTTTAGGTGCCCCTAGAACCCACATATCCAACAGTAGTTCCGCATTACATTAGTTCCACTTACTTTAATTAAAGTAGTTAATTAAGTTTTATTTATTTATTTTATTTAGTGATGCGTCGAAGCAAATTATTTGTGTCGATGCATTTACGACAAATCGTCCCAGCCCTATTGTCATTTGTGGTTTACCACAGGTGAGTCATAATGTGTTTCCATACTGATTTACAGCAAAGGGTGCCAATATCAGTGACACAGAAAGCTTTACGGTTTTCTTTGTTGTTGTTTATCATTTGCTCCAACCCTAACCCTAACCCTACTGTAACTCCCAGCCAATAAGTGTATTTCCCAAAATGGAAATTATTCCTTTAATGTAAAATTGCTTCCATGAGCTGGTATAGGTTGGATAAAGTTCACGACAAATTAATTGTGTGAATTTTTTTCGAGCTTGCGCTCTGGGTTGCACTGTAAATGAGCGGTCAGGTGATGCGCGAAAATGGATGCTGAGGAGGTGAAACGGAGGCTGGCCTCTGGAGGACTTATTTTATTTCTTTGTTCCAACTTCCAAGTGGCCTATAGCCTAGTTAGTCATGAATAAATTATGTTAAAAAATGTATAAATGACTCATTCTTGACAAAAGGCAAAAGAGCTGTGTGCGTGCGCACATTTGAATAATGTTGGGCTGTAAATGGGTTCGGGCTTTTAAAAAGCTGTCAATCAAAATGTACTTGTCGGGCTCGGGCCGAATTCTGTCGGGCTCGGGCCTTGTCGGGCCTAACATTTAAGGCCCGATTACAGCTCTAGAGTGAATGCTCTTACAGGTGAGCTCCCAGGCGCGTGTGAATTTAATAGTGCACTACTCACGTCAAAACTTATTAAGCACTCATATCAAAGAAATTACTCAAAACACAAGTACACAAAAGAAGGTGAGTTATTGGAATAACTACAGTGAATGTGCTCCTCCAGTGGCCATGCTGCTGTATAGGTATAGCACCTCTGTGTGTATGTGATATTTCAGAGCACTTGTGCAACTGTACAGTAATATGTACACTGGACAATAATATTTCAGATATTGAAAACGGTATTTATTAGAATACAAGCTCAGAGTCAACAATAGCAGAGATGTGTGGAGAACACACTCTCAGTCTGAACTGAAAGCTACTTAATTATTTAAAATCAGGTTCTACTTCACTTCACACGTACATAACAACACCACCAAACATCGTCAACACATATGGCGTCTTGTATCTCATTCCTTTGTTATTTTTCTTCTCAATAATAAATCCCCTTTGGATACATGTACTGTAGCTCCCTTATCATTTATAACCACAATGCATTTTGAACAGGGGCTATACCTTTGGTTGTGATGGCAGGCTGCTCCCCCAGCAGCAGTTTTAGCCTCTTGGCGTGGATTTTACCCTGGTAGTGTGACTGTGCCACCACTGCTGAGGTGAAGGACATGTTACACAGCGTGCAGCACTTATTCTTGTCCACGTCGCCCTTGTCGCTGCCCTAAAAAAACACAGTAACATCTTATCAATGATACAACACGGAATCCAATATGTAATTTATTTATCTTTGGGAGCTTTTAAAACATGATTAAATCAATCAAATGTATTATGTAGAAAGCATGGCATACTGTTCTAGCGAGGCAGCTGGACATTGAACACATCACTAATCTCTAACACTTCTGATTCAGATGAGGGGAGGGATGAAACACTCCGCAACACTCCATCGCCTCAAGGCTTTAGATCCTAGTGGGATGCAAATGGAGTCGACTCTGTTTTAAGGGGTGATAGTGGGGCCAATACAGCTGATGGCGGACCACTCTCTGAGCCTCCATCTGTGCAAGCTGCAACAAAACCCATTACTCTCAGAAAATGTGGAGGAAACAGAGCAAGCCGCCATGCACTGAGAGATGGATGCTACAGTTTTTTGCTGAGAAGTAAGAGGGAGGAGAGGAAAACAGAGCCCCGCCAGGCAGGCTGGGTCAAGAAAGGGCTGATATTCAGAGTGATGGAAGAGGAGAGGAAAGTGAACTCCATGACCTCATTTAGATGTCTGTACCTCCAACTGGTGTACTCTACCAGATATAGTAAATTAACAGCAGGCCTGAGCGTGGAGAAATGTGTGTGCATGTCTCTTCAGATGAATTGTCTCCGCTTGAGAGAGAGAGAGAGAGAGACAGAGAGAGAATGAGCCCATTCACCTCCATGATATACATACTTTACTTTACAGAGTTTGTATTATGTTTCTGCTAATGTAGCTATTTGTAGGCCACTAACTGATGTGTCTGGATTTAAGATCCCTTTTTATTTTTTATTTTATTTAAGGTATACTAAGTCGCATTGTCGTTGGTGTCTGTAAACACAGCATTCATAGTTGGAGAGTGTGAGAGAGAGAGAGAGAGAGAGAGAGAGAGAGAGAGAGAGAGAGAGAGACAAAATCAATGGTTGAGCAAGCTAGTGAGGTAATGAAGAGAGCGAGTAAGAACAAAGCCGTGAATCAGAAAAATAAAAAGTTATTTTCTGATTGCTTTCGGTTACGTACTAAAACCAGTGACTGTAAAAACAAACACAAATAAACACCCACAGTCACCTCTGCACAACCGGAAGGTGCCGCATTGCCGGATTTTGTGTGAATGCAGAGCTTCATCTTGTCGCTGCATGTGTGTCCGTGTCAGTGAAACAGACACAGCAGCACCAACACAAAGCAATCCTTCTCTCTCTCTCTCTCTCTCTCTCTCTCTCTCTCTCTCTCTCTCTCCCCGATAGAAAAAAACAGGATGAGTGGGGAAAACTGTGTTAATTGTAGCCTATATGTGGCTGTGTGTGTGTGTGTGTGTGTGTGTCGCACTGCCTCTGTCCGTCCGTCCGTCTCTCTGTTCGCGTGCCTGATCGCGTGTCTCACCGTAAACCGTTTTATTTTTTGAAATGTGTTTATTTTGGTAAAATATCCGACTGCACTGTGTGATTTCCTGCCTGGCTTGACACGTTTGGTCGCGTATCGCGTAAAAAATAGAGGAGATGCCGAAACTATCGCTGCAGCGCGTGGGCCTACGCCGAAATAAAAATAGCTGCGCTATGCTGCTATACGCTTACACCTGCAGTGTGTTCCCGGTGTTATTGTGTGTAACCCACCGCGTAGTTAATCATGTTGTCAAATTGGATATTACCAGTGTTAGGCAAGCTACTTGGAAAGTGTAGTTTGCTAAGCTACCAGTTACTCTACATTAATTGAAGCTTCACTATAGGGATGGGCATGAGTACTCGATTGATAATTGATTATTAAGAATTTCTCTGATCACGTTAATTTGTTATCGATTAAACTAATGCTGGTTGAGTCTTGAAGCAATGAAATTAATTTCACAATGTAGCAGCAATTAAACATTTGACCACACGGGGGCAATATTTGACTCCATACTCAGTTACCTGGCTGCGAGTATCCGTTTTGATTTCAAAAGTAATCATGAAGAGGACACGGCCAAGTGTGGCGTGGAACCATTTTGATAAAAAAAAAAAAAAAAAAAAATGAAGAAGACTTAGTTCAGTGCAAACACTGAGATGCCGTGTATAAGTACAACACGACTCAAATGATGTAGCCTATCATTAAACAAAGTGCATGCAACCCTGGTTAATGTTGGTGGCGGCCGCGGTGCATCCTGCTCTTAGTCTCAACCTAGCATAAACTCGGCGTTAGCACAGAGGAGCTGCGATGCACAACGAGCAGAGAAAATTACCCAAGGGACCTGCAAGTTCATTGACATGGATATTGGAACCAGCATATCACATTTCGTCACGACGTACCATCACCAGACTGGTAGAAACTCACTACGAAGAACGGGATAAGGTTCCCCAGGCTGGCCAAGTTAGAGCGAAGGTAGGCGACCTGTGCAACCCGGCAACGCGGGTGTTTTCGGCGGCTGGACTGACGGTCACCAGGTAGTGGTCGCGTCTGACCCCAGATCATGTCAACATGCTTATCTTTCTCAACAAACATCAGTAGACTGGTGCAGAAGTTGTATCTGAGTTAGCCTACTGGTTATTTTTTATTAGGCTTTGTCTGTGCCTTGGATAGTTTTGAGTTACATTTGTTCTGAACATTTTGATATGAAACACATGGGGATCAACTATATGCAATACCTTAAAAAGGTACATTTAAGAAGATATGTGAAAATGCCCTTAGACCTCAGAGGGTTAACTAGTAACTCAGCTGTAGTGCCATCAATATGGTTTATTAATAAGCAATACAAGTTTGATTTAGGGCCGTGACACCGTTGGTACAGGTTTGCTGATGTAGGCTATTTTTTGAATTTGCCAGGACATGTTCTAATGACAAATGCCGAATCAGCGGTTTGCATAAAACTGGTTTAACATGTCTCTATGTAGGAGCATAATTCCATCTTTAGATGCTGTTGTAAAATGTTGTAAAAAAACGGTTTGATCCAGTCTTGAAGAAATAGAACAATATTGAATGGATTGCCGTCAAATTTGGTACAGACATCCATGGTGCCCAGTCCCAATGTCTAGTGGCAAAGGAAGCATGGCCTTCCTATTAAAATATTCTTATGAAGAAAAAATAAATGTATGATTCCCACAACTGTTTCTTTACTGAGGCCAGCTTTTCCTGGCATCTCTAAATAGCCTAGAAATCTAGACGCACCCTAGCGGCAGCAAAATTATTTTGCAGCCAAGGCTAGGCACTCTCCGTTGACTTGCAAGCTGGAAAAACCAATCCATGGTCAGGCCAATCACATCGTGTATAGAGTCGGTGGGCGGGCTTATGGCTGCTGCTGCTGGGAACAGCGGTCTTCTGGAAGACTTGGAGTTAAGCTTTTCTTTGAGAAAAGAACAAAAAACGGCACAGAAATCATTCTTAAAAAATAAAATGTCTCGCAGGGTTAGGGGATTTATTTTATGTTTTCTGTTTTCACCACACTGTGCTTAGATCTAACAGCTCACCCTTTGTTACAAATTTGTCTGTGAAGGGTACTCGAGACATATATATGTGTAAATTTTAAAGATGGCTGAACTTTCAATCCTTTCTGTTAACATCAGGGGGCTAAATGGGCTGATCAAACGAGCTAAATTCCTATTTAAGAAGGAAAAACATAGACATGGCGCTTATTCAAGCATCACATTTGCGTAAAAGAGATGTAAATCATCTACAAAATAAATATTTCAAAGTTGCTGCTGCATCTAGTGATGACACCAAAACCAAGGACTCCATTGTTTTGCTGTCACGGAGATGCATACTCACCATAGACAAAAGAATCAAAGACTCTTCAGGCAGGATATCTTACTATGATATACGTACTATGATAAGGAGTAGGAAAATAGCCTTTGTCTCAGTATATGCATAGTATGAAAGCTTTTTCCCACGCCTAACCAATGAATTGCTTTCTCTCAATGAATACTCACTAATTATAGACATTATAAACATGAATGCGGTGCTAGACTTAAATCAGGATAGATCAGGGGTCAGCCACACCAAAGCCCAAAAACACATATCGGACATGTTTAATGCAGTTGTGGAATCCCACGATCTTACAGATATATGGAGAATGCACAATCCTACTAGCAAGGATTACACCTTTTTTTCCACACGTCACTCCCGCATTGATTATTTTTTTATGCTCCAGTGTACTTAAGGCAATGTTCCACACAATAGCAATGGAACCAGCAATCCTGTCTGACCACAATGCACTGATAACCACATTCCGTTGTGATATGTTAGGAGAAAAATCTAGAAGGTGGCAATTTAATAATTCCCTTCTCCAAAACACAGCTTTTGGAGCCAAACTAGCGGAGTTCATATCAATCAATACTGGCTCAGTTTCGGACCTGGCATACATCTGGCAAGCCACTAAAGGATTTATTAGAGATTTCACATCTTCCTTTGCAGCAAATTTGAAGAAAAAGAGAGAGGCAAGGATTGAGGAGTTGGAAGAACGCTGTAAATCGTTAGAGCAATCTCTGAAGACTTGTTTTTCTAAATCTACATATACTCTTTTAGTCACAAATCGACCAGAGCTAAATGACTTGCTAAAAGGAGTATTTAGCTGAATTCATAATGCACAGAGTGAGGCAAAATTATTATTTTAATGCCTGTAAACCAAGCAAACTGCTGGCTCTGAAATTAAAACAAATCATCAACAAACCAACACTGCACTAATTTCGATCATACACAAAAAGGGCAAAGATCCTACGGAGTCTTCAAATTACAGGCCCATCAGCCTCATGGGGACTGATATTAAGCTTTATTCCTAAGTCTTGGCACTACGCCTAGAACGCTTCATCGAGAAGCTAGTCCACCCCGACCAATCAGGGTTTATACCAAAGCGTCAAGCTGCAGACAATATACGCAGATTACTCCATAAAATAGAAGAAGCCAGAAATTTCCCAACAACGGCAGCAGTTTTATCACTGGACAAGGAAAAGGCTTTTGACCGCCTAGAATGGAACTACTTGTGGCAAGTAATGGAGAGGCTTGGTTTGGGAGCCAAATTCAATGACATGGTACGTACTTTGTATGTAAATCCCACAGCCAGCCAAGCAATGGCCTGCATTCACAGCTATTCGCCGTCGCGCGGGGCTCGAGACAGGGATGCCCGCTATCTCCCATGCTATTTGCAATCTCTCTTGAACCATTAGCACAGGCCATAAGGCAAAATAACATATGTAATGTCCAGATTAAATCCAATACCAACTCAATATCATTATTTGCAGATGATATTTTACTGTACATATCTGACCTTCAGGACCCAAAAATTCTTAAGATCTTTAACGAATTTGGCTCAATCTCTGGCTATAAAATAATTTGGAATATATCTAATCTGCTCCTGTTGAACAACAAACAGGTGACATCAGCTATTAGTGATACTAACCTTAAAGTGTACCATATAGCCTTTCAGCTTCGGGCCCTCAGAGTGTAGACCCCTCATCTACAGTTCCATGGAGAGAAATAGAGCAAAACCTCACTGGAAGTGTAAGACTGCAAGACCTTGCCTTTGCAAGAAAGTATACTTATGGCTCTATTATCACCAACACATTGACCAACTTTAAACAGGTGGAAGAGCAACTTCGCTACACCAATAAGTGGCATTTGAGCACCCCAATTTGGAGTTTTGCCGACTGGATACGGCAACTAACTTCTCTTCCTTCTTCGTTGCTCTGCCTGGTTGTAGTGCTATCCTATTGCGTGCAGAGGGAATTTGAAAGACAACCGTTTATCCCGTTTATTCCCCCCCTAGCCCTGTCAATGGTGAGTTCTTGTCAGGCTAATCTCTAAGAGGAAAAAGTAAAAAATTTTAGCCAATCACATTGAGGCTCGACATTGAATGGTCAATTTATAGTAAATGTTCATCCATCTTCGTCCGCTTATCCGGTGTCGGGTCGCGGGGGGAGCAGCTCCAGCAGGGGACCCCAAACTTCCCTTTCCCGAGCAACATTAACCAGCTCCGACTGGGGGATCCCGAGGCGTTCCCAGGCCAGGTTGGAGATATAATCCCTCCACCTAGTCCTGGGTCTTCCCCGAGGCCTCCTCCCAGCTGGACGTGCCTGGAACACCTCCCTAGGGAGGCGCCCAGGGGGCATCCTTACCAGATGCCCGAACCACCTCAACTGGCTCCTTTCGACGCAAAGGAGCAGCGGCTCTCCCCCGAGCTCCTCACGGATGACTGAGCTTCTCACCCTATCTCTAAGGGAGACGCCAGCCACCCTCCTGAGGAAACCCATTTCGCCGCTTGTACCCTGGATCTCGTTCTTTCGGTCATGACCCAGCCTTCATGACCATAGGTGAGGGTAGGAACGAAAACTGACCGGTAGATCGAGAGCTTTGCCTTCTGGCTCAGCTCTCTTTTCGTCACAACGGTGCGATAGATTGAATGCAATACCGCACCCGCTGCGCCGATTCTCCGACCAATCTCCCGCTCCATTGTCCCCTCACTCGCGAACAAAACCCCAAGGTACTTGAACTCCTTCACTTGGGGTAAGGACTCATTCCCTACCTGGAGAAGGCATTCCATCGGTTTCCTGCTGAGAACCATGGCCTCCGATTTAGAGGTGCTGATCCTCATCCCAACCGCTTGACACTCGGTTGCGAACCGATCCAGTGAGTGCTGAAGGTCGCAGGCCGATGATGCCATCAGGACCACATCATCTGCAAAGAGCAGCGATGAGATCCCCAGCCCACCAAACTGCAACCCCTCCCCACCCGACTACGCCTCGATATCCTGTCCATAAATATTACAAACAGGATTGGTGACAAAGCGCAGCCCTGGCGGAGGCCAACCCTCACCTGAAACGAGTCCGACTTACTACCGAGAACCCGGACACAGCTCTCACTTTGGTCATACAGAGATTGGATGGCCCTGAGTAGAGACCCCCTCACCCCATACTCCCGCAGCAGCACCTCCCACAGTATCTCCCGGGGACCCGGTCATACGCCTTCTCCAAATCCACAAAACACATGTAGACCGGTTGGGCATACTCCCAGGCTCCCTCCAGGATCCTTGCGAGTGAAGAGCTGGTCCGTTGTTCCACGACCAGGACGGAATCCGCATTGTTCCTCCTCAACCCGAGGTTCGACTATCGGCCGAACCCTCCTTTCCAGCACCTTGGAGTAGACTTTACCAGGGAGGCTGAGAAGTGTGATACCCCTATAATTGGCACACACCCTCTGGTCCCCCTTTTTAAAAAGAGGAACCACCACCCCAGTCTGCCACTCCTTTGGCACCGTCCCAGACTTCCACGCAATGTTGAAGAGGCGTGTCAACCAGGACAACCCCTCCACACCCAGAGCCTTGAGCATTTCTGGACGGATCTCATCAATCCCGGGGCTTTGCCACTGTGTAGTTGTTTGACTACATCAGTGACTTCCGCCTGGGAAATCGACGACAATCCCCGTTATCCTCCAGCTCTGCCTCTAACATAGAGGGCGTATTAGTCGGATTCAGGAGTTCCTCAAAGTGCTCCCTCCACCGCCCTATTACCTCCTCAGTGGAGGTCAACAGTGTCCCATCCTTACTGTACACAGCTTGGATGGTTCCCCGCCCCTGAGGTGGCGAACAGTTTTCCAGAAACACTTTGGTGCCGACCGAAAAGTCCTTCTCCATGTCTTCTCCAAACTTCTCCCACACCCGCTGCTTTGCCTCTTTCACGGCAGAGGCTGCAGCCCTTCGGGCCCTTCGGTACCCTGCAACTGCCTCCGGAGTCCTCCGAGATAACATATCCCGGAAGGACTCCTTCTTCAGTCGGACGGCTTCCCTGACCACTGGTGTCCACCACGGTGTTCGTGGGTTACCGCCCCTTGAGGCACCTAAGATCCTAAGACCACAGCTCCTCGCCGCAGCTTCAGCAATGGAAACTTTGAACATTGTCCACTCGGGTTCAATGCCCCCAGCCTCCACAGGGATGCACGAAAAGCTCCGCCGAGGTGTGAGTTGAAAGTCTGTCGGACAGGGGCCTCCTCCAGACGTTCCCAATTTACCCGCACTACACGTTTGGGCTTACCAGGTCTGTCCAGAGTCTTCCCCACCCCTGACCCAACTCACCACCAGATGGTGATCGGTTGACAGCTCTGCCCCTCTCTTCACCCGAGTGTCCAAAACATACGGCCTCAGATCAGATGAAACGATTATGAAATCGATCATTGACCTTCGGCCCTAGGGTGCTCTGGTACCAGGTACACTTATGAGCATCCCTATGTTCGAACATGGTGTTCGTTATAGACAATCCATGACTAGCACAGAAGTCCAACAACAAACAACCACTCTGGTTTAGATCAGGGAGGCCGTTCCTCCCAATCACGCCTCCAGGTGTCTCCATCATTGCCCACGTGTGCGTTGAAGTCCCCCAGCAGAACAATGGAGTCCCCACTGGAGCCCCATGCAGGACTCCAGTCAAGGTCTCCAAGAAGGCCGAATACTCCGAACTCCTGTTTGGTGCATATGCACAAACAACAGTCAGAGTTTTCCCCCACAACCCGCAGGCGTGGGGAGGCGACCCTCTCGTCCACCGGGTAAACTCCAACACAGCGGCGCCAGCCGGGGCTTGTGAGTATCCCCACACCCGCCCGGCGCCTCACACCCTGGGCAACTCCGAGAAGAAAAGAGTCCAACCCCTATCCAGGAGTATGGTTCCAGAACCGAGACTGTGCGTAGAGGTAAGCCCCACCAGATCTAACCGTAGCGCCCACCTCCCGCACCAGTTCCGGCTCCTTCCCCCACAGAGAGGTGATGTTCCACGTCCCCAGAGCCAGCGTCTGCCGCCCGGGTCTGGTCCGTCGAGGCCCCTGACCTTCACTGCCACCCATGTGGCATCGCACCCGACCCCAACGGTTCCTCCCACAGGTGGTGGGCCCATGGGCTGGTATAGTAAATGTTACATAAATAAATGAAGGCCAGGTTGAATCTGGCTTCTCACCAATCACATGCCTGCATTAATCTCAGACCAAGTAGCGTAACATAGCAAATAGTTGTCTGCTGCTATATTAATGTTCTGAATATCGTATACTGTAAAGCAGTGGTTTTCAACCTTTTTTGAGCCACGGCACAGTTTTTACATTAAAAAAATCTCGCGGCACATCACCAACCAAAAATGACACATTGTAGCCTAATAATCAGAATCTGCATTTTTCCTTTTTTAAAATGTATCCATCGCTTTTGCAGGCTTACATCGATGATCTCGGCCCTACGGCTTACATCCTGTCACTGCGGGATGCACGCGAAAGGTGGCAGCAGGGCTCCAGACTCCAGACTCAGCCTATCAGTCAGTCACCAGGGCACAGAAACCACTGCTGTGCCTGCTCGGCTCCGAGGAAGTGTCAACAGCATCGCGGCCGCTTTCGGCTCGCCATTAATATCATATCACAGCAAACGCTGTCTGCTTGAAGTTATGAAAAACTGTAACCACACTTGAAACCACGTTATCGGCATTTCCGTGACTCACTGTGACTTCCACAAAACTGTAGAGCCGACGTAGTTTGCATCATCTGCAGCTCTGCGTGTGTGCGAGTGTGTGCCAGAGTGTGTGTCAGAGCTCTGCTCTCTGTCAATTCTCAGAGAGGACAGATAAGCTTGTGCTTACGCGCTCTCAGGTACCGAAATGTAAACGTTTAACGTGTAAAAAAAAGGGACAAATTTACTGGTCGCACATGTGCGACTGGATGTAAAATTCAGTCGCACACTCAAATTTTGGTCGCAGTAATTCTATTGTCTTAAATCAACAAGGTCATTATTGCGCTATACTGCCACCTACTGACACAGAATAGTATTTCATTTCTCTGCCAGTCATCATATTGAGGCACAAATGCGCAACAATGGAAAATGATTTGCAGTAACTCAATAAAAAAATTGTTGGAACAATTAAGTAAAATCGAATAATTTCCCACGGCACACAGGACGATCTCTCACGGCACACTTGTGTGCCGCGGCACAGTGGTTAAAAATCACTGCTGTAAAGCACCGTTGTGTGTTGGTGTTAAACAATTATATTGCCTTCTGAAGCAACATTTAGGTGACTGCACCCCTGAATTAAAACGTGGCTTTTAAAAGTTGATATTTATATCTTTCATAGAGAAGAGCAGATGAACTTGAATTAATGTAGGTTACATCAAAATCTAATGTAATCAAGATTGATTTAACTAATTTGTTAACTAATAGGGGTCTAATTGAGAGTTAACACAATAACACACACGTATTTAGCGCTTGTCAAAAATAATTTGGACAGTAACCAAACTAATTACAAATACAAACGTCTGATTAAAGCCCTCTTTACACTGCTTGTACTCATTAAGAATGCTGGATGTGAGCCGGGACTCAACAGCTGCCAGTTTACACTGACTTTATTTTAGAGCTTTTTAAACAGCATTTGCTTTTTACTCCGCTCAAACAAACCAATAGGTGATTTCAGCACTACTTAATTACTCTCAGCACCACTCAATCACTTTCAATAAGCCAGCAGTATTCACTTCATTAGCCTGTGGTCTATACAGAGAACATTTTCTTTACTGTCTAGAGCAGTGGTTCTCAAACTTTTTTCAATAATGTACCCCTTTTGAATTGCTTCTTTAAGCCAAGTACCCCCTGACCAGTGCTAATCATTTTCTGTAGAAAAAAAAGTGTAAACAAACAGGAACAGTACAGCGATGTCAGCAATAGATTTACTAAACAACAGCCTTCTAATTAAAAAAACATTTAAATGCTAATGAGAAAAAGAGACAAAAACTGTAAAAAAAAAAAAAAAAAAAAAAGGAAGTAAGGCAAGAATAGGTCAAATTACAACACCGAAAAGAGATGCAACAAAAATATTTATTAATTTAATGATTAAATAAGGTAATGTCTCCAAACTTACCTCAATTATAACTTTTCTACAGCACTTACTTTAAAAAATAAGTTAAATTGATAAATATTTTTGTTGCATCTCTTTTCGGTGTTGTAATTTATAGACGGCCCTAAGCACTCGTCTCACAGCAGCAACAACAACAACAGAGAGCAGAAGCCAGCAAGCAAGTGTTATTTACATAAACTTCTGGTGTACTTACAAACTTCCCAATCCACCGTTTTATGAGTGCATAACCTATTTGTACTACTGTAGACGTTTGGTATCATTTCGGGCATTATTAGTGGGGTAATGTTAAGAGACACTTCGGATCCATTAGCCCCTGCGCTAAGCTATTCAGCTGATAACGCTACTCTACGCTAACTCTCCCTATGTTAGACCCAGGTGAAAAAAGCTTCTGGGGGGGTGTTTGGCTTGAGGTCATGGTGCAAAGGACCCTAGGGGGACATTACTCCAAACCATCACTTTAATACTTGTGCTACTGGTGTGCGTTTGATTATTAATCTGATTTGGGACCACCGATTCCAATCTATTTCTGTGAAAGTCTTAGATCACGGGACATTGTTGATGTTGTGTGGAATAATGTAGCTTATTGAACTGTTACGCTACAATTGCTTCTACCAATTGCTACAACTGCGGAGAACTTAGTTACTGTACTGTGTGAGAGAACAAGACCATTGCCTTGCGGCCCTGTGCAAACAAAGGGACCGAGTAGTCTTTTAGCGAACAGATCAGCTGTTACCTTACCGGAGAGGCTAAACATTTAAACATCCCCTCGTTAGCCAAGTTTCTCAGACCGCGGCCGAAACATTACGTAAGGCACAGAATCCCGAGTGAACGACAGGAGTGTTTATTGTCAGAGCCCGAAAATCAAGACTCCAAGTGTTTCTTTTCTCTCTAAGTGTGTTCTTTCTTTCTCCTCACATGCTAACCTACACAAGCACACACACACACAAACATAAGCTAATGGCTAACTCATAGTCACGTGTTGTGTAACAAAGCTTTATACATGCGCCATTTTGAACAGCCTGTTTGTGTCCCTCCTTTGCCTGTTCTCTTAATACATCCATGCCTGTAACACGTGTTGAAAAATCAGTGTTCCCCGCCATTGTCAGCTACCAGGAGTAGGGGGCTGGACTACAAAGTTAAATAAATTCTATTATACTTTAAATAGCAGTTGTTTGTGATTATATTAGCTGGTTAAACAGGTCTGTACTCAAATTTCACCCTTTTGTTCCTTTTAAAAGATACCAGATAAATGAATCACATTAATTAAGATCTGTATTTTAAAGAGAACACGACCTATGAGACACAGCTCAGTTATTGGTCCCTGATTCCAGGGTGGTGCCCTGTTTGTCAATTAATACACATATTTATAACTTTATTAATATTGATAAAACATCTTTGATAATTTGCCACTAATTTAATCTGTACCCACACCAATTCCCAACTTAACCAAGCTTCTGTCCAATTTTGTTGCAACAGTGTAACCGCGGGGAGAGAGAAATGCATTAAATTACTGAAATGTAACGTTCATAATGGTCTGCTGAAACTATGAAATTGGGGAAAAAAACAACAGCGTTGTTTATGCTTTGATACACTGGATCAAAGAAACTTTGACTGAGCTACAAGCCCTGTTTGTAGATGACATGACTCGTGATTAAATTCCAGTGGTGAAAAATGTTTGTTTACTTTGGAAGCCTTTGCATACAGTCACGTAGAATGTGGAAACAGCTCTGATCTGTAAAAGTCAACTACATTAACACAGGTGACATTTTAAAGTCATTGTGTTTTCCACGTCATTAGTTACCCAGCAATACCAGCGGCGGGTCGTGTGTCTTTTCACCTAGAACCCACGTAAACATTCAGCTTGATGAAGCCAACATGTCTATAACCACAATATATTTCATGTAACACACTAATGAGGCTAGTGATTAGGCTAATTAATGGTTCGATGATGAAACCTGCAAACAGGGTTGGATTTGAAGCAGTAGTTTAATACAGGTGGGAGAAATCACCTCTTGCCCTCCTTTTCTTAGTGTTGAATTCATCTCACAGTGGACTGTTTTTTCATGATAGAAGAGAACTGTTTGGCTCCAAGACAGAAGCTTCTCCCAAGAGGAAACCAATGTCATTGTGTGGGAGGTTCTGAATCACAGTAAGCAGACATCCAGGTCTCCAAATAAGCTGAGGGCAGAGGATGTACTTAGAAGGGGATGATTGCTGTATTATGTGCAATTGCTTGAATAGATAGTTTGGATATTTTGGAATGGGGTTGTATGAGGTACTTATTCATAGTCAGTGTATTACCATAGACTGTATAATATTAATGGATCCAAAGCATCCGGTTCATTGAAGTGCTGCAAATGCAGAAGTGCCTTAAACCTGCATTCTATCTGAATTCCAGCAGGGGGCGACACGTGCAGTTGCAAAAGGAAGTCAGTTTCTGTAGTTTCTTAAATACGTTTTTGCTGCTGCCCCATACACAGCAGTACATTGCTTTGATTCCGTGTTGGTACTACGGTCTAATTCTCCAAACTGGAGACGTGTTGACCGCCATTCAACACCAACAATGGATCAGTACCTCATACAACCCCACTTTAAAATACTCAAACTATCCCTTTTAATGTGTTATTGTGGTTGTGTCAAAGTCAAATTGGCCAATGTATTATCTAGAAAAAGTGTTAGTGAGCTTGTATAGGACAAGAACACTCTGAGCCTTGTACCAAGTGCGTTATACCTTGTCCGAGGAGCTCTTTCAATCCAATGATCTTTGCTATGAAAATTAAACACACCTGTTAACAGCGTGCAATTTGTGAAAAAAAGCAGAGGGGGGGGTTGATCATGCACAACAAAACAAAACAAAACATGCAAGAATTAAATCCCACTTTCGATACAATGGATATAGTGCCGCTCAGCCAGCCATGCCATAACACCAATTTATGAACTTCAATATCCAATGGAAAATAATCTCAAAATGAAATAGCACAATGCGGTGTGAACATAAAACACGGCGCTTTCAAATTCACTTTGCAGCAAAAACAAAATACTTTCACGCAGGAAATGCTCTTTCCTAAACTTTACTAGTCGTATAGGTGCCTAAAGTTAACCGTCATCGCATGACGCTAACTTTTTCTGGCTAAACTCAACTTCCATGGACCCTGAAAGGACCGTCATTTGGCGGTGCCTAAAGCTGGTTCGCAGTCACCTATTGGCGGCTAAACAACTGCTGCTGGTAGCCGGCGTCCCGGAGCTCTGTAGCGGCTAAATATAACCAGCAACTGCTGCTCATGTTACAGTGCTGTACTTAGTTCAAAATAAGTCTATGGCAAAGGTATATGGGATATACAGACCAAAAAGGGGGGAAATCCCACACATCCCCCCCATCAAAATCACACCCTGCTTGTTACTGTTCTGACACCAGACAATATTTTGCCTGTCGAGACACAATGGCAGAATAAACGTTAAACCTCAACCAATCTAAGGATTTGTCATGGCTTTACGTACGTAGGTGATAGGAAGACTTCACTGTTCCACCTCTTTCCATTTTCTATACTTACAGTTGTGCGTTATTAATTAAGATGTAGCACAAGACGATTGAGGGCAAAATTATTTGGACAGGATTGTCTTTTTCCTGGGACGTTGCATCTCAGGAGCTACGTCGGTTGTCTCACTAAAGTCAGGTTTCCATTCAAATGTAGAGCAAATTTAAACCACAGTTTGTGTATTTCCATCCAAAACTGTTATGTGATAATTTAGGAGGCGTTAATTCCCCAGCTGAGTGCCATTAAAACATTGCAGAAGAAGAGGACACAATGAGATGACATAATTAAAAGAGCAGAAGTCCATTCTCAAACAAAGGAAAACCATGTAGAAAACATATGACAAACATGTTTGTTTCATGTATTCATTTGAAAAAGAAAGGTTACAGTCTCCTCATTGCTCAAGATCTGATGTTTTCGTCTCCTGCTATTTTTCATCTCTTCAGTGATGACAAATGAAGCATGACTTGCTTCATATAAATCATGTAAATAATCAGTACATGATTTATAAAGTAAGTATGTTTCCATTGCACTTTGTCACATTTTGATTTTATCGTTACACCAACTTTTGCACCGGAAGAAAGGCGTACAAATTGTTTTGCCATATTTCAACTTTAAGATCCTATATAGTATTTTACCTGTTGTAATTAAGTTAGGATATTGTTCACTGTGAGGTCACATCCAGCCAAGGTAATATGATTGTGTTGAAATAAGTATCTCTGAGGACCCTCGACATGAGCAGTACCTTTTTAAGGAGCTGTGAGGGTGATCAAAGTTTGATTTGTGACTTCTGGAGTTGTTGGTTCTGACAGACTCATCACTGCTGCACAGCTGCATTTTTCCCATTGCAAAAAGTATCGTTGTTGGGGCATCGGCTTCTGTAGAGAGGTTTCTGAAAAATAATGTTTTTTGTAAAACAATCTTTTAATAAGATTGCCATCTCCAGAAAACTCCTAACAGCACACTTCTGGAGCTGAAAGTTGATTAAAATGCTTTTACTTCTAGTCCTAAGCAATTGATAACACAAAAACCTTAAAATACATTCAAGGAATAAAATACCTTTGAGTTGAGAAAATCACATCGTAAACTAAGTCGGTGTGGGCGTGGATGTGTTACACCAGCAGGGGTCCCATGCTGCAATTTCAAATTGGACGCTTTACTGAAATGCTATTTGTAGTGAGCTGTAATCTGGTGCAGATCACCACTGTGTGTGTGCGTGTGTGTGTGTGTGTGTGTGTGTGTTTGAGAATGAGAAGACAAAGACACAGTTCTTCCTCCCACAGTGTGTGATAACAGAAGAACACTGCTGCACTCACGGAGTCATTCTGACACACACACACGCACACACACACACACACACACACACACACACACACACACACACACACACACACACACAGCCCCTCGTTCCACCCTTGGCCTTGTCCTTCACTAACTATACACACACACACCCTTTCTTCAGCTACCAGGGTAGCAGAAGAAGAGCCACTGGATTGCAGAATGTCATTATAATGAGCAGATATATATTCAGAAAGAGACCAAAATACACCGGGAGATGAGACACCACCTCCAAATAGGAAGGCACCATAATTTCATGGTTAATTAAAACTGGATAAACGAGGAGCTAATTGCAGGGAAATGTAATTAATGAAGCAGTAGGTAGGTGTATGTTGCTAGATTGACAATTACCGTGTAATATACAGACCTGTCGGTCAGAAAGTAGCTGTATCAGTGAACTGTATTTTGGATAGAGGGTGGCTCTAGCACAGCAGAGTAGAGCAAGTATAATTGTAATGTGAAATGATTATCTAAGTTTAGGAATGTGGAGGCATTTCTAATATCTTTTTTTCTTTTCTCTTTGGTTCCAGAAAACCCACGAGAAACACAACATATCCAACCTCTGCCATAGTGTAGAAGTCATGTATGGTGTGCTTAAATTTTATGTGTAATGATAACACAATAGTGAGAAATAATCGGAATTCTGCATTGGCAGGATATACTGCTCTGCTGCACTTCTCTGCATATGTAACTGAGAGGGAGACAGAGACGGAGACATTGCATTTTGAGGAGTGAGACAGAGAGATGGGGACGGGGGGGGACGGGGGGGTCTGCCTCATTCCCATTCATGCGAGGCGTAATAAAATAATCTTTTTGATTTGCAAGCAGTAAATTCTCTTTGCTGTCAGCACTGTGCTGCACATTTTCATCTTGCTTTTAAGCGAAGCAGCGTGCCTTTGCCTGCCTGTATTTGTGGCGTAATATAAACGGGCAGCATGATGTCTTACTGCACTGGACTTTTCTTTTGTCACTGCATCAGAAATGCCACAGCGTCAACATGCTCAAGCTTGAAAATGTTTGTGTCCAACATTTTCTTTCTAGTCCTGAAATCAACAAGCTGCACTGCTTGAGGTAATAGCGTTGGGCTTTCGGTTAGCCTGGACTGAATTGGCATGATCCTGGCCTGGCTAAGCACCATATTATGCCTGGGCTAAATCTGGAGATAAGGGAACACTCACTATTCATGTGCATCTCCCCTAAGGCACACTCGCAAGAAATAGGACAGCCAAGTGCAAGGGTATCCCTGCAAAACAAGGGAAAAAAAGGACCTGCTCCCAACATAGCATGTGGACAATGCAGTCTACTGGTGCCAACAGAGCTTACAGGGAAGCGCTAAGCAGGGCTGGCACAGTGGTCACAGCTGCTGCTGCTGCTGCTACTACTGCTTCAGCCACGAACAATAGAGTCACCTTCAAAAAGGGACCGAAAATAGACCCTGTCTGGACTCGCCTAGAAAGTGTGTCACAAGAAAAAAGTGATAGTAAAAGTGGCTTTACACCTTCTACCCTGAATGCTTACAAGACTTTGATCCTCATGCAAGAACCACTTGCAACAGATGACTTCTTGAATGACATATAGAGTATGTAAGATAAGTATATAAGAGAACTACAATCACCAATTTTGTCATAGACCAGTGAAAGATCGCTTTATAATGGAATGTCGTTTTGTGTCCATCTCTATGACCGCCACAGCTCCTTGGTCACCACCCATTTTAATCATGCACCACTTCAGCAAGACTTAAGTTAGAAAAAATTTGAACTTAATGTCAAAACACACTCACAAGCAAATTATATTATTTCACACAAACATATATTAAACATTAACATATATAACTTCCACTCGCACAGTGGCTAGGGTAACAATAGCCATGTTAGCTAAGGCTAGCTCTAATATTACCTTTGGCTACATCGGTAACGATAGGCCTACATGAAATTACTTTCCGGACATTTCAAAAGCATTGCACATATCCCAACAACACATTGTCCAAAGATATATACACTAGATGTCGCCTTGAGGTTCTAAACATACGTCAAAACCGCCGCCATCTTGGAACAGGTGTCCGAAGTTTTCCCGCATTCAGATCAACGCTAAAGATGCCGGACTTTTGTGCTGCTTATTGATGTGGAAATGAAAAGAACAAACAGCAAGGGATAACATTTAACAGGTGACAATGTGTTTTATGATATATATATATGCCGCCTTCGACCAGCAATCTGAGCTCCGGCGGCAGCGGGAGGCGTAGAGCTCCGTGGCCGGCCGCAGCGTCTCTTTCCCCGGGCAAAAACACAGCTTCACCTCGCTGCTGCGCCGGTCCCTGCTGATCCAGATCGGACCGGCCAAAGACAGAGTGGTGATCGGGAGGATCTTACACATAGTCCGGGAGGATCTTACACGTAGTCCAGGACAACATGTATGTCGATATCGGCGGGAAGTTCCACTAAGTTTGCCAGCGGCAGGCGGACGGAGAGAAGCTACAGCGAGGCAACAGAGACCGTCTGCGGCTGCAAGATCTGGAGCTCAGTGCCCGTTAAAATTATAATATATATTTTATTATTTTTTTGTCAAAAGTCAGGTTGATTCGCACAAACAGAAATCAACTTCGAGAGCAGAGTTACCTGTGAGATAATCTCACATTGCCAGACCTTCCTCCACAGCGCTACAAAGGAGGGTCTGGCTAGTCCACACAGCATTCCGGGATGGGAGATAAACGTGCGTTTGTTGGCATTTCTTTATACGAATCACAATCGTAATGCCCCGGAGCCCCGGTGCCGCTGCAAAATAGCTTTGGGAAGGAACTTGTTTGGTGGAACATGTGTACGTTCAAAAGTTGTTTTAGTCGTGCAACAGAAAACTCAGAGTGGTCAGAAAGTCTAGCTAGTTGTCTGGATTTACCATGCAGAGATCTGAGGAGCAGCTAACCATAGTCCTCATAAATCCCCCGGAGTTTGAATTGCCAACACAAAGAAAGCGAAAGGTAATCCAGCCGAAAAGAAGTAGCCGAAGTAGCAGTCCTGGAATTGGAAGGTCGTAAATATAGACTACCTGTGAGAGTGTGTAGGCCCCCCAGTGTTGTGAAGGTGGTTTGCTAGTGGTTAGTTCAGTGACGCAGAGTAAGGGTGTCAAAGTTTGTTAAAGTTGACTTTGACTGAAAATAAAGAAATTCTTCAAAACAAAGTTTAGTAAAGTTTTGCTGTTTTAAATGGTGTGACAAGATCTTAAGTTAACACATTATTTACCACAAATTTGTGCAGTTCAGAGGGTTTGCTGAATCTGACATCTCACACAGAAAAAGAGAGATTCAGGATAAGAATATAAAAATGGCCCATTAATCGACACGTTTGTTCTAATCCAACATTTGTCACCTTTCTTTGTCTTTTCACAAGGTTAAACAATTCCTTGCTCATCCCCATCTAAGCCTTTCCCCACGTAACATAATTGTGAACAGCAGGTTTGCCATGGATGACCCAGCTGAGGGACTCAGAGGATATTGTTATCAGTTACACCAACTCAGCAAAACGTGCAGCTGGGGTAGCTACATGCTCAGCGCTTTTAATGAACCATATGAAGCTGACATATTCACCTAAATTAGTTTCCCATTGTTGCAGTCACACCTCACCTTGATGATGAGGTCCAGGCAGTTTCCTAAATGAATTCACAGTTTGAAAATGACTTGGATAACTATTTAAAGCATCACACTGCATGATGTTTACCTCCCATTTCAGCAATTTTATCAGACTAAATCCCACACTGGGGCTGCCAGAGAAGAATGCACTATTCTCTAAATCGCATAAATTGAAACCCCATACATTCAAGCTTGGGTTTGAATGTACCTTTGTATTGAGCAACACAGGTTTTGTTGGAATCCTTCGGTGAAAAACATCACAGACCAAATTAAATGATTACTTCTTGCTGTAATTCAATTCAATTCAATTTTATTTATAATGTCAAATCACAACAGGAGTTATCTCAGGACACTTTACATTTTCTTATTTTCATAAACAGACATTTCAACCTCTCCATTTTCAAAAATAACATTGTCCACATCTGTCAGTTTTCAGAAAAGTGTTTGTTTACACGTACCCGTGTATATATGCCGTCAATACCGTCAAGAGCATGCCCAACCTATAGGTGGCAGTGTAACAAGAAGCTCAAGCCCACGTTAGCCACTCAGAATCCCGAAAATAGCAAAAACAGCAACAAATCACTTCCTCTCTCTTCTCTTCCTCACTTCCTTGGCTGCCTAAACCTCCGTTTGTCTCAGTTTACATGCAAACGTGCAAACAAAGTTTTCCAAAAAATCCACTCTGGCTGGAGTTTTTAGAAAGAATTGTTTTCAGAGGCAAATTCTCCATTTGGGTGTAAACGAAGGGCACAAACGAAGGGAAATGTCTTCGTTTTTCAAAATAACCATGTACGTGTAAACTCTCTCACTATCTCTCTCACTATCATTATAATCTCACTATCATTTGCAAAGACCCAACAATTTCCCTGGAGCAAGCATTTGGTGCAACAGTGGCAAGCGAAAACTTCCTTTAACAGACAGAAACCTCGGACAGACCCTGGCTCTTGGTGGGCGGCCATCAGCCACTGCCGGTTGGGCGCATTCTCATGAACGGGTTTGTATGATAATGTACAAAAATGTATGCACACTAAAACATATGATATCATATGAAAACTAGGAGACCGCCAGTCTGGGCACGTGACATCAGCTACAGAGCTCCGTCACAGCTCGTCGTATCAGCGGTGGTCAGTGGATGGGTTAGCTGCTACAGAGCACCGCAAGCTGCCAGTCGTGGTGCTCTATCAGGTCAGTGGTAGTTGGTTGTTCAGCAACCCAAGAATAGGTGACTGTGCGCCGGGTACAGAGCACTGCGAGCTGCCGATTGTTGTTGGTGGATCAGTCACCTGAGAATAGGTGACTGTGAGCCGTGTACAGAGCACCTGTTGGTCATTTCAGCGGAGATTACGGTTAAGTTTAGGCAAGAAAAAGTGAGCGTTATACGGCTACGGAAGTTAAGTTTAGGCACCGAAACGACTAGTTAAGTTTTGGAAAAAGATTGTGGTTTGGATTATAACACTCCTAAGGAACACACAACAAAAAAACGTAGGAATCATACGAATTACAGTGCTTTTCTTTTCGAACATATGGTTAATGAGAACAGGCTAGGTTGGAACACAGAAACGATACAGATATACAGAAATATGATTCTTGTAGCTGGACATGGCTTTGTTTCTATAGCCATTGTTTAACTCCTTTTTAGAAAGGTCCTTTTTCAAATAATTCATTACCCTCACAGTCTGTACTGTACCTCTGCTGGGTTCTGCTTTCTGCGAGGTGAGGTTTTTGCTAAATCACAGCCCTTTATTGAGAATAATGGCCCACCTCCCTCTCAGAGCAGCAATTCAAAATTTTCAAAGAAGCTCAGAGGACATTTAAATTGTAAACTGGTTTTGGAAGAGAAATGAAAGTGTGGAGACCAGGATCCACACTAAAAGAAGCTGCAAAATACAGTTAGATCATCCTCTCCTTAGTTCATTTTTCAAACAGAAGAAGATTAAAACTTCAGTTCATGGGAAACATTTGATATACTACCTAACACTCTGAGGTGCCTTTATGTTTTATGTTTATTCAGCTTTGTGTGTAGAGTCTGTATGCATGTGCCTGCTAGTGCTAAGCCTTAAAGTGATATTTAACTGTTTTTTTTCATGTCACATGATACAGATGAGATTTAGAATATTGATGCTGCATCAAGGCACGTAAGCAAAAATACAAAAACTGTAAGAGCAAACGTTTACCTTTGTGAGCACGGCAAGTTCTCTGCGTATACTTGTTTCTATATCCACAAGAAACAAGCTCATGAATGCGCTACATTGCTAAGACAACTCCAACAAACCAGTCGCTAGTGAGCATGTCCATCGTGATGTCAAGGGCCTGTCAACATGAAAGATCCAGGTATTTTTTGAGCTTCATGACTGCATCATGCGCTACTAAGCAACTCTCATTGGAATGAACGGGGCTTCGCAACGAACGTTGTTTCCAGTTCACTTAATACATCCATGGGTTCACGCAGATAAATCTTCAGAAAGGATAAACAGTGTAACAATGTATGACACAAATTCATAATACCAATTAAAACAGGTTAAAGACACTTTGTTCAGAGATTTTAGAGAATGGAATGTAATAGATTCTCAACAGTTTCTAAAAGTTGCTAGATGACGTCATATGCTCATGTGCATATTGGTGACGTCACCACGTATCATTTGCATAAAGCTTGGTGGCTGTGTTGGCTGACTGCCTGCTGTTTGGAGCAGAAGAGGGATAGACATCCGTGCAATTGGCAGAAGATCTGTGTACTGTGATTACTCTGAGAAGCATGCATGGAAATCAATTACAATATGATATCTTCTGCATTTCCCTTGATGGAATGAAATTTGTCGCTTGTTGCTTTTCAGAAATAATTACCCTATAAGGGTCTGAAAAGTCACTAAATCTAGTGCGAAAGTCACCAAGTTGGTTTTCTATATTGTTGACTTCCACTTCCAAGATTGCTCCGTTGCTGCCGGAAAATCCGCTGGATTTCATTCATATCCATTGCCTTGGGCTTTCTTTGTCTTGGCATTATAAACTCTGGTCAATTTATGAGGACTATGGTTAACTGCTCCTCAGATCTCTGCAGGGTAAATCCAGACAGATAGCTAGACTATCTGTCCAATCAGAGTATTCTGTTGCATGACTAAAACAACTTTTAAACGTACACGTTCCACCAAAACAAGTTCCTTCCGAGACAGACCTGCCCCCACTGCTGAAATAAATCCTAAAGGAAACACTGAGAAGGGTCACAAAGTGCTTTACAGTGAAACAAAAAAACAAAAACAACAACACATACAAAGCTATATGGCTAATTAAATGCTTGTCTAAAAAGATGAGTCTTCAGGTGTTTTCTAAAGGTTTCCACAGAATCCAAAGCTCTCAAGGCTAAAGGGAGAGAGTTCCAGAGCCCTGGGGCCACCACAGAAAAAGCACGATCACCTCTTGTTTTAAAACGTGTTCTGGGAACAGTTAAAGGTCCCATGGCATGAAAATTTCACTTTATGAGGTTTTTTAACATTAATATGCGTTCCCCCCCTGCCTATGGTCCCCAAATGGCTTGAAATGGTGATAGGTGTAAACCGAGCCCTGGGTATCCTACTCTGCCTTTGAGAAAATGAAAGCTCAGATGGGCCGTTCTGGAATCTTGCTCCTTATGAGGTCATAACAAGCAAAGTTACCTTCCCTTTCTCTGCTTTGCCCACCCTGAGAATTTGGCCAACCCATGAGAGAGAGTCATCATGGCTTTCAAATGAGCAAAGTGGCAGTGGGGGTGTGGTCAAGGCCACACCCCCACCCTCCACCTTGCCCCTCCCTCTCTCCTCCTCAATAGCTACAGGCACAGTAATGGCACATCCTAAAGAAAGCTCATTGTGGGACTGGCTCTAGTGGCTGTAATTCTGCACCAAGGCTAAATTTCGGGAAAGAGTCTTCAAATATAGTATTAGGGGACCATTAAGCCTATAGAAAAGCATCCAAAGAGCACCATGTCATGGGACCTTTAAAAGTTCTTGGCTTGAAGGCAAGGCAAGGCAAGGCAAGGCAGCTTTATTTATATAGCACATTTCAGCAACAGGGCAATTCAAAGTGCTTTACATAAAACATGAAACAGCATTCAGAAAACAATTAAAAACAATTTAAAAACATTCAAAGTCAAGAATAAAATGTACAGTGCAGTATAGGAATAAAAAAAAAAGAAAAACCCAGAGAAACATGAAAGAGCAGTTACAAAACAATTAATATCAATAAAAAAATAAAAAATAAATAAAAAAAACATTAAAAGACAAGAATAAAATGTACAGTGCAGTATAAGCACTGTTAGGTACTGTTAGTACTACTAGGTACTGTTAGGCACTGTTAGGCACTGTTCTAGGTACTATTAGGCCCTGTTAGGCCATATTAGGTACTGTTAGGTACTATTAGGCACTGCTATACATTGCTAAAACAGTTAAACTTTTAAAAGCAGATAAAATAGGTTATTTAAAGAAAGAAAAGATAGGTCTTCAGCCTTGATTTAAAAGAACAGAGTTGAAGCGGACCTGCAGTTTTTGTTTCAGTTTGTTCCAGATATGTGGAGCATAAAAACTGAACGCTGCTTCCCCCTGTTTAGTTCTGACTCTGGGGACAACAAGTAGACCTGTCCCAGACGACCTGAGAGGCCTGGGTGGCTCATAGTGTAGTAGCAGATCAGAAATGTATTTTGGCCCTAAATCGTTTAGTGATTTATAAACCAGCAAAAGTATTTTGAAATCAATTCTTTGAGGCACTGGAAGGCAGTGTAGAGACTTCAGTACTGGAGTGATGTGATCCACTTTCCTGGTTTTAGTGAGGACTCGGGCAGCAGCGTTCTGAATCAGCTGCAGTTGTCTGATTGATTTTTTAGGGAGACCTGTAAAGACACCGTTACAGTAGTCAAGTCTACTGAAGATAAAAGCATGGACAAGTTTTTCCAAATCCTGCTGAGACATAAGTCCTTTAACCCTTGATATATTTTTAAGGTGATAATAGGCTGATTTTGTAATTGTCTTAATGTGGCTTTTAAAATTCAGGTCTGAGTCCATGACTACACCAAGATTTCTGGCTTTGTCTGTTGTTTTTAACATTGTCGTTTGAAGCTGAGTGCTGACTTTTAATCGTTCCTCTTTAGCTTGAAAAACAACCACCTCAGTTTTTTCTTCATTTAATTTAAGAAAGTTCTGGCACATCCAGTCGTTAATTTGTTCAATGCACTTATTCATTTGTTGTATTGGGCTATAGTTCCCTGGCGATAAGGTTATGTAAATTTGTGTGTCATCTGCATAACTATGGTAACTTATTTTGTTGTTTTCCATAATCTGAGCCAGTGGAAACATGTAGATGTTGAACAGAAGAGGCCCCAGAACAGAGCCTTGGGGAACTCCGCACGTCATATTTGTATGCTCAGATGTAAAATTACCTATAGACACAAAGTAGTCCCTATTCTTTAAATAGGATTCAAACCACTTTAGTACTGAGCCTGAAAGACCAACCCAGTTTTTCCAATCGGTCAAGTAATAAGTCATGGTCGACCGTATCAAATGCAGCACTGAGATCAAGTAATACTAAGACTGAAATTTTGCCACTATCTGTGTTTAAGTGGATGTCATTAAAGACTTTAGCAAGAGCTGTCTCAGTGCTGTGGTGTGGTTGAAAACCTGACTGAAAGGCATCAAAACTGTTGTTTAGTGATCAGGAAAAGGTTGAGTTGTTGAAAAAACGCTTTTTCTATGATTTTACTTAAAAATGGAAGGTTTGATATTGGCCTATAGTTGCTCATTAGTGACGTGTCTAGATTGTTCTTTTTTAGGAGTGGCTTGATGACTGCAGTTTTTAGGGCCTGTGGGAAAATACCTGAGAGCAGAGATGTGTTTACAATCTGTAGAAGATCAGAAGCCAAACAATTCAATACATTCTTGAAAACATCCGTTGGTAGAATATCAAGGCAACAGGAGGAGATTTTCAGATGTTGTTTAATGTCCTCCAGGTTTTTATGGTTGATCATATGAAATTGTGTCATGTTGGAATTTGTTTTGCATGAACACTGTGACAACACATATCCTGTACTTGATATGGAAGCACCGACTGTATAATTTTCTGAATTTTTTCTGTGAAGAAGGAAGCAAGGTTGTTGCAAGCCTTGGTAGACAACAGTTCAGATGCTACTGGTACTGGAGGGTTAGTTAATCTATCGACAGTAGCAAACAAAGCACGTGAATTATTATTGTTTCTGGCGATAATGTCAGAGAAAAAGGACCGCCTTGCATTCCTTAGTTCCAAATTATAAATGCGAAGTCTCTCTTTATAGGTGTTATAATGGACCTGGAGATTAGTTTTTCGCCAACTGCGTTCAGCTTTTTGACACTCTTTTTTTCTGTTTTCACCACTACAAAATTTCTCCATCGAGATCTTTTCTTACCAGAGACAGTTTTGACCTTAGTGGGAGCAATGGCATCAATAACATTCGTAATTTTACAATTGAAATTATCTACAAGCTCAGTGCCTGAGGCCCCAGTGAGGGTGGGTGTAGAGGAGAAAAGCTGAATGAATGATTCACTGGTGTTTTCAGTGATATACCGTTTTCTGACTAACTTTGTTTGAACACTTTTGGGCACAGAGATAGTGCCGTTAAAGGAAACACAGGAATGATCAGAGAGAGCAACATTAGTCACCACAACCTTGGAAATGTTTAGACCCTTGGAGATAATCAAGTCCAGTGTGTGCCTCTTATTGTGCATGGGCTGTGTCACATGCTGAGTCAGTCCATAGCTCTCAAAAACACAACACAGTTCTTTGGTCCCTCGGTCCTGGGGGTTGTCAACATGAATGTTAAAATCACCAGCAATAATTACACGGTCAAAGTTAATACAGATTATAGACAGCAGTTCAGTAAAGGCGTAAAAGAAGGATGCACAGTATTTATGTGGCCTGTAGATATTTAGAAGTATAGCTTGAGGGGAGGATCTTAGCTGAAGAGCCACATATTCAAAAGAAGCAAAATTTCCGTAAGATATTTGCGTACATTGGAATGAGTCATTAAACAAAATGGCGACTCCACCTCCTTTCTTATTCATTCTATTCTCACTCATAAAACTGAAGTTATTGGGGGCTGACTCAATGAGAACAGCACTGTTATTATGGTCCAACCAGGTTTCAGTTAAAAACATAAAATCAAGATTGTGCTTGATAATAAAATCATTGATTAAAAATGATTTCCTGCCAAAGACCTAACGTTTAGTAGGGCTAGTGTTTATGCATTTTCTTTTTTTTGGGACAGACTGTGGCTGACGAGGAATGGATGCTAAATTTGCAAAGTTTGCAGTTAAGTGGTTATTCGCCATTCGTTTTCTATTACCTATCACAACATAAATTGTGGAAGAATCTAATACGCAGGGCCCAGGCTTGTCTTGGAAAGAGTCATGAGTGCTACTAGGCATGCAGCCTGTCAGCGCTCAGCTTGAAGACCTCACAGAGCGACCAGGAGTGTGTGCGTGCAATAGTTCCTGGATGTACGAGGGAGCTTGGCCATGTAAGACTCTATAGGTAATGGTTAAAATTTTAAAATGCACTCTAAAACCAATCAGTAGCCAATTAAGAGCCTTAAGCACAGGAGTAATGTGTGACCTCCTGCTGGTCTTAGATAAAAGTTTTGCTGCTGCATTCTGTATGACTTGCAGTTTGTCCAAGGAAGATTTGTTTAAGCAAGTGTACAGTACATTGCAATAATCCAAACGTGAAGAAATAAAAGCATGAACAAGCATCTCCATCTCTTTTTTAGAAACCACAGATCTAATCTTAGCAATGTTCCTGAGATGGAACAAACGGGAACGAACCACAGACTTCACATGACTGTTAAAACACATAGATTTGTCAAAAATGACACCCAGATTTTGCACAGTATTACAGTCAGAGAATAATAAACTCCCAAAGGCCTGCCTAATCCTAGGGGTAATGTTGTCTGGGGCAAAGATCATCACCTCAGTTTGGTCAGAATTTAATTGCAAGAAATTGTCAGCCATCCATTTGTTAATGGAGGCTAAACAATTGTGCAACAAGGACAGTTTGTCTAGCCTATCAGGGCTAAAAGATAAATATAATTGGATATCATCAGCTTAACAATGGTAAGATATATCTTCAAAACTACCAATAATCTTACCAAGAGAAAGCATATACAGACAGTATAGCAAGGGGCCAAGCACAGAACCTTGGGGCACACCACAAGACAGAGGAGCAGAGTCTGACATGTATGTTCCCATAGACACAGAAAAACTCCTGTCTGAAAGATAGGAAGAAGACCAGTCCAGAGCTGATCCAGTAATGCCCACAATTGTTTTCAGTCTATCAATCAGAGTGCAATGATCAACAGTATCGAATGCTGCACTGAGATCTAGTAGGACCAGAACAGAACATTTACCCCCATCAGCAGCCATCAAAATATCATTAGAGACTTTAATGAGAGTAGTCTCAGTTGAATGTTTTTTTCAAAAGCCAGACTGAAACTTAGCAAAGATATTATGAGAATCCAAAACTTCATTTAGCTGGCTTGCAACAACCTTTTCTAAGATTTTCGAAATAAAAGGCAATTTAGAAATAGGCCTGTAGTTTTTAAACGAAGCTGCATCAAGATTGTTCTTTTTCAATATAGGCTGGACAACAGCATGCTTAAAACAGCTAGGGACCTGGCCCAGCTGAAGAGCTACATTTAAAATTGAAACCAAACATGGTCCAAGTAGATGTATGGATTTTAAAAGTAAAGATGTTGATAAAATATCACTAGGGCTTTGGGAAGGTTTCATCGAGCCCACTAGCTTAATGAAGTCATTCAGGGACAAGGGGCAGAAGGAGTCCAGTACTGAAAGTCTCTGATGAGTAACAATATGGGGGTTTGCTGATGGCACTATGCCTGCCCTGATAGCTCTAACCTTGTCTACAAAATTAGACAAAAAATGGTTGCAGTCAATATTTGAAAACACAGGGACAGTACACTTGGCAGGGGAAAGAATGTTGTTAATAGTCTCAAACAGAGCTTTAGGATTGTTTTTACAGGCAGATATCAGCTTAGTAAAATAAGAGGCTCTAGCCTCCTTGATCATTTCATTTAGGTCTATTAAGAGCTCTTTAAGATACAGGCAATGGACTTGGAGCTGAGTCGCTTTCCATAAACGCTCAGTTCTCCGACAGACACGCCTCAAGCTGCGAATGGCGTCATTCATCCACGGGGATGTATTAACAGAGGGCAACTCTCTAATTTTAAAGGTGCCACTCTGTTCAACAGCAAGGTGCAATGATCATGAAACGACTGTGCACAAGCATCCACATGCAACGAGCAACCAGCAGCAGTGGCGAAGCCAAACACAGGCTCCATGCCGGAAGTGTGTATTTCGTTCACAGCAATCCCCACCAATCGGAGTGCGTGTGTGTGTGTGTGTCCCTCTCAATTAGGGCTGGGCCAAATGAAGAAAATCTGATTTCACGATATTATTGACCAAATACCTTTAATGTCGATATTGTGATGAAGCTTGGAAACAAAGATACATGATGCAGACAGTACAGTATGTTTCGCACATGTGGTACCACCATATGCTGTTTAACTGAGATGAACAATTGGTACTAGAAATATGCAAATAACATACATACATTATGGGAAAATGTGAGTACTGGATTGCATGACTAGGTACTCTACACGGTACAGCCATCTGTAACAATAGTGTCCCTCTCTCTCAATTAGGGCTGGGCCATATGGATAAAATCAGATTTCACAATATTATTGACCAAATACCTTTAATGTTGATATTGCGATGGTATTGTAGGGTTGACAATTGGTGCTTTAACAAAATATTTTCATAATAAGAATTTAGAATCTAATCATCAATAATGTGGATATGATGACTAAGTGGTTAAAGGCAAATAATAGAATAGCTAGAACAGTATGGAAAATTATGAAAATGATATCACTTTACTGTAATGCTGCCTGTAAAACCAGGAAAAGACAACACTTACCATATAATGATATCACGTTATCCAAGACGATATCTAGTCCCATATCACGATATCAATATAATATCGATATATTGCCCAGCCCAAGTCTCAATCAAAACAAAAGCCGCCTCAGTGAAGTAGCGTGGGATCGTTGTAGTCTTTATTTCCAATGAAAATCTATCTGACATGACTCAGGCAGAAATAATGTTTATGGACGAGTTAATGTATGAAAGTTTTATTCATCTTACCTTTCGTAATGTTCACTTTATGTTATTTCAACATCTGGCTCTATTTATCTAAATGTGTTTAGAATTTTGTTTCACTTTTTTGTTGCGGTGTGCGCCTTTGCTGTATCTGACATACATACCAATTCATGCCCTTGAGTCTGCTGTATCAGTACTCAAATATTGCAAGCAAATTTTTGTTTATTTATTACAACATTTATAGGGTAAAAGCAGTTACTATTTTTTTTTGCAGTGACACCACCATATATTTACGATAACTGATTTTCCCAGCAAATGTTACCTTATATTAAAGGTCATCAATATTAAAGCAGCAACTCCTATAATAGAACAGAATTGTAATTTTCTGTACGCAACCCCACAGTTAACTTAAACCTACAGAGGCCTTTTTTCCCATCCCTGGTTATCTCTGACCATACTACAGATTGTGCATGCATGCTATAAGAAATGAGTGTACTTGCTGTAAGTGTCTGCACGCCAAGTGTGCAATCTGTTTGATATTGCTCCAGGAGAGGTTGAGGCAACGAAGCATAAGACTGCAGTCACTTCTTGTTCAGTCAAGGCAGCGCCGGACACCTGTGCCATCTCCAGTGCGATTGCTCCATCTCTCGGATCGGGTGGCCACGCTGCAGGCCTGATTTAATGGAAACTGGCAGTTGAATATACTAGACAGGCAAATACAGACTCAGCCAACCAACTGTAAATGTCTGTACTTATAACCATTTATAATGGATATTACTTCTGCTTTACAAAATACTAAATTGTGTGTTGATTAGCACAATAAATACAATTTGTATTTAGGAAATCATGGACATCTTCAGAGTAGAAGTGCTTCAGTTGTCCTTCCGGAAAGGTTTAGGTTTAAGGGTTTAGGTAATTCTGAAAATATTCACTTTAAAGCAACCTCCTACAATTTCAGAGTGCAATTCAGTTAAACAACGCTGTCAAACATATATACAGCTGTACACGTGCATTTGTTATGATTACATTACTCATGAAAGCTAATATTTCTGGTCCACTGCTAGTCCAATAGCAAGACGGCCAGCTCGCCGTCTGTCTTGCAGCCTTTTAGTTTGTGAAGCTATTGACAACGACTAATAGCCAGTCCAAGATTTACTCTTGTCTTGGCGGCCTTTTGCTTGGCCACGCTCTCTTTTTCCCCAGAGGATGAATCCTAATGACTTTAGTGATCCCCTCACTTTTCCCATTTTCCCAGATCAAAGTCTTCACTTATCCTGTGAAATATCTCAACATCTACTCAATGGATTGACATGATGATGTATCCTACTGAATTTTTTCATCCTGACTTCTCCAACATGAGGTTATCAGTAGTGTTATAAGTGAAACGTATCAAAAGCTACAGGATAGAATGTCATGACAATGTCAGACTCTCATCAATGCTCCCAAGAGGATACAGTTTAACAATTATGGTTATCTTAACTTTCAATATAGCATCATCATCAGGTCAAAATTCTTATTTGTCTAATAATTAAGTTTATGATCAAATACCCGAAAAACTAATAACATTCCTATAAGCCTCAGCTGTACTTTGTGTTTACTGATAATTTGCTAATTTTAGCATGCTACCACAATTAACTAAGATGGCAAACACGGCACAATACAGTACCTGCTATACATCAACATGTAGCATTGTTGCAACAATAGTCTTCTACTGTTGGCAACAGGCCAGCTCCATGGAAGCAGTTATGGGAGCAAATTCTTTGTTCAAGGGCACTATAACAGCAATTCTAGGTAGGGGACAATATATTTCAGGTTTCCTTCTTTCAGCTGTTGTGAGGATTTGAATCAGCAACATTTCTCTCAAAAGTGAACTTCTTAGTTTATTATGGCCCATGCTACAATTGAACCAACAGGGTACAAAATGTGTGTTGCTAAGTCTATTATTGGTCATAAATCATGACAACCCAAGGTTGATATGAGTAATCTAAGTGCAATGTTACGCGTTTCTCTGTGCTTCCGTTGGAGCAGTCCCCCACTCATAGTCCCAAAAACCAAGGTGTCTGTCCCCCCGACTAAGATCAGTTAAATCAAAAGTAAACAAAAGAGGTGCTATACTTAATAACCTAATTGGAATTAAAACTAACACTGCAAGGATAGAACAGAATAGGAAAATGAGATGTGAACTATTAAATATTAGATCTCTGTCTTCTAAAGCAGTGCTAGTAAACAATCTGATATCAGATAATCAAATTGATCTATTCTGTCTTACTGAAACATGGCTGTGCAATGAATAATATGTTAGTCTAAATGAATCCACTCCTCCCAGTCATATTAATACTCAAATACCACGAGGCTCTGGCCGAGGAGAGGGAGTTGCAGCCATCTTTGATTCAAGCCTGTTAATTAATCCTAAACCTAAACTAAATTATAACTCGTTTGAAAGCCTTGTTCTTAATCTTCAACATCTAACACGGAAAATATTACAGCCAATTATATTTGTTGTTGTTTACCGAGCTCCAGGTCCGTATTCTGAATTTTTATCTGACTTCTTTGAGTTTTTATCATGCGTAGTCCTTAAATCAGACAAAGTACTTATTGTAGGTGATTTTAATATCCATGTGGACATTGACAACGATAGCCTTAGTATTGCTTTCAACTCACTACTAGATTCAATTGGTCAGAGTGTGCATAAGGCCACTCACTGTTTTAACCACACTCTCGACCTTGTGCTGGCATATGACATTGAAATTGAAGATTTAATAGTATTTCAGCAGAATCCTTTATTATCAGACCATTCTCTAATAACTTTTAAATTCTTACTACCCGACTATATGAAATTAAATAAAAGCTTCTACACTAGATGACAGTGCTATAGCTAAACAAGAACAAGAACAGCCTTTTTTCACCTTCAAAACTTTTCCAAAATTAGGAACATCCTGTCTCAAAACGATGCTGAAAAACTAGTCCATGAATTCAAATAAAACCCTTAAGACTCTCCAGCTGATCCAGAATGCTGCAGCACGTGTTCTGAGAAGAACTAAGAAAAGAGATCACATTTCTCCTGTATTAGCTTTTCTGCATTGGCTTCCTGTAAAATCTAGGACTGAATTTAAAATCCTTCTTCTGACCTACAAAGCTCTAAATGGTCAAGCACGATCATATCTTGAAGAGCTCATAGTACCTTATTGTCTCACTAGAGAACTGCACTCCCAGAATGCAGAGTTACTTGTGGTTCCTAGATTCTCTAAAAGTAGAATGGGAGCCAGAGCCTTCAGCTATCAGGCTCCTCTCCTGTGGAACCAGCTCCCAGTCTGGGTTCGGGGGGCAGGCACCGTCACCACATTTAAGAGTAAACTTAAAACGCTCCTCTTCGATAAAGCTTATAGTTAGGGAGTGAGGAGTTGCAGCATCCGCCTAGCCCGGCTCAACTGCTTCTCATCATAGTCGTTAGCATAATTTACCATATAATGAATAATATAATCAAAGTAGAGGGAGGCAGGCCAGTACAGCCCGATCCGGTTGGGGAGAGTTCTCGCCCTTAACCTGTCTCTCTTAATTATTCTGTTATAGCTTGTTACTAACCAAGCTCTGCTGTGCCCTGCTACATCCTGTAACGCCCTGCTTTGCCATGAACTACTACAAATAATATTTCCAGTCACTGTTCCATATTCTTTTATTGTGACTATTATTGCCACTGTTCATCACACCCCCAACCGGCACCGTCAGACACCGCCTACCAAGAGCCTGGGTCTGTCCGAGGTTTCTTCCTAAAGGGAGTTTTTCCTTGCCACTGTCGCACTAAATGCTTGCTCTTGGGGGAATAACTAGAATTGTTGGGTCCTTGTATATTATAGAGTGTGGTCTAGACCTACTCTATCTGTAAAGTGTCATGAGATAACTCTTGTTATGATTTGATACTAAATATAAAATTGAATTGAATTAATGTACCCATAGTATAACAGTACATTAATCAAAGAGCTTATTTGTCAAAAGCTCATGTATTCAGTTAGCAAACATTGTATTGTATGTAATATGCATGAACAGGCTTGTATAAGGAACCTAGCCGGCCCTGAGCCATGCTAAACCAAATCAATACCATGTTGTGTAGGCATCATTAGACCCTACTTATGCAGCTGTGTGTCAGAATGAAGTCTCCTCCTGTGCTGTGTACTGCGATGACTACCATCACCATATTGACGTGGGCAGAACCCTGGGAATAAGGCAGCACAAAGCATCTAATGTACAATCGAAGAACTTTCATACAACATACTGAGACAAATAAAAGCATGTCCCCTGTGTTCAGAAAAAGAGCTGTGATGGTTCCTGGGAGTGAAAGTGTAAAAGTGGAGTGTTGTTTTCTTGATTAAAAGTGTTGCCTCATGTTGCATCTGTGCAGGGGGATTTCATCAAACATCAATCTCTCCTGGTTTACATTCAACTGTCAATTGCATTTCAAGTTTATTTCTTAATTTTAATATAAGCATAGGCATCAATTCAATGGATGTTCAGGACCTCGGGATCTATGCTAAAGGCACCCCAAGGCAATTGTGAGCATCCAAGAGGATATCATACTGTGAGGTGGTGTTATTACAGCTGTGAGCTAAACCTGTGTCTATACCTTTCTTGGTGATCTCCAACAGTCGCCTATAAGGTTTGACTACAGTGGTTTCTTACAGTGATACAAAGCACATCATTTTGCATTACTCTGTGAACCGGAATGCACGTTAATCAGAACTTTCAAACCAAGGCTGTTACAAAGTGAGTTAACGAATAACAAATCCTGTTCATTAAATAGAAACGTTTTTAATAAAAGATTAAAGGACAATTGTTATGTGTATATGTATTTCATGCAGGGCTGCAAAAAACACTGGTATTGCAATTTTTATTTTTCTGCCACATATATTGCAGTATGAAAAAAAACGACTTCTAAATTTTTACCCTCAATGGGGGTCCAGGGGCTTGCTCTACTGGAAGAAAATTTGAGGAGAGCATGCCCCTGGACATTGTACATTTTAAAGTCAAATGCATCAATCTGGTGCACTTTGAGAGCAAAATTGAGAGGGTAGGTCTATGAAGAAACTTAGTTAACTAGTAAACAATTACATTTTAACACATTGGTTGTATAGGATATGATTATCCTGTGCCAGTGCAATTATCCATTATGGACACATCTGTATAATAGAAAGGTGTATATAGTTATTTAATTGTATTTCTATTTTTGTGTTGTTTTTATCTTGTTTCATTTCTGGCTGGACCGCGACCCGCAGGGCAAGGGCCAGCGGAATGGATGGTTAACTCAGGACAACAGACTGTTTAAAACTTCACTCAAGGCGCGTGCCAGCTGCTGACTCTGCTTTAGTGACATGCGAGTGCTCGCTCCAAACCACTTTCAATTAATCTTCTACACCCCTGCACCACTTATGCAATAAGAAGCTACTCTTTTTAAGTCTGTTTCTTAATCAATTGCATGTTTTCATACAAAAGGTAGTCTTTATTTTGGTGTTCATTGCAAGATTACTCAACAATCATTCCCAAAACACAATGTAATGTCTTGACAATTTCAAAAAATTAAAAAGTCAAAAAATCTAAAGGTGTTTAATTCAATTTACATGAATTACATGGCTTTACATGGAATGACTGACAATATAAAATTTGTCAGACGATTTTTCTGTCCAATTATTAATCGATTAACACGCTCATCATTTCACTACATGTATAATATACAAATTCACACATTAGCACTGATACTGACAAAAAGCCTTTCTATCTTAAGCGAATGTTCAAACTGTTTTGCATACTGAGGACATAAAGCTGACATGTGCAATTCTCATACAGCTATCCAAATCTGATATCTGATAATTTGCATAAGAATGCTTGGATTGAATTCAGCTGCTGTCTATACATTTGGCCAGAAGACTGAATGAACTGCAATAACAAATTAGAAACCACTCAGAGTAAAAACCACAGGCTGAACAGGCAAACAGGCAAAACTGCAAGAGAAACAATGGGAGATAAACAATGAATAAACATAAAACTGTATGGAACAGGTTTATGTTTACTCATTGTTTGTTTCCCAGGTTTCTTTTATTTTTTAAACAAAATATTACGTGAATGTAATTTGTGTTCAGCAGCTTCTGTATATCTGAATATCATCTCAACCTAATCAGATTGGTCCCAAAATCTGCCTTAACCAGAGTCTATAATCATAAAACATGCTATTTAACCATTTTAGGCCTCAAAACTACAAAACCCCAAGAACATACTATTTGACTGACACTCCCTCCCCGCATAAGAGCAGGTTATAATAGCGACTAGCATGACCAGCAGCATGTACAGTTGTCAGATGCCATCAGCTCAACCAGGTCCAGACGGCTGGCCATGCCAGGCCGTACACACTCCCCCAGTCTCTGGAGGCAGTGCTGGTGAGTGTATTTTTAGACATTGCCACCTTATAAGCACAGCCTGGTCGCATCACATCTGTGTTGTTTAAGTGGAGCCCTCCCCCATCGAGGCAATGTGCCCTTTTACCAAGAGCCTAAGGTCAGACTGCAGACTCGACATAAATGTATTGTGACACTTGAAAAAACCAAGATGAAACAATGTGTCCCTGGTTTGATCACAAATGTTGTCATCCTTCAAAAGCCAAAACACATTTAATGTACAGTAGGGTGGTTTAGAAGTTTTTCTAAAGTCCAATTGAAATCACATTTAAGTCATCCCTTCTGTATTCAAACATAATGTCAGTGTGTTTTCTTTATTTACCAGTAGTGTTAATAGTTTTGTATTATTAAAAGAAAGAAAAAAAAGTGCCAGCGTTACTGTCACGTTTCACACCCATGTCTATGTCATGTTTGTTTTCATTATTATATTTGTCACTTCCTGTTTTATTTTGAAATTCACTCCGTCTCTCATTCCACCACACAACAATTAACACAGCAATAAAAACAGCAGCTACAGCCTGAGTTAAAGAATGAAAAGTAGTAGTATAGTAGCAGAGTTGTGTTGGAGACATAATGAAAGTAAAAATAACTATAAAAACTCAAGCAATAGATAATAATAGTAATAATAATAATAATCATAATAATAATAATAATAAGAAGAAGTAGAAAAAAAGATAAATAAATAAATACAGGGGTAATTATATGCAAGGGCTATCACCTCCTCTTAGCTGAGTTGAGTGCCTGAATGGAACGTTTACATGTACCTGTGTATATATGCCGTCAATGCCGTTAAGAAAGAACCGTTTTTAGAGATGCATTCTCTGTTTGCGTGTAAACGAAGGGCACAAACGAAGGGAAATGTCTCAGTTTTTCAAAACAACCACATACGTGTAAACGGGGTATTAGAATATATAGTCCCCTTCTCACAAGCTTTAGTTGCCAGATTGTCTAGAACCTTAGTGTCTACATTCCAGCATTCAGGTAGGTTTTTCTAGTTAGTTTTTGACCTGTTGCCTGTTTTGACTCTGTCTTTAGCCTAGCGATTTTTTACCTCTGCCTTTTCTGACTTGTGCCTGTTTTTTGGACCTCACCCTTGGATTTTGATTTGGACACTGTTACCTGTTTTTGGAATAAACCCGTTAGTGAACTTTACTCTGTCTGGAGTTGTGCATTTGAGTCCGTACTGGTTGTGCCCTGATAGTTACTCTGTAGGTAACGAGAGACAAAGTAAACTTGCGCTGTAGCCTACATCCGGGTAATGTTTGTTTGGTCGCCTGTTAAACAAGCGAAGATGCAGAACAAGACTCGTGTTCATGTTTAAGTTAGATAAGAAGGAGATTTTAGCAGAGAAGCAAAGGGGTTGTTGTTCAAAGTCTGTGGCCCTTGTGTAGCAGGCTGCTATCTTCAGATCCTGGAGGTAACCGGTTCCAACTAGCCTACTGCTCCGAATAAGTGACAAAATATCGCCAACATTTTCCTATTTACATGTTGTGATTTGTATAGTCACAGGGTGTACAAATAACAAGGTCATATGAGACACAGCCGTCTTCTAACCGTATACAAACTGGGAACTATATTCTCAGAAAGGCGAAGCACTGCTACTTCTGCTACTTGGGCGGAATGATTTGCTCGCAGCACCTGAAGCCCTGGGGTGAGGAGCAGAGAGTAGGAGTAATAGAGTCAACAATTCCTAGATAGTAAAAGCATAGTGACCTTGTTATTTGTACACGCTGTGACTATGTAACTATGTAAACAGGAACATATTGGCATTATTTTGTCACTTATTCGGAGCAGTAGGCTATTTGGAACCGGTTACTGGATCTGTGCTAGGCTGAGCTAGCGCTGGGGGCGTCAGACAGAGTTACAACATGTACTGAGATGAGAATGGTATGTATCGACTTGTCTAACTCTGGGGGTTACGGTGAATAACATAAAGTTACAATAAGTCGGCGTGTTCCTTTAAGGGATTATTATTTAGTATTCAGTTACACAATACATTTACCCCAAATTTAGGATATTAAATAAATGGATATTAATATTCAAGCTAGTTTTTATGTTGTGTTCTGAGTGGATTAAGAGAAGAAAAATTACAGACAAAGCACATAAAGCACAGAAACTATAACAGTACAGGTTCCCCTTCCTCCTAGGCTTTAAATATTCTCGCGTGATCTTGCGATATCATGAGAATCCAGCTGCCGTGCAAAGTAAGATGTTGATGGTTTTGGATTAAAGTCAGGCCACAATCACAATTTATCCTGCAGAGGACATGAATGATTCAGTGTTTCCCACACATAGACTATTGTGTGGTGGTGAGCCTCACTAACATCACCAGCCGCCACACATTGCGTTTTAGTTTTTTTTAAAACGCTATTTAAAATACGTTCTTCTGCATTTCCTTTCCCTGCTCTCCTCTGTCTCTCTGTTACTTGTGTCTTGCTCACATACACACACACAACTCCTCCCACCGTGCGGTGTTTGGTGTTTTAAGCCGCCAATGTCGACTTTCAGGCAGCGCGGCAAGGTTATGTTTAAGGTTACGGTGAGGGTTAGCTGCCTGTAAGGCGACGTTGCAGGCTTAAAACACCATCGAGCCCACCGTGCACTCAGCATCTGTCTCTGTCGTCTGAAATTCACAAGTTCACGAAAGGTTGGTATCTATCTCGTGAACACCTTTACACGATCACACATTCACAATCACCGACCCGACTCTTAGCAAACAAGCGATTATGCCTGCTTTAGAAAGTTTGTGGTAAAATGCAGTTGGGTTGTCGAGGTCAAAACACTATATGTAGCAGCTGTGAATTAAATAAACGTATTATAAATAATGTTGTCATTTTTTACTCTTACACTCAATGTTTGCTGCTTCAATCCAGATGAGTATTGAAAAGTATTTTCCGCGACTGAAAAAGGCACGTGTTGAGGATGAGGACCAGTGTTAACCGGAGGTATCAGTCTGAAACAGAGCTGAACATTCCGACCAGTGTAATTAGTTATGTTATTAATTTGTTTACAATATTTTCAGGTTTCAACAAGTGAAAGACAGGGGAGAGAAAGACATAGATTCATTAGGCATTGAAGTAGGAGAGGAGGACAGCATCCAACTGCATGTCCTCCTCAGTTTTTTTTCCTAATCTGTGGGAAACACTGTGATTGTACCAAATTTCATGGCAATCCAATGGTTGTTGAGATATTTCACTCAAAACCATAAATGTCAACCTGCTGGTAGTGCTAGATTAAAGGTCGGGTTCAGCAAAGGCAGTACGACTGATCCTCTGGGGACCACGAATGTCTGTAAAAAAATTCATTGCAATCCATCAAATAGTTGTTGACATATTTCATTGAAGACCAAAGTGATGGACCAACCATGGCTAAAAATGTAAAAAATACAATCTGGGGTTTTGTAGAATCGTACGGTCATTTCTGGTTATGGTATGCAACATAGTGCTCCAGCTGGAATACAAGACGGGGATTTTGCATATATGGTATCCATCTCTGCACCTTTGTCCAAAACCAAAGATTTTCTAACACCTTTGCTCATTTTTTGTGCTGAAGATTAAATCGAGAGTTTCATGTTCATCAAAGCCTTGAAAGTCCTCCAACTACAAGTCATTGTCATTATTAATGCAGAAAATTACCTGGGACCATTACTTCTGAAACCATGAATACCTGAAACCTTTCCCATTTTGTAACTTCATACAGGCCAAAGCAAATTCGATAGCAGCCAACCAACTGACCAGTAGACATCCTTGAGGCCCTACCATCAGCGGAACAAATATGTCCCTCCGTGACTGACCCACATTCTGTAAAAAGAAGTGCTAAATGCAATACTTAAATTTAACTATGGATATTGCAGTTATAAATACATTTATTTATGTGAATGCTCCGTGGCTTTGTTTTCAAACATTAATGTATGCAATGTAAAATATTGGGTATAAAACTGTACATTATCCAAATATACAGTATAATAAATGACACCTGACAGATCAAGAGGCTGCAGACAGTGAACTCTCAGAGGGGAAGCTGAGCAACTGTAGCAGAAAACAGCTAAGGATAGTAAACCCCCAAACTCACAACTCCCACACACCCCCTCATTCCCTTCCCAATGAAACAGGAGCCGTCTGTCTCCCCTGGAACAGATATTAGCCCCAAGGTTTATTTAATTTGATTAGCCGTGAAGCTCAGAGGAGTTGCTCTATCAGTTACAAACCCCTCCCTTGGCTATCACTCTTGATTCTGTATCAAACTGCACGACCCATAGATTTTTCTGTCCCCATACTACAGAGGTCCATGTGCCTATTAGCGAGCTGAAGTCGGCAATTGATTTGTGATACGCAGATGGGAGCATGTCTCTATGGGCAGATTTGAAGGCTGCTGTCCTGGTGGATGACATCTCGTTACAAGCAATACATTCTCCGTCAACAATGGGTGTCACATGGAAAGTACTGTGGCTGAAGACGAGTTTGGTGGATGCCTAATAAAGACATGTTTACTGTTTACCACTGCAGTCACAGAAGTAAACTTGATAGTTATTTTTAGGATAGAACTGAGTACAACGGACAAGAAGAAATCCTGAAGTTGCAGCATTTGCATTGAATTAAACATAGGCACAAGGCTTTTATATTTAATGATATTCACTTTAGTGTAGTTTTAATAGGTGTTTGGGCTTCCTACTAGAACATTTTATGTGTTTCAATGTTAAAAAAACACATTATTTTTCTCATACTGTCTGTGTGAATATACCTGTATTCAACCTCTGTCTGAAACACTCCGTTTTAGCGCCCGTCTCTCTAAGCCCCCTCCCGAAAAAGCCCAGTCTGCTCTGATTGGTCAGTGTGTCAAAGTCTTCCACATATGAACTCTTTGAATCTCTGTACTGTCATTTCAGCCGGGGAATGACTATAACGGCACTGTAGCAGCAATTTCTACCTATACATAGCATAGTTGTGACACAGCAATGATAACCTAGACCTGCTTTATAATTTAAAAAAAAAAACAGAAATATCACTTTTTACCATATGGGAGCTTTAAAATAGCTCTGGCTTTGTATGTTCTAGCTATAGCAAACTTTATCCTGGGATATGTAAGCTGTAGATATGACTAACACATCAGCTGAGACAAAATACATCCTGAGGCAAATTTAATACAGGCTGATTTATTGAATAGGGTCACAGACTATATGGTCATTGACTTAATCCTATTAGTTGTGTTTTCCTTTACACTTTAATTTATCTGTCAAGAACGATTAGGGAAACATGTCCACAGCTGCTACAAGTCCACATCTTCAGCAGTCTGGAAGCTTAGCTGAAATGCACAATCAAGTAAAGGTAATCAAACATGGCCCCCTACCCTTAGTGTGGTTATATTCATGGGAATCAACTATGAAACAAATAATTGTAAATAATCATACTGTATGTCATGATTTATAACAATGCATTTTGTGTATATTGAAGTTGAAAGGATTGCAACATCCTGATATAAAGGGAGGAAATTATTGTGAGGTCAGGAACTTGGAAAGCTTGCCTAAAGTTTATAGCTGCACCACAAAGAAATGAAGTGATAATGATTTAGAGATCATCATTTCTGCATTTAATGTGCAATAATATAAGTATGCATGAGAAGTACTTACCCCAAGTGAAGGAGTTCAAGTACCTTGGGGTTTTGTTCGCGAGTGAGGGGACAATGGAGCGGGAGATTGGTCGGAGAATTGGCGCAGCGGGTGCGGTATTGCATTCAATCTATCGCACCGTTGTGACGAAAAGAGAGCTTAGCCAGAAGGCAAAGCTCTTGATCTACCGTTCAGTTTTCATTCCTACCCTCACCTATGGTCATGAAGGCTGGGTCATGACCGAAAGAACGAGATCCAGGGTACAAGCGGTCGAAATGGGTTTCCTCAGGAGGGTGGCTGGCGTCTCCCTTAGAGATAGGTTGAGAAGCTCAGTCATCCGTGAGGAGCTCGGAGTAGAGCCGCTGCTCCTTTGCGTCGAAAGGAGCCAGTTGAGGTGGTTCGGGCATCTGGTAAGGATGCCCCCTGGGCGCCTCCCTAGGGAGGTGTTCCAGGCACGTCCAGCTGGGAGGAGGCCTCGGGGAAGACCCAGGACTAGGTGGAGGGATTATATCTCCAACCTGGCCTGGGAACGCCTCGGGATCCCCCAGTCGGAGCTGGTTAATGTTGCTCGGGAAAGGGAAGTTTGGGGTCCCCTGCTGGAGCTGCTCCCCCCGCGACCCGACACCGGATAAGCGGACGAAGATGGATGGATGGATGGATGAGAAGTACTCAATTAGGTAAAGAGGAGGCTCAGAGCAGATCACATACAGGTCTTTATATGTCAGTGTTACAATGTGTTACTACAACCCAGCACCCAGGTGTCCTGATAATTTACAAAACCACGCCAACCAAGTTTTGTTAGTAGCTTCTCAAGTAACAGCAGGAAGCATTGAATGCAACAGCAATATGTTTAAATTTCCTAAAGAATACATTCGGTGATATTCTATATTTTTTTTATCTGTCAACAAACCCCCGAAAACAACAATGAATGTATTTTAACAATTAAGCATTTTTTCTGTATCCAAAGCCTATATCAGAGTTGTTGTCCAAAAACTATTAAAAAATACATCAATGAGCTACACTATTGCACTGGGTTACATGTTCCTCCTTCTTTAACATGAGCACACTGTAGCTTATTTTGACTCAATCCCACATACTGGATATACTCATTAGAGCACCAATTCTAAGGCTGAAAAAATGCTCTACTAACAATGCACTATTTTCTCCTGTTTAAGTAATGTTTAAGGAAACTTTTTAAAGAAAATGGGTAAATGACCCAAAGTAAATGACACATCTTCAGTGGGAACCAACCCTAAGGAACCAATGGGATTGGGGTTTAAGTGCAACAGACAGGGCAATAATAAAATGATCTCCATATCTCCAGACTTAACCTTTAGATGTCTTTTTTCTTCTCCTAAGATTTGACATCCTGACAGAAATACAGGATTTTACATTTAGTGTTATCTCTAGCTTAACTTTAACACACGATCAGCGGCTTACTGACAAATACAAGGACTGCTGATAATGCTTATTAGATCCCCTTAGAGGTGTGTTAAATGAGACCTATTATGCTATAAGCGGTTGTGACAGTTAGGTTTAGCCAACAATAGATGCCTGTGAGAAGGGTACTGGTCACCGGCTGCGACAGCGGCCGTGACAGTTATGTTTAGCCACAAAAAGGTGACTCTCATGTGGCCATAGGACAGTTAAGTCTAGGCAACAAAACAACGTTAAAAACACTGGTCTCCTTAAGTAGTACTTCTGGGACGTGAACACACATTTTCTGGGTTAAAGTCTTGTGTTTTCCCCTTAACTTCTTCAGGGACACAAACTCCGCTCCCATCGCATTGCCAGACCTATCTCCACAGTGCTGTGGAGTAAGGTCTGGCCCCTCCACACACTCCTTTAAACCAATCACAATTATTTGGGGCGGCGCTAATCTCTCAAAGACTGTGGATTTGTAAAATGGCCTCAGGAAGGAACTTATTTTGGTGGAACATTTGCAACCCGCTTAAGTAAACGCCAGATAAAATATTAAATGAAATTAACTGTTTACACAACACAGTAACGTGAGCTATTTAAATTAGCTGGATACATGGTTAAATGTAATTTGCTCTTACAAGTGTATCACCATGTGTATTTTGTCCATTGCAATTCCCTGCCAATAGGCTCCAAAACGTCCCAGTTAGAGAGTAAATACCTTAAATGTATTCTTTGTAAATCTTAACAATCATTCTCCAAAAGAACCATACAGGCCTTTCCCATATGGACAAAAATTTTCTTCAGAACTTGCCATTTTCAGTGTGTAGCTTGCTAGCTTGGAGGTTGTTGTTGTTTCCCAAAGCAACCAGAGTTTAGAATGGCAACACAAAGAAAGTGGAAGGGGAGGGACATCCGGCGGGACATCCGGCGGAACATCCGGCGGCGGGGGAACTATCCAGTAAATGAACTGTTGTCGATCCAGACTATGTGTTTTGGGACCCATATGCTGACCTGACTTCCTTGCTAAAAGGATTGTCACGGTCTTATACAGCAAAACCCCCTGTCTCCTCACTTCCAGAGTAGTGGCTCCAAGTGTGTAAATTGACGTGGATGGGTATTACAGTTGAAAACCCGGTGCGACTACATGGCATAAAATGATACGCGAAAAGCAAAAAAAATATGTTATACCACATAAAATTACTTAACAAATTGTATTATTCATATGCCTTTTGTGAGAACAGGCTGGACAGCAGAGCACAGATGCAGAGACTCCGAAGATCCGGAAATATAGTATATAAAAGATCTCCTTTAATCTGTGACACCAGGAGCTAGGATAATATTTCAAAACAGAACTGAAAATAAGTTGTGAATAGAAGGAGTCATTTGTATTAATTAATCATCCTATTTGTCAACCACCTGATCTTTATGTTGCTGCCATACTCTTTCAAAGCTTATTCTCACTCTAAAAAGATTAAAGCAGCTCCCAGACCTTTTAAATCATAGACTTGCACAGAAACACTGAGCTCAACCCTCCCCCACACCAAGGCCTTTAGATGATACAAGCCATCAAGGTCACCTCACATGAACTAGCATCAAACACTCGACTAGAGCCCTTTCCTGTTAACTCCCCTGCTCAGTGATGCTGCAGTATGGACAGTGATTCTGGAAAAACAGCTGAATTCATGTAGAAACCAATTACCCTGCAGTGCCTGTTAAAGCAGACACACATTCTACCTGACAGCCATACACAAAGGGGTATATATATATATATATATATATATAATAGTGGAATATTGGTGTACATGTAAACATACTCACTGTTGTACTTGAAAACAGTTTTAAAGGGGCTTTTACTTTATTTAAGCATTCCAATTCTGTGCTACTTTATACTTTGCCTTTTTGACATTTCAGAGGCAAATTAACATTTTGACATTTGATTGGGTTCAACACAGAAACAACATTAAAATAATATAATAATGTAACACTCTAGATTAAGCATATTTCGCTAAGTGTACTCCTAAACATTTACTTAAAGGGGCACCCCACTGATTTTACACATGACCTTCATTTTAGTCTTCACAATGAGTTCTAAAACAGTTGTATAATGTCTTCTTTGGTTTTGAAGACAGCCGTCCAATGTTTAAAAAAATAACCCTAATGATGTCATAAAAGACACTACTGAGTTGCATTATGAGAGTTGTAGGATCCAATGTTTGTGGTGCTTGACCCATATTGTATAATAAAGGTTATAAGTTATATAGTTATATACGTATTTAAAGTTACTTTGACTTTCCCTTAACCTTAATGGGAGGGTAATATAGAACTTCCTTCCTAGGTTTTTTTCCCAATCACTACCGTCACAACTTCCAGCATTTTCAGGAAAGAGGGGTATTATATCCACTAAACCTCTAGAAGATTTTTGAAACGTGAAGGGAGTGCTTAGTTTTATTGACGTCAGCGATCAGAAATATTTAGTATATGAAAACGTAGTTTCTGTTATGGCGTGTTCACACCAAATGCTAATGATTACATAAGAAGTCAATGCAATGACGCAAATAGGTGAGAATTATGCGTATTACTCGACACAAATGACGCAAACATTTTCAACACGAGACGCTGTGTCAGCAAAACCCATCAGCGTTGAGAATCTCCTGTATATCATAGCCACAATCAATCCAAACTCAATTCAGAAACAAGCATTTTATAAAGTTGTTCGCTTGTGTTCCTGCGGACAGACCTGACAAAACATGACTACACAAATCATCATCATGATGTAGTTATTTTGGTATGAACATTAAAGCTTTAGTGTGTAACCTTTTGATATTAAAAAGGTCCCATGGCATGAAAATGTCATTTTATGAGGTTTTTTAACATTAATGAGTTTCCTCAGCCTGCCTATGGTCCCCGAGTGGCTAGAAATGGTGATATGTGTAAAGCGAGCCCTGGGTATCCTGCTCTGCCTTTGAGAAAATGAAAGCTCAGATGGGCCAATCTGGAATCTTCTCCTTATGAGGTCATAAGGAGCAAGGTTACCTCCCCTTTCTCTGCTTTGCCTTCCCAGAGAATTTGGCCCACCCATGAGAGAGAGACATCATGGCTTTCAAACGAGCAAAGTGGCAATTGTTCAAGCTCTAGCTACAGACGCAGAAATGGCACATACTACGGAAAGCTCATTGTGGGGCTGGCTCTAGTGGCTGTAATTCTGCACCAAGGCTGAATTTCGGGAAAGAGAATTCAGATACAGTATAGGGGACCACTAAGGTTTATATAAAAGCATCCAAAGAGCACCATGTCATGGGACCTTTAATGAACGTCGGTTACATTCAAGCCGGGGGGGGGGCTTCAATCTGGGAAGGTTTGTATCATGTGGACACGCCAATAACCTTACTTAGAATTCCTCATGGGGGTGGGAGAAAATACGCACTAGAGCTTTAAACTTTAAACACTAAACTAATTTTTATTTTCTTAAACATTATTTTTGGGCATTTTAGGCCTTTTATTTGTATAGGACAGCTGAAGACATGAAGGGGGAGAGAGGGGGAACCATATGCAGCAAGGTCTGAGTCGAACCCATGGCCGCTGCGTCAAGGAGTTCACCTCTACTGTATATACCCACCTCTACCGAGAGTTTTTTTTTTTTACATTTCTTCATTCGGATCCATATGCAATCCATTCCATTTTGAATAAACAAACAGCGTAGTTTACATGCTTCGTCCTTGTTGCATTATTCATTAAGATTCTTTCTGTAGTTCAAACAACTCGGAATTGTAGTTGAGAACGTCAGTTATTACGGCCCCAAAAAATTGTCGGGTTTAAATTGGGCTCGGGCTCATAATTATAGTTAATGTACACGGGCTTGGGTAGGGTCGGGCTTGATTTTTTGGGCCCGATCTAACCTCTAATAGGAAGCATAAGGAGAGTGAAAGAATGATGAGGTGAGACAACCATGTTCCTACATTCGAGTCTCATCACTCTGATCCCACATGGTTTCAGTGTGAAGGAGATAGAGTACAAGACTTCTGTGTCGCAGAGATTGCAAAAAATCAAATCAAAGACACAGAAAGACATTTTGTAGAAATGTGCGGAAAGGAAAATGAGGAGAGGGGAGAAGAGCAGGGAAGAGAAAAGAACAAGAAGAGAAGAACAAAGGAAAAGGGGAACATGATGTGAAGTGTGAGAGGAAGAGGAGAACTAAGAGAAGGAAGAGACAGATGGAAATGGAAGGTTTGGAAAAAATGATGAATGAAAATAAAAGCAGGTAATGCAGAAGAGGAGGAGAACGGTTATGACAGGGGAAGAAAAAAAGGACAGGAAGAGGGGAAAGGGAGGGGAAAAACAAAGCAACCGTATGGATAAAATGGATAAGGGGTATAGAGAATCAAAGGGCTAGAGGGAAAGGACAGTAAAGGAAATGAAAGGATAGAATAACAAAGGATAGGAAAGGAAATTACAGAAAATTTGTGGAAATTAAATAAAAGAAAAGTAGAGGAAAGGATTAAGATAGTAATGTAATGGACGGTGGAACATAGATTTAAGTATAGAAAAGAAAAGAAGAGGAAAGGAAAGGCTGGAAAAGTTGAACAAGCGAAGTAGAGGAGAGCAAAGGAAAGAATAGGAAAGTAATGGAAAGGAAAAGAAAGTAGAGGAAAGGGTAGGACAGGAAAGAACAGTGGAAATGAGAGGAAAGTGAAGGAAAGAAAAGGAAAGGAATGGAAATAAAAAGGAGGGGAAGTAGAGTAGAGTAGAGGAAGGGGAAGAAAATGAAAGCATAGGAAAATAGAGAGAAAGGAACACACAGTAGAGGAAAGGAAGGAAAAGAAAAATAAGGGGCAAGAGGAAAGGGAATGGTGGAAAAACAGATGAGCAGAGGCGTGTGACCAGGGCACACAGAGGGCTGATGAGGGAGATGAGAACAAAAAAAAGAGACAAAGGCAGAGTATAGAGTGATTGGTTAGAGGGGATCAAAATGTACAGTGAAACAGAGACAGAATAGCAAGACTGGATGATGTTTCCTTATCTGGTTCAGAAGCCCAGATTTCCAGACTGATAGCTGGCAAACTCCCAGTTATCAAAGTGTAGACCAGAGTCCATCCCCTCCAGCCTCTCCTCACCTCCTCCATCACACCATGCCAACCTTAAGGGCCCTATTTTAACGATCTGAAACGCAAGTATGAAACCCAAAACACAAGTAGCTTTGTGGGCGGATCTCGGGCGCTGTTGCTATTATACCGGCGGGATAAATGAGTCTTGCGCCCGACGCAAATCTAAAATGGGTTGGTCTGAAGTAGCTAGGTGTGGTTTGGGCGTAACGTGAAAATAACCAATCAGAGCGTCATCTCACATTCCCTTTAAGAGCAGGCGTGCTTTTTCCATGGCGGATTGCTATTATGACAGCGGATTTGCCTGGCGCACGCCAACGGGAGCTGTCCGGGATGCGGCAAAGTAATAAATGCCCGTCTTGACCGGGTGGCGATGTTGCTGCGGCCTCTCGGGCGCATCTCCTCAAGTCTGGAGAGGATTGCTGCAGCCATGGAGCGTGGGCCTCCAAACGCACCACCTGCTCCTGTTGTGCCCCTTCCTCCTCCCCCAACTCCATCTCCGTCCACCCGTTCCACCAGGAGCACATCGCGCATTGCCACTCCCGGGCCCTCAAGTGTCCAATCCCACCGTAGTTCAACATCACGTCTCCTTAACTCCTCTAATATTTCCTCATTTATGTCATCAACACATCCATGATTCATGGAAACGTTGTGTAAAACACAACAAGCCACAAAGAATGCTGTGACTTTTTGAGGACTGATCTATCCAAACACCTGAAGCGCATTGTCAGTAATATTTTTCCTTGTAATTATGTATGGTTTGCAAAAAATAGGAACTGCTGCGTCTGTGTAGATGAGGGAAGCAAAGTGTATGCGCGTTGTGCGCACGGTACATTATGGCCAAGCATGCGCCCCTTAGATATCATCTGAATAACGCGCCACTGACTTTAGACCAGGTTTTTCCTGTTCAGTCGCGGAATTGTTTTCTGAAACTGCAAAATAGCACCAGAGAACGTTTGCGCCTGAACACGCCTCCTCTTTTCACTGAACTGCCCCCGGGAGAACAAATTCATTCCCTAATTTACCGACGTGCGTCTGTGGAGGGAAAAGTCCGCTGTGCGTCAGGTGCAAAATAGGAATGATACATGCGTCGGTGTACAAAGTCAATTGCGCTGGGTGCAAGATAGAGCCCTAAAGGTCCCATGAAATGGTGCTCTTTGGATGCTTTTATATAGGCCTTAGTGGTCCCCTAATACTGTATCTGAAGTCTCTTTCCCGAAATTCAGCCTTGGTGCAGAATTACAGCCACTATAGCCAGTCCCACAACAAGCTTTCCTTAGTATGTGCCATTTCTGTGTCTGTAGCTATTGAGGAAGACAGAGGGGGGGGCAAGGTGGAGGGTGGGGGTGTGGCCTTGACCAACTGCCACTTTGCTCATTTGAAAGCCATGATGTCTCTCTCTTTCTCATGGGTGGGCCAAATTCTCTGGGCGGGCAAAGCAGAGAAAGGGGAGGTAACCTTCCTCCTTATGACCTCATAAGGAGCAAAATTCCAGATTGGCCCATCTGAGCTTTCATTTTCTCAAAGGCAGAGCAGACATTTGTCACGGAAGTAAAGGATGGACTACAAAAGAGCTGTTTGGAGCAGATTGTGAACAGTGTTTTCTGTTGGAGATGGTAAGTCCCTTTGGGGTGGACTTTGGGCTTTTTCACTTTGTAAACCTATAACATGCACAAAAAAAGATATCGGAGTGTCTATTTGCAGCCCCGGTACAAATAGCCTCGGCCACACAGCTGAGCTATTCACACCCTGTGACGTAACAACAAAAAAACGTTGCTCGCGTGCACCGAAATTCATCTTCCAGGACCGCAGAAACTGGCATATTAGGAAAGTTTTGTCTTTAAAGTTTATAACAATTTAATTTCTAGCGGAAAATGGATACTACAGTTGCGCTTTCTGTCTTCAGTGAAAGCATACAACCGTTAGTTTGTTAGTTAGTACCATAGGTTAGTACCTATTTTTTGTATACAGTATGGTTACCTAGCAACCGCGGCTTGAAGACACCAGGTGGTAAACAGTTATACAACATTCCGTAAGAACTTATAGGTGGGTGGTTAGAACACTGAGCTTTGGTCTGGTAGTCTGGACCAAAGGTTTGTTTTTTTCATTTTGATTAGATAATTTGCATGCAATTGTGCAAGTCAGGGCCCGCAAATTAGTTTTTGGTTCGTTCCCCAATGTTCCCTAAAGGTTCTGTGTTAGTGGGGAACGCAAACATTTTTTTGCAGGGTGGTAGGGGAAGACTCATGAATATGCCTGCTCTGGTTGGGTTGGTTAGGTTTACGCAAGAGAAGTGGGATTAGTTATGGTTAGGGTAAGAATGTCAGGGCGATAATATTCCAAAAAGGTGTAATACATGAGTAGTATGGATAACTGTGTGTAAATATATGCCAAGGTACTGTAAATGCACAGGGGTGCAAATAGCATACATTGATATTTGTACCAGATGGGGTATTAATAGAACACATTACTGTGTGCACCGGCGGGGTACGAATAGCATTGATTTCTAATTTCACCAGGGTACGAATAGCATTCATTTCTAATAGTACCAGGGGTGCAAATAGCCTCACCCAAAAGATATATAGAACACAATCAAAGGAAAGGGAAAAATCCAAAAAGCATAATATGTGCACTTTAATCTCAACATGCACCATGTAATCTCAACATTGTGATGCTTGCAGGGGCAGCAAAGTGGATGTAAAAAAACTTGTTTTAGTCTTTCCCCAGTGGAGGCATAGAGCAACAGAACCAAACAACACACATTACCACCCAAACACTTATTGAGCAGGGAGTGACAGGCCACATAATTGTGACTCTTAAACATGTCATGTCCTTCCAATTTGCATGACAGGGAGGGCTGGGAGGGCCAGACACCTCACAATGTGTCTTTGTATTTAATGAACGGTTGGCATCCCTTAGCATCAAACCACAGCAACGTCACTGTTGCATTGTTCTGAAAATGTGTGTATGTGTGTGTGTGTGTGTGTGTGTGTGTGGGGGGGGGGGTTCAGGCAGTTTTTAGGAAAGGAGGAAAATCCATTAATATTAAAGGTTTCCATATGAGTGTGGAGTTCAGTGGTTTGATGTGTGCATGTTACTCAGTGATTGCTGACACTGAGATGAAACTATGCGGACAACAAGATGTATAATTCACACAGGACTCACATTGTCTGTTCTGAGCTTCTTGGCAGGGCAGCCTCCATCCACAGGATGTAGCATGTAATACAGCCGGACTTTGTTGGCGTGTTTCCGACTCTGAAGGAGAGAGAAGGACAAAAAAGTTAGTAATAAAGTCATTTAAGTGGTAGATTCTTGTTTTGATGTTTCCCAGTGATGATGTCTCCACAGTTGTCAATCAAACAGAGCAGCCAGCTGTGTTGTGTTTTTTTCTTGAATGTATTAGAAGGCACTTTATAGAGCATACATGCCACAATTAAAGTATGTTTTAATAATCATTTGCCATGCCCTCCCTCACTCCCCCCTGGCACATTTCACACAGAACCATAACTATGTTAGCTACATTGAGAGCAAGGGGGCAGGGTCCAAGGAGAGTAGATTTTTATATTATATTATATACAAAATCAAGGTTTTTAAAGGCCCTATAATTCATATTTTTGTATCAAATGACTGGAAAAACTATGTGACAATATGAAAGTCGCTTTTACAGTAATGACAAACCTACAGAGAATTATCACCTGAATCTGCAGCTCCGCTCGGCTTTAAAGTGAGTTTCAGCTCACTGTTTAGCTGTCTGGTCCACAACTTTACTGTTTAGGTTCACTCTCACTGTTCTTAGTGTCTTTTTTTAACACAGCAGGCAGCTGTTTTCATCAAAACAGCTCTAAAAACCCACTGTACACTACCTGTTTAGCAACAAAAGCAGACAGAAACAGCTAGTCTCAGTTTCGCCATGACGTAGGTCCCCTTCAAGGCCATATTAACAACATGCTGCATTTGAGCATTAATTATTTGAATATTATTTGAATATAAAAAAAAATAACAACTGGAATTTGAATGTTATTATAGAGGAAGATTGACAGCTCTAATTTAGACCTGCTCTATATGTGTCCTGAGATAACCTCTGTTATGATTTGACACTGTAAATTAAATTGAATTGATTGCTGATCTTCATGAATTTGTTTTAGCAATGAGGCTCATTTGGCAAATTTTGTGCCAAATGTATGCATATACATACAAATAGCAGGGGAGCACCGAGACGCCATATATCTGCTTGGCAGCGCAGTTAGGGGTGACTTTCACCTTTTGCAGTTGCTTTGAGAATTACACATTACATTTCTTTTTGTCTTTTTTGTGCAGGTTTAGTGAGCCACAAATCTGCGCAATCCTTTTATGATTTTACCTGTTAGAATGTGTGATAAGGCTGGTGGAGTCAGCACCCTGTTGCTGTAGAGTATAAACACTGTGTAATCACCGTCATGTACTATTGATATTGTAATGAAAAACTTGTTTAGTGCCTACACACTACACAATTCAGTTAACTCCCTGTTAAAATCTGCTTATAGAGCACAAGGCTGTGTCATATCAATCTGTAATGGAAATGATTTACTCTATCTTCTACCCAGAGACGATCAGAGTCGTGATGCCAACTCAGAGTAGTTTCCTGTATCTGTGTCACGTGGGTTTTGCCACGGCCACACCTCTTTAGGAGACTAGCGGCAGGTCCTGATTGTATTCATTCCAATGGGAGAAGTAAACGTCAACACAGGTTATGACCGGTTATTTAGGCCCATAATCATCAAAGTAAATATTGGACACCTTTTGAACAAGCCACATAGCTCCTGAATATTCTGACACTATTTTTTTTAGACAGACACATTAGGAGAAAATTAACTTTGTTCCAGACCTGTTTCTGTCTCAGGAACAAACTCACGAAATCTGGCAACTCAGACACCTCCACTTAAGTTTGAGAACTCATTTTCGTACTGCTAAATATGGATTTTAGTTTTGTAAATATGTAATGTTAACAAAGTAAAGTATTAATAAATTATGCAAATATAACTTTTTATCCATCCACACAACGTTCACTATACTTTCAAATGAGGCCGCGCCTGTTTAGGAGACAGGAAGTGTGGACCGTTTCATACAATCGGATCTTGAGTTATAGAGAATCTTTGCTCTACCTGAACATGGCCCTTTGCCTTTCTTGCCCTTTCCAATACACTCTCCTTTTTCAAAGATCTGTCATCCGTTTGTGCCAGGTAGAGGTCCCATTAATAACAGGAAAAGACTGTCAAATGAAGTGCACACTGCCACTCCCTGCCAAGGGGTTTAATTGATAATGAGTGCTCGGCTCACTGAGGGTGAAGCAAGAGCCTTTTTTTACCAGCAGACCATCGATCCCCCAGGATCTGATTGCACAGCCACGACAGGATTTGGAAGGACAGATTAGTTTATCTGAACATTATTCTGCTTCACAGGGAGAGGCTTTGCATGTCAAGAGAAGTGATACAGAAAGAGGAGGGGAAAGCTTCCGTGATATTGTCATTGCACCAATCGTCGTGGGGAAGCCACAGATGAGAGTTTATAGTTACAAGATAGCGTCTAGTGAAGCATGTAGGAGTGTGGACAGGTGCCCGGTGTGTTTCAGCCACCGGCATCTCTTCACAAGGGCATGACAGATGAACCAATCTTGCCTTGCCCTTGCCTGGGCTGAGAGTGAGGCTGCAGGAATCTATTTGTCGTGCCTGTCTGGTTTTTTTGGCAGAGATACTGCAACGTGAGCTCTGCTGCTTCTTTGAGGAAAAAAATTACCCAGTTTGAAAAGCATGAAATATACATAGCATTAAAACTAAATAAAACTGTTATTTTAAACAAGTAATCCTGCATTGATTATGAGACATTTTGTTCAAATGAACAAAGCATTTTTTTGCCTTTATATAAAACACCAGTCTTTTCTACTTGTATTTTGGGAATGTAAAGTTCATATTTCATTATCCGTTGAATATAACATGCTCGCTTTATGTATGAAACATCTCTGCTAGAAGAGAAATAAGAGCATTTGAAATTCAGATTCTATCCCCTACCTACCACTTAATAGTATTCTTTGTACTGTTCAAATGGTTTGTTCCTGTGCTAAAAATAGGATTTTTTTATCTCTTTTGCCATGGGATAAGAGATAATGATATGAAATATATAAAATGCTATCCCACATCATGGTGCACAGGGACAAGACAATTAATCACAGTTTAACATCAATTTCCTGTGAGGTCACTGCCAATAGCTACCACAGGGGCACCATTTGCTGCAGGCTGGGCTTTGATTCACCAACGAAAACCATATCGGAGCTTTTTTTTAAACGTGCAAACAATTGCACTGGTTCCCAAACGCATTATTTTTGTTATGTCATCCTAAAGTACCTTTAGACACTGAGGTGACATCTGTTCTTTGCAGCAGAGAGCTATTTGGGTTTCTGCAGAGCAAACACTCCATCCCCAAATGGATAGAAATGTTCCACTTCACCATCTTACAGTGGACATTGCAGCAATAGGGCTATTGTATACTGGCCTTTATATTTGCACATTTAAAATTCAACTTATTTGCTAATTGCTTTAATTGTGATTATATATATATATTATTGTATATGCAATTACAATTGGTTTTTGCACTCTGCCCAGAGTCACGGCAATGTTAACATATCCAGGGAGTCTGCTACTGTAGATCTGTCTTGGACTAACTGCTGCACATTAAAGAATAGTTTGATAATGTGGGTGGTCAGAATATTCAGTTTTGGAAGCAGCAAGCCTGGCTCTGTCAACAGTTAAAATCAACCAACCAGCACCTCTTAAACTTACTAATTAACACATTATATCTTGTTTGGTAAATTAATAAATAAAAATGACTGTGGCTTTACGGGGGCTCATTTGCCAGATTATTTACCAGGCAAGATTAGTGGCTTCCTTGCTCCCGGGAGCAATATTCCAATAATCTGGCACAAACTCCACCATAAACCAAACATTTTCCTACAGGGTACATGCCAGTCTCCTTACTTGATCGTTCCTCACTCTTAAATCTTTGATATCTTGGACCCAGAACTTGATTGGGTCCTCCATCATTCAGGATGTTCCGATGCTCCTATTTTTTCTGGGATGAGCTAGGATTGAGAAGTGCGGAAGCTTCCCAAAGGAATCCTGAACAAGGCAACGCATTCTCACGAACGGGTTGATATGATATCGTATGATAAACCTATGCACAACAATTTATATGATAGCCTACTGAATTATGTGACGATTGCTCACATGACAGTTACGTTTAGCAGTCTTTACAGTTAGATTTAGCCAAAAAAAGGTTTGAAAAGAATGAAAAAGGAGATGTTACTGTAAGCTAGGTAAGGGGCACCGTGAGGTTATGGTCGTTTCAGCGGCCGTTGCAGTTGAGTTTCCCCGACAAACGGTGACTGTCCTGCATTTAGGCACCAAAATGATTAGTTAAGATAAGAAAAAAGATTGTGGTTTGGATTAAAACACCAGCTCCTTACGTAGTACTCCTGGAACACAAACTCTGCTCCCCAACTTTAAAACCCTTTGTTTTAGGACCCATCTCATCTCGAATTGCCAGACCTCCCTCAACGGAGCTGCGGAGGAGGGTCTGGCTAGTCCACACAGCATTCCGGGATGGGAGAAAAAAAGGTGCTCTCGTTTATTGGCATTTCTTTAAACCAATCAAAATCATCTTGGCTGGCGCTATGCGCCACATGGAGCAACAGCACCTCTGCAAAATAGCCTTGAGAAAGAAGTTGTTTTGGTGTACGTTCAAAAGCTGTTTAAAACATGCAACAGAAAACTCAGATTCAACATACTCTGCAGAGACCTGAGGAGCAGTTGACCACGGTCCTCAGATATCGACAGTTTAAAATAAAAACACAAAGAAAGCAGAAGGTAACGGACATCCGGCAAAAATGAAAGACATCCGGTGGAATTTCCGGCAGAACCTGAACAATCCCTGAAGTGGAAGGTCGTGGATATGGACTAGGACCCATCCATTCACCCCGCCCTTCTGCCTACATGGATCTTTGCGCTCTTATACAGCTGTAGTTACCGTGGTGCATACTGTAATACATTCACGGAATATATACAAATTACAGTGCATTACTTTTCGTAACTGTACAAATGGTTCATTGAATGAGGACACATAAGACCATCCTACAGGGGAACATCTATAAGACCTCTGTTAGAGCATGTACTGTAAGAGTTCATCCCTTCATCCCTGTAAGCATCACAATATGTCAAATCATACAGTTTTACAGTCTACAACAAAACCTACAATTGTCATAGAATAGCAACCTACTGTGTTTAGGTCACTCTCCATGCTTCTGTGTGCATACAGGGTCTCACTGTGTTTGTGAGGTTTGTTTAACTATAGCCAATAAGTGACAGGAGACAACTGTATGCTGTTATTGTTTACAGCAGCCAATGTGTAACCGGTGTGGTCTCTATTTTTCTACAAAAAGAAGTTTCAAAAAAAGTTATGACTAGTTCCATAATTGGCTCATTTGAAAATGTAATCAAAGTGTGCATTTGGAAAGCTGATGTCATTCATGTGGGAGTTTATATCCAACACTAGTTTTTGCCAGCAGGTCCCGTTGCATCCTCCCACTGTACTGTACTAAATGTCAACCTGTACTACTGCATGCATCTTTCACAACTGTAAAACAAGCGACGTACTATTGAGAGATATTTGAGCTCCGTTACATGCAAAAAATAGCTTACGTTGTGGTTTTTAGTGAAATGTCAACTATTGGATGGAATACCATACAATTTGGTTTGGTCAAGTATATCTACATGTTTCTAGACAACATAGAAACACTGACAGCCAATCACAATCCATCTGAGTTTAAAACTCGAAACCGCCTGCCCACTCTCATCTCTGGAGCTCTGTGCACCGCTGTTTCCTGGAGAAGGCAGCGGTGTTGGCGCCCCGTGGACTGCCAGTCAGACTTTTTTGGTTCATAAAATGAACCCAAATTCACAAATATGTAGGATATTAATACAGACGTAATCATACGTTGCAACGTCTGCTATATATCATGTATAATTATCAGCTGGAGCGTGCAGTGCGTGCTTGACATCGCTGGTTGCAGAACGTTATCATTTAGCAGTGTGGATGCTCACACTGTTATAGTTATAGTTATGGTTATAGTTATCGTTCTTGGTGCGGATGGCCCTTAACAACCACACAGAGTTGCTGCTATGGAAACTGTAAGAAACTGATCCATCTTTTCCAACTACATTACTGGCCAATGATAGCAAATATTTGACAAAATTAAAACCAAATTGGATTATTATTGTAGGGCTGCAACTGACGATTATTTTTATTATTACATTAATGATTAATTCGCAGATGATTTTCGCACTTAACCGATTGTTTTGTCTATGAAATGTAATAAAATGTTGAAAGAAACCGGGATCTATATTCTCAGACAGGCTTGCTGCGAGCATATCACTCCGCCCAAGTACTATATTCTTCCGCCTGAGAATATAGTTCCCGGTTTGTTTACAGTTGGAAGACGGCTGTGTCTCATGTTACGTTGTTTTTTGTACACGCTGTGACTCTATAAATCACAACATGTAAATAGGAACATGTTGCCGTTATTTTGTCACTGATTCGGAGCAGTAGGATTGCTGGAACCATTCACCTGCATGTACTGTGCTGGCCTGATGCCGCTGGAGCCATCAGACAGCATTACAGCACGCACGGAGATGAGAAGGGTATGTATGGACTTGTCTAACTCTGGGGGTTACGGTGAATAAGCTAAATTCCCAATAAGTCGGCGTGTTCCTTTAAAGATAGGACATGTGTTTGGAAAGTGGCCTGGCGGTTTGTAAGGTATATGTGATTTGGAGTGAATGAGTGACTGAGAAAAACAGCAGGCAACACTGTGCAGGTACACTAGTGAGAAGACATATGCACTTGTGAGGTGCTGACTAATGAAGGATACATTTAACTGATGGGAGACTGTAGGTTATTAGTGTGAATCTGTGTATATTGCTGACTTACAGCTAGGGTTGGGCATCATTTTGATTTTAACAATTCTGATTCCAATTCTGATTCTTCCATTTGATTCTTGTTCTTATCGATTCTCGATTCCGATTCTTTGAGGGGTTATGGGATTAGTTTTGATTTACAGTTTTACCAGGCTTTTTCAGCTACACTTTAGAGTGCCGCTTACTGTGCTCCATGGCTGCAACACAACGCATCGCCGCTACGGAAACCAAAACTTGTGCATGTTAAATTTGTAAACCAATAATCGGATTCAAAACCACATTTTCCAAACGATTCCAATAAAGAAACACTTCATTGAAATCCTAATATTTGAAAAGATTCCAAATTGGAACCGGTTCTCGATGCCCAATCCTACTTATAGCTGCTTGTTTCAGCAGATTGTCTGAGGACTCTGATTATAAAAAATGACCCCTGAAAACAGAACAATATTGAAACTGGCACATTGTGGGACGTGATTGTATGAGAGTGAGGTTAAGCACACGCTTGACACAATCAGGGCTGAAGAAAAATCCATACTGCATTACTACCACATCAGTGAGCTAATCAGCGCTAGTGTGGGCCCTCCCCAGGGCCAAGGTGGGTACTGTGGAAGACAAAGGTCAAATACTCCCAGAGGAACTCCCAAAAGAAACTGTTAAACTACATGCAACTAAAACTAGCCTTGTTTCTAGTGTGAAATAACAAAAACGGACCCTACTTAAAACGGATCTTCAGTGATATAAATATGTGGGGGAGGCAGTAGTGTAGTAGAAAGTCTAGTAGAAAGTGGATGAGTGTGGAATCGTTCCATCTAAACAGCTGCCAGCCAGGTGCTCTAAAGCACAGAACTTAACCCCACACAGCTCCATTGTAGCTGTTCAGTAGCTGTCAGCAGCAGGCTGCAGCTCTTCTGGGCAGGCCCTGGTATGAATGTGAATCAGGGCAGCATTAGTATTAATGATGTCATGTAATGAAGGAAAAGAAAAACACAATGCAAATACTTTTATTATGTGCACTATGAAGCACCGTACAATGTTTTTTTTGTATACAAATAAACAGGGCTAGAGCCTGATTGTTCTTGTTCTGTGATGATACATAAAAGAATTATTGAGTGTTGAACAGTCATGTTGGAATAAGGTTAAAGGTCCCATGACATGGTTCTCTTTGGATGCTTTTATATAGACCTTAGTGGTCCCCTAATACTGTATCTGAAGTCTCTTTCCCATAATTCAGCCTTGGTGCAGAATTACAGCCACTAGAGCCAGTCCCACAATGAACTTGCCTTAGTATGTGCCATTTCTGTGTCTGTAGCTATTGAGGAGGAGAGAGGGGGGGGCAAGGTGGAGGGTGGAGGGTGGGGGTGTGGCCTTGAACAACTGCCACTTTGCTCGTCTGAAAGCCATGATGTCTCTCTCTCTCATGGGTGGACCAAATTCTCTGGGCGGGCAAAGCAAAGAAAGGGGAGATAACCTTGCTCCTTATGACCTCATAAGGAGAAGATTCCAGATCGGCCCATCTGAGCTTTCATTTTCTCAAAGGCAGAGCAGGATACCCAGGGCTCGGTTTACACCTATCACCATTTCTAGCCACTGGGGGACCATAGACAGGCTGGGGGAACGCATATTAATGTTAAAAAACCTCATAAAGTGAAATTTTCATGCCATGGGACCTTTTAAAGTCAAAGCTGATGATCAGGGTCAGGCATCAAAAAATGACCAATGACCACACTGTTTATACTAATAACTAGAATTACAGCCTTCCAGTTGTATGCCTCCACCAACCAGTCAAGTTGCATCCATGTCTGTCCAGACTCATATAATATATGTAGTGAAGACTTTGAAGCAATTTGATAAAAATTATCGATATTGATATCTTTTATTTAAGTGATGTAATATTCTGAACTTACCAGACTATTCTAGCTGTTCTATTACTTGTCTTTACTATAAACATTACTGGTGATTATTTATCAAAAATCTTATTGTGTGCATATTTTTTGAAAGCACCAATTGTCAACCCTACAATATTGCCACAATTTCGATTTGAGGTATTTGGTCAAAAATATCACAATATTAGATTTTCTCCATTTTGCCCAGCTCTACCTTTTGGCCACACCTGACACCAGCTCGGAAGCATAATAAAATAGTAAACCTATCTGGAAATATGGGGGGGACCAAGATGAGTCCAGCCAGAGATGTAGCATAAAATCCAGGGCACAACGAGAGAGGTGTTATCAGCCCAGCTTACAGCATTTCTTATCAGATCATATGCTTTGTGCAAAACATTTGATGGGTTTCCCCATCAGAGGGCCCATATAGTCACTTAGTTAAAAAACTGCCTATATTATATACCATTGCAATTATTCACTAGAACATTCTTAATAATACGTATTAATAGTAATTTATTAAACTCTACTTGCACAGTTAGTTGTCAACCTTTCCACTTAATAAAGGATGTTGCCAGCATTCTCTTCCGTGTGTTTACTAAGTATTTGCTGCCAAAACAGTATCCCATTTATTATATCCCACAATTAAAAAAACAATAACTTCATAATAGCACTACACAGGGTTGTGCAGGTCTGCCATGTAAAGCTAAACCACTGCAGTTTGGCTGCACTGTCCTTTAGTAATGTAGCCTATGTCTCTGTGCATATGTCAACACTGCAGAAATGCTGGATTGCTGCCACAATACAGTGGCGTGTCAATCAGAGTCTTTGAGTACATGAATCTGAAACTAAAATGCTGATAACTGCATGAAAATCACCTCTAACTTTCCATTGGTAAGGGTCTTACTTTACAATATCTTAAGACCACAAAGTAGTTGGTGCAATGATATAAATGCAAAATTGTAAATAGAAAAAACAAAAATAAAGCTAGTTGAAATTATTTTCTTTCTTATTTTTTTAACTCATATTGAAATTAATAAGGGCTTATATTAAAAAAAATGAAAAATTCTGCCAGTGTGGGTGTAATAATTTCACTTGGTAATTTCAGGGATCAATATATCAAAACAAGACATCAATGCCAGGATCAGACTACACAATATGCTTGTCTTTTCATCACTGTGTCAGATTAGGGACTTTGCCAAGAGACATGGCAGAATACATGTTGGATCCTGACCAATCATAGCTTGCGTCTTTCTTTGCCAGTTGAAGTTGAAGAAGGTGCACATCTGGGTGAGTAGCATATATACACTACTGTAGGTGTGCAGAGGGTGAGAGGTGGGATTAATATGGTACAATTGTCCTGACCCGACCTTGATCGTCCAATGGTTGAAGGTTCATAGGTTCACTGGAGTGAAATAAAAAAGCATTATATGGTACAATTGTCCTGACCCGACCTTGATCGTCCAATGGTTGAAGGTTCATAGGTTCACTGGAGTGAAATAAAAAGCATTCCTGTTTCACATCGTTATATTCACAGGTATGCACAAAAGAGTGCTGACTAATGGAAGGAGGATGCAGAAAATAGTATTTGGCATACATATGCAAAACCACTGGAATGGTCCTTTAAAAGACTTGTTAACTTGCCTGTTTTGCCAACAAGTAAGATATTTTGGTCTGAACTTGGAAAAACTGCTTTTAGTTTAAGTGCACCCGGTTCCTAGAACAAATTACAGCACTTTCTTAAAATCAACTCAATTGTGCCTCTTGGACAATTTAGAAATCTGGTTCTAAACCTGCAAACTTCTACTTGTAACTGCTTTATATAATTGTATTTTTTTTTGCATTCCTATTATCCTAATTTATTTATCAAATATTTTTCCAATTCTCAATGTTTTATTGTTTTTCTATATTTCTTATGATTGCACTTTCTGTGTTATTCTGTATTTGTCACATTGAAAATAAGGGGCTTCCCTAAATAATCTCTCGAGGATAAAGGTTGAATGAGTTTCTATTTCATTCAAAGTCCAAAAGCTTGCCTGTCCTGTGCACCATTTTTAGTACTGTCTCCGGTCATCACAGCACTCTAACTGCCTCATGTTGATGCCCGTTATACAACTCGGATGCACCTTGCTACTCCGTGGTAATTTTTTGAGCATTCTACCAAAACAGCCCTGAGTGTTTTGTGACTTGGAATAGACCAGTGGCTGTGTGCTGGCAGCCTCAGTGAGACCTCCAATTATAGAAAGTCAGACAAAAACAGTTGACTGAAGTCAGGTAAGCGCCGAGACACTCAGGACCCGGGCTGTCTTACTCAACTGCCCCTGGATGATTCAGGCACAGAGATTCTGTGCTTACCAGTCAGCCCAGGGCTCTGCGTTATAACTACGACTATTGTTGTTGCGCCCCCTCCAGTCTCTAACAAAGCTCTCTACTGCATGCAACCATGGGAAAAGCACCACAGTCCACACTCGTACAGGCATTATCTCATGAATCATCACTCGTTTACATCAAAAAAGCAGGCTCATGCAGGGTTTTGTGGGGGGATTACAGTGTGTTTACTCAGAAAGACCTCCAAGGATTTGACGTGTCCAGCACAGAAAGAAGCAAAGTTCTTCTAAAGCTTCTCAAAACAAAGCGGCAGAGTAGAGAGAATGGTTCAACTGTTGCCTAACATCAGCAACCTGCAGCACATTTACCTGGTAAAAGGTATGATTAGCACACGATTGATCTCCACAAATTGTCTACCTCCGAATACAGCTGTGAAGAAACCACTCTTCACATACCGTTTATGTGAGCACTTAGACTAGAATAAAACATTTTTATGGCAATGTTGATCTGGTCAATCCACCGCTTTTGTCCACACTAAAATATCTCACAACTACGGGATGGATTGTTATCAAATTCTGCTCAGACATTTAAAGCCCCCAGAGGATGAATCCTACTGACTTTGGTAAATCCCAGACTTTTCCTCTTGCACCACTAGGAGGGTGACATATGTATGATATCAAAAAAACTATGACATAGATTGACATCTCCTAACTTTTCATCTAGCGTCAAAATTTCATTCTGTCTAATACTTTTGTTTATGACCAAATACCTACAAAACTAATGACGTTCCCATCAGCCTCAAACCATTGGAAAGTGTAAGCATCTCAAAAGCTAAATCAACATGGTGAACATGGTAAACATTACATCTGCTAAACATCAACATGCTAGCATTATCATTGTAAGCGTGTTAGCATGGTGATGTGACAATTAGCTCAAGTACAGCCTCACAGAGCTGCTAGCATGGCTGTAGACTATTAGTCTTGCTTATTATTATTTTTATATATTATTTATCTATTTTATATGTCTTTATCTAATAGCACAGTAGAGAGATAATGGGCAATTAGGGGAGAGAGAGATGGGGAATGAAATGCAACAAAGGTTCTATGATTTGATAATTAAGCTAGCTGGAACAGTAAACATGTATTGTGTGATTTGATTTGTTTTATGATTATGTGTAGTGATATGGGATGTAGTTGATTTAACATTGAGGAAGTTGATGTTTGAAAAGCTTCTGACATTTAAGGTTTTAAATGGATAGATGTAACGCTTTTAGCTTTTCACATTCTTATGCCAAAGGTTTTACGTCAGTAATATTTTAATCAATAATATGTATAGTTAATACGGTATACGTATAATGTTTGTAATGTGTTTATGATTGAAAGAATATCTAGAAACATCAGTACGCTTTATTGTTGGGCTGGTGTTGGCTACACACAACTATGAGAACTCGTATTAAAAAATACATACACACGCAGAATCCCAAACATACAGGTTTACAACAGAAGTACAACAGTAACATTACAACAGGATTGATGTTAGAAACTAAAAACCTTCATATTACGAACAACAATAACGGAATTACAGAAAGTAGAAATCAGTTAAATGTTCAACAAGCCACTAAAACTAGAAGGGGCCATAGAAATATATATATATATATATATATATATATATATATATATATATATATATATATATATTTTTTTTTTTTTTTTTTCTATTGGGGGCTAAACAGATTGTCCATCTCTGGGGCTGTCTGCTGTGTCTCGGCAAATCAGTGAATGAAACATTAAGTTTACTAATTCTGTGGCCGGTCAGTTTAATTTTGACACAGTTGAAATGGGAGAAAAATCCAGTTGTGCATTGTCAGAGCGCCACCTACTGTACCAGAGGTAGACTAACACCTGTAATTCTTCCCATTCTTCCTCGCTCATGTATACTCATGTGAATTGGCATAACCCGGTTATTCACGTAACTGGGATAGGACCATACCCTATTTACTGCTGTGCATGTAAACGCAGTAAGACCCCCTCAGATGGTTTCAGAGAGGTGCTTCATAACCTGCTGACACCATGCAGCTCCACTGTCACTTTCACATGTCAGAATTCATTGGTAAAGCCATGCCAGCACTGAGTACTGATACAACTTATTACTAATATAAAACACTAGTACTACTGTTACGTGTGTGTTTTCCCTCTGCTCTCTTGTGTCCTGACCCAGGTACCGCCCCATTCACCTGACAGGTCAGGCACACCTGCAGCGCCTCAGTAATCAGGGGAACTGACATAAAGCTGCAAGGAGGAGCAGACACGGGGCCGGTGGGCCAGGTGGTCAAGCTGTGTCAAGCTGTGTCGTGTCTCTCGTGATCCAGAGCTGTGTAGTGCTCTCTGTTTTGTCATCGCTCCCACAGTGGAGGGATAGCGTTAGTTTGACCGGTTGTTTTTCACTGTCTTTCTTTTAGGACGGTTGTCTTGAGTTACTAGTGGACTTTACATTTAAATAAATTGTTTAACGGTATGAGTCGTTCTGTTTTCTTTCTTTAAATTTGTTGTTGCTCCCCTTTTCCCCTGGGCTGTGCATTTGGGGACGTAACAGATGGGGGCTTGCCCGGGATCTCTGTTGGTTGGGGTCGGTTGTTGGGGTATTCGTTGTTTGGTATGTTTTTGTCTTTGTTCTGGTGGCGCGGGCTCTCTTCCGGTGGTTCGCGGTGGGTGTTGACGTCTGGGTGTTAGCTTTCTTTCTGTCTTAAGCAAAGCAGCTCCCTCGGTTAGTCAGGAGTGTCCAGCTGGGTTGCACGGCGGCCCCTCCATCAGACACTCGTTTCTTGTTTTTCCTTTGTTGTTTTCGTAGTAAACCCTGGGCGGGGATCTGATTCCCCGACGGAGGTAGGCGTTTCGGGGATCCGGCCGCCGAAGTTCCACCTTTCAAGTCGCCTCGAGCCCGGCACGCTCCAGAAGACAGACAGGTTATTTTTCAGCAGGTAGGATCTGGGGGATGTTTTGTTTTGCTTATCGTAAGGCTGACTTTGTTGGTGTGTGTAGCATCCGGCGTTAAGAGTTTTAACGTTTGCCACGGAGTGGGAGTAGTGCACGCTGATTTGTTTGTAGCTTAGCGGCTAAGCGCTATTGCCGGCGTGACAGCAAGTGGGGCAGCGTTTAGTGTGCTGGAGTTTGTGGCGTAGCCTGCGCTGTGCAAGCTAGACAACTGTAGGAAAGTTGACTTGTTTGCGATCGCCGACCACTTCGGTATCCAGGTTTCAGCCTCTCTCCTTAAAAAGGAGCTGAAAGTTGCCGTGGTTGAGGGGTTGGTGGACGGGGGGGGGGGTATAGCTTACCAGCGACCGTGGCCGTGGCTGAGACCGCAGGGGAGGTCCGCTCCAAATTTTGGGAGGTGGCAGCAACGGAGCTACAGCGTGACATTATTAATATAACCCCCGGCGTATGACAGCGATGACAAGCAGTTTCCGTTACCGCGTTTTGAGCCGTTGTCTATTGAAGTGACCCCTGTCTCCAGAACAGACGCGCGCCTAAGGCTGCGTTTGGCCCGTCTCCAGCTGGAGAAGGAGGAACGGAAGGAGGAGCGGGAGCGGGAATTTGAATCATCTGTAACGTTTGACGTGAGTAAAAACATATCATCGGTTCCCGTCTTTCGAGAGTCTGAAGTGGAGGGTTATATTGGTGTGTTTGAGCGCATCGCTGCTGCCCTGCACTGGCCGAAGGATGTGTGGGCGATACTGTTACAGTGCAAACTAACTGGTAAAGCACAGGAGGCTTTACCAGTTAGTTTACAGGACAGCCTCTCTTATGAAAAAGTAAAAAGCGCGATACTGCGGGTATACGAGCTGGTGCCTGAGGCGTATAAACAGCGTTTCCGCGGCCTTTGAAAAACAGCGAGCCAGATGTACGCTGACTTTGCCAGGGAAAAGGGGACGCTGTTTGACCGGTGGTGTTCAGCTTTTAAGGCAAATGACTATGCTTCGATGTGTGAGCTGATGCTGTTGAAAGAATTCAAAAACTGTGTGCCCGAGCGGACGGTGGTGTACTTAAATGAACAGAAAGTATCTACTTTGCAACAAGCTGCTGTTCTAGTTCATGAATTCGCTCTTACCCACAAAAGCGCCTTCAGTAGGCACAAATCGCCCACTCATCGTGAAGCTGTTTTTAGGTCTGGTGACATGTGTGTTTCACGTGCTGGTGCCCCTTTCTTTGGTGGTCCTAAGGCAGATAAGCAGTGTTTTTTCTGTCATAGCGTTGACCATCTAATTGCCGACTGCCAAATGTGGAAACGTAAACAGCAGGCGGCAACCTCAAAGCCCAAGGATTTGGTGCTAGTTAAAACAGTGGCCAGTTGTTCACCATCCACCATTCAAACAGTGCCTGATGAGTGTTTCAAACCTTTCATTTTCCCTGCATTTGTCTCCCTGACAGGAAGGGCGGAGGATCAGCGTCCCGTCTCAGTGTTGCGAGACACAGGTGGCTCCCAGTCATTCATCCTTTCCACTGTGCTGCCCTTGAGTGGGGATTCTGCCTGTGACGCAAGCACAATCATAAGAGGTATCGGGATGGGTTTTGTGCCGGCACCTCTTAACCGCATTTACATCCAGTCCAACCTTAGAACTGGTTTCTTCCTAGTAGCCATCGTCCATCGTTCCCCATCGATGGTGTTGACTTCATTATGGGTAACGACAAAGCCGGGGGAAAAGTATATCCCTCACCCGAAGTTGTTGACATCCCTATAACAGAATCCAGGCATGATGATCTGGTCCAATGTCACCCTGACCTGTTTTCAGTTAGCGCGGTAACTAGGGCTCAGGCCAGAAAACAAGCACAGGATGTTGATGTCTGACTCTGTTTTTGCTTCTGCCTTAGCCGAAGACAGGTTGTCACCTGTGTGGGAAAAGGAGGACTGCACCACAGATCTGGATAAGTGTGAAAGTGGGGCGGAACCTGTTGCTGCTCACGTGCTGCCACTGACACATGAGGCACTCATCAGCTCCCAGTCAGGCAACTTGTTTTTGAGGAAGTGTTTAGCAGCAGTGGAGGATGTCAGTAAGTGTACTGTGAGTCATTTTGCGTAGAAAATGGGGTGTTAATGCGGAGATGGATTTTGCCACTGGGTAAAACCAATACAAACGGTGACTGGGGCTCAGTGTGGCAGGTAGTGGTTCCCGTTGTGTACCGGCAGCTTGTACTAGATCTAGCCCATGAACACCCCTGGTCTGGTCACCTTGGTGTCACTGAAACCTATGACCGCAACCTGAAACATTTCTTCTGGCCAGGAATGAAGGCAGATGTGGCACGCTTCTGCAAAACGTGTAGTACCTGCCAGGTGGTGGGGAAGCCAAATCAGGTTGTTCCTCCAGCCCCTTTGCACCATATTCCTGCTGTTGGTGATCCCTTTGAACATGTGTTGGTCAACTGTGTTGGTCCTTTGCCAAGGACAAAGTCCGGTAACCAGTTCTTGTTAACAGTAATGTGCGTTACCACTCGTTATCCTAAGGCCATCCCACTGCGTAAAATTACTGCACCTGCCATCACAAAGGCACTGACCAAGTTCTTTTCCACGTTTGGGTTACCGAAGGTTGTACAGACTGACCAAGGAACTAACTTCCTGTCCAACTATTTTAGACAAGCCTTGCAGTCTCTGGGCATCACTCATTCAGTCTCTAGTGCATATCATCCACAGTCACAGGGGGCGCTTGAGCGCTGGCCCCAAACCTTTAAGTCCATGCTGCGTAAGTACTGTCACGATACAGGGAGAGACTGGGATGAGGGTGTCCCCTTTGCACTGTTCGCCATATGTGGGGCCAAACAGGAGTCCCTGGGATTTAGCGCAGGTGTTCGGGCATAATGTCCGTGGCCTACTGGAAGTGTTAAAGGAACAGTTCTTGTGTGACGTTTCCCGCGGACTACTGTTCAAGAGTTTGCATCACGATGTAAGAAGCATCTACATCATGCTTCTGCGCTGGCTAGAGCCACACTCACCTCCTCTCAGGAGAGTATGAAAGAACGGTTCGACCGGAAGGCAGTTAAGCGTGAGTTTGAACTGGGTGAGAGAGTGCTGGTTCTGTTACCGACACCTGGTTCTGCTCTTACTGCCTGTTTCTCGGGCCCTTACGTCATAAAAAGTAAAGTGTCTGACACAAACTATGTCATTCACACACCTGAGCGCCGACGTAAGGTGCGACTATGCCATGTTAACATGCTCAAACCCTATCATTCCAGAGAAGCTGTCCAGAGGGAGCAGGAGAAAACTCCGGAGACTGCTGCCCCAGGCAAAACATCTGCTTCCTTGGTTTGTGTGGAATCCTTGCCTGATGACGGTTTGGCGGTACTGGGCAGTGATCAGCACAGTGGTAGGCTGTGTAACACAGAGATCTTGTCGGATCAAAGACGAGAGATAATATCTTTGATGCGCTCCCATCCGTCTCTGTTCAGTGACGTGCCATCTAGCACCAGCATACTAAAACATGACATTGATGTTGGTACTGCACGTCCCATTAAACAGCATGCTTACCGTTGTCCTTTAGCCAAAAGAGAGCTGATGAAACAGGAAGCTAAATATCTGTTGGAAAACAGTTTGGCTATACCCAGCTGTAGTCCTTGGAGCTCACCGTGTTTGCTGGCCCCTAAGCCTGATGGCACCTCACGCTTTTCTACTGACTATCGCAAGGTTAATACAGTCACAGTGCCAGACTCGTTCCCTTTGCCTCGCATGGAGGACTGCATTGATAGCATCGGGCTGGCCACCTTTATTACAAAGCTTGATCTGTTAAAAGGGTACTGGCAAGTTCCATTGACATCTAGAGCATCTGAGATCTCTGCCTTTGTGACCCCAGACCATTTCCTGCAGTACACAGTTATGCCGTTTGGGGTCAGAAATGCGCCTGCCACATTTCAGCATTTGATGGGTCTGGTGCTGGGAAACGTCAAGAACTGTAATGTTTACCTTGACGATGTTGTCGTCTACTCCAGCAATTGGGCTAGTCATATCGCTAGCTTGACGGAAGTGTTTCAGCGTCTTGTAGAAGCATCCTTGACCCTTAACCTTGCCAAGTGTGAGTTCGGTAAAGCCACTGTTACGTACTTGGGGAGGCAGGTCACTCAACACTCCAGCTAAGTCTCTTCTCTGCAGTGCACCTGTCCTGGCGGCGCCGGACTTCTCTCGCCCTTTTAAGCTGGAGGTTGATGCTAGTGTGTCAGGAGCCGGTGCTGTTCTGTTGCAAGATGGGGAGGGTGACGTGTGTCATCCCGTGTGTTACTTCTCGGTCAAGTTCAAACACCATCAACTGAACTACTCCACCATAGAAAAAGAGACCCTAGCCATGCTACTCGCACTTCAACATTTCGAGGTGTATGTTGGTGCCAGTTTGTCCCCTGTGATTGTATACACAGACCATAACCCTCTTGTCTTCCTAACACAGATATACAACCACAACCAGCGGCTGATGCGTTGGGCCCTGTTGGCGCATGGTTTAAGATCAAACACAAGAAGGGCACTGACAATGTGGTGACGCCCTGTTCCGCGGGTGAGTGGAGATAATCCTGGTGTGTTGTATGTTTTATTGGTAATTGTTTGTGGCTGCTTGATGTGATGTGATGATTAGTTTGCACTTATGGGGGGGGTGTTACGTGTGTGTTTTCCCTTTGCTCTCTTGTGTCCTGATCCAGGTACTGCCCCCCAGGCACACCTGCAGCGCCTTAGTAATCAGGGGTACTGACATAAAGCTGCAAGGAGAAGCAGACGCGGGGCCGGTGGGCCAGGTGGTCAAGCTGTGTCAAGCTGTGTCTCTCGTGATCCAGAGCTGTGTAGTGCTCTTTGTTTTGTCATCGCTCCCACAGTGGAGGGATAGCGTTATTGGTTGGGTTAGAGTCTTGTTTAGTTTGACCGTTTTTTTTCTTTTAGGGTGATTGTTACTAGTGGACTTTACGTTTAAATAAATTGTTTAACGGTACGAGTTGTTCTGTTTTCTTTCTTTCTTTAATATTTGTTGTTGCTCCCCTTTTCCCTTGGGCTGTGCATTTGGGGACGTAACAACTACATATAGCTGTAGTATATATATATCATCACCTCCCAGACTGATTCTGGCTGGAGCAGATGCTAGCTTAGCTCTCCTCACTTATTACCATCAATATTTGCTATAAACTGTCAAAGAAAGACAAACTGCCAAAATAATAATCTTTAAGTGCGGTGGCTCAAGTGCTAGAGTGGGTTGGCCATTAACAGTACAATATGTAATTTTAAGCTGCTATGGGGTCTCTCAATCAAAATACTAACAAAAGTTGGACTTCTTGATGACGTTGTGAGGTAGCATGGGATCATAGGAGTTGTTGTCCTTATTACTAACACTAGAACCACCAAGCACTTTAGTGGTAACCTCCACGTCTGACGCCCAAGAGCTTGTTTGTTCGTGCTGATGGACAATTAACGTCATCACAATCACTCTCCATCTCCATGTGTTCCACAAGCAGCCCCTACACACCATACGCAGCCAGGCTGATAGCAGCTTACAACTATCGAACAACTAACTGCTTAGCAGTGTAAAATGTACTATTTTCATATGCTATCTACTGCCACCCGATGCAGTAATAGTCTGATGTGTTGTTCAGTTCAGTTAGGTTAACAGTCAAAATGTCAGTCAAATTTTTTAAAGAAAAAACAGTTTGGTTCTATCTGATGCTGGTGTGTTTCCCGTGTTTCACCCTAAGTTAGAGCCACTAGAGCGGTTATAAGACTATAAGAGTATAAGATAATTTGTCCATTGGCGGACAAATGACATGGTCTGTGTCCTTGATTAAAATTACAGATTCATCTAGGTTTGAACATTTTTGGAAACATTTTGGAGAATGTAAGTACACAACCCATCAAAATATATAACATAGGTATAGTCATTTTTAGACATTTTTATGGGGAAATATTACATATCATATATTTAGATGTAGTTGGTGGTTCATGCTGCAGTAGCCCTGAATACTGAACTCAAGTTGGTCACAATTCAAACTCCAACACCATACTCCAGAGCAGTGGTTCTCAAAGTGGGGTCCGGGGACCACCAGGTGTCCTATAATTCCATCCATTAGTAACACAATGACAGATTGTATGACTATTTTACTCATGAGTTTCATTCATTTTCTGTAATAAAACATCTAAAAGCAAAAATTCTATCAGGTAGGGGACCCTGGGACAAAGTCTTATTCAGATGGGGGTCCGTGGTCTAATTTGTGTCAGTTTAGGGGTCCTTGATGTGAAAAAGTTTGAGAACCACTGATCTAGAGGTAACGAATGCCCCTACACATCATTAAATTATATATTTTTTAAATTTTCTTTAAATAATCTATATCCTGGGGAATACAGGAAAGATTTATTACATCTCAAAGCTGAATCGATCAATATTTTCATATTAAAAATTGATCAAATGACTATGGGTAATGAGAAAGGTGTCACTAGTGACAAACCTACAGATAATTTTACCCAACTCTGCTCCCCTCAGCTTTACGGAGCATTTTAGCTTCCTTCAGCTTATTGTTTCTGTTTTATGACTCGCAACTTTACTGTTTTTTTACACAGTCACTGAATGGTATCTGCAATAAAGTTTTGATCTGCCTCAACACCAAACAGCAGACAGACAAAGTTAGCGACTAGCTGGTGAACTCAGTGGAGCATATAACTGTTAAATAGCCAGATTCTTTCTTGAGTTAGTGGAGACTAGACCGCGGCTAGATGGAGAGGGAATATTAGGCCTGTAACAATTATTACATAATTGCTGTTTCTTTGTTTCTTTGTTGTCTTTCTCTTCTAGTTGTTGGCACTTGATCCTATACACGTCAACAAAATTGACAAGGTGGGAAACAGAATAAAGTTTTTTTTTTTTTTTAAGGAGGCATGGTTTACTTCATAGGCTGTGTATTTGCATTATTACATATCCAGGTCACATGACAGTGATATATAACCAAAATATGTATCCTGGGATTCGTTTATAACTTTAATTTATTTAAAAAAATAATTAATAAATAAATATTTGTTAAAATTTGACCAAAAGAGACAATTATATTGTTAATCACAATTATTTCTGAGACGATTAATTGTTCAGCAAAATTTTGAATTGTTACAGCTCTAGTGAATATTGGACCTACATTCATTAGGTGGACACAAACACAACTCTAAATGAATGTTAATGTTGCTCCATGTCTTGCTGGATGAGGCAACCGTGTGCATATCAAAATATGTTAATGTTGAGTTGCACTGTTTACATGTGGTAAACATGAATCAACCAATGCAAGTTTGGAGTTTTATAGAAAAATAGACCAATTTCACGAGACTACCGTTTTCACCATATTTGCCCAAATGCATGATGAATCAACACTTGCATTTCTAACTTTTCAAATGTATTTGGATACCCATTCAAATAGATTTACACACATTAACAAATTACTCATTATTTCTGCTTTTATGATATGAATGAAATCATATAAACTGGGGAATGACTGGTAAACTCATGAATGGCAGGCTGGTTTGCACTTGACTCTTGGGAGTTATATGTTCTTAACTTGTCGTAAAAACATTGGTGAAATGCATGTCTTCTAAATGTCTCCTAAACGGCAGGGGGCAAGAGGTCTATCCAGAGAAAGCTTTAGATGTTTTTTTTTCTCCTTTCATCCCTTTGGATGGCACAGATCATCACAGACAAGCCGGAATACACAGAAGGAAACCCTTAAAGGATTTGCGCTGTATTAAAGTTCAAAATGGTTTCACTGCCAGTTTCAGTCCGTATAATGTACATGAAATGAGAAATGGTGGAGGACCAATGGAAGTATATGGGTATAGGAGCATCCATGCTCCTGCTGAGCTCCAGTGGAAATATACATATATTCCAGCCTGCACTCTTCTCACCAGTATACTATCTATCATGACTTCTTTGCTTCTTTACCGCAACAATACTACTGTTTTTTTTGGATTGTATTTAACTTGTTTTTATTTATTATTTATAGGTAAACTCAGTACTTTGACATAATGCTATTTTGTTTGGCAGTGTTCATTTACTTTATTTATTTTTATTTTCAGTTTTGTGCAGATGTAGTGTGTGTGTGTGTGTGTGTGTGTGTGTGTGTGTGTGTGCATGCCTGCGTGCGTGCGTGTGTGTGTTGGGATTGCAGGAGAGCCCTTATGTATTCTTGTACCCTTGTTGATGTAATGATGCTGATTGTTTTGTGTTGGTAAGATTATTCATTTTATTAACATTACTATTATTTATGTATTTATTTTTATCTGTTAATTTCCACATTTTTGAGTCGGAATGACCCCCTTAAAAATTATGCATCTCACAGAGTTTATCCACAAACTTATATTCTGAAATATTATTTAACATCTCTCATTTCAAATCATTTTTCCCTGTAGCCTTGCATTTGTCACGCTAATACATGCCAACTTATTCGCTGTTGGAAATACGCCGCACTTCAGCTGGCTCATACTAACACAAGTAAATGCAATCAGAGCATAAATGAAAGTTCAATTTGTTTCTCAAACAGGAACCAACTTCATTATTTACTATTGACAGTCTGATGTGAATAAACAGCAGCCCTGCCACTTCCTTGCATTTAACAACAAATATGAGATGATTACTAGATAGATTCATAATCTTTTATTGCCTTTATAAGGTTTAACCATTTCTAGACTAAGACAGCCCAATGGAAGCTGACTGGGCTTTTACATTAGCTAAACCCTGTTGAGCAGAGATCAGTAAACAATGCAGGGAACAAACCCTGAGACAGCGGACAGAACACTGTCACGAAAGTAGGCCATGCAGTCAATTCTCAAACTCCCACTAGAAATACAGTATTGACGGCAAAAAAAAAAAAAAAAAAAACTGAGATCAAAGAGAACAGGCCCGTTGGCTTTGTACAACATCCCATATTAGAAAGCACAAATGCAGCTATTTTACTGGCTTCCAGAGAAATGACATCATACAGATGTTCGTGTTGCCTCAGTTGTACTTTTTGTACTGACAATGTCACCTGCAGAGCTAAAGAAACAGAACAAGCCTGTCAATGTCAATGATAAACACTTACAGGTCTGCTTGTACCTGTCTACCCATGACCATGCCATGAAAGCTGCAGTTAGGTTTAGATATTTCTAAGAAACAATGAACTGTCAGAAACAGATTTATATAGTAAATATATTATGATTCTGTGGGCGTTTCAAGCACAATTCTCCCCGCTAAGCCTGAGGACTTTTCACTCTACAGACTTTCTTTTTTGACAGCTCACAATATTATAGCTTATTTCAATTCCCCAGAGCTTAGAAGGCTTTTGTTCTTCTTTCCATCAGTAGATTTCAAGATGATTTCTCATGAAAGTTGGACTAATGAAAATAGGGTGTGAGCGCTGCAATGCAAAGGAGACTAATTTCTTCATATACTCTATATGATAACAACCTGTCCTTACAAACCTACACAAAACCTTGATCAAAGCCCATAAAATCTAATTATTACAATTTTCACACCTCCTCTCCGGGGTTGGGTCGCAGGGGCAGCAGCTCCTGCAGGGGATCCCTAACTTCCCAAAGGTTGGAGATATCATCCCTCCACCTAGTCCTGGGTCTTCCCTGAGGCTTCCCAGCTGGACGTGCCTGGAACACCTCCCTAGGGAGGCGCCCAGGGACCAGGATCCTTACCAGATGCCCTAACCACCTCAACTGGCTCCTTTTGGCACAAAGGAGCAGCGATTCTACTCCAAGCTCCTCACGGATGACTGTGCTTCTCACCCTATTTCTAAGGGAGACGCCAGCCACGCTCCCATTTTGGCCGCTTGTACCCTGGATCTCGTTCTTTCGGTCATGACACAGCCTTCATGACCATAGGTGAGGGTAGGAACGAAAACTGACCGGTAGATCAAGAGCTTTGCCTTCTGGCTCAGCTCTCTTTTCGTCACAACGGTGCGATAAATTGAATATAATACTGCCCCCACTGCGTCGATTCACCGACCAATCTCCTGCTCCATTGTCCCCTCACTCGCGAACAAGACCCCAAGGTATTTGAACTCCTTCACTTGGGGTAAGGACTCATTCCCTACCTGGAGTAGGCACTCCATCGGTTTCCTGCTGAGAACCATGGCCTCAGATTTAGAGGTGCTGATCCTCATCCCAGCCGCTTCACACTCAGCTGCGAACCGATCCAGTGAGTGCTGAAGGTCACAGGCCGATGATGCCATCAAGACCACATCATCTGAAAAGTGCAGCGGTGAGATCCCCAGCCCACCGAACTGTAATCCCTCCCCACCTCGACTACGCCTTGATATCCTGTCCATAAATATTACAAACAGGATTGGTGACAAAGCGCAGCCCTGGCGGAGGCCAACCCTCACCTGAAATGAGTCCGACTTACTGCCAAGAACCCGGAGGCAGCTCTCGCTTTGGTAATACAGAGATTGGATGGCCCTGAGAAGGGACCCCCTCACCCCATACTCCAGCAGCACCTCCCACAGTATCTCCCGGGGAACCCGGTCATACGCCTTCTCCAGATCCACAAAACACATGTAGACCGGATGGGCATACTCCCAGGCTCCCTCCGGGACCCTTGCAAGAGTGAAGAGCTGGTCCATTGTTCCACGACCAGGACGGAATCCGCATTGTTCCTCTTCAACTTGAGGATCGACTATCGGCCGAACCCTCCTTTCCAGCACCTTGGAGTAGACCTTACCAGGGAGGCTGAGAAGTGTGATACCCCTGTAATTGGCACACACCCTCTGGCCCCCTTTTTGAACAGGGGAACCACCACCTAGGTCTGCCACTCCTTTGGCACTGTCCCAGACTCTCACAAAAGTGTTGAAGAGGCGTGTCAACCAAGACAAGCCCCTCCACACCCAGAGCTTTCAGCATTTCTGGACGGATCTCATCAATCCCCGGGTCTTTGCCACTGTGGAGTTGTTTGACTACCTCAGCGACTTCCACCAGGGAAATCGATGTCAATTCCCCATCATCCTCCAGCTCTGCCTCTAACATTGTATTAGTTGGATTTAGGAGTTCCTCAAAGTGCTCCTTCCACCGCCCTATTACCTCCTCAGTTGAGGTCAACAGCGTCCCATTCTTACTGTACACAGATTGGATGGTTCCCCGCTTACCCCTTCTGAGGTGGCGAACAGTTTTCCAGAAGCACTTTGGTACCGACCGAAAGTCAGTCTCCATGTCTTCTCCAAACTTTTCTCACACCCGCTGCTTTGCCTCTTTCACGGCAGAGGCTGCAGCCCTTCGGTACCGTGCAACTGCCTCCAGAGTCCTCTGGGATAACATATCCCAGAAAGACTCCTTCTTCAGTCGGACGGCTTCCCTGACCACGGTGTTCGTGGGTTCCGCCCCTTGAGGCACCTAAGACCCTAAGACCCCGCCGCATCTTCAGCAATGGAAACTTTGAACACCGTCCACTCAGGTTCAATGCCCCCAGCCTCCAAAGCGATGCAAGAATTGTTAATGAGTTAAAAGTCCGTCGGACAGGAGCCTACTCCAGACATTCCCAACACCCCGTGTAGAGGTAAGCCCCACCAGATCTAATTGGTAGCGCTCCACCTCCCGCGCAAATTCCGGCTCCTTCACCCAAAGAGAGGTAACATTCCACGTCCCCAGAGCCAGCCTCTGCTGCCTGGGTCTGGTCCGTCGAGGCTTCTGACCTTCACTGCCACCCGTGTGGCAGCGCACACGACCCCAGCGGTTCCTCCCACAGGTGGTGGCCCAGGGGATAGAGAGGGAGGTGCCATGTTGCTTCTATGGGCTGTGCCCAACCGGTCTCCGTGGCAAACCCGGCCACCAGGCCCTTGCTGATGTGCCCTCCATCTGGGCTTGGCTCCAGACGGTAGTTACTTGTACTTTTTATTTATTTTTAAAATAAATTGTACTTCTTGGAGTAGTTTGAATGAAGAATAATATTCACATTTACGTGGGTGTATTTTGGGATTACATTTAGTTCTTTCAAATATGGCGCAACCTTTATTTATTACACAGCTTGGTTGAATACTTGATTCTGATTGGTCTATCACGGCATTTTACGGTCTGTTATTTCTGTATAAAAAACTGTTGCTAAGTGTAACAGACCATTGCCATGGACGGAGCTCTACGGAAGAGGATTAGGGCCACATGTGAAAAAAATTATTTGAGTTCTGCGTTTTTGTTATTCTCAGAATTCTTTTTTAGTTTACAAATTTGTTTACATGCAGCTCTAAAGCTCACTAATTCAGTGTTTCCCATACGTAGGTTCTAATTGGGCGCCCCATCCAGGTAGATTGAGATCTGCCCAGGTAGATAAAATCCGAATTCATTTTTTTGCTCTAAACAACGGTATATTTTTTTTACAGCGCACACAGACCAGCTGCCTCCAGACCCTCCCCCTCGTGAGGGGACTTGGACCTATGAGGATGTATTTCATTTTCATTTCTCTGTTGAGGTTTTCATTTTCTACACCACCACCACCACTTGTATATGTGCATATGCAATTGTGTTATTTACTAAATTTAAATAAAACATCAAAATGTTTCCTACAAATGTGTCTTGCAAACCTAAACCAACGTAGCTTGATCAAAGCCTGTAAAATGTCTTAATGACTACAATTTTCTCATTAAATGTTTTGCAGAGGTAATGCACAAAAATGATCATAGCGTCCCACAAATCCCTTTTTACCACGCCACCAAAGGCAAGATTCACAGCGTTGAAAATGTGGCTTGTTTTGAATTTGTGCCTCACAGGGCTCGAAGCACATGTGGCGAGGAACAGGGAAGGGGGAGGTGGGAGTGTTATATTGAAATTAAAATCATGCCTGGGATTATGAGCTGAGTCATGCCGAAACTGTGAAAGAATTCAATCAAAGTGCAAGTGAAATCTCACACTCTTTAAATTTAACACGCTTCATCTGCTAATCGCTGTTTAAAACTCGTTTAATCATCTTTCAAAAGCCGAAAGGACTGTTTCACCTTTTCATCTCTCTCTCTCTCTCTCTCTCTCTCTCTCTCTCTCTCTCTCTCTCTCTCTCTCACACACACTGTCTCTCTCACTCACTAAGGCCACTTTTTAAAGGGCAGACTAACAACTGATCTCTCAGGACTATTTCCATTAATAACCCCTCTGTTTCCCAGCGAGACAGGCTCATAATTAAACTGTGTAAACCAGGCTGCATTTGAGTGAACTAAATAAAAAGGACTAAGCATCTCAGCGGTGCAGTTTTTGCTTACACAAGAAGCTTTGGGCCACTTTTCTTTGTGCCAACATGTTTGGAAGCATTTAAATTACTTTATTCCTAGCACATGGCGTGGAGACAGATTCCTGAGGAGGTTTGTCTTTTTTTCATTTTAATTTAATGAGGACTTTTATTTAAAGGCAACATAGCTTTACTGTTGATTATGTGTTACAGTCTGCACTGATCACACTAAAGGCTCTTTGAAATAGCCCTTTCCAGCCTCTTCAATTATCAGAGGCACCATGATGATTCCGTCTCATTTCATTACTGTAGATTATATTCTGTCAGCACTAGAAATGGCAAATATTTCCATTCCATTAACTCCAAAGCGTATGAGAATGACAGGAAATGATCGATGGGCGCAGTGTGGACATCACTCTTGCAGACGCAGACATAAGCATCTATAAACTCCCTGACCGACCTGCTGAAACTATTAGGAGACCTCACTGGGCTAATGATGCATGAGAAGTAATTATAAAGGGATCATGGAAATTAGTTTCTTTCTTTATCTGACAACACGTTCAATTATGATAGACTGCAGCAGGGCTGCAAAAAAAATAACGCTAGCCCTGCAACTTCAGGAAGTGTCAGTCTGCTGTGTAAGTATACATTTCTTATAATATATAATGGGGTGACCTCTAGCTAACCCCATGTAGGCTGAGTCCTTTGCAGCAGCCCTCTCTCTCCCCTTTTCCCTGTCTATCCACTGTCACTATCTAATAAAGTTTAAAAAAGCCCCAAAATATTATCTTCTGCGTGTATACTGGCTTAATCAAATCAGCGAGGCAGTTGGTGTGTTTACAAATGAGCTGCCCTATGTTTGCTGAGTGCTTGTGTAAAGTGACATGTTGGGGAGAAATTATTAAATTCAAAAAGACATTTATTTTCTTCACTCTTGAAAAAATACCTCTTTGTGTCTGTTTAGAGTGACACAATCTGAACCAGGGGGCAACTACTAGTACTCATACTGAGCTACGGTGCTTAACTAATCCTCTCCTTCGAAAATCAATATTTGTAAAGGTCAAACAGAGTGGGCATGGAAAATGCAGATTAGCTCGTCAATAACTGACACACTTTCCTACACCCACATGCTACGAGCTGGCATTGAGCAGATGTAAGCGGAGGCAGCTGTAACAGCTTAGGGTTTATAAAATGTTAACTTGAAAGCCTTCTAAGGTGTACCTTGGAATAAATAAAAAGTGATACAAATGTTTTATATTCTGATTGCTATGGACAAATTAACAGTTACACGTGGGGCTACATTGGTATGAGCAGATTACATTTAACCATCAATACAGCTAATTCAAGTAGCTCACGTTACTGTATTGCATGAACAGTTAACTTCATTTAATATTTTTTGTGTCATTCTCTTTTGCGGCAAGCAAATGGTCCACAAAAACAAGTTCCTTACCGAGACTATTTTGCATAGCCACTGTCGTGCCACTTAGCTTCACCCAAGACTATTGTGATTGGCTTAAAGAAATACAAACAACCCAGAGCGATTTTTCCTCCTATCCCAGAATGTTTCTGTGGGGTAGCCAGAACTTACTCCAAAGCGCTGTGGAAATAGTTCTGGCAATGTGAGACTACCCTGAATGACACACAGGCCAGAAACAATGATAATCACAAAGTGTTTGGAAATGGGGAAAAATGAGGATGAGACAGTCATCCAGGCATCGTTGAGGGCAGATGATATCGCCAGAGCCAAGTGCAGTTATTAGGCCCTGTGGGCTCCTCCACACATCTAAAGCTTCATACATATTCAGCAGCCTGATTGGACTGCTGAAATGTGGGAATACAGCAAACAAAACACCCAGGACAAGGGTGGAATATACAGGGATGTATTTTCCTACATGGCCAGCATGTGTAGTTTCACATTTATTTTTACCAGTTGTTAAAAAAAGTTTATTTTCATACATTAACAATATTTCCAATCTGTCAGCAACATAATTTCTGTCAAAACGGCATCTTTAAAAGTAACAGTAAAATGTGAGACATTTCATGTCACCTGCCAGTCCACAACACCACCTATACTGCTGCTATTATATTATACATATTACAAAGTACATAACAAAATGTGACCTTAATATGACTGTTGAACCAATCTCACTATTTAAAGAACAGATCAACATTTTGGGAAATTTCCTTTCTTGCTGGGAGTTGGATGTGAAGCTCGGCTGCTGACTGTAGCTTCACATATAATATACAGACATGACAGTGGTGTCTCATCTTACGCTCCACCTGAAAGCCAATAAGCATATTTCCCAAAATGATGAACAGGGTTCAAAAACAGTCTCCAGTTCCAGAAAAAAAGGCTCCAAATGACCCAAGTGTATACATGCGTTAAGAAATATTGAACTGGAGGGTATAGACCGAAAATACATATGTATCGCAATAAATTGTCACATTTACAGCAATAGAAAACTGCCAGCTGCTCTTTGCATGCTTTTATATAGACCTTAGTGGTCCCCTAATACTAATAATAATAATAAAAAAATATCACAGATTCAGGTATTGATCCTGATAGCACTATACAAGTGGATGAATCTGAAAATGTTTTCTGTAGGATAACATGTAGTACTAGTATTATTCCAGTAACGTGTAGTACTAGTACTATTCCAGTAACATGTAGTACTAGTACTATTCCAATTATAATCAACAACAGACCACACAAAGTGGTGAATAGAATGCAATACTTAACAACCTAATTGGAATTAAAACTACCACTGCAATGATAGAAAAGGATAGGAAAATTAGATGTGGATTACTAAATATCAGATCTTTGTCTTCTAAAGCAGTACTAGTAAATGAATTGATATCTGATAATCAAATTGATCTATTCTGGCTTACTGAAACCTGGCTGGGCCATAAAGAATATGTTAGTCTAAATGAAGCCACCCCTCCCAGTCATATTAATACTCAAATTCCTAGAGGCTCAGGCCGAGGAGGGGGAGTTGCAGCCATATTTGATTCAAGCCTGTTAATTAACCCTAAACCCAAACTAAATTATAACTCTTTTGAAAGCCTTGTTCTTAATCTTCAACATCCAACACGGAAATCAGAACAGCCAATTATATTTGTTGTTGTCTACCGAGCTCCAGGTCCGTATTCTGAATTTTTATCTGAATTCTCAGAGTTTTTATCATGTGTAGTCCTTAAATCAGACAAAGTACTTATTGTAGGTGATTTTAATATCCATGTGGACGTTGACAGCAATAGCCTTACTACTGCTTTCAACTCATTACTGGATTCAATCGGTTTCAGTCAGAGTGTGCACAAGGCGACGCACTGTTTTAACCACACCCTCGACCTTGTGCTGGCATATGGTATTGAAATTGAGGATTTAATAATATTTCCGCAGAATCTGGTATTATCAGATCATTTTTTAATTACTTTTGAATTCTTGCTACCTAACCATACTAAACCAGATAATAGCTTCTACACTAGATGCCTATCTGACAGTGTTATAGCTACATTTAAGGTATAACTCCCAAACTCGCAAATTAAAACAAATCTCGCGAAACCTCGAAAGTAAGTGGCGCTATATTTGGTCATATTTGACATTTTTACAGTATTTCACCAGATTCAACCATTTTGCCCTTGTAGGCCAATGTATGAAATCATTGTATTTTTTCTAGTTATATTATGGAGCTGTGTGTGTGTGTGTGTGTGTGTGTGTGTGTGTGTGTGTGTGTGTGTGTGTATATGTATGTGTGGGTGGGTGTATGTGTGTGTGTGTGTGGGTGGGTGTGTGTGTGTATAAGTGTGTGTATGTATGTGTGTGTGTGTGTGTTTGTGAGAGAGAGTTTGTGTAAATCTGTTAACAAACGCACTAACAAAAGCGCACCACTAACTGATATCGGGTGATGATTCAGAAATGATGTTGGGAGACCTCAAAGATGACGACCAGTCCGAGGATTACAAATCAAGTGCAGCTTTATTCAAACAGTGAACAAACTTTCATGACACTGGAACAACCATGAGCATACAGACACGTCTGCCCAAGGATGAACCACATACATCAGAATGAATACCTTTTAAACACTTTTTGTGCTTACACAGCATGAAACATCTATTTCAGTTTGAACAGTTTACTTCTTAAACTACACCTTTTATGGCACGTGCTCCTAATAGATTCTCACATTCCTTCCTCCAATTCCTCTATGTGAAAGTTGTGCCCATTCTAAGCTAGGTTTTACTGTGAGACCATATAATCTTAAACTGACTGGTCTCTAGAAAGTCCTTAGAATAGATAAGATACATTCAAACGTCTGCATGCACACATACCAAACCTATCACTAACAAAAGCGCACCTTACTTTTGACATTTATATTATGGAGCCCTGTGTGTGTTTGTGTGTGTGTGTGTGTGTGTGTGTGTGTGTGTGTGTGCGTGCGTGCGTGCGTGCGTGCATGCATGCATGCGTCTGTGTGAGAGAGAGTTTGTGTAAATCTGTAAACAAACGATGATAATTTTAGTCGTGAAAAAGGCGCACCTTACTTTTGTTATATTATGGAGCTGTGTGTGTGTGTGTGTGTGTGTGTGTGTGTGTGTGTGTGTGTGTGCGTGCGTGCGTGCATGCATGCGTGTCTGTGTGTGAGAGAGAGTTTGTGTAAATCTGGGTGAAAAAAAGGCTTCTTTTGAAGGTGAATGTGTCTTTGAAGACGTGCTTGAATAAAAACATTGTCTCCTGCATTTGTTGTAAAGAAAAACAACTATTAGTGTGTTCATGCACCTGGCTCTAGAGAAGGAGAAAGACCTGGAGCAAAGAGAAGGAGCCTTTATCTTCCAGCGAACTGCAGGACTCATCTGAAGATGACACAAGTTTCGGGAGTCTGACACAAAATGGTCACTGGTGTCCTCCAATTCTGTGAGTGCGTCTAACCCTTCCTCTGAAAGTGGAGAGGACACTGAAGATCCTGTCCATCCTAACCTTGAATGGACAGTGAAGAATTGGCAAGTCTGGTCTCCATCTCATACCGAGACGCTGCGCAACATTCAAGCACCGACCGGCATGATGCCAGAGCCCACGAGATACAGTATGCCATATCAAGAGTCCATGATGTGGCATCCTCTTTCGACCTTTTCTTCACTCCTGACATGGTCCAGCTGATTCAGGAAATGACAAACCTACACGGGAGGCGTTCAATCTCAGGAGTGATGAGAATGCTCGAGAGATTTGAACATACATGGGACTTCACAGTAGGCAGGTGTGTACCGGTCCAAAGGGGAATCCACCCGGAGCCTGTGGGATGTCCATAGTGGGAGACCAGTCTTCAGGGCCACCATGTCCCACAAACGATTTGAAATGATAAGCACCAGTTTACAGCACATGCAGGAGACAATGTTTTTATTCAAGCACATCTTCAAAGACACATGAAATGCGTCCTTCAAAAGATGCCCTTTTTTCACACCAATAAAATTGGAATGATTTTCCAGGTAAGGTTAGAAATACGTTTTCTGTTGTTGTAAAACCTTTTTTTTCTAAGACCACGTTTGCTAATATTTGCCAACATGAATGCTAGCTAGCATCGCTCTCGTTCACAATTTGCGTAGCCACAATCTGGCTTTCCCTCTAGATATAATTGTAGGCAAGATGTTATGTTACAGAAACTGGGAGAAAATACATGAGATTGAACAACATTTTAAACAACTTCATAAATTGTGCTGTAAATGGAATTAATAAGTGCAGAATCACGTTGTTCCCACATCTCCCAGCCCTCTCGGTTATTCATGTGCCACAAAAACTAAGACAGACAGGTATGATGATGATAAAAAGAGCTCTGTTCTTAAGCAGCAGGTGGTTTAATGTGAATTTAGGCCTAATTAGTGACATTGTTGTTGTGTGCGGCAACAATGTAGCTGTATCTTCTGGTATCTCTTCAATGGTGTCAGGGTGCTGCGGGCAACATCTGTGGCGCTGTGGCCTTCCACAGCACCAAACACCCAGTGGCCTCGGTTAAACTCGGCCCAGGAGGACTTTTTTTAGTTTTGCACGGTAAGAAGTAAGAATAATTTCATTGTTTTTTGGGGATATGTATTGTTCATTTTAAATTTGATGACAGCAACATGTCTCAGAAAAGTTGGGGCAGGAAAGTTGAGTAATGCTAAACACAACACCAGAAAGGACCTGTTACACCTAATTATGGTAACCGGCGCAAGACAATTATGTGCTAAAAGAGCATCCATTCCTGCCCAATACAGGATTTTTTACTGCCCTACAATCCAGTGTCTTCTTAATAATTTTCCACTGTTCATGCACCAAATGTGAAAGAATATTGACTCCTAACTGGCCATTTTAGATGAATGATGAAGCCTTCCCTAAAATGTCCATGCTATGCACCACCCATACCATTATATATGCAGACTTTTGAACTGAACACTTATAGAAAGCTGGATGGTCCCAGAACACAAAAAGTTAATTATTTCCAAAAAGTGACACATTTTGATTAAACAGGACAACTTCAGCACAGATAAGACTGCTGCACCCTTGTACCATGCCTAAATGTCATTTGCATGGTATAGTTTTCATAGACAGGGGTTAATCTATGCTTCCTAGAGTCCAGGCAATGCTTTTCATTATAGAACTGGATCATATTTTCTAAGCCTCAAAGATAGCAGAAATCCAATATTGCTGTGCAATATATAAGTAATGAACAAATCCAGATCTTTACTGATGATTAGATTATGCTCTTATATGTACACAATCATGTTGCCAGTTAACCTAATTGGCAGTGAAATTGTTCTCCATATGTTGTCTTTAGCATTAGTCCAGTTTTACAGCCTTGAAGTAAATGGGTATCTACTAATACATCACCTCTTTGAATATATTCTAGATCTGTGTTCATGGCTGAATTTGTACATGGAAAACTTCAGCCCAGCAGAATGATTGTCATCAGGTTCATGGAGGGTGATGCCACTTGTGCAGGCCGTTCTGACAAAAGTCCAAGATGCCCTGGGAGCCTATGACCCCTTGGTCCTGACAGACGGACAGGGGAATGAGATACTTGATTCGGAGGGAACCAGAGGTTAAAGAAAATGTCTTCATCTTTTGTAGTCTAGATCAGGGGTTCTTAAACCTTTGCTTGCTGGGTGCCCCTTTCGAAGGTTTGAATATTGTGTTGCTTACAATGGTCCCTCCAAGAAGTACTGGATCATTTCAATCATAGATAGTACAACATCTATTTTTCATCTCTGTAGTATTGTGGATGTTTTTCTTGCCTGACTGCCAATGCATCCATAGATTTATTTATCTGAAATACTACTGTTTCCTCTCTATAGGCTCTATCTACTGGAAGCAGAATGCTAGAAAAATTCTTGCAGTGCCAGAGCAGCAGTTTGCTGATATAAAGAGTGGGAAAAGAAGGAGATCAACGTAAGTACCCTTAAACAAATGAACTGTCAATATAATTAGTCTATAAAACAATTTACTCAAAGCTATTAACGCTGTTCTTGTTTTTAGCAGAAAAGATGACGAATCAATGGACCTTCAAGAGGTTTATGATAAAATGGAAGAGGTCGTGATGGCTGCCCTGTCGCTCCATGATGTGACTCAAGTTATAAAAAAACTGAGCTGGCCATCGATTCAAGAAAGACTTACGTCTTGATGGAGACACAAGCTGAGCATGTTTGTGCGGCATTCAGCTGTTCTGTGCAAGGGTATGTTGATTGTTACACTTTCAAACAAGCTACTTCCCCTAAAAGTTGTCGTGTTCCTTAAAGCAAACAGATGGGTTTTTTTTTCAAATTCAATACAAAATACCACCAAAATGCCACTTTTAATCACTACTGCAGTATCAACATTATTCAAACCCTTTATGACGATAAAGGGTTTACAGTAACAAACATATACTTTTAAACATTTTTTACATTGGGTGAAGTTTATGTTTACATTTTGGCAAGTAGCTTTTGGCAAACTTTGTTTCTCAGCAGAGGTCAAGAAAAATGGTAATGAAAAAAAGCACGTTATGTGAAGTTTCTGTCTTTTGTCAAGTAGCTGTATAATAAGGGGATAATGTATAGAACGGTGGTCATTATTGGGAAAATAAGTCCTTTCAGTGCGAAGCAAGACCCCTCCACTTGTTTTCAAAAACATACAGTAGGTCAAAAATAGACCCATTTTTTTTTAAATTATTTTTTCTTTTGTTCAATGGTTCAGTATTTTATTTTCAATCCCTAAAACAAATGAAAACATGACATTGACTTCCATTTAACAAGTGATACAGAAGTGTAAAAATTCATATATCACTTATTTTTCATTTCCCATGTGACCTCCATAATAGAATAATGAATGAACGAAAAAGTACACGGACCCATGGCCCTGGCAACATAAGCAAACAACCCACAACTGACATTTTAGTTCAAATGTTGCTAAATTGTGATTGGTGCACAGAAGTACAGTTCAGGACATCAGCTTTTTTTCAACTGAGCCCTGCCTACTTCAAACCAGTGTAGAGAGCACATAGAAAGGCTCAAATACAGAAATCTCTCAAGTGAAATAACTACAACTGTTCGAACTTTTGGGGAAAATGGTGTGATCGTGTGGAACCCTATCACTCATTGTAAAAAGCTGATTGAGAAAACAAGTTTTCTGTGCCTTTATGGTCTGGAAAGGATTCATCGTCTGTAATTTGATTAATTCTATTTATTGCATAGCCCTATTACAACACAGTTTGAACTGTTTCCAGAAAGAATTGGGATCTTGATATCACTTTCATTTTGGAGCCACACTCACCTATGTTTTCACAATGATGCAGACCAACACAGCATATAAAAGTTGTTTCAATTACCTAAATGAACTGGAGTCTGTATTACTGTAATCCAATGGTAAACCATACTAAACATTCTGACACCTTAACTGAGAATCACAGCAGAGTAATAGTGTGAGGAACAACTCCGCGACTCCGTGCGGAGCTTAGCATCACCCATGACGATTGTGATTGGTTAAAAGAAATGCCAATAAACCAGAACACGTTTTTCTCCCATCCCGGGACTGTGGACTAGCCAGACCCTCCTCCACTCCACAGCGTGTGGATGGTCTTATTTCTTGACCTCATTCGAGAGAAAAAAACTTAGAAATAGGATACATGATGCCCCTGAAACATGAAAAAAACACCCAAGCTACATACAATAGCTAACTGAATAACTCATTGGCTGGCAGTAATCCTTTCTATCAGTGTTGATAAATTCTTAGATGATTTTGACTTAAATAAGAGAAAGAGGTATTGTACAGTCCGTTGCTTTTAGGAACTGCAATGTATTTGAAAATGATTCCTCGACTTCCTCGATTAGTATTCCACCATCATATTACTACTCCAAACCTAGCTGAATGACTACTCCTGTGTCACTCTTCATTCTACTTTCTCTGAGTAGCAAAAACATCCATGAGCTTTTATCACAACGTTTTCCACATCAGCCCAAGGAAAACACTTTTTTTGCAATATGTTGGCTTTTTTATCAAATTTTGGCTGTTCTGCTTAGTTTTTTTTGTGCACAAATTGAAAATGCACATGTTCTGCCAGCACACACACATTACTACTCCCACACCTCGCTCCCAGGTCACTCCCCATTCTATTTATTCTGTAAAGTGACAGGCAGTGATTTAAAAGAGGCTCTCCTGCAGCGCTTGGAGCAGGGCATTCTGTCAAGAGAGGCTACAGCACACCCAATCCAGTACACATGCAAAAAGAGACGGATGCATATATTAACATGAGCCACACAAGTCTTTGAACTGTAAAACCAGAGACGGCTCTGATCCGCTTTGCAGAAGAGCACTGGCTTTGATGTGTTGAAAAGAAGGTTTAAAGATCAATTATATCTTCTGTCTCTACTGTCACCCAAGGACTGCTTTAACTTTGGAGTTTAAGATTTGAGTAAAGCCATGTATTAAAATTTAAAGGGACTAGATCAGAGATCACCGTGTTAGTGTGAGTTGGATGACCAGTCTCCCAAAAATATTTCAACTGATGGGGGGATAAGGAATAAAGCCTTAACAAAAATGTATCCATTTGATTTAAGGAATAAATACACTAATCTTTTTTTCACTCTAATTTTTTTCCCCAATTCAGATATCAAGATTCATACTTCGTACTGCAGCCATTTTCTACTTTCAGCTATTGCAACAAAATAACCACACAAGCACATTCAATCAAGCACAGCACAACAGGGAATAATTATAGAAAAAATCTGTGCGAATAAAACTGGAACATCATCTTCTGAAGTGCAAAATGAACTCCTCTATTGGATGGAAGAAAAAAAGTTTGCACGTCCTTTATTCCCATCAGTTTTTTTTTTGTACTTGCTGTCGTCACCATGACCCAAACATGTCACAATGCATTAGACCCTAACTGTGCTAAAACAGAATCCCGATATGCCCGGTCTCCAGGAGGCAACAGGCCGAGTGCTGTATTCAGCATTCACCACACAATAACAAAATTAATATTTGATTTGGATTGGTGCAGTCCACTTCCTGTCTCCTGCAAACACCCTCTACAACAAAGGAGTTCTCCTGTTACCCGTGGACACTTAGGACTACTTTAAATAGCACTCCACAGCACCACAGTGAGCACAGCGCCCTGCAAGAAATACCGTTTGACTTGTCAGGAGTTGCAAAAGAAAAGTTGACTCAAAGACAAAGTAACGCAAACTTTCAACAAAGTGACACTGTCAAATAGAATCAATAAAACTTGATTTCTCTTTGATGAGATTTCACCTCAACAGCAACCTGCTCTCTATTAGGAACAACAACAGAAAATCTATAAAAATGCTAAACTGACTCAAGGTCTCAAATCATTTTCATCATTTCTTCCGGTCTCAAAAGGAGAAAAAAAAACAAGCAGCCGCGTAATACTTAAGAGTGGACCACAGTGTTCATATGAGTCCCTTCAACTCCTGTTACTGCAGATGTCTGACAGCATGTAGGAGTGCAGTCAGACTCACCGGTCTTGTAACTCAAATTGACAGTGAGTGAGCGGCAGCATTTGCAGAAAGAAAAAAAGGTCCACTACCTGACAACACTCAAGACATGAGGGAAGGAAACCAACTGGCTGCTTAACTCAAACTGCTCTTGAGGTAGCTGACCAGGGTCGCTCGTTAGGTTTTTGTGTGTCAAGCTGAATCAGATGGTGGTATACGCAGATATACAACTCATGCAAACCTTCTAGAAAGGATAATTTACATACATTTACATGTGTATATACTAGGGGAGGGGGAAAAAATTGATTCATGTATGTATCGTGATTTTTTTGTGAGGATCTTTATAATCGATTATTTTCCCTACAATCGACATTCTTTACATTTTTTAGCGATGACTGACCTAAATATTTGTATCTCTTTATTCGGTACTGCTGACTACATCATATCCATTTCCAGCAAAACAGACCGAAAGCAGAAAATGCCGAAATTACATGTTATTTACTTCTTGAAATTAAATAAATCTCAGACCCACTGACTGACATGTGATGTGCATTCTTTTTTGCGTTTTTATAAATGTCTCATGATATATTGTCTCTAGAAGTGTATTATTCAACTTTTGATTTTTAAAGGAAGGAAAAGAAAATCGCAATGCTCTATATAATCGAATCACAAAACTTCTAGAATCAGAATAAATTAAAATCGCAATAGAAATTGAATCGGCACCCATGTATCGTGAAAGAATCGAATCGGGACAAAAGCATATCGTCCCAGCCCTAATATATACTTAATAAAGTCAGGGACATGTCCAAGTATTGAATTATTATACATACATGAATGGCTTTGTTGAAGCTTTGCCTCCCCCGTGACAGCTATTTTTATATAGTTTTTTGTAAAGCCTCTGCCCGGGTCTGATTTTTTTTTCCCGATTTGCGGCAGGTAGATGGCCCTACAACAACAATTACGGGATTATAAATTATTCAAAACCGACCCTGAATTGGCCGTCAGGTATGTAATATGTCTATTTCATTCATAAAATAACTTTAAAATGCTTGATGTGGTTGTATGTCAGTAGCCCACATTAAATTACGTCCTGCTTCCATTTAGCGTGGACGTTTTTATTCCTTTTAGTCCGTGTTTGTGTTGGCTTGCTATTTTCTTTGCCTTTGTAATGTAATGTAATGTAATGTTATTTGTGTAAAGCGTCCGTGTGTTTCATGACGTGCTATATTAATTGTTGTAAATAATTTTGCTGAATTTGTCGCTGATCAGTTTTTGGAAATAAAGTTGCTAAGAGTGTCTGAAAAGTCACTAAGTGTTAATAAGACACAACATGTAAATAAGTGGGAGGGATCTCTTTTCTTTTGTTAGAGACTAGCCCCATCCCCACAACTCTACTGTAGCCCTTGTGCCATGCTAACAAATCGCAGGACAGTCTGTCCACTGAACACTGGACATAATTGATATCAACTCATCTAACTCCAGATAAAACAGCAAATAAGCTTTACTGGGATTGGTAACTGTGATGGGCTGCATTTATCATTTTTTACCAAAGACCGTTACAATTCATATTCACACACACAAACACTGACAGACCAATACCAGATACCATGCAAGGCACTGACTTAACTGGACTGGGGCTCAGTGTCTTCCTCATGGACACTTCAATACAAGGACAGGAAGAGCTGCATACCCTTGTGAGCTGCCACCCTGTAATTACTGAATATAAAATTCCGATTCCTTACAATAGTCATTACTGAAAAAAACAATCACATCATGTTACAAAGTAATGTTACTGTATGTTACGAAATACCAACATTTGATGCTGCAACTGCATAGCATTGAAGTAACCGGAAAGCCATTTGTCAGGAAAAATGGCCACAAAACACACATGTAATATGGTGCAGACTTGATTATTCTTGTGTGAATATGTGTGTATTACAAATTACTTTTGGCTGCACACTGCTGGACTATCTGTCATGTTTGCAGCCTGTATGTTCACACACTTTCTCAATTTGCTATACAATCAAGATCTGATAGCATGGTACAACACCATGTAAATGGCTTTGCTTGTTTACTGTAATGAGTCAGTAAATATAATATGGCAATTATGTATTGCTGTTAAAAAGCCATACATGGCACCTTTAACAAAATGCATGCATATGTTTTAAAAATGATGCATGCATAGCACTTAAATTATATATTAAGTTCAGTTTTTACTGCAATTATTTCTTCATTTACATTGTATGTATTTCTATTCTATGCTCTCTACTAAGAAAAAAAACTCAGGTGTGTTGTGTTTGTTGGCAGAATGTCAGCTGCAGGGCTCAGGTGGAAAGATCAGCCAAGTGTCTCCAGGGGGACAGCCAAAACAACACGACCCTAAGCCTTTCATTAATGACAATAGAGTGTAGTGTATCAGAGTCATGTAAGGTAATGTGAGGGGGCGCTTTCACCTCATAATGGGCAACCCTCTGGGATTCGGAGATGAGCTGAGCGCTGCACACTTTGCAGTAGCTGTCTGTGAAAAGCCCTTGGTCCACCTCTGTTGACTTCATCTGGAGAAAAAGACAAACACAGACATGGTTACTGACCTGGACACACTTTGTGGCAATGATCTGAACACGCAACGCTGACCAGTTTAAAACAGAAAAGGCCTGACATCTAACTATAAAGCGAGGAGCCTCTGTGTGTGCGTGCGTCCGGTGTCTTATAAATATCTCGAGAACAGTTCATCCAATCTAACTTCACAGTTGGCGAGTGTATTGCTGAGGACCTAATGAAGCAATATCACAGTTTTGGTGTAGTTTTGACACGCAACATGTAAATAAACTGTGAAACTGAAATGACCCGCAGGTGCAAAAGACGTCACACGCAGCACAATGTTGTTCGAGCCTCTGTATAGCAGCGAGGGCGGGGTTGCTATGTCTGTAGCGAGCTCATTGACTGTGGTTCACATTGGGTTTTTTTCAGGAACAGGGCAGTCAAGCTACTAAGCCTGTTTGGGAATGAATACCTCTGCTGAAGTGTTAAATTTGTTAACAATTCCCGCTTTACTTTTCATCCTTTCTCTAAACGGGAATGTTTGTGTTGGCAGTGATAGAAGAAGTACTCAGAATGTTTTAGTTTTTTTCTGAAGTAAAACTATTTGCTATTATTAGTAAAACTATCAATACTGCACAGTATACAAGTCCTGCATTCAATTGTTCACTTCAAAAGAAAAGAGGCAATATATCATCACAATGTACTTTAATTTACCTAACGTCTGTTCAAGATGGAGCTTTTAAATCTAATTTAAAGTGCTCATATTGTGTTAATTTTCTGGTTCATAATTGTATTTAGAGGTTATATCAAAATAGGTTTACATAGTTTAATTTTCAAAAAAAAGTTTTGTCGGCAAAACTCTGAACACATCTTGCTTTTTAAAGAATGATTTCTGTGCCATTCTTTGTTCTTTTCTCAAAGAAAAGCTTAACTCCAAGTCTTCCAGAGTCGCGGCCAAAGACGAATCGAAAGACCGCTGTTCCCAGCAGCAGCAGCCATAAACCCGCCCACCGACTCTATACACAATGTGATTGGCCCAGCCAGAGTTTGGCTTTCCCAGCTCGCAAGCCAATGGAGAGTTGCTAGACCCCCTGGCTGCAAATTACATTTGCTGCAGCTAGAGTGCGTCTAGATTTGTAGGCATTGCTGCAGCTTCTCTTTTCACCCTGTGTGTTGAGCTCTCTGTTTTAGCTACAAAGTGAGGCATCTTAATTCTATTCCATCTTTGTTGAGAGTCGCACATGTGCAGTACCTAGGTCAGGACTACTAGCCAGTCAGAAGCAGAGTATGAGGGCATGCCACGCTAGCAGCTCGGCAAGCATTATAACGTGTTTACAAAGTGATACACGTTCATCATGGAAGTAAAGGCTGGACTACAATAGAGCTGTTTGAAGCAGTTTGTAAACATAACATGCACAAAAAAGATATACACTACTGGTCAAAAGTTTTAGAACACCCCAATTTTTTTAGTTTTTTTATTGAAATTTTAGCAGTTCAAGTCCAATGAATAGCTTGAAATGGTACAAAGGTAAGTGGTGAACTGCCTAAGGTTAAAAAAAAATAAGGTTACCCAAAACTGAAAAATAATGTACATTTCAGAATTTTACAAAAAGGCAAGAAATGGGTTAACAACGTAAAGTTGTTCTGCAGCATTCGAGGTTGATCAAGCTTTGAAAGTTGGTGCTACCAATTCCCAAAGGTGTTCCAACTTGTCTGGATTACTTACAACCCCCTCTGTTTGTTTAAAAGTATTGTTGGAACACACTGTGGTACCCTACCCTCGTGAGCATTATTTGAACAGTATTGTACTGCAGAAAGTAGTGTGTTGCCATAGAAATGGCGGGAAAAAGGCAATTAACAATGGAAGAGAGACAGACCATCATAACAATTAAGAATGTTGGTCTTTCCTACAGAGAAATTGCGAAGAAAGTCAAGGTGTCAGTGAGTACAGTATTCTTCACCATCAAAAGGCAATTAGAAACTGGGGGAAACTCTGACAGGAAGAGGTCTGGCAGACCCAAAGCCACAACAGAATCAGAAGACAAGTTTCTGAGTCAAGAGCTTGCGTGATAGGCGGCTCACAGGACAACAGCTTCAAGCACAGCTTAATAGTAGTCGTAATAAGCAAGTCTCAGTTTCAACTGTAAAGACAAGACTTCGAGCTGCAGGTTTGATTGGTCGAGTTGCAGCAAGAAAGCCATTGCTAAGACGTCAGAATAAGAAAAAGAGGCTTGCCTGGGCCAAGAAACACTGCCAATGGACTACTGAAGAAGGTGTTATGGACTGATGAATCAAAATTTGAAATCTTCGGTTCATCACGCAGGATTTTTGTACGCCGTCGAGTAGGTGAAAGGATGGTTCCTCAGTGTGTGACATCAACTGTCAAACATGGAGGAGGAAGCGTGATGGTCTGGGGCTGTTTTGCTGGATCCAGGGTCGATGATTTGTACAGAGTGAAAGGCACCCTGAACCAAAACGGCTACCACAGCATTTTGCAGCGCCATGCAGTACCCTCTGGTATGCGCCTAGTTGGTCAGGGGTTCATCCTACAGCAAGATAATGACCCAAAACATAAATCCAAGCTATGCCAGAACTACCTTAGCAAAAAAGAACAAGATGGTAAGCTGAAAAACATGGAGTGGCCAGCACAGTCACCAGACTTAAACCCCATTGAGAAAAGTGAAAGCAAAGCAACCTACAAGTGCCACACGTTTATGGGAACTTCTGCAACAGAGTTGGGAAGAACTTTCTGAAGAATATTTGATTTCCATTGTAGAAAGAATGCCACGAGTGTGGCACGAGCTGTTATATCTGCCAAAGGGGGCTACTTTGAAAAAAGTTTAGAATACATTTTGGTTTATAAATTGATTCCATGATTTCTTTTTTAACTTCAATTATTTATTTGTGCTATTCTTTCATTTCAGTGTACAATAAGACATTGCACTGCATGAATTTCAATAAAAACCTGGAAAAATTGGGGTGTTCGAAAACTTTTGACCAGTAGTGTATAACACAATAAAGGAAAGGGAAAAAGCCAAAAACCATAATAGGAGCATTTTAATGCTGGATAGTTTAATAAATAATAATGGATCATAATGTTATTGTGATATTTTGTGAGTAACATGTTGTTTTCCTCTGAAGTAGAAGTACACAGCAAGTCAGTAGTACACAGTTGGGTTATTTTGTGGTCTTTCTCTAAGTTATTTTTGGGTACAATGGTTCTGGAGAAAGCTACAAGCAGCAACACTACAAGCCAGGCAATCAGCCCATTCGCACTAGTTTTTATTAATTTCAGAATGTTTCCGAAAGCCTAAAACGTGAGATGTTTGGGTACTGTGTTGAATCCCTGGCCTGCAAACGTAGGTACAATTTGTAATTTTATTAAAACTGCAAGTCTGAACCAAGCTTGACCTCATTCAATAACCAAATAAGTGCTGAAATGGAAATTGGTATTAAAGTTACGTCCAAAAGATTTACTATCTACAGAATACAAAAAAAGCAATCTCATTTTTGTTGTTACTGTCACACAGCCTTGCTTTGTAGGTCTGTAGGGAGCTAAGACAAACCAACCAAGATGTAATAGAGCAAGTAAACAATAATCTAATGTTCTTTCATGGGTGTAAATCAATATTTCATTACCTAAAGCATTTTAGTTAGTGACAGAGCAATGAGTCAGAAAAAAACATTATGTATCAAACATTCCACTAAAACTTTAAGGCCATGAAGTCAAAATTATATTTTAGGATGATAAATAAATAACAACAGATCAAGCTGAAAGTTGTTTTCCTGGAAATGCATTAAATATATGGCTGAACTTGTTGCTGTGTTGGAGAAAAGGGGATTCGGAGAGAGAGACGACTGCTAAAAGCTGTTATTTCCATTTCCACAGACACAGCTGAGCCATCTCTGCTTTCTATTACTAATTTAGCCCGGCTTCCAGCATTAGGGGTTCACATTTCATATTTGGAAGCAGTCATGCTCAACTCATCCTCATTTACACAGGCACGTCTTCTTTAGAAGCAGCAGGACAGATGAGAACTGAGGTCATGTGGGTATAAAAGCAGACTCTCTCCAAGTTTGAATAGTCTTCACTGAGACCCGAGATGAAATAAGGAGTAGAAAATAGTTTTTAGAGCTAATGCTACATTTTGTTTGTTCAGTTTTGCATATAAATGATGCTTTCAAATGTTTTCCAGACAAAATGTGACCATCAAATCTTCACACACATAGGTGGTAGTTGAGGCACTGCACAGAATGACAAAATGCAACACGCTTTAATATCTTTTTATAAATGCAGACTTCTGTTTGTGGATACGCCAACATATTTCTGACATAAAGTGCATTAGAGCCTCTGTTGTGATAAAATAAAGTCAAATATGTGGCTTTACCAAACTTACCACTACAGTAGTATTTAGATTATTATTTACTACTATAAACATATGTAAACATGTGGATTGCACTTTTTAAACACTGTCTTTGAACTTTACTATACAGTTAAATAAGTAAAAATAAATAAGTAAAAATAAATACACACTGTTGTGTGTGTGTGTGTATATATATATATACACACACACACAACGGTGTGTATTTATTTTTACAGCACACACAGAGGAGCTGCCTCCAGCCCCTCCCCCTCATGAAGTTGCGTTCCGTGTGCATGACACCGTCAACGTTGCAGTTGCTCAGATAGGCTATCGTTACATTAGTTGCTGGTGTTCTTGCCGTGGGATTAACTGTACTAATAAATCCGTTGAAACACCGCGGCCATGCTGCTGTGAAAGCTCCCCGAACGTCATTCTGTCAGATTCTGGTTGTTACCCCTCTCAGTGGCAGCTCCTCCACTCCTTTTTAACGGAGATAACCAGAGCTAACCGCTAATCAGAGCTAATTGTTGCTATCCGAGCCTTCAGTTCTGCGTGCCTGTATCCATTAACTGCATCTATGGACTCGAGCCCGAATAAAACCCTTAATTTTATTAAAATGGCTGTAAAAATGTTAAACTATAACTCAGAGTTTGAATGACAGAAATCAGCTCAAGGTACGGCGTAGCTTTAGCGTGCCAAGTTGATTCTTTCTCTGTGGAGTGCAGACTGATGTGACCAAATCGCAGCCTTTGCAATTAGGAAATCGTGTTTTAACATATTGCGATATTATTGCAAATGCAATTAATCGTTTAGCCCTAATATAAATGACGCATTCTTTGGGTTGGAGCTACTTCCATGTTGTTTTCTGTCAGGAGCTAACGGTGCAGTAAGAATTATACATAAGAGACATATTACAGCATAGTCTTCAAGTAAAGGACAAATGAGTGAAAATGGATGAATTTGAAAGTTGAACAGTTATTGTTTATTGCTTATTAAAAGGATCCCCATTAGCTGATGTTGTACAAGTCAGCTACTCTTCCTAGGGTCCACACTAGACACACAATACATACCCATTACATCACAGACATTACATTGCAAGAATATATGTTCCACGCCCACCTACATACATATGCAGGTGTACACCCGCAAACACGCACACGTACAGTAACATTAAACAAGAGCTCAAACAGTCACACTCAGTAACTAACACATTATAAATAACCCACAATCTAAAACCTGTTCGCACAATAATACAGTTACCAGATAGATGCCTCTGCATATACTTTTTGAAAGATGATTTACATTTAATCATCCTGATATTCAGGGATAACTTATTCCAGTTTGTTATGTCTCGATACATAACAGTTTTTATCAATGAGCAAGTCCTTAGGCTAGGTACAACGATATGACCATTACTAGCAAATCTGGTGTTATGGCTATGCGTATTATTACAGTAAACAATTTGGTTGAATAAAAATGTTGGCTTATTTAAATTAATAACACAACTTTAAAAAATGTAGCCATATGTATAATATGTATTTAAGGAGATCCTTTGTTCAATGGTGGGCCAAGACAGGCTGGAGTGCAAAGTGCTAGTTCTCACAGAGCACCTCTAGCAGCCCTTGTAATTATCTTTTGCAAGATTTGTTTTAGATGCAGATGACCATACAATTGAGTAATAGTCCAAATTACATAAAATTAATGATTTGGATACATCACTCAACATCGTCCATAGAGTCCAAGGTATAGATAGATAGGTTCACCAGATATAGATAACTCCAATTTGGGTTTGGAAGCCAATTTATGTTGTGATCCAAAAACAATATCTTCGGTTTTTGATATATTTAAGACTAGTTTATTTGTTTAGATCCAATCATGAATAACTTTCAATTCGCAGATATACCTTGATTTACTTTAAGACGTGGTAGCTGCATAATATAACGTGCAATGATCAGCATAAATTGTTAAACCAGCATTTTTCACTGTATAGGACAAGTCATTAATAAAAATTGAAAACAGAAGTGGACCCAAACAACTCCCTTAAGGTAAACCGCATGCTAAATTACTGCCATTGGATAGACTACCATTATAAAAGACCTTATGTGTTCTAGACGAAAGATAACTCATCATCAAGGTGGTCGCAGCTGGGCTGAAAATCAAATGCAGCACTAAAATCTAACATAACAGCAGTTACTTTGTTTGTTTAGACCATAGTGCAGCTTTAAGTGATGTGACGTGTGCTATAACTTTGAGGCAGTGCTGTAGAAGAAGATGTTTTTCTATCGCCTCTGATTTGTCTTGGACACGTTGGTATTTGCACTGGGATTTGTCTCGGACTTCACCATTGGACTCGCCACATGTTCTATTAAGACAGGCAGTGACATTGGTTGCCTGGTATAAGCCTGGCTGAGTCATATACCTCAATCATCAGGCATTAATCATTTCATTTGGGCCACTGACACAATGTCAGCAAGCGCTTTGTACTATGGATTCTTCAGGACAAGTAATAAGTTCAAGAATTGGAACATATACATTTTTTGTGACACCTGTGTTGCTTATTTGTTACATTTTCCATTGGCAATCCAGAATGTTCTTGTTACACCAGAATAAAAAAGACTCAACATCTGAAGTGTGAAGTTGGACTTTAGCTTTATGTGAAAATGCTCTACTTAAAATAATATGGCCTAATTCTGTCAACAGTGTTGTTACACTGCACTTTTGCTTGATCATTACAAGTAATAATGCAAAATGATCATCCTAAAATAGCATATCTTTCACATCACATAAATTATGAACAGGTAAGTAAAGGTAAGGTAAATGTTGAAGAGGATTTTTTTTTTCTCTGTCTTGCCTGTCTCTCATTTGGACTTGGCCTTGACTTGGACTTAAAAGTGTAGTCCGTAAGATTTGAGTTACTTTGTTTCTAGCAGCTTTGGCAGTAAGATGTAATTCCAAGTGAGGTTGGTGATCGCGCGTTTACTTCCCCTGCCATAGTCGCTCCAAGACATGTAGCCTCAAACTGTGTCCTGCTCTCCATGTCTGAAATAGGCTGACATACTATTTATACACTCATACTGACCGACACTAGACTCACGCACTGGCCACAGTTACATTCGGTAGCCTGGTGCGCGGTCTCCTAGTGACAGCCTACCTACCATGTAGCAACATTCACTTCTAACATTTAACTAACATAACTACCAAGATAACATTACGTGTTTGTATGTGACATGATACTTTCCCCTTGGTAATGTAGCCTATGAATTTCCATGAACACAATTCTAAGATGCACAAGAAATAAAGGCTTCTGGGATTGGTTGATAACTCAAACTTGCCAAGAACCGAGACACCCGTTTGATTACATAGACTCATACATTAGGCACGGTTACGGTCTCGTTCAGTAGCCTGGTGCGCGGTCTCCTCGTGACAGCCTACCTACCATGTAACAAACATTTAACTTAACATGACTACCAAGATCACATTACGATTTGCATGTGATATCCATCGGTAATGTAGCCTATGAATTTCTATGTACACAATCATCTCAGATGCATGAGAAATAAAGGCTTCTGGGATCAGTTGATAACTCAAACTTGCCGAGAACCTAGACACCCGTTTGATTACATTAGACTTGAGTATATACTGGACTTGAGCGGTTTCACGATTACATTCAGTCTCGTTCAGTAGCCTACCTCCTCGTGACAGCCTACCTACCATGCAGCCTGCAACATTCTTTAACTTAAACGTACAATATGTAACTTTCTGCCGCTAGGGGTCTCTCAACCAAAACAATGGACGGTAAAACTGGACTTTTGATGACGTTGGGAAGTTGCGTGGAATTATGGGAGTTTTTAGTGTTAAACACCTTCGCTGCCGGTTAGAATGCATCAGTTCACGGACGAGTTTACCCATTCAAGTTTATTCACGTTACGTTTAGTAACGTTTATTCATATTATTGTAATAAAATAGCTGCAGTTTCCCCAACATAATTACGTTTTTCTTGATTTGATTTTTATTTGTAGCTGACCAGTTAGCTAGTGAGCCAGCAAGCTAACAGTAGCCAGCAGCTAAAACACAAAATATTTCACATATCAATGTCACCTTTTGGATGGTTTCAACACCGGGGCGGACAACGTTTGTTGTAACGCTAGCTAGCTAGCTACTACTACTACTAAACGAGGCTGAGAGACGGGTGTGGGTGGGGATTGTCGGGGAAATCTCTGCGATAGCGAGCCAGGACGTTCGATGCCTGTTGTGCAGCAGCAGAACATCTCCCAGCTGCCCAAAACTATCTCCCCTTCACTTTTCAGTAATCTTAACTTTTCGTTTTGGTGCTTAACCCACCTTTTGTCAAAGAACAGCTAAACGCGAAGGGGGGAGAAATTCGGCACATAGCTAGCTACACCGGTAGCGCTACGGAGATGTAGCTATAGCTACCGCTATGGATGTTGCCGCTGTTGTGGCTCTGTGCTGGGTCTGATATAGTCTGTTTCCCAACGTTTAATTAAACTGCCGTTAGCGTCGTAAGTACCAGGCATTGGAGATAAGTTCTGGCCGGGGGTTGCTGTAATGAAAGTAGCTGGCTGATAGCTGACTTGGGGCTAACGGTAACTAGCTAGCTATATGTCCTGGGGCTGTTGTCAGCTGTCATCCCGACTGAGTCTATCTGCGCCGGGGGAGTGGGGCAGACAGACCGGGGTGTGCTACTTTGGCTAAATTAGCATTAGATTAATCGTCTATCTATACAGCTAACGTTAACGTTACTAGTGAAGTTATTTGTGGGTCCTGTTAGCTGTGGTCGAAACAGTCATATAAAAATAACTTTATTAGTGTGTTGAACGATGTTGTAACCTCATAATGTTACCCACAAAGCTTTAGCATCAACGTTAGCACATCGTAGCAACGTCAAGCCGGTATTGATATTGAACTTTCAAAATAGATAAGGTCTCTGTTGTATTACTGTGATAAAAAGTGGAATGTAATTAATCACAAAATGATGCTGTATGGCAAAAAAAAGCAGTATTATGGTTACAAGTATTTTTTTTCTGTGACATTGTATGATTTACAATTACTCCTGAATGTATCATCTTGGTGCCAGTCGGTGCCAGTGTTCTGACGGAAGTTAGAGTAACTGGAGGGTGAAAGGTTATATGACGCCACTGACGGGCGACTAAAGGAAACGTGCCGTGTCTGAAAATAAAATAACAGATTTCTCTGGGTTTGACATTTGGTGGAAACATTTGGGATAGTGTAAGAACACAACTCATAAAAATATATAACATAGGTATGGTCATTTTTAGACATTTTAAAGCAGAAATGTTACATATTGTACCTTTAACATAATTACCAATATAACATGATGTGTATTTGTATGTGATGTATAGTACAGGCCAAAGTTTGGACACACCTTCTCATTCAATTTGTTTCTTTATTTTCATGACTATTTACATCGTAGATTCTCACTGAAGGCATCAAAACAATGAATGAACACATATGGAATTATGTACTTAACAAAAAAGTGAGAAATAACTGAAAACATGTCTTATATTTTAGATTCCTCAAAGTAGCCACCCTTTGCTTTTTTTGATAACTCTGCAAACCCTTGGTATTCTCTCAATGAGCTTCATAAGGTAGTCACCTGAAATGGTTTTCACTTCACAGGTGTGCTTTGTCAGGGTTAATTAGTGGAATTTTTTCCCTTATTAATAAAAAAAGCAAAGGGTGGCTACTTTGAAGAATCTAAAATATAAGACATGTTTTCAGTTATTTCACACTTTTTTTTTTACATTCGGTCTCGTTCAGTAGCCTGGTGCGCGGTCTCCAATCCGCAACTCTTCAACAACTCTTTCGGTCCAATCATGTTGCTCAAGGTAGCCCATTTCCTGATTGATTCTACCACCACTCCAGTGGGGGCGCTAATGAGGTTAAAAAAAAACAGGAGTGAGTCTGTTCATTGACGTATGGCACTCGATTCTCCCAGTTCAGTGACACGACTCGGGTTAATTAACCGGCTCTTCGGTCAGTTCGTCAACACTAACTCCATAGCTGACACAGCACTGTGGATATACATAGGTCTGGCATGCAATACTAATGAAAGCCTGATTCAATGGCGGAAAATCCTGCAGAAAAATTTCAGCGTGGCAACAACTGCCTATACAGCAAAACAACCCAAAAGAGGAAGACTGAGTTATCAAAAAGAGAGTTTAAAAGAGAGTCTGACCATAAATGCAATAAAAAATGTGTCAATATTGGCGAAGCGTTTCAGAAATGGAGAGAAAATGTTGCTAATAGTTTAGCCTTCTGCTAACTGTAGCCAAAGGATCAAGGCTGTGGCTAGCTCACGGCTGCAGGTAAAGCTCATAGCTACAGTTAGCAGAAGGCTAAACTTTTAGCTCTCCATGTCTAAAACGCTTTGCTGATAAGGACATGCATTGCAATTCCGATTCTTCCTTTCAATCCCGGTTCTTATCGTGGAGTTGAAATGGGTCACGTGCTTATTATACAGATAAGAGGAACTTGGAAGGAGAAATTTTGTTTTGATACAATGGTGATTTACAGTTTTACCAGGCCTTTTCAATGTAAAATAAAGCCACACTTTAGAGCGCCGCTTGCTGTGCTCCATGGCTGAAACACAACAAGTGCCTGCAAGTACAGTGGCCGCTACGGAAACCAAAACTTGCACTAACAGATGATCAGTTTCAAAACCAAATTTTCCAAATTACTCCAATTAAAAAAGGATTCCATTGGAATCGTAATTTTTGAAACGGTTTAAATTTGGAACCTGTCCTCAATGCCCAATCCTACTCAGCAGTGAGTTACATCAGGATGTACTCTACCTCTGACTAGGGGTGGGAATCACCAGAGGCCTCACGATAAAATTTCATCACGATACTTATGTCACAATACAATATTATTGCGATTTTAAACATATTGCAATTTTCTGCAATACATTGCAATTTATAACCTTTTTTCCAACTTCAAATTTGTCCCAATTTCAAATTATGTCCCCAAAAGGAAACATTTTTTTTCATCTAAAAATATGTTGTTCATTTCATTTCAATTTTATTGCTGCAAAATGGGATTGTCAAGCAGACAAACTGACCAACACATATACTGTATAATAATAGCTCGATACTTGGCGTCTATATAATATCGCGATACTATGCTGTATCGATTTTTTCCCCCACCCTTAACTCTGACCAACTGCACTTTTGCTCTCTACCCTGCGGCACACAGGCCACAGCCAGACTGACTGGACAAGGATAAAACATGTCAGGGGGCAATGTGTCTGCAGATAATAGGCTAGGGAACAAGAGAAATATAAATAAATCAGAGACGCCGTTCTCCTTCTCAGTCTTGTAATCATTCGAGAGCAGCGTTGTTTCCTGTTCAGTTTCTACAGGACAAACAACATAAATGAGCACCGTTGAGAGCTCTATCAGCTTGCGCCAGTGTTGGGCCCAATGCCTTTTTTAGCAAGGGTACACAGATGCTGGAAATGAATGATTAATCAACCTAAATTTTGAAAAAGAAGCCTCAGCAGCAGCACAAGGAGATGCAGCAGCAGCAGCCTGGGAAAGAACTCTTATTTTAGATTGTATTTCCCGCAGCTAGAGGAAGGGTTCATTCCCAGTTGTTTCATTGTTAACTTTGCATTTTCACCTGAATTGCCCGGATCCTGCGAATGTGAAATAAACAGATAATATACAAACAGCTTGTTTATTTCCCTAGTATGTCTCAATAATGCATCGCCATGCTGTAGACGAAACATTGAGTTGTATCCATTGTCAAGATGTGACCTCTGGCTCTAACTTTTATCTGCATGTAAAGACAGTAATGGGAGTTTATGTATTGTTACCAAAGAGTGCACAGCTCTGGAAGGATTACTATGGCTAATTAACTATTTTTATGGTTTGGCCATCATTGCTATCAGTCCTGATAACATTGTACCAAACTAATTTCTAAATTAAGTGTAAAGGGGCAAGATACATGAGCAGTCAGACAAGCCAAGAGTTTGACCACATAATCTTTACAAGCCGTCCCCACTAGGTTTGGGGCGGCGGATAGTGATATAACCACCACAAACGAGGATATTACAATACAACACAATACATCTCCATAACACAATTTATCTTCCCTCCCTCCTCTGAAGAAAACAACACACAGAGATTGAGTAGCTGAATGGAGGATGACTGACTGACGACCTTGTACTGATGATCTGCTTTAAATCAGTATCCTGCTGGTGTGGCAGGGACTAATGAGAAAACATGCAGCACAGGCAGCCAACTTCAACTTAACTACAGCACAAAAAGCCTATAATGTTTTATCATTATTTAGCTTGTTTGCCAAATCCAAATCAAGTTCCAACAAATTTGAAATCAAAGGTGGTAACGCACCACGGAGATGGTCAGACGTCGGTCCAAGTTGGCAGCTGGTGAGCGTCAGTTGCCCTAGTTTTTGCGGTGTGTCCTGCACCGTTGCCACTAGTCAACCCTCAGCGTTTTTTTTTCCCACAAGTGGCAGTGAGAGGGATTAATCTGATTGAGCAGCTGAGTAGTGCCGGTTAACGTCTCGTCCACCTTGTCCTCCATAGCTGAATTGATGGATTTGCAATGATGGCCTTACTGCGCATTGAGGCAATGAACGGAATATAGAAACTTATTTTTAGAAAAAGAAAATAGTGAAAATGTAATAATTTGCATCATGATTACAGTATACCATTTGTTTCCAGTCTTTTATGTTTTACGTTGCAAGTAATATGCTGCTTACAACTCAAAACAACATCAGAAAGAACCAATGAAAAATGTTTTTGCTGGTGTTGCTCTTAATAACCTTTGAGACTTTGGGCCCTATCTTGCACCCGGCGCAGCACAAAGCCCGACACAGTTGTCAATTTCCCGTCCAGTGCCCACGTCGTCTGAAAACCACTGAGCACGCAGCAGACACGCAGCGGAGCCGGTCTGCAGACGTTACACATCTGGTGGAAATGAGGAGTAAGAGTCTACCATTTTTGTGTGGGTTTAAGCTGTTAGACTATCTGGCTGTGTATGGTGTGTGGGGGCTGTATAGAGATTGACGCAGCGCTATAGAGTTGAAAAAAGATGATTTATTAATCGGTCAATCAGACAAACAAAAGGATATATAAAGATACAGACGTCCTGGGGCGTCCTGTTTGATGGTTTAGCTACCCCTAGTGTCTGGTGGAGCTAGTGTTAAAAGATTTACATACATATTACAAATTATACAAAAAGAATACTGTCCTATATCGTAAAACTTAATTTAAAAAGCATAGACCTCTTTCTCCCGCTACACTGTGGTTGATGCTAGACTGACATCAAAGCCCCCTAGCAAGCAAGCTATCTAACTAGCCAGTTGGACGGCTGGTCAGCAAATTATATAACATATATAACATTATATAAAATCATATTTAACAACTTAATGTTTCATTCACACACTCTTGTCACAGCATAAGAAAAGCACATTGCTATCGCCAAATGAGTGACAACTTTGTTTGGCTCATTTTTTGTAACCAGAGTAGCATGAAGGCATGATGGGTGGAATTAGCAAGCTAGCTAACTAGTCAGCCATCTGCAGCGGGCTGCTCCGTCCCTCCGCTTTACCACCGCAGGAAGACTTCTTGCAGCGTTTTGGCCAAGACACAGGCGACACGTGGCAACACCACAGTTGGCCTTTATTGGCACTAGTTATTTGCTGTCTGCCTAGTGCGTCAGACTTACATAGTCTATCCTAAAATAAACTCTAGAATTCTTATTAATTTGCAGTGTCTCAGCTCCCTCACTTGAGATAAAAGCTTAACTTAATAAAAGACAGAAGTCACCAAAGAGCCTGTGTTTCCACACGTTAGATGGTTAGGTGTTATAATTATCCATTCAGATGGTTAGGTGTCATAATTATCTGTTCAGCACTGCTCACTAGTTTTCTCCATTTTGTGTTAGCAAAGAGAACAACACAAGCAGTGGGTCAGATGGACAGTTTGTTTTAGGAACGCCCACACAGTTTGGGATTGGCACAGCCTGTTTTTACACCTAAAATCTTGAATTCAATGATTATAGATAAAGTATTAAATTACTAAAAGCAGCTGAGCACACCTCAAATGGCTGTGCTAATCTGTGATGACAATTTAGCTAGTGATTTACTGTTAGCCTTTGTTTCTCTTCCACATAAGTTTTAGCCAACCTTGGTACTGCTCCTATCAGCTTGTGTGTCTTGCTGTGTCAGACTACTTCTTAGCAATATTGCTGGAAGCCTGAAGCATTCTCAGCACTTAGCGATTAACTTGTCGAGAACAGGAATGAAGTAAGATGACGCGCCAGATGGTTTGTTAGACAGAATCTTGCAGAAGCCAGACGGTCATAATTACAAAAATAAGACCCAAGTTGCAATACACCAGAATGGTATTTTAACCCTTTACTTGACAGCATCACTTTCTTCTTGTCCCCAAGTGTGTCTCTCACTCCGCAGCGCAGGAAAGAAAGCAAGTCCTGCTCAGTGTGAAGTACAGCTCTCCGAAGAGCAACCACTGCTCACTAAATTAACATGCCAGTCTCCTTGGCAATCAATTCATTAAGCTAATGGATTTTACTGTCAGGTACAACCCTGTAATTGCAAAAGGTTGACTCTCTTCTAAATGAGATGCTAAGAAAAATATTAAATTTCACCAAGTGTAATTGGATAAGGGAAGGCATCACATTGTAAAACAACAGGGGGTTCTCTACACAATTCAATCATCAATATCGGATCAGAGCGGCTGTTGTTTTGCATTGTTACATTCAGGCTCTCTCAGCACAGCACCGTGAGCTCATTAGAGAAGTTGTATTGCCACTTTGGTGAAGGAGAAACAGGACAAAGAAGTCATAGAGGAAACAATGCAGAGTGCTTCAATTGGATGATCAAATTAGCAGGAAGCCAGCTTGTTTCTCACACCTAGTCAACACGGTTTACCATCTGTCTTTGACAATGACGAGCCGCCAGCAAATCAGCCGAGGCAAGCTGCGAGGAGCTTAAAGCCCGAGGCTGGAGGGGGGTTAGAAAAAGCTGATGAAACAATGAGAGGGAAGGAGTGTAGAGATGAATGGGAGGTCACAGCAGTGAGTGCCCAGCAGCTATAAAAGGTCAGCTGTAATTAATCAGGGTGGTTGTTAAGCTGGAAAGCTAAAAAAAAAAAAAAAAAACACCCACAAAGATCAATTGGACTCATACTGGTAGGTCCTCCTTTGACTGATGACAGCTCAGATATGGAATTCTGATCACCACAATGCACAGTTGCTGTCATGACGAAGAAGACTGACTTTGATACCAATGGCAAGTTTAAAGAAAGATACATTTGGAATTGGGATACTATTTTCACCTCAATGTCCATCACACAATTATTGGTAATGGCATGGTGAGCCATTGTGCAGCACACACAAGTCTTTTCTTCATCTTAACTGTGTGTGAATGAAAGAAAAGGTGTTTCATTCAACATCAAACAACACAGCTCAAAGATCACTGGAATCCACAGCCACACAAGCAGCTCTTTGTGGTTGTACATAGGCACAGCAATGCTTTAAATTACACGCTAATGTCAGCTTACCAGTGAGGCCGATGGGAATGTCATTAGTTTTGCAGGTATTCAGTCATATGTGTCAACAAATGGAAATTTTGACTAGATGATGAAACTCGATGAAAAGTCAGGAGAAGACCAAAAGTGTTATTAGTTGAGACATTTCCCCCTGAATTAGAAATGTCCTGACCAGTGACCAATATCCAAGTGACTAAGAAGGGTAAAGCTTGATGGATGAAATTATTAACTTTGTGGCTATACTCTTCTACATGGGGATTGCTGAGCTGCCCTCCGTTGATGATTACTGGGTAATGGAGACCAGGGTCTCCCAAGTTGCAAACCTGATGTCATCCAAGCAGTTCAAGTTATTGAAGAGGGTTGTCCACTTCAATAACAATGCTCAGATCCCTGGTAACAATGACCGCTTCTTCAAAGTCCGTCCATTTCAACTATCTGGTCACTGCCTTCAGAAGAGAGCCAGAGACCTATCTGTTGATGAGGTAATGGTTGCCTACAAAGGCAAGACTGCTGGCAACCTGAGGCAGTACATAAAATCCAAGCCAGACAAATGGGGTTTTAAATTATTTGCCAGGGCTTCTCAGGATGGCTTCAATCACGACTTGATCCTATACCAAGGGCAGACTCCACTTGAGGCCCACGGTGTCCCACTGACACCTGAACAACAAGTCATGGGTGTCACCAGCCAGACAGTCTCCGTCTTGGCCAGCACCATGTCCTCCTCCAGCCCCAAAACCATCTTTGCAGACAATTACTTTAGTGGCCTAGACATTGTGGAACAGGAACAGCCAGGGACAACAGGACTGGCAATGCTCCACTCAGGCCCATCAAAGAGATGGAGAAGAAGGCTGTCCATCGTGGTACCTGTGACTACACCACCAGTGATGATGTGATCCTGATTGTTAGGTGGAAAGACAACAAGGTTGTCACTCTGATGTCAACAGACATGGGGGTAGAGCCTTGGTCCTCCAATTCCTCTACACGTACTGCAGTGACACCAAGAGAAAGGAATAAGTGAGCTGTCCATATCTCATCAAGAGCTATAATGCAAACATGGGAGGGAATAACAAGAGTGCTGGTCCACCTCTACCGCACTCCCTTGAGAACCAAGAGATGGTACAAGTGGCTTTTTGCTTACGCCATTGATATCAGCCTCACTAATGACTGGATAATGCATAGGCATGACAGCAAGGCTCTTGGTGTGAATGATGGCCTGTCACTGACGAACTTCAGGATGCAGGTGTTCAAGACGGCCAGTAGCTCAAAGTCAATGACATCTCGTCCGCGCAGGCGCTCAGCACCACTTCCAGGCAGCTCCAGCACCTCTGCTGATATCCCCAAGCCTATCCGGGGACACCGCGGTCACGTGCCACACTACTTTGTGCGGTTTGATGTGTCATTGTTCCATGCCCCTGTCTACAGCAACAGCCGCCAGACCTGCAAGCAATGCAGCAGGAAGGAGAATATCATGAGGTCAAACCTTGTCTGCAGGGTCTGCCAGCTCCACCTGTGCCTCAATGCTGAGCGCAACTGCTTTGTCAAGTACCATGAAGCAGATGAACTGGACTGACACAAGAGAAGAAATTAGTTCATTATGCAATGTTCCTAAATGGTCTATGACAGTGGCCAGTATTTGTACCTCAAGAGAATTTTTTTTTTTTATAGTTTTTATACATGCACTGATATTTTATTTGTTGTTTAGAATTATTTTGTATTCATCAAGTATTTATGATTTATTAAATTTTTCTTTGATCAATTATAAAGTTTGTTTCACATATTATTTATTTACAATTTCTATGCCAATTTTATTATTTGTTTACTTCTTATTTGGCAATATTTTGACTGTTACTGTGGGCTTGTTATCGGTTCCAGAAACAGTTCCGAACTGAATGTTATGTGTATGTGTATTTGTTGAATACGTGTTTTTCTTGTATGACAGTCAAGCCAGTATCAGTACCTCAAAACAGAGATGTCTCTAAATAAATGTTCCTTGCAGTTTGTGTGTTTTTCTCATATCTTTTAAAATTTACTCTCGGTAATTTTTTTACCCTAGACGGGCAAGTTCTCATATATGGTAACTTCATTGATCTTGAAAAATATTGTTTTTAAATGTCCTGTACCCTCCACCATTAACTTTCTGAGGTTAAAATTTAGAATTTCCAAAGATTTAAATGAGTGCCCTATAAAAGGTTAACCAACTAAGACTATCTTAGATGTCAGGAGAGAGACTTGGCTGGCACCCCATGAAAAACATATGAACATGAAGTAACTGACCCTGCTACAGACTGTCGGAGACTATTCTCCCTGGTCTAACCAAAGTATCACTATACACCTTGACCATGATTAGATAGACTAACAGCTGTGAGTCAGCTTTCTCCACTATGAACAATACTAAAACTAAGTACTGATCCAGGCTCATCAATGAGCATCTACACATGTGCATGAGAATGGCACTAACTTCATTGAAGCCAAGATTTAAACGACTGGAAGGGCAGTCACAGGCCCATTTCGCTTACTAAAAGAAGAAGTATAATTTGTTGTTAAAACAATAAAGAGAAAAGGGGCTGCTCAAAGCTCTGTTTGCACTTTTTATGGATAAGGTTAAAATTCAAAGATTTTAATCCTATCCATATCTATCTGAATTAGGGATATAGTGTGAAAACACAGCTGCAACATATTCTTCTTCTGAAACACTCCCGGAGTGGTATCATGCACGGAACAAAACCATGGTTACAGCCGAAACATGGCACATCTGCGCCTGGTGGAATCCCAGTTTTCTTTTTGAGACTAACTGCCAAATATTGGCTCATCGCCCCAAGAAACATATGAACTTATAGGAATACAAAAAGTGTGCGCTGTTCCCACATCCCACAGCTACTGAAATGAGATCTTTTAGCGCCTCGTCTTGGCAGAAACATAGGTGTGACCAGACTAGGCATGGGCCGGTTACCGTTTTCATGGTATTGAAAAAGTCAAGGTTTAAAAACCACTAACATTTTCCGTCATACTGTTCCTAAGGTATGAGCTGTTTTTTTATGAGTGGTCAAAGAGAGAAACTGCAGTTTAGAAATCCCTCTCCTTGGCAGTGTGCAGTGTGTTTAAAAATAAAAAAAAATGTTTTTGTTTAATGGAGAAAAAAAAAAAGGATTCACCTTGAATGGCAATACCAATTTCTTTTTTGTATACTATCCAATCACTGTTGATATATGTCACTCAAAACCAAATAAGTCAACCTGCTAATAAAGGCTGAACAGTCCCGCCCACAGCCGGTTCCAGAAGAAAAAATACAACTAGAGTATAAGCCATAAAATCGTAACCTTCGATGGTAGACTTAAAACCAGCTACGACATGACTAAGCGATCGTTTATGCTCATATAGACGCCAAAGGTTCATGGGGCACCAACCTTGTTTTGAAATAAATGTCTGTTATTCGCGATGTCTTGGATAAGTACTTCATTACCCACAATCCTAAACAATCCCACAATCCCACAATCCCACAGTGATGGTGGAACTCATGTCATGTGACGATTTGGTTAAACCCTAAACCCTGCGAAAGTCCGTGAGAGTCTTTGCTGCTGTACTGTGTAGGCTACTGTAACGTTACTGTCTACTGTATGATCTTTAATAAAAAGAAGAAGAAAAAAAAACCTGTGTTGCGTTTCTGCACGGTAGACTTATCAGTGCAATCATGATCTCCTTGCTGCCATGATGGCTTTTTTCAAGGACGAGAACAAGTGTCCAAAGGGGTGAAAACCACTTAAAATTGGGGCACGTTATTGAATGTAGTGTGTCCGAGGTTCAGCTTATGGGTTTTGTAAGGGAGAAGACCTACAAAGTTGTGGTGAGTTTTGCTGGGAGATTGGTAACGTTAGATATAACAATATCCGTTCACTTTAGCTATAATATTTTTGTTGCAGCTCTTTTCAGTGTTGTAATTTGTAGACATCCCTAAGCACTCGTCTTACTGCCGGCAGCAGCAACAACAACAGCAGAGAGCAGAAGCCAGCAGGCAAGTGTTATTTACATACACTTCTGGTGTACTTACAAACTTTACAATCCATTGTTTTATGAGTACATAACCTATTTGTACTAGTGTAGAAGTTTGGTATCATTTCGGGCATTATTAGTGGGGGCATTTACGAGATACATCACTGGATCCATTAGCCCCTGCGCTAAGCTATTTGGCTGATAACGCTACTCTACGCTAACTCTCCCAATGTTCGACCCAGGTGAAAAAAGCTTCTGGGGGGGTGTTTGGCTCGAGGTCATGGTGCAAAGGACCCTAGGGTGAAATTACTCCGAACCATCACTTTAAGTACAAACATTTTTGAATACTTATGTACTTCCACTTAAGTGGGGTGCTTAAAGAGCACTTCAACTTCTACTCAAGTCACTTTTTTGATAGAGCACTTGTACTTTTACTCAAGTATGGGTCTCTACTTTATACACCTCTGATCCTAAAGCACTCCTACAGCCACACTTCACTGGGTCATTACTGAATTTAGGAGATAGAGGACCTTATATAATTCATGAGAAAGAGACTTTAATTTAAGCAGTATTAAACAGGTCTATGAATGATTATATAAATATGTAATATGTAATTTGCCAAACATAAATAACTACCAGACATATAGTGAAAAGTCACAGATTAGCAATGATACATTGTGGAACAGGAAAGCACTCTGTGTCAGAGCTTTGAAAAATGTTCTTAAGTACACTTTCCATAGAGTGTCTCGCCTGCCAGATGGATGAATCAGTATTCACTGGGCATTGGGCAGCAATTCAATGACAGAAAATGATGTGTGGAGAGAAGAGAATCCAAACAGAATATGAGCCTTTTAGCCTACATCTATCTATAATCGATCTATAAAAGGAAGGAATCTCTGTCCATACGTCCATCCAAGTCAAAAAACCTATTAAAAACTGTGGCAGACAAACAAGGATTAATTATCACTTACAGGGCAATATGAGGTCAACAATAGATTACTGTTGTACGGATAATATATGCGGCAGCAACAAAGACATCACTGCAAAAAGTGGATTGACTACAGTATAAGATTACTTTTATGTGTATGAGCTATTAAGTCAACTTAAGAAGAAAGAAATGCATTTTTCCGTTGCATGTGTTTTGGGATTTGTATGTTTTTTTACTTTGCGTTGTCTCTGTATTTGCAGCACATTTCTTCTAATGGGTCACTTTAACACATTTGCCCTGGTCGGCCACCGTAATTCCGGGTACAATGTTTCTGGAGAAAGCTGCAAGCGGTAATATTGGAGGCCAGGCAATACCGGAGGCCAAGCAATCGGCTTGTTCCAAACAGGCACGTTTTGAACAGGCACTGCACTAGTTGTAAAAATTTAAGATTTGAAAAAAAGTCAAATTCAAGCTACAATCTGTACTTTTTAACAATGTTTCTAGTTTTGCTTGATTTTCAAATGTCATTTTGTGTCTTTTGTGTGTTTTGTGTGTCTTTTTTACTGCATAATGCACCACAGCTATTTGTTATCAGTTCATCAGGAGTCACTCACTTTTCTTGCTGTTTATTTGCACAACTTCCTTTCTTTCTTTAAATAGTGATCATTTATACTTCAACAACTTAAAGCTTTAGTGCGTAACTTTTTGATATTAATGAATGTCCGTTACATTCAAGCCATTGCCAAATGAGTTGATACCAAGCTAATTAAGCCTATAAGCTCCACAAAACACTCATTTTTCAGTATGGCTATGTTCAGAAACTGGTGTCGGCGACTTTGTCATCGCAGAAAATCGAGTGAAGATAATTACCTCTTCTGAAGAGTCCATCATGTTTTTTTAATCCTCCATGTCCTCCTTGGCTACTAGCAACTGCGTGGAGGAGGGGTGGTTGTGGTGCGCAATCACGGAAGGCTTGTTTCATGTGGATGCGCCGACAGTTTTGTTGTCATTACTTAGAATTCCTCATGGGGGAGACAGAAACTACACACTATAGTTTTAATACACAACCATATAATGTATATGGACCAAATGTAGAGGCACAATTACGATAGGATTGATTTATATTAGGTTTAACATCACCGTTCATTTTACATACAGTTTAACAACAAAACAAAATGCTGAGGGAACATTACTATGTTATTTTATGTTGGTTTTGAACCACCCCCACCTCCACTAACTTGGAAAACCTGTTTAAACAGTAAGTGAATAATGTTGGGAGGAATACAATGTCTCCTGCAGCTGGGAGTCAAAGGCAGAGGGACTGCAGGGTTAGCTAACGTTAGCTTCTTTTCTCATCTGGGGTCTGATAAACAGTAAATTCATCAAAGTCAGTGCCTATAACGCTATTTTAAATACTGAAAGAGCGGCGGCAATCGCTCCTTCAGTGTCGGACCGAATGTATATAGCGGAAACACTGCGTAACGTGCAAATAAATAGTTTTTCTCAATTACTCAGTTTTTGTGATCATTAGGAGTCAAAATTACAATCACAATAAAAAAAACACTATGTAACTTTTAGCTACAGCTGTAGTTCCAATGAGACAACCTGTAGGGGGACCGAAGTGACAGGTAGCGTGAGCTGTAGTTCCAATGAGACAATAGGTAAGGGGACCAAAACGGCGGTTAGCACAAGCTGTAGTTCCAATAAGACAACCTGTAGGGTGACCGAAGTGGGAAAAGTTACATGGTGTTGCTTCAATTGCACAGCGTAATGAGTACACACGCATGATAGTGGTAACTCATAAATCAGAAGTTGGTCATTCATTCCATATGCAGTACATACATGTAGTAAAGCTGACAATTAATCATAGTTGCCCCACACATTAGGAGTATTAGCTTGAGAGGGAAGCGCTGAGAAGCCATGGCTTTGAGTTACTCAGTGTGTTTACATGCAGTTTAAAAATGTAAATACCTTAGACCGGTTAAAATTAGAGTTATAATAACCTGTTAACAGAGGTAGAGAACTCCTTCAGTAACCAGGTTATTGCTCCATGTATACACCTTAACCGGGCTATAATCGGCTTAAGCGTCTGCGCTTGCTTCAACTGTCCCTCCCCACTCCGCTGCAGTGGTTTTTGAAGCGGAAATAATCCGTTAGCACGCTGTGAGTCGTAGTTGTTGCTATGACACCATACAACAAAACAGCGCATGATTTAGCGGGCCATCAGCAACATGGATCCATGGTCCATCAGCATCCATCAGCAGCGGACATCAGGAGATGGCTAAACAGATTGACCATCTCCGGGGCTGTCAACGTTGTGTCTCTGCAAAAAAGTGGAGGGGCCGAGCAGCCCCAGCTGTGGCTAACGTTAATGTTAGTTAGCTAACAAAGTTAGCTTGCTAATTCCACCTGACACTGGTTAACGTTACTTATTATATAATGAGCCGAACAAGTTGTCAGTCATTTGGCGAGAACACTGTGCGTTCCTACGCTGTGACAAGAATGTGCAAATGAAACATTAAGTTGTTAAATTTTATTAACTGAGAGGTCAATCGGTGTAATGTTGACATAGGTCAACAGGAAGAAAAAGCCAGTTGTGCGTTGGCAGAGCGCCACCTACTGTACCGGAGGTAAAGTTATTCCGTCATTCTTACCATTCTTCCTTGCTCATGTATACATGGAGAACCGGCATAACCGGGGTAAGAGTATACCCCAATTACTGCTGTGCATGTAGACACACTGACTGTCACAAAAAACTGCTGAAGCACACAATGCAGTAAAAGTCATAATGAGGTCCTGTTAAAAAAGGGCTCATGTCTGCATATTTCTCAGGACTCTTGAAGAAGTCTGAGTTATTGGTGGCTGTTCAGACTGTGCCTGACTTCAAATTTTACAAGCGGGGCTCAAGACTAACTTTTTACATTGGTTGCACTGATGCACCTAACTTTTTCATATAGGTACACCAGCACATAATTTAGGTGCACCCAAAAAGTTTCACCGCGCCGCAAGAATATATTTTAACCATTACCTTTTGTCAGCTCCCATACACAATAGTAATTGCATGTTTTTTTCATTATTTTATTAGAACAAATAATAAATTTCAATAATCAGTTGTTTAAAAAATAAACTGAAAAATGCTTTTGATCTGTTACTGTTACTTAGATTGGGCCATGTCAGAGGCAAGTGGCAAACCAACAAACAAAACTACTTGGGCTAATGGAGAAAGTACAGGAGCTCAAATTTATAATAAAGAAGGATAAGAAAATAACTGACCTGGAGAGACGAGTAGATGACATGGAAGTATGTACTCAAATGGATGACTTGATGATAAGTTGACAAAAAATCAAACCTACGGTCGAGTGACAGATAAGAAAAAAAGGTGAAGAAGCTAAACCGAGTGAGTTAGGGTCCTTGGAAAAACAAGCGATTCCATTCTTTGAAAGTGACAGTATTAATATACAAACAAAAACGATTTCAGCATGTCACACAATTGCTTGGAAGGACAGTAATGCCAAGCCGAACATTATAATACGCTTTGTAAATAGAAAAGCCAAAACGGGACTACTGAGACAGGCCAGAAAGCTGCGGGGGACAAATGTGTTCCTGAATGACCATCTAACTAAGACAAATGACGATATTGCAAGGCAGGCACGAATCTTAAAAAAGCAGAACAAGATTCAAGCTACGTTGACAAGGAACTGTAAAGTATCGATAAAGCTAGGGCTGGGCAATATATCGATATTATATTGATATCGTGATATGAGACTAGATATCATGCTGAATGTTGTTAGAGAAGATATTCCAGTTTAGCCAGTCTCTGCAAACCTGGTGCTGAAAGAGAAAATGTAACTAATTGTAAAAGAAACTTCTTTGGAGCAGCTCCGTAGATGCAGATGTATATTTCTAAAATCAATGGATCATCCATTGTTTTTGTGTTGATGTGTAGCAAATAAAAGCATACAAAACAGAATTTGCAATCTATCCGCCAGTAAAGATTAAGTAGTCAGAGGTCATAGTCATCATAGTCATATTTATTTAGATTGGGGATAAGACATTATTTCTCATTTTGCCTAACTTCAAGTGCAATAAATGAGTTTTAAATGCCCAGCACAGTAGAAAGAATCAATCACTGATGGTACAATGGCAAGAATTGTACTCTTTAAATTAATGGTTATCTTTGCTGACCTGTTGCTGACAGTGAATGATGATAAGGAATGAAGTGAGTATGTCGGTCATGAATTTTGGAGGACATTCAATGCAGCTATCTTGAGCCAGATATAAATATAAAACCCAGTGTAGGCAAGAATCCTCAGGCTGAAAAAGATGCCATCTAAAAGTCTCAAACTGTCTGTAGCGCTAAGTATCATACACTCTACAATCCTGAATATGCTGACTAATTTGACTTATTGTAGCATGTGTCAGAAACACGTGTGCACCTGTCATACACAATATTTCATCTCTATTAGTTTAGGGTGTATTAACTGAAGCTGATACCAATATTTTATTATTTAACTTTTTATACTGTACTGATGCAGCCCCTAGTTCATATGTGTTGCCACCAACTTTGATTATTTCAATGTGAAAACATATTTAAAAATGAGCTATGTCAAAATGAATGCAATAATAACAAGTTAACGCAAATTCCTGCCTTATTAACGCATGCATGCTCTGTGATTTGGGCCTCACGCCCACTCCTTTGGGAAATCAGGAAGCGATGCAGCTAAGACTGGACGATAAAATTATCACTATAACGGATTTGCGATAAAATTCAGGTCCATAATGATGATAAGCATCGGACATATTTACCCGATAACACAACTTCTGGCTGCCTTTTCGGCTTGGATACCGGACACGCCCTCTTCCTATTGTGAGTGTTTGTCTGATTTGCCAGATAAGAAGGTGAAGTTGGAAATGGGGAGAAGAAATTAGCGAAAGTGAGCAACGAAAGTGATCTTGGACATGAACGTCAGAAATTGATTTAGAAATAGTAAGTACTAAAATACAAAAATTGGTTGCTTTAGGCCTTAAATTGTAACTGCCGTTTTTTTCAACCTCTATTTTCCAATGTTTTTCTGTCTAAGTGATCTTTGACATTGGTCCAGTATAAAGCAAGATCGCTGCAGTCGGAAGCGGCAAAACAAGCTACAATGTAGGTTAATAGGGCAATTGTTCAGCTTGTATTATCCTTCACAAAAGTGCTTGTTTTGCCACTGACAGGCTCAGATTAATAGTCCAAGTGTCTGACAACATTATGGAAAGGATTTCAATGGAGGTTGACCTTTCTGTTAAAGTGTAAGATACTTTTTTTAAACACACCAGACTCCAGTAAATAAACAGTAATTTTAGCGTCATAAAATACACTTAATTTAAAGTCGACAGAAACCAAATAAAACTATGAAAAGCCGTTTTGGATAGTCTTTCCACTTTTCCAATCATCACATCTCCAGTTTTGGTTGAAATAAACACATAGTTTACCGATTTACACGTGAAAATATGTTTGCTTTATACACGCTAAAAGTTTTGCTTTTTTAATGGAGTCTGGTGGGTTTAGTGATAGCAACTTCAGAGCTGTTTCTGGTTAAACAGAAAGGTCTTAAAGAGGTTTTAATCTATCTCTAAAAGAATCCTTTCCATGTTTCCATGTTGTCAGACACTTATGGCGCTTTTCCATTACATGGTACCTACTCGCCTTGCCTCGACTCTACTTGCCTTTTTTGGTTTTCCATTACGAAAAAAAGTACCTGGTACCTGCTAACAGGTACTTTTTTCAGTACCCCCTCAGTCGAGGTTCCAAGCGAGGTGAGGCGAGCCGAAAAGGTGACGTGAAACCCTGCAGGCTACAGATTGGTCGGAAAGAATCGTCACTGATCACTGCATTGCTAGCATAGATATAGTTCTATATCTATGATTGCTAGCGACAGACGGCATTTTTAAATAGTTTAGCCAGCGGTGTTTTTTGCTGCCGGAGGCTCAACGCAGAGCTTTCTCCGTAGCATATACGTATACAAGTGGCCTGTTTATACTTGTGCGCTGGTGTGTGTGTCGAGTCGCCGTGTGTGTGTGTGTGTGTGTGTGTGTGTGTGTGTGTGTGTGTGTGTGTGGTGGCGCGAGGAGAAGTGAGAGAGTGCCGCGATTAGCTCCAAGAGCAGTAGTGACTCAAGAGTCATATAGTGAGAGAAACAAAGTGTCCCCCCTGTTCTTTCTGACCACGGTGGGAAATCTGGAGCAGTAAAAGTTAACTATCTTGTTGATTTCATGTTGTTTACGGAGAAGGAGAACCAGGAAATGAGTCGGGGGAAATCATTGGGGGAAATGCAACGCTACCAAGCCACGCCCACGGCAGTCGCTATGACGACCAGCCACGCTGAGGAAATACTAAAATCTGCAAAGTGCGCCAAGTCGAGTCGAGGCGAGTAGAGTCGAGGCGAGTCGAGCAGGTACCATGTAATGGAAAAACGCCATTAGAATATTAATCTGAGCCTGTCAGTGGCAAAACGAGCACTTCACCACTGTGAAGGTAAATACAAGCTGGACAATTGCCCTCCAACTTACATTGTAGTTTCACCTCTGCCTGCTGCAGCATTCTTGCTTAATTTCAACGGTTAATTTCCTTCACTTTTTAGTCCACTAGAGGTGTGACGAGATCTCGCAAGATTAAAATGTGACGAGACCTCTCGTTGAGGTAAAAATTGTTTCGCAATATCGGCCATAAGTGCAAAGCAGCCGCCAGCAGACGGAGTCTGACCTGGTTGGTCTTATAATACATCTGGATTTGAAGACGAGTCTGGCTTGGACCTCTAAACTAGCATAGAAGATCCCCTGCACATTAGTCAAAGATGACTCTGAGTTCACTTTTGCAGAGCGGTAGTGGAGTTGCAATTGTACAAAGCTGCCTGTAAAACCCAACATTAGAACGTTAGAAGGCACGGCCACTCTCTCTCTCACTCCCGCCCGACACACACACACGGACTGCAGCGTGCCGTTCAATGTGGCGCTGACTCGCGCAGATCACTCTCTTCCTCTGTCTATTTTTAAAGAATAGAAGCAGAAAGCAAAAACTTGATTTACTTTTAATGATATTAAACAAAGATAAATGTTCTCCCCTCGTCTTAAAATGGTCAGAAATCAATACAAGAGCAGCCTACTTCCTTGTTTGTATTGTATTTCACTGGAGAGGATTCCAACAGCAGGACGTGCGACAGTCTGCCGCTAAAGCTATGAGCTAACAGACACAAACTAGCACTGTTCCCTGCTGTCAAACAACACCGACGGGACAAAAATTTTGCATTTACTGGTAAACCTCAGGACCGACTTATATCTTATATATCGGTTGTGGAATTTTCCTCACGTTACTCTGTCTTCTGTGACTGTCTACATCTAGAAACTAAGCTGCGCGGTGCAGGTAACAACTCTGATCACGTGATCAGACAAGGGTTTACAGTGCTTTGGAAAAAAAACTTTGATACAGAGCATTCTATGAACGGATTGAATCATTTTAAATATCGCTCGATCAGCTGAATTTGATCGTGGGAAGCCAAAATCGTGATCGTGATTAAAATTTGATTAATTGTGCAGCCCTACACTCACACTGCCGCTAGTCTCCTAAAGAGGCGTGGCCCGTGGCGGAGCCCAAGTGACTCAGATACAGGAAACTACTCTGAGTTGGGGCGTCTCGGTTCTAAACCGTCTCTGATACGATGTTCCCTACATTTTCTCCCGTGTACCACAATGCAGTGTGGTTTTCCCGGAGGAGAAGAAGAAGCAGAAGGATCTGCAAACATTAGAAATTTAACATGCAATATATATAAAACATTTTACTATCCTCCTGAGTGCACATTTTGTATTTCAGGGACGTATTATAAGTATTTTTGTTTTGGTTTGTTTACATGGTTTGTGTGCTTCCATCACACAAATAACCGGCACACATATTGGCGCATCTACTGACGCAACAATGTTCAGAAAATGTCAGTGTAATGTCCGAAATCTCGTTGGTCATTCCCTATATAGGTCACTATTTAATAAACACTTTAGGGAATAGTGAGAGAATGAGGCAATGGTTCCGAACACAGCTCCTGTCTTGACTTAATGGGACACTAACTGAGCCATCGTTCATTAGTAACACCTATGTCTAAATGTCTGCTGTGAAAAAAGCCTATTATGAGCAACATTACTGATGCACTTACTTTTAGTTTTACCTCCAAATAAAACAGTTGCTGATCGGGCAACCTGTCTTGTTCTCCGTAGACTAAATATGCTTTTAATACGCACAGAATTGCACTGCCTCACAATAAGGGGTGAATCAGATCGTATCCCATTGGTAGTTGCTGCATATGTATCTTTAATGTATCACATTGACCTTAGACCAAAGATGCAGATCCCTAGCTAATACTGTTTGCTTCTTCAGCAATTAACATTAACGTTAGTAACATCAATAATCTTCACCTTTTTTTCAGAAGCCCAGGAGGATCTTGAAAAGTCTTAAAACATTTTACTAAACATTATTTGACTTCCACAACTGTGTACAAATATGTGTCTTAGTCCAAGTCAGAAGACAATATCTTCCCACAGCGCAAAATAAATCTCACACACTTCAGCACCGCTGCTGGAAAACGTTCTAGGGGAAACCCTGAAACCGTTTAATCGTTTAAGTTGGAATAGTTGTGCTTTCCTCACTGTACTCTTTTTTTTTTTTTTTTTTTTTTTTTTAGTTACGCTATTATTGCAATTAATCAATTTCCCCACCACCTTCTCGTGACCGCCAACAGTTAATTTTGGTATAGTGATGTTACACTTTTCCTTCAGGTTTCTGTTGGAGTTCTGCTCCACCTTATCTGACAAGCTTGTTCATCTCTATTGTGAACATGTGACTTAATTGTTTGGGTCAATAACAGACCATCATTGCCCAGGGGCTTTTGGTTTCAGTTGACTTTTAGATCACTAAATGTCACATAATGTCATTTTGCAGTTCAGTATTAGCATGTCTTTTAATAAATCTGGCTAAGAAAATGTTATCTTCAGCACAAATGAGACTACCTGCTGGTAGGTGGTTTAGTAAGGAAGAAAGGAAAAGCTGCAGATATAAGGATGAGAGCAGCTGTCTGGCCTCCCTGTGCTCACTGTGACCTGGAAGGTCTTTGGAAACTGTTACCTCTATCATCAGCAGCATTTTGTCCAGCTGGTGCTCCGGGGCCAGTGAGAGACACAAACATTGCTCCTGGGGGGGAGGGTAAATTAGCCAGACTGGTGAAGCTACACACTCACATAGCAGAGACTGTACTTCCTATCCCAGAGCCCTGTGCACTGATCTGCCTCTCATTCTGTCTCTGTCGTTTTGCTTTGGCTTTGGGGAGGCAAAGGCAAGCCAAATTGTAATGCCATGCCTTGAGGTCAAAACAATGAGCAGTTACTTTGTGTTTGCTGCTAAGTGGCCTATTCCCATGCAGTGTGACCTAAGCGCCGTCCACAGATCTGCTGAGTGAAAACATTAACATGTGCACTGGGCAGACGGCCTGCACTTCAGTAATATAATTGGCTTGGTGTTCAACCAAAGCAGAATTTAGAGCAAATGTTGAGTTGGTGTGATAATAAAATTCTGACACTGGTCAGCCTAATGAGATTAATTCTTTGCAGTGCAGGCACAACATCAAGCTGGATGATTCAAAATGAAAATCATCCGCTGTCAAGGAAATATTACAGCCTATGCACACACCTGTTGCAAGAGACTGTAAATTCAGTATCTCTTTAGTATTATACCAAGTACTGGTAAAAGGCTCACTAATTCTAATTCACAAAGCACTTGACTGTAAGATGAAGTGTGTAGATCCATATATCGACTCCGTCTAAGATTTAAAAGACTCTCTTGGTGCAACAACCGATCAGGGAATACAAAATAACATATGTTCTCCTGTAGCTTAAAATACAACCACTGAAATGTCCAATTCATTTTTTGTAGCGTTACCTCTCGAGGTCGACCGATAGTGATTTTACCGATTGCTAGGTTGGGCCGTATTTGCCGATAACCGATTAATCGACCGATAGTATTTAGAATTGATACACCCACAGCAATGCTACACAAGCATGTGTGTTGTCTAAAACAGTTCTCCGACATATTTGGAGTCATCCAGTGCAAAAATAAACATAATGAGCATTATAATTCAGCTACTGCAACTGAGTATATAGCAGGACTTTATACCGTGAAAAATCACCAATAAAGGCTTAATAAAGTAAAGTGATCAAAATTGGGGAGAAATGACCAGTATTGGCCGCCAAGACTACAGCTATCTCATGTTAGCATGCAGCTACTTAATATTTATCACTAGTTACCAAACGTTAGATTGTAATGGAACGAAGCAGCACTTTCTACAGTCAAAAATCACAAAGGCTTCTGAACCAAACACTACCCGATCAGAAATGTTTCAGCAGTAATGTGACCCAAAATTGGGCCAAGATTACATATTTTACAGCCGTTAGCATGTAGCTACATGCGACAATGTTAACAACGCAGTAGCTTAAACAAAAACATTCCAGTCCTGCATACCTAGAGCAGATGACCAATCATAGAAGGCCGGCTTACAGTTACGTAACACTTAGCCAAGAGTAGAAAAAACTGAGCTGAGCGTTCAGAACAGTTGAAAATCTGAACATTTTAGCTCACGGGATTTCTCTAAAATACGTTTACCTCATTATTTGGAGTTTTGGCCACGTTTAACATGAAAATCCTACATTATAACAATGTAGATATGCTAGAAAATACGGAAAGCATAATATGTGCCTTTGAACAGAAAACCAGCGATGCAAAGTTGTGGGCTGGGGTTTGAAAGACACGTAGATTTACACTAAGAACTGAGTCTGCGGCCCACTGTGACTGAATGAATGTAGAAAAACATAATTTTATAATGACGCTGACAAAGAAGAAGGAGAAAAGTGCAGAGTCAATGGCTAACGTTACAGCGAAGCGAAGTGCAGAGTCAGAGGCTAACATTACAGAGGAGAAAGGTGTACAACCGGAGTTGTCAAAAGTGTGGGAGCACTTTACATGGCACAGCAGCACATCATCATTGTGTGAGCACCTGAAGAAGAAGCATGTTGGAGCCATAGATGATAGGGAATCATAGTAAGTTAGTAAATTTAAAAAACTTAAACTTAATTAGTTACAATGAGGAGTATCCATTTGTTGTACAGCGCTGATGATGTTTCCATCTTGAGAGACAAATGCACGATTACAGGTTCTAATTTATAAACAAAACAGGTCCCCGATAAAGCTATTTTAAAAAAAAACAGAGAGAAAACGGACAGAAGATATTTCGGTCTGTTACGTTTGTAAAATTAACCTGTAATCTTGCGTTTGCCATCAAAACGAACACAAATCTGCTGGAGATGGCAGATTTATTTTACGCTAATTAGCTGAAATTAGGTCAAAGAGACACTGGAATACAGAGCTGTATAGTAACCAAGTAGAACTACTTCACTACTGTACTTAAGTACTAAAAAGCTGTATCTGTACTCTACTGGAGTATTATCTTTTTCTCCTACTTCCACTTTTACTTGAGTACATATTTTCGATGAGTTTAATACTTTTACTCCGATACATTTTGTATGTTCTGCATCATTACTCGTTACTGTTGTGAATGCCTCACGCTATGGAGACTGTGAAGTTAAGGCTACGTACGATAATTATGTAAGATACGTAAGAAATCCCCTAGATCGCGTCATGTTTCTTTTCATTACAGTTGCCCATTCAGAAGTCAGAGACGATGTAAGTTTGTACTCTTTCTATTTAGCTATTGTTGCAGCAGATTAAGCTAGTCCTGAGTTGTTTCACTCTGCAGTGAGTACCGAATGTTCCGTTTTACCCTGTGATGCTGATTTGATCTGATCAGAATGATCTGACTTTGCTAGCTTGCTAACTTTCCTGCATAGATATAAACAGACTTTCCTGTACATCACACATTTTATTTCAGTATTTGTTAATAAGTGATTAATAACCCACTGTTATATCAGATAATAGTAGTTATAACAGCTGTGACATTAATGTAGCTTTTGGGGTTTATTTCAGAAACTTCCTTCATATCCAGCAATGTAGGAGCTTGCGACTTGAACTCCAACAATATGATATTCAAAATTTGACTGCTTTCTTTAATAACTACATTACACAATACTTGTACTTTTACTTTTAGTACTTGAGTAGTACATTTTAAAATAAACTACTTGCAATACTTAAGTACAAACAATGATGAATACTTTAGTACTTCCACTTAAGTGGGGTGCTTAAAGAGCAGCTCAACTTCTACTCAAGTCACTTTTTTGATAGAGCACTTGTACTTTTACTAAAGTATGGGTCTCTAGTACTTCATACACCTCTGCTGGAGTATAAGGTAACATTATGGAGTTTTTGGAATATTTCAAGCCATTAGTCAGAGACAGTCTAAAGTGAATTCTTTATTTCTTCACAACAGAAACTTAAACAATACCTGATGAAATATATACATTTTCCTTGTATTGTCAGTGCATAGCTTTATCCCCTATGTCTATTTATTAAATGTCTGTTTATATTGTAGTGGCCTTGTCTGTACTTGCCTTTTACATCAGCAATCATTAACTAAAACAAGAAGGTTTTACGTGAGTTAAGTGTAGAGCTGCAATGATTAATCGATTATTCGATTATTTGTCAACTATTAAATTGTTCACCAAATATTTTGATAATCAATTTATCAGTTTGAGTCATTTGTTATGAAAAAAATATATATATATATTCTCCTATTCCAGCTTCTTAAATGTGAAAATGTTCTAGTTTCTTCACCTCTTTATGACAGTAAACTGAATATTTTTGAGTTGTGGACAAAACAAGACATTTGAGGAAGTCATCTTTGTTTGTAAAACACTGATCAACATTTTCCAACATTTTATAACCTAATAATTAATCGATTAATTGAGAAAATAATCAACAGGTTAATCAACAATAAAAGTAATCGTTAGTTGCAGCCCTAATTTCACATAAACTGTGCTACTATGCATACTCATATTGTCTCTCTCCCTTCAGAAAGAAACAACCCAACATTAGTGACTATGTTCTAAGGAAGATCTGCACACCACAGCAAACAGCTGTTCTGACTGATGGTATCCTGAATATGCTGGTAACTGACATGAGGCCACTATCAATGGTGGAGGATGACGGATTCAGGAAAATGATTCACATCCTCAACCCTGACTACACTCTTCCATCAAGGACCCATTTCATTGTTGAAGAGCCTTTTAATGTATACCAAAGTCTGTTAAACACTTTTTTGTTTGTGTTTAATATTTTTATATATTATTTAAACCGTCGTTCAGCTCCTTTCACATTGAAGACTAAACAGGTTTTTGCCACCAGCGGGCGATCAAGATGTTTTGGCTTCCCTTTTGGGGAGCTGTCATGTCGTCCATCTGTGTGTACATTCTATGGTTGCAGCTCTACTCTTCTTCCCAAATTTAAAATCATTTTATTTCAACACATGAAACTCATTAGTATCAAAGTTAAGTACGTAAAGTAACATGAGTCAGCTAAAAGCAATGATACTAATAGTGAAAGCACTGAATTTTATAATAATATTTACAAAGAAACTGTATGGACCTGGCCAATACCTTGATCTGCTTGATCTGTATCTGTATCGGCACTGATACCAGCCTGTGTATCCTAATGGTACGTACCAAATGTCTGGACTTTCACACACTTGCAGACTTACAGACCTAACAGGCACAGGGAAGTCCTGGAGTGTCTATGGCTGTCCAAATCCACATCTCATCAAGTCTGCAAGGGGAGCTGGCTGGGGGTGCAGACCATTGATGCCCAAATTTAATCGAGACAACATGAAAGAAAGTAACAACAATAATCGCAGAATAACATACACTCAACTTAAAGATTATTAGGAACATCTGTAAAATTCCTCGTTAATGCAATTATCTAACAACCAATCTTTTACTTAGTCGAGGGGTTTTATGGTTGTTTGTTACGTTTTCTATTTGTATTTCAATTTGCTTGTATTGTGACTTCTTGTGTTGTATTGCATTTTATTGTGAAGCACTTTGTGATTTTTATCTGTGACAGGTGCTATACAAATACATTTTACTTACTTACTTACTAATGTTATAGCCTATAAGCAGTCCCTGAATTGGACCAAAAGAGGCCTGTACATGCAGTTGCATGACATGATCATTGCATGTGTCTTGGATATATATTTATATTTACATGCTTGTCTTGGTAATGTATGACTTGAAATGTGTTTTTGTATGCATTTCATTTCAGGGCTCACCAGACACTATGGCTATTGTTTTTCCAAAGTGACGCAGCATTTTCATTTGCCACTATTTTGTGGGAAACTATTATTTTGGTTATTTTGATTAAATACAGTACAGTGATGAAATATTCAGCTGTCATAAGGTTGTGTGTACAGCTCCTTTTGTAAGAAAACTGATTAAGACACAGACATAAAAAGAGTATTTTCTTATTGCATAAGTTGTGCAAGTGTGTCGAAGATCAATTAAAAGTGTTTTGGAGAGCGTGCTTGTGTGTCGCACAGAGTACAAGTACAGTATGTTGTCCTGCTGCGCGCAATCTCGGCTTCATATCGCCGCGGCTTGCTGGTCTGGTGTGCGGGATTTGGTGGTTGTCGGGGCGGACGGATCATGCTCCATCTGTGGGCTGAATCACAGGTGTCCTCCAGTCTCGGGCAGTGGCACAGTGGCCTAGCAATCAGGGTTACAATAATATGCTTATCCACTACAATTATCCTTGTTAACACAGCGCTGTTTTCTCAGTGTTAAGCTGCTATGTGTTTAGGGGTGCGTAGGAGGTGGTGGTGCGCAGTACGGTACTCATGTGGACAAAAATCAGAAGTGCCAGTACTCAATAGACTACCGGTGAGCAAGCCAATACTTTGGCTACATCTGTTCCACAGGCATAAACATAGAGAACCAATATTTCAGTTTGCTCTCATCCTGCCATTATACAGCACAAATAGGGAGGCGCTACAAACATATTGAAACAAAAGTTGTCTGATATTGGGTCTAACTGTTTCTCTTAGTAAGCAAATTCTTCAAACTCAGCAGCTTGCTCAGGCAACAAGTTACTTTTTCTCTCTTCCAGCAGAACACATGGCTACTTAATATTCACATTGAATGAGTCATCAGACTACATGCAGTGAATATTAATTAGACATGTGCTCATATATCTACACTGTTTTAACCTAAGTCAGAGCTATACACAGTTCCATTATGTTTTACACAGTAGACATTTGTACTTAACTAAGACGGTGAAGGCTTTTGTTTATGTTGCCGAACTTGCACTAAGCCTTGAGCACGGCTGTCTTGCCCTTAAAAACAGCCTAATAAAGAAGTAAAAGTGTAACTCCTATATAGAAGATACTATTCATTTTTCCCCCCTTGCAAAGGCAAGGCTTTCGTAGTTCATAGAAATAGAACGGTAGAATAGTAGAATAGTAGAACAGTAGAGCGGACGGATCAGAGTGGTGGCCAGTTTTATGTGTACTGTTGCCATTGCGAAGAACTGTGAGCATTGAAGTGTGTTATCTCATTCTATTTCTATTGTCAATGCACAGTGTGCCATTTTCTTCTGAACTAGTCAAGTGACCATAGCAAACAGTTCAATGTATTCATCCTATTTCCTATGGGTTGGTTCATATCCAGCTAACAAAAATGAAATTAGATCTTGCTTGCATTTCTATGGAAACAATAGAGATTTTTAAGCCCCGTCTCATATACTGCATTTTATATCCTCCTGACCTTTAAAGACTTGACGTGATCACAGTGAGCACTTCAGGCACGTTACGAGTACATTTGATCAAAGTTTGCCAGGCCTCAATCTGCAAGTCCAGGGGCTGGATTTGGATTCAGCTGATACCTCTGCATGTGCTGCATCAAATTTTACCATTCTTTTTTTTCTTTTTTTTTTATCTATCTCGCTCAATTCACCAAACATTGGGTAAGTGTAATACTAAATGGCGGACTCCTTAAAAACTAAAGGGTCATTTTCCTTATTAATTTAAGCATGGTTTTTTTTTCGTCATCATTTGGTGATAAAAATGCACCTTCAAACTCATTCACAGGTTTGTGAGTTGAATTATTAGCTTGCCAAGCAATGACTTCACTAAAGCGTCATGGTGTATTGATGATGATGCTCGGGCTGTCAATCAGAATAGGTGTCACTTTCTGGATGCTTCATTGGATATCTCTTTTAGAAACTACAAATGAAAAAGCAGTTTGTATGTCAGTTTAAAAAAAGAAGCATGTTCTGCAAATCCAACATTTGCCATTCTGCTGTTATGAAAGACTAGAGGAAAAAATTCATCACCTTTGATGAAGCCCACATTTCCCTCTGTGATGCGGCCGACTCTGCTCAATTGTTTGCTTCAAAACCACTTCTACACTACGTCAAAATGAATGTGTTCACCCTAGATTATTGGAGCTGTTTGTTTTTTTGTGTGCTATTTATAAAAATCCTCAGACCCATCTCAGTTGACCTTCTATAAAAGAAATAATGGGGATGGAACAGCAAACAACTGCTGCAAGAAAACGATGGAAGCAACAAAGAAGCAGGGCAATTTTAACTTTACAAAAGCAAACAATTATTGATGACATCGAAGCACTGAGCTTCAAAGTCTTTTATTTATAGGCATCGCAAATTATAGACAGCAGACTGGGGAATAATGGAAGAGGTTTTTGCTCCCCTCTTTAAATTCTTCGAAAATAGAAAAGATGACTGGAGGGCCTGCAAAGACGCAGGAAAATCATTAAAGAAAGGGTCGATGAAGGAGCTTTACTATCTGAGGCTGCTTGTAACGTGTTGCTATTTAGTGACAAACTCTCATGTGGTGTCTTAGAAGAGAGCTGAAGTGATAGAGACAAGTTTGTGTCAGGGCAAATATTTTGAGAAAGCTTCCATGGTGCCAAAATGGAGCCATCTTGTGGTTTACAGCAGGAGATGGTGGGGAAAGAGTCAATTTTAAATTGGGCAGATTGAGATGGAGCTCAGAGCGCCTGGTTGGTGAAATGCTGCATTATTCTTTTCCATCATGCTGGAGGCTGCAGAATAAAACATATCCATATCTGGATCTTAAGTATGTGTTAAACGGGTGCTTTAGGAAGAAAGGAGGGCTTGTTTTAAAATGAAATATCTACGGTTTGAACAAAGTAACAACTACTGTACTCAAAAGACATTTCGATGTATCTGCTGATTACACATATTTTGGGTTTTGTTTTTTCAGTGGTGCTGCATTCCTTAAAGAAATCGGATAGTCTAGGAAAACACTGAAATAGAGCAAACTTGAAAAAATGTCCCATAAGTCAATCAACAGAAAATTAATCAGCAACCATTTTGATAATCAATTAATTGTCAACAATTGTATACTACCTGTATGGATGTGATACTATTTCTTCTTACTTTGTTGTCGGTCTGGCTCAGGTTAAACTCTTTGTGAAACATGAACAAACACAAACACTGAATGCCCCAGAACTTTCTTTAATTATCCAGTTTGACAGTCAATTAAAACGGAAAAAGAACATAAATAAACTACTTTAACGTAGATTTTCTTTAGGGCTTTATTATGTGGTATCAGATCGGTGCATAAACTCCAGTACTTCCTAATACCGATACCAGCATTTTAGGCAGTATCGGAGCCGATACCGATGTCGGTATCAGAACATCTCTAGTTATAATGTTGTTGATTTAATAATAATAAAGTTGCAGCCCTAATTTATAATATCAAAGTGTACATCCCACTAGGTAGAAAGAAGAAAAGAAAAAACATATTTGGGCTGTGCATGGAAAACAAAGCAATCTAATTAGTAAGAGCCACCTCAGAGACATCAGACTATAACAACCCTGTTCTGTAGTTTCTATTTTTGCTTTTCTGTACAAGAAGGAAATGATCACTGAAGTCCTGAATGGCAAGTAAACGATGGAAAGAGAGAAAGAATTGAATTTAGATTTTGTATTGTTTCGTTTTAGAGCTTTCACTATTCGTAAACATTTTATCAACAGAATAATGAATCAATTTATCAAGACACCAAAAGACACATTATTCAATAATGCAAATATTCCTTGGTTGCATCCCTAACATGTTTAGCAATGTATATTTCCAGAGCACAGCAACTTATCTATCAGTGGTCCTTTCTCTTCTGGTGTGCTTTACAGATAGACCATTCATTCCATTAAGGATGATAGCCTACATAAAAAAGGTGGTAAACTATGACCTCCAGTCTACAACCAAATAAAAAAAAATAAAAAATAAATAAGGAAAAGTTGTTATTTTTTTGACATTATGACCCATAATGTCAGTTCATGTGATTAGGATTCCTATGAGCTGTAACCAAGCACCGCAAAGTGTTCCACAGAGGTGAGGAAGCTGATACATCACTGCTTCTAATCCACTTATATATATATATATATATATATATATATATATATATATATATATAAAAAAATAAATAATAAATAAATAAATATATATATATATATATATATATATATATATATATATATATATATAAATGTCACCTTGAGAGAATCGACCAGCCGTTCTCCTGCATGCAGAGCAACCTCCGATGGGATGTTGATGCTGACATCGTTACTTTGCTTCATATTCGTCACTGTTTGTCCACAGTAGAATAAAAAAAAAAAAGCCAAACTGCAGAATTTACCTTATTTTGAAATTCTGAAACAGATTTCCAAGGCAACTGTAGCCTACAGATGCGTTTGCCTCTTGGATGCAGTACTTTTAATAGCACTGTTGTTTGCTGAAAGTTAAATCTCTGATTGGAAGAGTATAAAGACATAGCCTACCTACTAGCCTACATTTCTGATGTCTGTCTCAGTCACAGCCTATCTCGGGGGGGACTTCCGTAAGGATCCCCTGGGGTGTCCCCGGCCAGACCCCCCCCGTCAGAGACCAGCCGCTCTCCAGCATGCGGGACCTGTTTATGAGACGTGAGGTCAACCTCCACCAGGCTGCTCTGCTGACTTTTTAAACCCCCATGTGTACCGCACCGCGCGTGCAGCCCCCGGCTCCGCTTCGTCTCCCGGCGGAACGCAACAAGAATCTCGGCGAGGAAAAAAAAAAAAAATCTCTGCATGCAACACGACAACCATGCCCCCCCCCCCCGCAGTAAAGCATCTCCATAAAGTCACACACACTCCTCTGCACGCATGCACCGCTCTTTCTCAAGAGAAGGAGAAAAGAAGACGGGACTGAGAAGAGAAATGCGAAAATAAATGTACCTGTAACTCCACACTGTAGCCCTGGCAGAAGTGTGTCGGGAACACCGCCAGCTGATGTTGCACTTGGAGGGAAACTGTGTAATCCATTAACCAGAAGATGCTGAATAGCGACAGACGGAGCGGGATACGCGTCTACTGTTGGCGGCAGTTCTCCACTGTAGTACAATCTGCCGCTGCTCTCCGCCCTGCTGCGCTCCCATTGGCCGCACTCGCTTATCAGCCGCGTCAACTCACTTGAGGCTGATCAGGAAGTGGTAGCTCACATCAGCAAATGTCATGGTCTGCACCCAAACTATTCATACATAGGCTACAGAGCGGAGCAAGGACCGATGATGACAAAAAAAAAATGTTTTTCAATGAAGAGGCATTTATTATTAGCAGCCTACCTTTATTAACCTATTTCATTATTATTATCAGCCTATTATTGTCATAGCCTAATTCGCTTTTATTAGTAGCAGTAGTAGCATGGGCGATTTTAGACACTTTTTAGGGGGGGCTCAATTCCCCCTAAATTTCATCTCAGCGCCCTTTTTATTTTAATCAATTTTATTAAGTGCTTCAAGTGAGAGTTTGTAAACTTGTCTGTTAGTGACAGAGGAACCAACAATTACAGGTTCAAAGGACTTAAAACAGGTTTAATATCATAGGTGGCTGTAGCCAATGCTATGCACCCAGTCAAGGAAAGGGTCAACAGAAACATAGTTTTGGCCAATCGGAGGCGGTTGTGCCAGACTACCGCCTTTGGCTGAGTCTCTATCTAATCTGTCAGAGGGAGAGCAGAAGTGTGGTTGTGAAGTTTAACGTTGGTAGTCCCCAGAGAAGAAGTTGGTAATTCCATGGCGCAGATTAGAACCCAAATTGGAACATAAGCAACTAAATTTGCTGAATGTTAGAACAATGTGTCAAATTGATCATTATTACTGTGATTTATAAAGTGTCAGGTTAGGTAAAAACGTTAGCTGACGTTGTTGTTCAGCAGCTAGCTCAGAGATTATCAGCTTTATTCCACCTTTCAATTGTATTTGTTTGTAATTATTTTCGAGGATAAAGGTCCAAATGCTTAGCCTTTTCTTGTTAAGTTTTGTTGGCTTAAGTGGCCAGATTTAGCTGTTCTAAATAATTTTGTTGACCAGTGTTGGGCAAATAACTTGAAAACTGTAATCAATTTCTCAGTCATTACACATTAGTCATTGGAAAAGCAATTACAAATTACTCAGCAGCAAAAGTAATGGGTAACTTGCACATCTGTGAAGGCACCATTAATGCTGAAAGGTACATACAAGTTTTGGAGGAATTTATGATGCCATCCAAGCAATGTGTTTTTCAGGTACGTCCCTGCTTATTTCAGCAAGACAATGCCAAGCCACATTCTGCACGTGTTACAACAGCGTGGCTTCGTAGTTAAAGAGTGCGGGTACTAGAATGACCCGCCTGCAGTCCAAACCTGTCTCCCTTTGAAATTGTGAGGCGTATTATGAAGCGCAAAATACGACAATGGAATGCCTGGATGGTTGAGCCACTGAAGTCGTACATCAAGCAAGAATGGGAAAGAATTCCACCTACAAAGCTTCAACAAGTAGTGTCCTCGGTTCCCAAATGCTTATTGAGTGTTGTTAAAAGGAAAGGTGATGTAACACAGTGGTAAACAAGCCCCTGTCCCAGCTTTTTTGGAACGTGTTGCAGGCATCAAATTCAAAATGAGTGAAGTGGAATGTTCACAGACAAGATGAACAAAGTTTTATTGATCACCTCTCTCCAGAATGTTTTAATTTTGTCACACTCCCAGACACAGTACATAAATGTTATAAGGGCATACGTTAGCCATATTGCATTTAACACAAAGGTCAGCTATATTACTGTTGTGTTTTTTTCAATTTAACAGGAGTTGTGTATGTCTGCATCAGCCAATTATACTGGAGTAGCTTTACATTAGCTAGCAGTAGATCGATATATTTCAGAGACTCAAACTGTGTTTTTTTTTTTTTATCAAAACCTGGGAGCTGCATCTGAGTGCTGATATTTCGCCAAGTGAACACATTTTTGTCTGGTCTCGATATGAGACCAATTTGTTAAGTAAAGTTGTGGAAAATTCAGAAACACAAGGAAGTCCAACTTTCAGTCAAGCAGCAATTAACCAAATAGCCACAAGGTTAGTGCAGCTTTGGTCAAAGTTCCACAGATTTATATTATTTGCACCCCTGCTCATACACAATAATGACGAGGCACGCGCCTCCTACTTGTCATCAATATCCTTTCAGTCAACACAGGTTTTCAACAAAAAGTGCAAACACTTTGCTATGGCTCCCTAACTGTAACAAAGTGGTCATTTTACCCAAACAATGTGTCCTCTACTTCACTGAAAAGTTAATTCAAGGAGTTTTGGAGGTGGCAGGATTCCACATCACACCTGTCTAAGTGACATATATGATTGGCTTTCAAACTTGTTGTGATGTCTTTGATAAAGCATCGTCACATCTTCAAAATTGTAGTGGGGGAGACCAGGGACAGTTGTAACAGGGATGGTTGTAACACCTTGAATTCCTCCAATCAGAAACAACCTAGAGTGATGACACTCACTGTGCTCATGCTCAGTTAGTTTCCCTCCATTCTTGCTAAAAAAGGGAGCCACATTTGAAACTTCCTGACGGCGTTATCTACCAAAGGTTGTTTTTGAGGTAAAACAATTACTTTTCTTTCTGATGTACTTTTTTTGGATGCTGTTATAAGATCAAATGGCTATGAATTCAAACAAGTATTATTAGAATCACTGTTTTGTAAGCTAAAAATAGAAATGGCTAGCAGTCAGAAAGTGTCAAACTAGCAGTCAAGCTAGTTCACATGAGATAAAAACATGGTTGGTGATACTGGGACAATTGTAACGGGGCGTTACAACCATCCCAGTATCACCAACCATGTTTCATTTATATTTTAAAAACTAGCTAAGGTTAGGGATAGAGTTGCAGATATTGGTATTAAAGGGAAACTATGCAGTTTTGGCAATTTCTTTGCTGTTTATTCGCCTTCATTACACGGCCCAAAGTTGCACGGCTGGTTTTTTTGCTCACAGACGCTAGGGGGAAGCGAGACGGCCACCATTCACCCCAGAAAAAGTCATATAACCATTCCAATGACTCTGAAGCTGTTAAAGGGTAAATCCCTCAATCTTGTGGTTGACTTAACATACTTAACATATCTAAAACCCATTTAACATCGGATTTCCCCTTTAAGTTAAGGTAAATTAAGCTAAAAAAAACTGCATAGTTTCCCTTTAATGTGCACATTAAAAGTAAAATGTGCACTGTGCATTGCAAATTAAATGTTTAATGTCAACTATAATGCATAGTCAATGATTTAATGGGTAGAACGCATCAAAAAAGTTTAAACATGAACTCAAACATTCTCAACAACAGAGAGGGACGGGGTGTCAAAATATAATTTGACGGCTTCGCCTCTTTTTTTGTCATGTAGTATGAAAAAAAGGTAATCATTACTTAAACCTACATTGTGATATTTTTTGAGTTGATTCTTAGCAAAAAAGAAAATGTGTTCACAAATATGTGCTCATTCATGTGTAATTACTTCCACCAACTAATCAAAGTATTCTTGTAAGCGTAGAATCTGCCATTCAGAATCATTCAGAATACATACAGGCTTGAGGCGCTTGAATGACGGCCGGCATTTTACGCCTCCATCTTTAAAATACATTAGCCAAAGAGGGACATACCTCCGCCTTTCGCCCTTTTACACTCAATGGCACCCTGCACCGTGACGAATGCCAGGGGGAGATTACTTGCCATGGAAGCGAAAAAGAAAATTAAAACGACAACGCGACAGGCAAAGCAACAAGACCAATTGGAGTGGCTAGAAAAGCTGCGATAATAAGAGCTAATTTCGGGTTCGGCCACCATAGCAGTTAAAACGCAATCGGAATGGGAGGGGCTAGAAAGTAATATTCAGTTGGTTGTCATATACAATTTCACCACTAGATGGGAGAAATTCTTACACAATGTAGCTTTAAAAACATGAAATGAATAGTCACAATAACATGACTGATAACTGATATTTTACATTTTGAGTATATGATTGATTAATTATGTATATTCTAGACATGTTAAACCGTCTCTGATGTGTTACAACCGTCCCTGTACACTGGGATGGTAGTAACAGTGGAGAGCCTCTATTAAAATCAATTTTGCAACTTGTACATATTTCATAAAACCACTTAAATACATTGTTTCAGCAGTTGACAGAATAGAAGTTTATAATATAACAAATTGGTTATTCCAGTGTAAATGGTTTTTGATGTAATGCTAAAAATTGCAAAAACTGTTCCTGGTCTCCCTGCAATATGAGACCATGTAAAATACCTAGATATTTTGTATTCAACAATATTTGTCCAGGTATTTAATATAAATGTATTTTGTTTTACAGTCCAAGGATGGAAGCAAACTTACTTGCTGGGGCCTGGTCCACCTGTCCCAATTCCAAAGTTAATCTGATGTTTAGATGGAGGGCTGAACAAAGTAACAATGTTTTTGTTTGGGTGAATTATTGCAACAATCTTTATCAGTGGGCCAAGTAATTAAGTCGCTGTAGTGTAGCCTATGGTGGGAATAACCCACTAATTATTTAGCCCTTAGGCACCATGCTCCTCATCGGACCATATAGACTGCTGATCTTTGTGGTGTGCAGGTAGTGCAGCAGCTGTCATGCTACATAAACAGGATGAGTCAAAAGAGTATGAAATAGATAGTTAGAAGACAAGCTCCTAGAGATGCCCCCAGCACCTCCTGCTTCAAGGTCTACTTCAGAATGTGGGTTGAGGTTTAAAGGCGGTGCATAGCTGCAGGGCAACATTTATGTGCAAATGCAATTTGCAAAATATCCCCACTGCTGAATATTTTAACTAGGTCACAATATCAGGTCAGTACAGAATTGCATTCGGTGGAGGGGGAGAAAAGAAAATATACAAAAGAGTGGGCAAATGTCTTTCATCTGGCCTTGAGCACAGGGCCCATGGTCCAGATGGTTGGACTGTCACGACAAGCTATGTTTGTAACAGGAAACATGTCACATCCTTTTTGGGCTTCTGTGCGCCACATTTACATTTTTGGCATTCATCCAGTGTGTCTTGCAGTCAGCCAGCAGGTATAGGTGCTAGGCAGGGGAACTGACAGCGGTGTCATGCTATTTGTTTAAGTACCGGAGCGCACTCGTTAAATTGTTGCTCGCTTCGAAGGTTATTTAACCTCTGTTCCTACAAAGTGTACATACTTTAGTCAACTATAACTATAAAATGAATGGATGTTTTGCTGTTTTGTCATATTTACTAGTTAACAGTTAGCTAGCCAAGGACTGAGAAAAAAAAGAATTAAATTCCCTGTGCCGCTCAAAGGCTACCGCCAGCAGCTACCTGCAACTTTTAAGGTGGAATGTTTTCTTGCATGTTACGCAAGTTGACGTTGTGAATCAATTAACACATGTTAAATGTCAATATAACAACTTTGACTATTCCATTTGTTTTTATTGTCTCTCTTACATGACATACACTTCAATGATTATTGGATCTTTAAGAGCTTAAAAATAAATCCATTTCAACTGGATTATGCAAACTGAGAATACTCCTCACTTGGAGAAAAAAAGTGGCAGCACTACACCCCTGGTTACTGACGGATAACTGATGCACAGGCTGCTGTGGGAATCAAACCTGTGACCTTTTAGTAGGGAATAGAGTTGGTCTCCACCGTGCCACCCATGCTTCCAGTGGGTAAGAGCTCTCACATCACAGCTGCATGTTGGCCACCAAATGGAACTGTGAAAAGAGAAAATGTGTCAGGGCCAGATGATCTATTTTTGTTCATTTGTAGATTTCTTTGCATCTTATTACTCAGTACTCGGTTGTGGAATATATTCATGATATGCATTATGGAGGAGTGGTTGTAGCTGAGCACTGAGTATTAATTCTTCCCCCTTTTACATCGTTCCGTTCCAAAATCGGATTCCCACCTCCTAGGCTTAGCACGTTAGCTGCATATTTGCATCAAGTTGAACGCATTTTACAGTACACTTTTAATAAAGATTGTCACAAACTGCTGCATTTAGCAACAAAGTACACAAATGCAAAGACTCCCGTTGAAATAAGAGTGCAAAATCACTAACTGAGGGATATCTTATGAAGCATGAGCAGCAAAATATAGGCCATTCCTAAAGGTTGAGGATTTATGGGTGAAATCCCTGCCTCTGGTAATAGAATACCATTTCACCAGGCTCCCTGAGAAAAGAAGCAGAAGTCATGTTTCCTTAGACAGTGGCTCTTTACCAGAGGTTCAAACAAGTGCTCTAGAATGTGGTTATATTATTCTAAACACAGCAGGTAGCTGCAATTAGCTTTTCAAACCTGGCTCAGTTTGTTGTGGGGAGCCTCTGTGTCAGCCTGCAGCACACGTGTCTGTCTAAGGCTGGCATGCTGTTTTGGCTCCTGTCTTTCCTCTTTTTCTTTTTTACAGTTTGAGCTGCCACATTAAGCGACCATCAGTCAATCTCTGCCTCGTAGCCCCTAGCAACCAACCAATACCACAGCATCAAACTGACTGTGACCCTGAAAGCAGGAAGATACTGTAAGCCAGCCAGTCCTACTCATCATATTTTATCTTTAAAAGAAGCAAGTTTTAATGGACTGGTTTTATGTGGCATTGGCATGGCACTGACTGAATCTGTTACTATTCTACTGTATTTACATGCAAAATGTTCACACACACACACACACACACACACACACACACAGCTAATTTAGATTAGATTAGATTCAACTTTATTGTCATTGTGCAAGTACAGAGACAGCGAAATGCAGTTTGCGTCCAACCAGAAGTGCAAAAAAAGCAGAAAAGTGCAATGTGATATACAAAGTATAGACTGGTGGTGCATAGGCAGGACAAAACATATTGCAGTGTTATAAGAGCAGAATAAATGTAATATGTAATATGAACAATGTATGAACAACATGTACATATATGTGCAATGTAGTAGCAGTGACATTATACTAGTAGCAACTGAAATAACCAAGTGCAGCTACATCATCCCTACTGCAACATGTGTGATCTGTTTGTGATGAGATGAAATAGACAGAAAACAGAAAACTGTCTTACATTAAGATAAAATTCCTCATTATTTTAGCTCACTGACATCTTCAAGGATTTGTGTGGGAAGAGAGATACTCAATCAGTTACATCTCGCTGCACCTATGGCAGTTCAGATGTGCAAAGTTGTGAAATGCATTTTTTAAATACATTTAATTGCATTGCAATGCATTAATGCAGGGCAACATCTTTATCTTCCAGAGAACAAAGGAACCCTGGAGTTTTTAAACTTAAATGGGGTCTACCATTTTAGTTTAGCATTGTAGCACACTAACAGTAGCTTATTAGTACTGAACGCAAAGTACAGCTGAGGCTGATGGGAATTAGACACAATTTACAATTTACAATTGAATCACAGAAATTACCTATTTAGGATTCGAAATGGCGATTTTTTGCTGTAAGGTGATACGTTTGCACCCCTGAAATGAATAGTTTATTTTAATAATAATGATTTTTGTTATATACAGATATGCAAAGATGATCACTGAGTAATATGTATGTTGATTTTGTTCAATATCAAGTCCTTATTTGGTCATGTGATGAGACGATACAATATACAGTAGTTAGTTTAGGCACAATAGCTGTCAAGAGTGACTGAGCACATCTGCAAGCCGAACAAGTGTGTACAAGGGCACGTCATAATAACCTGCGCTGTTGTGTCACTGCATGACACCATGCATTACATAACATTCTAACTACATAAATTGTTGCCAAAATCCCCACTAGGCATCATCAGCCCCAAATTATCTGTTTAGAATTAAACATCTTCGTAATATTATCCTCCTAATTTGGATGGTCTCACACAGTGTGGGGGGGGTAAACATTGTGTATCTGTTTGCACAGTGGGTGTCAGGACACTTCTGCTGTAGCTGCAACACAACAGTGACTTCTGATGTAAACGGACAGAGCTCTCACACAGAGCAATTACCCATCTTTAATTAAAAAGTAATCATTGACAAGGTTGTCACATTTAAAATGAATGCCTCAACCAACGCTTATTTTTATTGTCAATTAATCTGTTGATTACTTTCTCGATAATAGATTAGTTGTTTTGTCTATAAAATGTTAGAATATAGTGAAAAATGTCAATCAGTGGTTTCCAAAGACCAAGATGATGTCCTCAAATGTCTGGTTTTGTCCACTACTCAAAGATATTCAGTTTACTGTCATAAAGGAGTGACAAAACTAGAAAATATTCACATTCAAGATAATTTTAACTTTTTTTCATTAAAAAAACAACAACTCACTGATTAATCGATTTTCAAAATAGTTGGCATTTGGGTTAATAGTTGACAAATAATTGATAAATCTTTGCAGCTCTGCTTAAAATGCTTATGATCCATTATGTACAGATCCACGAAGGTGTAAAATATGCACAGTGTGGACATGGCTGATGGAGAGGTTTTGCTGCAGGTTGTATACCCTGTTGAGTACAATGTTTCCCAGAAGACATTAGATTGATTTTTTTAGTCAAATATAGATTTCAGAGTATAGACTTTAGATCAGAGAATCCATTATATGTGAATTGAGTTGGACTGGGTGACATTATTCATTTCTTTGTAAAAAATAAGTCAGCCTGTTACAATGGTGTTACGTTAACACACACACACACACACACAGGCCTGACATTGCCGACAATGGGCTCTGGCAGCTGACTTGACAGCAGTGGAGATGACAGATCCTGACAGGTGAAGTATGAGTTCCACTGATGCAAGGAAAATGGGGATAAGACAGCAAGGTTCTCACACACACAACATGCATTCATATCAGTGTACCTTTCCATGACAAATTAATCATCTTCTTTCACTTAAGGTTCTCATACATCACAGCAGAGATTCACATGTGAAGGTGAGGTTTCAGCAAGGAGAATGATTTTTGACTCGTTACTCGTGCCTCATCTTCAACTCTTTCTTCTGCCGAATAACTATTACTGACCATATCCTGAAACTTCCTGATGGTTAAAATTAGATATGAGAATTTTTTACGAGAGCCAAGCCAGTGTTGTTTATGGTTGTAATGGCGCTATGCTAAGCTAAACACAGTGTACACAGTGTCATGGTTAGCATTGCTAAGTATCTGACCTGATTGACAGGTGGGCGTGTAGCCATGCCCTAAAGCATCCCCTGCTTGATCATCAATTTTTAAATAAATGAGACCATAATTTATTAAATTAACAACATCCTGTATTGAAGAAGACTTTGAACTAGCGATTAGGGTCACATGTGTCTCAATTCCATGAGGTAATAAATGAAGTGAGAAGTAGGGTCATTTTCCCATTCTATAGAAACAGACTTTTTTTGCAACCAGTGGACTTGCCCCCTGCTGTAAATTTAGAAAGAATGCAGTTTTAAGGCACTTCCACATTGGCTCCACTTTTTAGGTCCGGAAGCTTTGTCCATTATTTTTAACTAACTGGAGCTACTTCCAACTGACAGAAAAGCTTTATTTTCAATATTATGAGGTAGTAGGTTTTTTTTAAACACATGGCTTGCTCTTGCACTTTTAATTTTTGATTTTGAAGCATTTAGCGTAACTTTTCTCTTTTTCTCCTGCCCAGTCCATTTGTTCTCCACACTGATCGGTCACTTGCACTCCACCGATTGCATGTGATGACAGGCAGATGTAATACCACCAGGTTAAAAGCAGGCTGATGGTCTACAGTTCTTAGTGACTTGTGGTTGCCACTAGGGGTGTTGAAATTAATAATTGCATTGCAATGCGGACCTGGACGATTCTGCATAGATGCAGTGACAGACCAATTGCCTACTGATGGAACTTGTTCATTTTTCGTTTGCTGCTTTTTTTGTTTTTACCTTTTGTCTATTGTCTGCTTTGTTCAGACGCCGCTACATTCAGGAAGTGTCTTTTTTAAGAGCAGATAAAAGTTCATATATATCTGACTGCTTGAATTTGTTGATAAAACCCATGTATAGCAATAAATAATACATTTGAGGAGATGGCACATTGTGATGCATCATCAAATCGTTGACAGGATAATCTGAATCAAACTGAATCGTGACAACAGTGAAGATTCACACCCCTAGTTGCCACAGGTTGTTTTTAACACTGGCTTGACACTCCGAGCCAATCCACTGGCCCGGGACCAATGGGAATTCTCACGGTGCCCTCCGAGGCCAGTCCAAGTTCGTCAACCCTGTATGTGTCAACTTACTCTGTTGCACCAGCTGACATGGAAAATAGGGAAAGAAAGAGGTGCTGTTGAAATACTGAAACAGTAAACACCTTGTGTCTCATGCTTCGAAGTCACAGTTCAGTTTTTCAGTATTTAACCAAGATGTCCCATCTTTCCCACTTTAACCAAGTGCAACTGTAAACATACAAATGTTTATAATGCTATAGTTGTTACAACCATATATTATTTTAATTAAATTAGATAAGTTGCCAGTAAGTGTTTTGCAGAAACATTCAGTATGGATATTTTTTGACTTTGCAGATACTGTATATTCATTGTGTTAATGGAAAAAAAAGGTAATTGCAACGCACAAGACATAGGTCATGGTCTGCGTTCTTAACTATTACTTGGACCACATAAATATAGTGTCAGAGTAGCAGGTTAGCAGTTTCCTTTACAATAAGATCCCTGAATGTAACACAGACCACTGCCTGACTGATCGCACAGGGTCACAGCTGACTAGTGAGTTTGATTGTATCCCCTCTTTCTCTGTCTCACACCCTCTAAATAATGCACGGCCTGTGATTTATATTCTGCACAGACCCTTGTGGTAAATGGGCAGATATGGTAAGCGGAAGTAGATGGTTGGATCACTCTAATGCTCCATTGTTGAGTGCTTCATTGAAATTGCCTGGTTCATCGCAGGTGCACACCAGGCAATTAGTCACACACATTGCAATTATGAGACAATATGCTTTTGCAGACAAAAGCACTGGGGGTTGAGTAGAAAACAAGCACAAAACACACTTTGCTGAAAGGTACATGCTCACGGATGAATGAAGAGCTTTCAGGTGATCATAGTGGAGGTCTGCAGCTGTTGACAGAGTTGTGGCTTTTGTCACCAACAATTAACCACTCATTTATATGAGTAACAATGGCTTTGAACTCTGAATGTTTAAGTATTCAAATCACAATTTCTAACCAAGCTTAAAAGAGACCTATTATGCTTTTCTGTATTTGCTGTCATAACTATAATATTACAATGTTGGATGTTCATATTAAGCCTTGTGCTGTGCCCGTCGACCATGCAACTTTTGGTTTTTCTGGGTCAAGATTTTGTTGTTTTTCATGTTTTTTTGTCACTTTTTCCGATGTTTTTGTCAATTCTTTCTGCGCCATTGGACTTTTTTTTTTCCTAGCCTAGAAATCTAGACGCACCCTAGAGGCAGCCAGGGTCAGTCTAGCAACTCTTCGTTGGCTTGCGAGCTGGAAAAAACTAATTCTGGTCAGGCCAATCACATCGTGTATAGAGTCGGTGGGCGTTGCGATGGTTCCGTGTGAATTCCCTGCTACTTGAAAACAAAGAAAATGGCTTCTGCTGCTGCTGGTCTTTCGAATCGGCTTTGGCAGTGACTCTGTTGCTCCCAGACCCAACATCTTGATGTGGGTCTGGCTTGTCAGGCTAGTTGAAATCCACATTTCTGATATAAAACCTTTTTGAAAATGGGTGAAATTTCACCGGAGGACAACAGGGTTAAATGTGACCAAAGCTTCAAATAATGAGGTAAACATATTTAAAAGAAATCCCTATGAGCCAAAACCTCAGATTTCCCACTGTTCTGAACATTCACGTTTCAACAGTTTTTTCTATATATGGTTATCTGCTCCAGGCAGGCACGCCATTGCAGTGTTTACATTACATACCATGCCATACCGGCTAACGTTAAGCTAATGTTAGCAAACTTTAGATTGCTGTGTAACGGACATTACTGAGTATGTATGCTACTCTTTTTTTCAATATACTGTACCTCCCCACAAGACATGTTTGTTGCATCATGATTGTGGTACTATTCCACTGGCTTTATCCTTCAAGTCATTATCTTACAAAATGTGTTAAAACCACTGATACTTGTGTTTTTTGTTAGTGTTTTATTAAGACTGCCACTCTTCATTTTGGAATTGTCTATTGTCTGTAAAGGTTTTTGGATAAATCATAATTTCCATAAATTAATGCTTTCTCTCACTGCAGTTTCGAACGCCGTTTTAGTTAATTTGTACAGCAGCCCAGTTTTAGCCTCTTGCTGGGTTGCCCACTGAGGACCTAAGTGTTTTGCCTTCACAGGGATACCACAGGGAAAGTGTGTTTTGTGCATCATGAAATTTCAATGCATCAGTGACATTTGCATACTTGAGTGGACCCATTTTCAGAAAGGTAGGGTTGGACAGCTAAATACCACATAGAAGTGGTATACAGCATTTGAAAGCTGGGAACGTGAGGATTAATTTGACATGCAGCTCAGCACTGTGTGTCAAGTTTTTCAAGTGAGAAATACCACGTTAAACCACCAAGACCTTGAGGAACACCATAGAAAATCCATGCTGTGATTTGGTATCAAAAACGTTTGACATTTGAGGATTTCTGCAAGAATTGCATTTTTCAAATATGAGCCTACTATCGCTTCTGAAACACAAAAAGGGAGTTGGGCCTGCCGGCAGGCCGTCAAAATGGCGAAGGGTTAACTCAGATGACACTTCTTAAAACAGCCTTGATTGATTTTTTGGCTACTTGAGGGCAGTGCAACAAACTGTAAACATTGACATATTATTATGACACTTTTTTATTTACACGTTATTTTGCTTTTAGTTGCTTTGGTCTCCACCAACACCAAGTTATATATCTGTCTCTTTAGTTTGGTGCCAGCATTTTCACTGGAGCTGCCTGCTGCTAGTGGAAACCGTGTTGAGGAGAGCGGTGAGATTGAACCTAAACAGTAAGGTCGTAAAAGCAAAACAATGAGCTTCAGCTGAAATTATTCAACTGAAAGACATGACAGAGAAGGATGTAGCTGGTCTAAGAGGATGGATCTGGTAATCCTGTCATACAGACTCTACGGTCTGAGTCAAGCCCTTTGCTATGTGGAAGACGTGCACTCTGAGCCCACAATAAGACTGCCAGCCCAAACACGCAACTCTGAGTCAAGGATCCCTTAGCAGTGCACTTCCCATCTTTTCCCCCTCAAGGGTGAGAGTCTGCCGGTCGTCACAGGCATCACCCTACGCACAATATGAAGCTTGTGGCTACTACTACTGAGGGAGCTATGACTCCAACCTGCTTTGAGGGTGTATGACAGCCCATGACAGTGACTTGAACAGCCTTGTCCTTTGTTCCAAATATCTAACCTTTTTTCCCCCCTTGCATTTTTCAAATATGAGCCTACTATAGCTTCTGAAAGACAAAAAGGTAGGTGGGCCTGCCGGCAGGCCGTCAGAATGGCGAAGGGTTAACTTAGATGACACTTCTTAAAACAGCCTTGATTGATTTTTTGGCTATTTTTTTAAGGGATGCTAAAAGACAAAGGAATGAGTTTCTCAGCTGCACAGAGGAATTTATCATCCCCAGTCTTTTATTGGCATTAGGTAATGGAGTTTAAATGTTTTTACTTTATGTACATTCATCTTCATTAAAGGCATTTTTTGGTAGATTTATGTGTCTCTTCTTACAGAGAACTTTTTATATCGGTGCCATATTTAATGTGCAGGTCTAGGAATAGAAAGACAGGCTGGTGAATATGTGCATAAACACACCTGGCATGTTTCCAGCCATTACACTGCTTTACTATGCTTAACATGGTGCAGCTGTTTGCATGACAACACACACATGCAAACACATTCCACTTAGGTGCACTCATTAAATGAACAGGCACATTCACAGACACCCATGCTGACAGGCGCATAAACACACACACTAACATACAGGCTTTAATACTGAGACAGACAGTAAAGACAAGGTTGCTTGCTTTTACTTTTGCTGCATGAATCAATAGTAAGGACATTTATTTGCTGCTGTGATAAATGTGTTTACCTGAACGTCTAAGTCATCACTACCTGGAACATCTTAGGGAATTCAATTCTGTAAAATGCAAAAAATGAGGACTGCAACCAGCAGTGCTTCACTACAGTACTGTGCTCTGTTACAGAGAATATAACACAGAACTACTGCTATTACTGATACTGCAGTGTCACTACTGCTTCCAACTACTGTACTACATCCCCTTATACCACTAGTGCTACTACTACTTCCTGTATTATTAGTTATTCTACTGCTACTGATGAATGTCATTCATCCACAACTACGACTACGAATATTGATACCACTATTACTTGTATTGGGCTGCCATTCATGTACTCCAGTACAACTTAAAGGAACACGCCGACTTATTGGGAATTTAGCTTATTCACCGATCCCCCAGAGTTAGACAAGTCGATACATACCCTTCTCATCTCCGTGCGTGCTGTAAAGCTGTCTGACGGCTCCAGCGGCATCAGCCCATCACAGAACAGGCAGGTGAATGGTTCCAGCAATTCTACTGCTTCAAATAAGTGACAAAATGATATGGGTATGTATCGACTTGTCTTACTCTGGGGGTTACGGTGAATAAGCTAAATTCCCAATAAGTCGGCGTGTTCCTTTAAACGGGTTCGTATGATATCAAGAACTTATACAAGAACTTATGCACACCAATTCGTATGATATCTTACAAAATTAGGCGACCATCTGACAGTTAAGTTAAGCGGTCTTTACAGTTAGATTTAGCTGACAAAAGTTTACTGGGAGCCGGCTACAGAACACTGTGAGCTGTCGGATCCTCTTGAGGTCTGTGGCAGTTGAGTTTAGCCAACAAAAAGTGAGTGTCATTCGGCGATGACGTTACGTTTAGGCACCAAAACTAGTTAAGATTAGAAAAATATTGGTGCTTGCAAGGGCATAGGTTTTCTTTCAACATTGGGGGGACACACATAATAACCGGGGGGTCTCAGGGTCCTCCCCCATATCATTTTGAGAGTCAAACACTACATTTTCTGCATTCTGGTGAATTTTGTTGCAACAATTTCTGCCTTTTCTAAATCATTTTATGGTACAAATGTCTTTACTTATGTTACGGGAATTATTATTATTTAAGTCTTTTGAGCGCCTTGTTCTTGCTCACATTAAAACTCTCACGACCCACTCCTGGACCCGCTGAGGTTCGCCTATAGAGCCAACAGGTCTGTAGATGACACAGTCAACATGGCTCTTCATTTCCTCCTCTTGCACCAGGACTTCTCAGGAATAGATGCCAGGATCCTGTTTGTGGACTTCAGCTCTTCCTTCAAAACCATCCTTCTGGTACTGCTGCAGGACAAGCTGTCCCAGCTGCATGTGCCTGACTCTACCTGCAGGTGGATCACAGACTTCCTGTCTGACAGGAAGCAGCGTGTGAAGCTGGGGAAACACGTATGTGACTCTCTGACCATCAGCACCGGTTACCCTCAAGGCTGCGTCTTTTCCCCGCTTCTCTTCTCCCTGTACACCAACAGCTGCACCTCCAGTCACCAGTCCGTCAAGCTCCTGAAGTTTTTACAGACGACACCACTCTCATTGGACTCTCATTGACCACCTGGTGACCTGGTGCAGCCAAAACAACCTGGAGCTAAACACCGATGACAGTAAAGATGGTTGTGGACTTTAGGAAGGAAGCAGCCCCACCAGCTCCCATCACCAAAGCACTCCACAGTCAACACTGTGGAGTGCTTTTACTTCCTGGGCTCCATCATCTCCCAGGACCTCAAGTGGAACATCCGCTCCCTCATCAAAAAAAGCACAACAGAGTGTCAGGTTTGGGGACAGAACTCAGGCGCAGACTGGAGTTGGTGCAAAAGAATCTTGTTTTATTGAGACAGTGAGGGTGAGCTGGCAGTGGGGGGGTGCTGGGTCCGAAGCTGGCTGGGCTGGCAGTAGAGGTGTTGGGTCCGACGATGGCTAGCAGGCAGTGGAGGTGCTGGGTCTGGAGATGGCTGGGCTGGCAGTGGATTCTGAAGATGGGTTATTTCTGGAACATGGAGCAGACAGGTCAGAACAAGAACAGGAAACTAGACCTCGAACAAATAACAAAGGCTGGTGAAATAGCATACTGGTAGTAAGCAACAATCCAGCAGGGAGAGGAAAGTCAGACTGGTCTTTAAAGGCAGATGATGAAGGTGGATGAATGGCAGGTGCGCTGATTTGGAATGGGTGCCAGGTGTGGGGAGAATCAACCGGGGGGGGTCCACACTCTGTGACATGAAGGGAACCGGAACAAAGATAGACAGGAAACAAAAACACACCAAACACACGGCAGCCATAACAAATGAAGAAATAAAATAAAAACACATTCACACACACACCAGACTGTCACCAAGAGGAAGTCACGGCAGGCGGAGGCGTGACACAGAGTACGTTCTTCATGCGGCAGCCGAAAAAGTTCAACCTGTCAAAGACAATGATGGGTGCACGTCTACATTGCCGTCATTGAGTGCATCCTCACCTGCTCCATCACCATCTGGTATGCTGCTGCCACTGCTAAGGTAAAGGGCAGAGTGCCGTGTATCATCTGCTCTGCTGAGAAGGTGATTGGCTGCAATCTGCCATCTCTCCAGGACCTGTACACCTCCAGGACACTGAGGCGGGCAGGAAAGATTGTAGCCGATCCCTTTCACTCCAGAAACAAACTGTTTGAACCCCTCCCCTCTGGCAGAAGGCTGCGGTCCATCCTCACGCTATAAAAACAGTTTCTTTCCCCCTGCAGTCAGCCTCACCAACAAGGCCCCGGACCCCCACTAACACTGACTCTTAACCCCCCCGCCCCCCTTTTTCTCAACATAACTGAATACACCCATGCTAAAGTTGACTAACCTGACTCCGCCAGATGGATTACTTCGCATTTGTTTGGCATATCCATCTGGGAACCTTCCGTTGGAGAACTTTTGGGAAGGGGCGGAAATACTGGTTAGCTGATTGGATGAACCATCTGTCTATCACCTATATTGGTGATAGACGTGCCAAATCAACCAATCAGATCCACGAAGCATATGAAAATACAACCACAAGCCCGCCCGTGCTGCTGCAGGCAAAGCATAGCTTGTTAGCTCAGCATGCAAGCAACATTTCGGTAAAGGAGATTTGCTGTTTGTGTAACGAGAATTTAGGAATAAAAGGCACCATTTCAGGTTCCCGGACCATATTCCAAAAGAAGGGAAAAAAGCATTAGTGAGCGGCTAACAGAATTAGGGCTACCGCTGTCTGAAAGTACTGGTTAGCTGATTGGATAAACCATGTGTCTATCACCAGTGCAGTTTTCTCTTCTCAAGCTCTTTAAGATATGATGGTACTTGACCACTAAGGGCTTTGTAGGTGAGGAGAAGCATTTTAAATTATAGTCTGGATTTTACAGGGAGCCAGTGCAGAACAGCTAATATGGGAGAAATATGATCTCTTTTCCTAGTTCTTGTCAGTACACGTGCTGCAGCACTGTGAATCAACACAAAAATCTTAAGGGACTTATTGGGACAGCCTGATAAGGTATTGCAATAATCCAGCCTGGAAAAAAAAGCATGGACTCGTTTTTTGGAATCTCTTTGAGATAGGGTGTGCCTGTTTTTTTCCAAAGTTACGCAGGTTTAAAAGGCAGTTCTTGAAGGTTGTTCAATGTGGTAGCAAAATGACTTGTCCTGATTAAAGATTTCTTAGGGTTGTGCTGGAGGCCAGGACAACGCCAACGTCAATACGTTCAGTAGAGTTTAACATCAGAGTGGGTTCACAGTGGTGTTGGGAATTGGGGGGTACAGATTCAGTTATTGGCAAATTCTCAAATATGTTTTATCAATATTAATAAAATTATGAATATGTTTATTCATAACTTTACCAAATTGACAAACAATCAAAACGGGGCACCACCCTGGAATCAGGGACCAATAACTGAGCTGTGAAACAGTCTCATTGGTGGTGTTCCCTTTAAAATACCGATCTTAATTCATTTGATTCATTTATCTGGTATCTTTGAAGGAACAAAAGAAGGGGTGAACGGGACCTGGTGGTTAGCTAAGCCACGCGGTCAAGATCTGCTCTTTGTAGTTTAGCCCAAAGACTACGAAAATAGCTACTCCTGAATAGCCGGCTGTTCAAAATGGCGCGTGTATGAAGCTTTGTTAAACACCACGTGACTAGGGTTTAGTCGTTAGCTAAGCTAATGTGTGTTTGTGTGTGTGTGTGTGTGTGTGTGTGTGTGTGTGTGCGTAGGCATGCAAGGTCTTGATTTTCTGGGCTCTGAAAATAAACACTCCTGTTGTTCACTCAGGATTCTGGCCGAATGTGATGTTAGGGCAGAGTCTGAGACTTTGTCAATGAAGGGATTTTTTATTATACACATTCTGGTTTGCTAACAGCTGATTTCTTCGCGGAGATGAACACAGCTCCGTCGGTCTACACAGGACACAAACAAATTGTTGCTAGTGCGCGTGTCCATCATGATGTCATGGGCCAACAATGCGGAAGAGCTGAGCTCCGTGTTTGCTTTATACGCTTTTGAGCACTCTCATTGGAATGTACGGGGCTTCCCGCCGAACACTATATCCAGTTCTCTTAATACATCCATGAGTCAGACGGACCAACAGAGCTTATTATCTTGCTGAGCAGTAACTAAACTCTGTGGAAGGAGCAGCAATGTAGCATTTACCGTTTCACACAAGCTACATTATTCAACACAACATATCGACCATATTTTGATCAAATGATAAATTTACAGCGAAACTGGGACACGGCGGTCACGATCACAGATTAATGGCAAAACAAATAGCAACAATAGCCTTTACACATTAATAAACACACTACATGTCCCACATCTGCTCAGAACAATAAAGCATTTAAAGTTTAAAGAGTTACTTAGTGTGCAGTCCGTTCGTTTTGTCCATAGATTTTCCGCGATGAACTGAAACAATTTAATTTTCATTCGTCAATAATTAACGAGCAGTTCCTCCCAGGGCAGTGGATGGAAAGGTCGACTGTTTAAGAACAAGCAGTGTCTGTGTGATTTTCTTCTAGAGAAACGGTGTACTCTTCTGCAGAGGTGAAAACTCGAGGTGCATGTTTTACAGGATCCAATAGTCCACTTTGTCCGGAAAATTAAGCAATTTAAAGTACAGTACGAACGTTCGCCGGTGCCTCCTTGTAGTGATCGAAGTCACTGTGGAAAGACAACGAGAGGTGGTTGTCGGAACGTTTTATAGTTCCGGGCGGCGATATTACGAATCCCACTATGGCCACGCCAAGACCCGCCCTTCAATAGCATTTATTGGCCAGACGCCCATGCTTACGCAAGGTAACGTAACCCCATTTGTACAGGTCCTATGCCCTGACCAATCGGCTATCCTAACCTTAACCACTCAAGGTCAAATGCCTAACCCCAACCAATTGAGCTGCTCCGTAGGGCGGGTCTTGGCGTGGCCATAGTGGGATTCGAAATTTTGCTTCCGGGCCACCGGACAAGGACCCCTGGGGTGTTGCGACCTTTTTCCTTGTGGTAACCTGTAGGAGTTTGGTGCACAGGCTGTCAGGATTACGTGTAGGCCCCTATTCCTTTGTTAAGGACGACCGCATGGTCTTATCTTTCAGAGGCAGATGCTCTGAGGATTTTGTCCAAAAGATAATGTTTAACCCACTGCTGGTTGGGCCCAACAGTGGGTTCATCAGAGCTTTTTGAGAATGAACCATTTGGCAGCCACAAAAAAAAAAAAAAAAAAACTTAATAATGGGATGAAAGACACAAAAACACTCCATAGAGCTAAGGGGAACTGCAAATGAACGGGATAATTATCTTTGTTATTCAAGAATTCCCTTAACAAGTCATTTGTTTATAAAAGTATGAGTAGTGCACACAGGCCAATTTTCCCCAGAGCACACATTAAGTTGATCATACAGTATGTAGCAAGGTAACACAAATGTGTTGTCCAAAACTGTGGGTTTGAAAAAGTATTCATCCCTTTAAACACGTGTGCCTCAAACATGCCCACACCCAGCTAAAAGTAACTTACATTTTAAATGACATTTGCCCTCTCTCCTTGCTTGATGGATTACTCAATGATATGGGTAGACTTAAGAATCAAATGATCTCCTGCATCCATTTCCTGCATTGTCTGGCTCATGTTGTTGGCATCTGTACAGTGTCTGCGGAGCCTCTGCCACATTGAGCCTTCAGTACAGGTGATTTATTTGGAAATACATGCTAGATCATCACCCAGCAGCACTACATGGGCCTGTACGGCTGGCTACTGGAGCTATATTTCATAAGCCAAGAGTACAACCCCCCTCCATCACCTCAAACAGAGGGAGGGAAATCAACATTGGCCAGCAATTATGAGCTAACAGTGAAATTCAATCAAACTTCTGACACTTATCCCATAGCTACGTTGCCTGATGGCAACTTCATAGATTAAATCCTCATCGGCAGCCAATATTCATCAAGAGTCTGGTCAAATGCCCTCTAGCAAGGCATTGAACCTCATCCCACATTGTTCTGGAACATACTGTACATGTCTAACAACTCCACCAAAGCATGAATGCACGGATGCTCAATTCACCAACACGGCAAGCACACTAAGAATGTGAGCTTGGGTGCCAACAGAGCCATTGCATGCTAGTTATTTAGTGCAGTGGAGGCACAGCTTTATGCTTTACGCTACAGAGCTTAGGTCAGGCATCCATAGACATGTTTCATGTCAGCACAATTATTAGAAACATGCGATGTGTGACAAGCCAACATGAGTTAGCCTGATTCCTATTGGTTGTTAATGGCTCTGTCGTGCCTTATCATGCAAAGGTGCAGGTCACTTCCATCCACTGCAATGATTTAAATCCTTCGGACACAGCTGCACTTTTCAGTTCATTTCCTCTTGATCCAGACACCTTTAAATCCTAAAGCAATCGCAGTGAGAGTGGTTAGCTTGGATGGAACTTTTTGGAGTTACAGACCATGATGTTTTCATCTGCAGAAATGCTGTGATCAATGGAATCCTGGCTGAGCGCTATTTTTCAGAGTTTGTCTATGCTGGTGGAAAGTGGTCAAGCCCCTGTGAAATTGGGAGCAGGAAATTGAGTGCTGATCAGTCAGTTTGTCAGCTCTGGGAGGATATACTGTGGGCCCTGCTGGGTTATAGCACTCTAGATTGTACATTGCTAATGGGACTGGCCAGTCACGGGTCAAATCTGCAAATGGCCCACTGTTTTAAGCCCGCATCCCAGATTACGACTTCAGTAAGTGGGACAGAGAAAGTGGTAAGGGACTGTACAAAAATGATTGGTGTGGGGAGGGGGGGCTGACTCTTCCCATCGTTTATAATATTTTCTTTGGACCCTACCCTTGACTTAAAAAAAATAATAATACAATACCCTCCTCCGGAAATCTCTAAACAATACATTGTCAGGTAACATAACAAAGAGGTGAAAATATAGCCACTTCAAACTTTTAATAAAGTGCTGTTAAATATCTTAAATGGTTTTACAGCCACCAAATTTGCTTCTGGCATAATTTTTTCCTATAGTTGGCTCTTATGGTGGTGGCATTGCTGTTGTTGCTAGAGGAGATAGTGGATCACATTTACTCAAAATCATCCTCGGGCTGTTAGCTTGCACTTCTCCTCACCTTGCCAGACAGACAAAAAAAACGAGAAAAGGATTAAAGCTCAGTATCTCTGCCAGGATGACAGGAGAGGGAAGAAAACAACGCCAGGCGAAAACCACTCATCAAATCCTTCGCTAACCTCATTATAACCTCAAAGGAAGATAACTGAGGCAGAAAGGGAAAATCCCCTAGCTCTCAGCCATGACAGAGGGCTGATTGTTCCTTATCAGCAACATGGAACTTCAATTCTCTTGACTAAGGTTTTAGCGTTGGACAAGCTGCCAGCAGCCTAAACAGCCAGTAGCTTCTCACTGCCTCTAGTCCGACTAAAATGAATCACCTGGGTTTATTACAAGGGTTACACACCCACGTCAGGCTGTAAAGATTTGATATCGGTCTGTGACTGTTGTTCAGCTCTGATATGATTAACATGATGCAGTTGTTATGTAGTTATATAGTGATTAGTGAGGGTTATAGAGTGTTAGTAATTGGAGAACTTATCAATAGTTCCCTGGTTGTCAATGGGAAACCGGTCATCTAGAGTTAAATCCAGTGCATCATTCAATCGATGACACTTCCACATATCGTAACTGTTCAGCAAAAACCTTGTATAGCCAAAACCGTTGCTTTACAGGAAATGATGAAAGCTAATTTAAAAACATTTTATTTAATTATTTTTCTTAGACAAAGTCTCCTGCCTCGCCACTGTTTAAATATTTGTAAAACACACAGACAGACATAAAGGGTGACTAATAGCATTTGATTTACGAAAATAAATTAAAATGATGAATAATAGAGATACATGGTTTCTGCCCAACAGCTGCAATATGTAATGAGCTTTATTATATGGATTATTGATAGTGGTAGTAGTATGGAAGTAAGAGGTGGAGGTGGAAATACTAGTGAAAACAATAAATATTTCTTTAGACCCACAAAAAAAAATCTTAAGTCAATGTCCCTTTATTTGCCATTTCCAGGGCTTTCGACCACATTTCTTTATTCAAGTTTGTTTAGAGCAAAGTAAACAATTACTAAAAAAAAGTTGTGGTTTGCAAGACCAAAACAATGAGCTGAAAGACGCTTAAGCACTTCATAGAGCTGAGGGGAACTGCAGAGTCGGCTGATAATTATTTTGTAAGTCTGTCATTCCGAGCATCCCTTTCACATCACACATATTAATCCTCTGTTAATATAAATGTATTCATTGGCGCAGCTTTAAAGAAGATATGAACCAGTTATTAGTGAAATGTATCCATCTCTTATCTGTATTGTTCTGTAATTAACGCTGACAAAACCAACAACAATTCTTCAGGACTCGTTGAACCACGAAAGCAGTAACCTGAATCATCTAGATCAGGGGTATTAAACTTAAATTGCAAGAGGTCCAGTAAGTCAACCCTCCGCCCCTGCTGAGGTCCAAACAATTCGATACCTACAAATACTAAAGACTACAATGTTCTTAGTTTTATGTTTTGTTTGTTTTATGTTTTGGGGAGGAACTTGACAAAAAGGATAGAACACTGCTCTATTCTGTCTTTCAGGCTGCTTTGTTAAAGCTTTTTGGTAAAATGCTAAATCATTACTAAACTCAAACAGGCTGATGAAATGAAAAACAAAGTGCCATAAACCATATATCTATTTCAGTCCATAAAAATAAAACCTCCTCAAAGGAAAACTAAATTAAGTGCTCTTTTAGGCTGAGCTGAGGTTAATAATCGCTCAAGCACAAACTTCCTAGGTTAAAAAAAATAAATCACAAATGAGATCCATAAGATTAGACACATGGACATTTTTCAGGCTGATACCTCTCTGTGTCAACAGTTCTTTTATGGCCTGATGTCTTCACCACCTGGTATGTGTTGTAGCCGTGACACCTAGGGTGTCCTCACAAAACTCTTTCCTCTCTGCATTGTAAATCTCAGATATACCAAAAGCTGGGCATTTTCACTAATAATATATGCACTCCTTTACCATTTCTCCATAGGTAAAGAGATTTTTATGTTGTCCTAAAATCCGCTGCATTCTCAGCGAGTGAGACAGGACTCGTGTAGATCACTCAAATACAGAGCACACTGCGTCCTCCCCTGAGACTACTGTGGGTAAGTTTCCTCTAAGTGTCTAGTTTCATATAGTGCCGTTTAATATTTCCACTTTTGACAATCACAACAGACTCCGTTCGTGCAAATGAGGCACACCCAGGGCACACCGGCCTCGCAGAACTAACAGAACAAACAGGTCTACAGATTGGGCCTCGTTCAGCCTGTTGAAAATTCCTTTAATGACTAGCTAGATAAATACACATAATTTATATATATTTCCCAGTTGTGTCGAAAGGCTTCGCGGTCCGGATGGAAGCCTCTCACAGTCCAGTTTTGGACCAGAGTCCGCCAGTTGGTGAGCCCTGATCTAGATTCATGTACTTGATTTTTTTTTCCCCTCAACTACTGAAATGACTATCCCTAGATTCCCTCCACTTGTGGTGAGCATGCAGCTGCTGATTAACAATTCACCCAGCAGAATGGCTTGTTGTTAGAGGATCAATGGTCCTCTGGGGAGGGTACAGTCAAGAGAAGAGGGGAAACCATCACATCTCCATGTACAACAGATCAGTAGTCCACAGTTAAACATATCAATCGCTCGGACACTTGGGACTCCACGTACCCTCATCCATGATGATGAATAAACTATGAATCCTGGGACCATCCATCCAAACCTCAAAGGATTCTATCTTTAATGGTGGGGCTCTACTTCCTTTCTTTCTTATGTAGTTTTTGCATGAACAATGAGATACAATATGAAATGTAAGGACTGGGCAATATACTGTCTTTGGCTATGGTGCTGGGTGATGAATACATTTCTGACAGTGTCCTCAGTAACGCTAGAGAACAGCACCATCTTAAGGTAGTCTGGCCACAAGACATGCAAGTCATGCAGATCATGCCTTTTTATTGAGGTAAACTAAATCTGTACATTATTATATGCTATGTATATGTATATATTTATATATCTATATATATATATGTTATATCTCCACGATTTTTTTATTATTTTCTTTGTTTACACATTTTCTTTCTTCATCCTATTAAAAATGAGGGTCTTTAAAGCATTCCTTTAAAGAAAAAGCCTGTTGACTTACTATATTTAACCCTTGTGTTAAAAGTGGTGTTACTTCCTACATACCCCAATGCTGTGAAAATAATAAAAAACTAAAATATTTGTACTGTATGGTTGCACTTAAGCATGTTCTAATTTTTTGTTATATAGTTAGCGTATGTATATCTATTATATACTAAAAACACACAAGGCAAATATGTTTAACTTAATAACTTCATATACAGTATTATGTTCATTATTTATTCTATTTATATCTTTTACGACAGCATATTGCTGCCACACCCAAACAAAAAGATCAGTATCACATTAAAACATGAAAAGCTTATTGTTTGTTTTCTTTGTCATAGCTGGGGCCTTAAAGGTGCAATATGTAATACTGACAGCTAGTGTTTAAAATAGTTACTGCTGTACAAATTCAAAATACTGGTTGTCTCCCCCGCCCCCTCCTCCCCAGACTCTAAGTTCATGGAGGTTGCCATGCTAAGACCGCAGCATCCACAACAATGTTGCTAGATTTGTCTCACATAGCCAGACATTACATCACAGCACAGTGGAGTAGTTAACATTAGATGCTGGCTATATTGACACTGTTATTTTGGAGCACTGCAGGTAGCCTCTGTGCTGGGGGTGTTGCGCAAAACCAGCATGAACGCATCGTCTCAAACTGTAAACAGCGTTTTCTGTGCTTTTGAACTTGCGAGTTCATTCTTCCAAGAACAACCAGCAAGAACGTTCTCCCCAAGAACACAAGTCCGTTCTTTGCATGCTTGATTGACGCACACACCAACGCACAAGTATGAACTTCCGGCCACTTATGTAGGCTACGGTGAAAGCACTGCGTGGAGCCTTTGTACAACCATAAATCAAGCTTAACCCCAAAAGACTTCCTAGTGTTTCCTTTTGTTTCCCTTTCATGTTCCCAGTGCTGCCCCTGTATGTCTGTCTCTCTCTCTGTTCTTGTTTTGTTTGTGTGTGTGTGTTGGTGTGGGCGTGGTCTCCTTTCCTCCTCCTCCTGGCTCCCTCATCATGCACACCTGTCTGCAATCAGCTCATCGCCTCTCCCAGTCTGCTCACCTGCCTTCCATCTGCTCATCAGCTTGCAGAATATCTACCCCGTCTCTTCAACCATTCTTTGCCAGATTGTTTTCAACCACAGTGGATCATCACCCGCCTGCCTGTCTTCCTACTTGTCTACCTGTCAGCAACCACCTAGCCTCTGAGCTACCCTGCCTGCCTGCCACGCTTTATCCTACGCTCACGCCACCCCGGTTCTTCATTATCTCCATTCTTCCCAGGATTCCTATTCCCTCCCATCAGCCCCTCATTCAGATCTTGGCTGCTGCTGCAGCCTGCGCTCGTCCACTTTACAGGCTAGGCGCAGTTCATCTCTAACGAGCCTATTATAAACAAACTGCGTGCAGATGGACTAAACCATTTGGCGCATTAGCAAAGGGTGGGTGAGTCTTTAGTCTTTAGTCTTTAGCCTTAGTCTTTTTTTGTATACAAAATGTAGTCAGTCAATCAACCAAGTTATTCAGCCAATACACTTTAAATTTCATCTGACATGCATTATGAAATTTAATTAGGAAATGAAAATAACCAGGTAAAATAAAATATTCCAGACTTTTCAAGGGCCCTCTCTCCCCTTGGGGCCCTGGTAATCAGTATTGGTTTTACCCCCAGTCTGATGCCCCTGGGCGGGAGTTAGCCTTAGACAGAGCCATAGAGAGAGAAGAGTTGAGATGCTCTTTGATCTCGTTAGCGGGGCGGTCACGTGGTTCACGTAAGCCTGTATAGTTCCAAAATTATTCTTTCGAATTCTTTCGATTGAGAAAGTAGAGTAGCAACAGTCCATTCAGCATTTGGTGTCCGGCCCACTTCTTCTGATGAGGCATAAGTTGACTAAGCCATACACAAAGTAACAAATATATTAAAGAATAACAACTCATTACGTTTGGATGAATGAATGAAACAGTATTTTTTTATTAAACAATGAGTGAGACAACAAGAACGTGTGTAGTTGATGACCCCTGCTATAAAGGCTATATATAGCCTATTTACTTTGTATGTATATTATAAATATATATGTGTGTGTGTGTGTGTGTGTGTGTGTGTGTGTGTGTGTCTAACTGGAAAAACAAGAACAAAGTGAAGGAACAGGGATGATTATTGTGTACATACTGTATAAGTGTTAAGAAGAGAGGAATACGGTGGGGAAAGGAGACAAAAAAGAATTAATTTGGGGCTAAGAAAGAGGAACAATTTAGTTAACCAGAAGTTCACACAAATGTTTAACAGAGACCAAATTAGTGTTTAAATTAAATTGAGGAAGACATTTGTCACACTACTGTCTGTGTAACAAAAATGTTAAAGCTCATTATGGCTTATGATATTTTTTGTGTGGAATAATTTGTATTCATACATGTAATCCAACAGCCCTATAAAGATGACCTTGAACTAAACAATAATAGTTAGCATTAAATGACTCCTGTATTGCTCCTCATTTTCCCGGAGGCCTGCAGTACACCGTGGAACCCCAGTCTATCCCACCAGTTAGGTTAGCCTGTTCCGCTTTGTGCAGCCCCGAATCCCTCGATGATCTAACATAAACAAGCAGAACGCAAGGATACAATCGTGGCAGATGATCGATCAAGGTGATTGATCATCAGTCTGAGTCTTTCTGCAACCCAAGACATTTTCCTGTCTGGGTATAATTAAACAAACACAACCATATTTAGACACACAGTACTCAGCTGACCAGCTAACTCCGTCAGGTTCACATGTAACATGTGCCTGGCCTCAGTACCAGTTACCTGTGTTGTGTCTAACGTGTGAAGCAGACGACTGGAGACTCGGGCTTTGGCACGAGACATTTATTGCTGCTGCAAGCTGTTCAGTGTTTTAGAGAGGAGAAACACAGCGTCGGTCATATGCCCTCAACACACGCCGCTCTCGGCCAGATCCAACATCGTCTCAGAAATAATTTCATTTCTCAATAAAATAAAATCCCAACATATGAAACAATAAATGCAAAAATACAACATAAATATATATATATATATATATATATATATATATATATATATATTACTTTTGTAATATATAGCCTATATAAAACTGCTCTCAGATGTCTCACACTCACACTTTAACTGCAACCTCACAGCATTACAAAATGCACATTTTAAATCACAATAAGTCATGTGCAAATAACATACCTGTTCAGTGTTTTAGAGAGATAAAAATATAAATAATTACGCTGTGCACATACAAATAAAGATCAGTATATGCATCATAAAGGGCCTCTGATAAAATATAGACAGTTGACAATTCAAAAGAGGTAGCTATTTAATCAACTTACCTCAGAAGTTACTTGACGGCCAGTAATGGAAATGAATGATGTCCAACGCTGTAGAATGGATGTTTGGAACTATGCAAGACTGCATACCCCGGCTAAAAGCATACAATGGAGTCCAATGGGAGTGGGGCTATTTTGCAGTTTCAGAAAAGAAGTCTAAAGTCAGTGGCGCGTTATTCAGATGATATTTTAAGGGTGCATGCTTGGCCGTAATGTATACACTTTGATCCTCTCATCTCACGGACCCAGCAGTTCCCATTTTTGCAAACCATACATAAATCCAAGGAAAATGACCTTGTTTTACACAACATTTCCATGAATTATGGATGTGTTGATGACATAAATAAGGAAATATTAGAGGACTTAAGGAGATGTGATGTTGAACTGCATGTGCCGATGCCACTTGACCCAAATGCCCCAGCAGCACCACGGGAGAGGAGAGACAGAAGAGCTGCATCGTCTAAAGTGAGGTAATCCCGGTCTAATGTTAGACTACATTGCAAAAATATCACCATGCATTCATAACCTCGTGATTCAGTGAGAGTGAGCCCAAAATATCGGAAAGTACGTTTTTGTAACATTTCTTTATTTACTTTTTGTCAAAAAGAAAAATTAATAGCAAACATCGGTCTCCTCGGCTGTGAACTGCTCCTGGTGTGCGCCCATGGATGTATTAAGAGCGTGCGCCTAGCAAATCTGCCATCATAATAGGATTCCGCCATGGAACAAGCTTTTAAAGGGAATGTGAGATAACGCTCTGATTGGTTTATTGCACATTATGCCCAAACCACACCTATGAGTAATGTAGCTACTTCAGACCAACCCATTTTAGATTTGCGTCGGGCGCAAGAGTCATTTATTCCGCTGGTATAATAGCAACAGCGCCGGAGATCCACCCACAAAGCTACTTGCGTTTGCCGTTTGATACTTGAGTTTCAGATCATTAAAATAGGGCCCAAAATCTTAGTTTGCCAGGAATCTTGAAATTTTGACAAATTCTTGTAAACCTAGCTGCTGGCTAAACACACCATCTTCTCCGCTGGAGCAGTAAATTCATGGATGTATTATGAGACCAAAACAAATGCATGTGGCTACTTAATATGCACGTGAATTACGTTATAGTCATGTCTCGTTCTTCATTCCTGATGATGCCGGTTGTATTCTTTTGCAACAGCATCGTGTCAATTCAAATGAGGCACACAAGACGAACTACTAATCAGTCCATTCTTCATTAAAGCTGCAATTTTTCCATGTCAACCTTTAGCCTCAAGCTCTTTGACAGTGACATTTTTAGTTGACAACAGGCTTTTCCTAATATATATTAGGTATAAATACATTTTATTTTCTTTATTTGAAAGTCTGCCCCCCGGACTGTCTGCTTAGAAAAGTTCTGGCCCTTGGAAAAATGTAGTTGATGACCCCTGCTATAAAGGCTATATATAGCCTATTTACTTTGTATGTATATTATAAATATATATGTGTGTGTGTGTGTGTGTGTGTGTGTGTGTGTGTGTGTGTGTGTGTGTGTGTGTGTGTGAAATACAACAAATAAAAATGTACAAGCCCCTTACATTCTTGTTACATTATGCTGAGCGATTTCCCCTTGGTTCAGTTTCATATCACACATAGAAAATTACAAGTGAACCAAAATGCATCATTACAAACCACGCAGGAACGTTCACTCTGGTTATTGGTCAGATGTGTCTGGGGGTGGGAGCAAGAAAGTAAATACAAGTCCTTTGTTCTGGACTAGTGCGTATTTCTTGTGTTACGTTTTAAGATGAGTTTCAGATTGAGTTTCCGGAGGGAGACAATCACAGAGACAACATGCTGCAGGCTGACGCTACAAACCACATGCTACCACACAGAGAACACAATTGAAGACAGACTCTTAAAGGGATGGTTCGGAGTAATTTCACCCTTGGGTCCTTTGCACCATGACCTCGAGCAGAGGCGCAACTACCCAGTGTCAGAGGGGTATGCAGCAAAAAAAAAAATGTAGATATAAAATCGAGATATGTCATTCATGGGATTGGTACCATAGGGTTTAACCAAAATCTAAATCAGCAACATTGGTTTGCATTAAGCTAGCCGTAAACCCCACTTTAGCTGCTAGTGTTAGCAAACACTAGCTACTGTAGTCTGAGAAGTTTGTTAACATAAATATTTTCAAGCCTCCATGTTTGGTAGCAAATCTATGCATGATTCCATGGTAAACCAGAGTTATTGCATTAGTTATGTTTTCCAGATTCTTGTCATTTATTGTACATGCTACCTTATATTTTCCAGTTTTCAGCTCAGCAACCTCGGTTTTGCATGTTCTAAGCTACCCATAAACCCCCATTTGGCTGCTACATTCCCAGTGTTAGCAAACGCTAGCTAGTCTGTTCCAGGCTCCAAGCACAGACGTCACACTTTAAATCCTACCTTTCACCATCCACTTATTTAACTGCTGTCCCATCCCTTGACATGCCATCTTCTTTTCCCTCTGTCTTTTTCAATTTTTAGCTCACGACAGCTTTTTTCTTTATCCATCTTTTTCCATAGATGACAACTCACTACTCGTACCTGCTCGCTCAGCACTCACGGCTGTCAGAGTTCTAAATGTTTAACTCATTATAAACAAAGTATCAATCTTATTTTAAGTTACAACTAAATGTCGTAGGTGAAATAATATAATAGCGCAAATAGTCATCAAATGGTTTATGTAAAAAAAACATAACATTCTGTCATGCATTTTGGCAGCACTACACGTTATACAGTACTAGCTAGGAAGTCTAAAAGTGCAACTCAAGTGAAGTAGATTACCTTGAAGGCCTATGCTCAGGCCAATGGTCTGTGTCCAAGCAGCTCTTCCAATAAGTCCTTGTGTGGGCAGTTTGCAGGACTGTTGCTGCTAACTTGGTTGGTTTTCCTGCATTTCAAAAATGTTTCCACCGACATTTGTGCAACTTTCCGGTGACTTTTTAATGTTTTCAATGTGTTTATGAATCTGTACTTGAATAATAAAGTTTTTTGAAAAAAAAAAATAGCCTGGTAGCGAAGCTGATATAGCCTCTTGTTTCACATTAGATAGAAACTGATGATGTAGGCTAAACACAAACGACATTTCATGCAACAGTTAAGTTTTCATTTAGTTACTGTAATTGGTCTTGTGTACTTTTTCGTTCATTTGATTTCCGATTTTGAAACGATATCCAAATTTGAAAAATGGGTCATTTTAAAGCTTGTTAATATTGACGACAATGTGTTCAAATGGAAAACAAGCCATATTTCCTTTAATTTAGCCCTCAAAAGTAGAATGGTGTGTAGTTTTGTTATGGACTTTGATATTAACAGCAATAATTCAGTCTCCATTACAGCCATGTGTACAAAGGGGCAATTTTCCTTTATTAACAGGGGAACCAGAAGCATACGGTGAAACTCGAAAAATTAGAATATCGTGGAAAAGTTGATTTTATTTCAGTAATTCAACTTAAAAGGTATAACTAATATATTATATAGACTTATTACATGCAAAGCGAGATATTTCAAGCCTGTGTTATAATTTTGATGATTATGGCTTACAGTTTATGAAAACCCTCAGAAAATTAGAATATTGTGAGAAGGTTCAATATTATAGGCTCAAAGTGTCCCACTTTAATCAGCTAATTAATCCAAAACACCTGCAAAGGGTTCCTGAGTCTTTAAATGGTCTCTCAGTCTGGTTCAGTAGAATTCACAATCATGTGAGATGCTCCTCGGATATTACCTGCACAGCAACACACCTAATCTAAGTATTTCAAAAGGTCGAACACAAATACAGATGTCGAGATACAGTAAAATCGCTACTTGATTACCGTTGTATCCGAGGGTTGAAGTTGCATTTTAACGGGGTAGTGCAAGTTGCTGCTGTGGTTTAGCTGAAGCTAATGCAGCCTGAGCTTTCACGTTACAATATAAAAGGTGTTGACCGCTGACTTAGCTAGCACGCAAACAGTTAATTTACATGTCTACAAGCATGTTACCAAACTACACCAAGAGACAAATACTAAGAAATATTGATAGAAAGCAGGATAAACTAGTACTTCCATACTTTTAGCATTGGCTAATTAGCAACCTGCCAGCCATTCGATGTTAGCTTCCGAGCTAGTTAGCAGCTAGCCCCAGAAGTTCATGAAAACAAGGCTTTCACCGGAGCAGTCTTACGTTATTTCTAAATCGAAACGAAAAAGTACACTGGCCCAATTACAGTTCACTGTTGTTGCATGAAATGTCGTTTGTGTCTAGCCTACATCCGTTTCTATCATCTAATGTGAAACAAGAGGCTAAATCAGCTTTGCTAACGTCATGGTCCGTTCGAGCGTATGGGGAGTGACGTAGCCAAAAAAAAAATGACTGACTTGGATGTGGGCGGGGCTTGATGTAAATCAAAATGAGGCAGGTAAAAAAGCCCCCTTGCTCTTTAACAAAAAGGTCTGTAGGGAACCTTTCCATAATGTTGTTAGACATTTATAATAACAATCTGTGCCTGTTAATGGCAAAAACAGTACTTTTAGTGGACAAAATTAGCGATGCGCATTTGCCCCATATGATTACATTGCAAATAAAAAAGAGGTTCCAGGTAGAAAAATACCAAAATATCCTGGATATGGGCACTGTCATCTTGTAATTGTGGAGCCAGCCTCTGCACAGTAGTGATCGGGCCCATACACCCGCTTGAACAATCGCGAGTCAATCACAGCTGTCAATCATGACTTTTACTAGGGCTGGGACAATATGCTTTTTTCCCGATTTGATTCTTTCAAGTAAGATGGGCGCTGATTTGATTGGAATTGAAATTCTAGAGGTATTTGATAGTTTTGAGTATTGCGATTTTTCCTTCTTTAACAAAAACAAAAGTTGAAAATAATAATTGTAGCGACAATATATCATGAGACATTTCTAAAAAGAATGCACATCACATATCAGTCAGTCAGTCTGACACTTATCTCATTTGTAAAGAAGTACATAAAATGTATTTTCTGCATTTTCTACTTTCGTCGTGCTGGAAATTGATATATTTGCCATCAGTGGTACCTTATGAACAGAAAATATTTAGGTGAATCATTCTTTAAAAAAAAGGAATATAATCGATTGCTAAAATCATCGCCAAAAAAAATCACATACATATGATTTTCGATTTTTTTTTCCCACCCCTAGTTTTTACAGCCTTAAATAACTAAAACCAAACTTATCAGAACAATGAAATCTTGAACAAACCTCAGCATAATAAGAACTACATAAAATGACAGCAACCATCTTTTGCAAAACTTTATTTGACATTCATGGGCATACATTTCATCTAACAGATGGGGTGGAGATTATAAATAAAATTTCTTAAGAGCAATTATTGAAGGGGACACAAATACAGCAAGAGTTGTTCTTGTAACAGGATGTGTGTAGTTGTGGAACTCCAGTAAGTAGGCTGACAAAGCTATCTTATTCACTTTAAACACTGGATGAAGTCATTCTTTTCTATACAGATGATGCTGAACTGAGAACTGAGCCTCCTAGCAAGCAAGCTAACTAACAAGCCAGCCAGGCGGCCACTACTTTTAAACTTAGTAAAGTTTAAAAACTTAATGTTTCATTACACACTCTTGTCACAGAGTAGGAAAGCACAATGCTCTGGCCAGATGAGTGAGAACTTTGTTAGGCTCATTTGCTGTTAGTAGTGAAAGCAGGTTGGGTGGAATGAGCAAGCTAACGTTAGCTAATTAACTATCCATCAAGCTACCAAACAAGCTAACTAACTTTAAAACTGTTAACATAGTGGACTCGTGGAAAAATACATACTTTTTTTGTCATAACTAATTGATTAATGACTCATCATGTGTATTAGAAAAAAGAATAACTTTATCCAATGTTTAAAGTGAATACTTTGTTTTGTTTTTTGTTTAAAGCTATAGTGCATAGTTTGTCGCCCTCATGAAGAATTCTAATTAATGACAACAACACTGTCGGTGCGTCCACATGATACAGCCTTCCGTGATCGCGCACGCGCCCCCATCCCTCCTCCACGCAGTTGCTAGTAGCCAAGGAAGACACGGAGGATTAAAAAAAGTATGATGGACTCTTCAGAAAAGGTAATTATCTTAACTCGAGGTTCTGCGCGGGAAAGTCACTGGACGACCCAATCTTCTGAACACAGCCATAAAATACAGAGAGAGTTGTGTGGAGCTGATAGTCTTCGTTAGCTTTGTAGCAACTCATTTGGCAATGGCTTGAATGTAACGGACATTCATTAATATCAGAAAATTACACACTAAAGCTTTAAAGTGAATAAAACAGCTATTTAGATGTTTTGGCTCCACTTATAGTCTATGCATCAACCCCCATCAATTACTTAGATTCTGTAGTTGAACCTGTCAATCAGTTTATACGGTGCTTAGAATAACACTTTGATTGCTGATTGTAGCTTCAAATGAATTTGTCCTTACCTAGAAATATAGGCACTTTATTAAAATTACAAAATAAACTAAAAAATATATATTTTAAAAAAACTTGGACTTATATAATTATTTGAACTTTTATTTATTACCTAATATGAAGTCGATGTATGGCAGTTTATTTTATTTCACTTCTCTTCAGATGAACGGAAACAGGTAGGAAGGAAAGAGTAAAGGAGGGAAAATACATCAGGGTTCACCCCTCCACACATCATTTGATAGCGTTTCAACCCAAACCACTGCCACCCCTTTCCAACAACCACAGGCAGGCAATCAGGACTGTTTCCATTTAAAACAAGATTCCAGGAGGCAGAGAAAAAGCCATAACCTAACCTGAGGGAAAGGAAAATGAAGCACACTGTGAACACACATGGCCGTCACCTCTCAGGGAAGGCTGGGAGAGTTGGTGGGGGGGTTGCCGGTCGTACGCCAGTCTTGCCCACAGAGATGGAGAACTGCCAGGCAGCTGCATGTTTGTCTTGGCATCCCAGCGTGGAGCAAATGGGGAATAAGGAACCTGCTGTGCTGCCAAGCAAATAATTGAATATCAGTGTAAATGTCCAACAGCATCTCACCTCATCCTCTCCTGGCCTGAGTGAAGAAAAGGCTGGTATCCAGAGACCAGATCTGAGGTCAGGCAGTATGTGAGAATCATTTTATAATTTGGTTTAAGCTGCCCAGAGCCCTGGCCTGTTTGGGTTTACCACATTGTGGATCAGTTGTTAGCCAAAAAAAACACTAAATTGAAATTGTGTCAACTTTCTATCACTTCTGTATTTTCCCTGTGGCAAAATGTAATCTGATAAATCCAAATTATTTAAGGAAGTAATCGTGTAGTGTCATTTTTATAAATAAAAAAAAAACCACATTGATTTATATAACCTCAAATTCCTTCTCATCTTCTTTAGACTTTGTTAAAACAGGTCTTTTTTTAAATTTCCCTTCAATAACCACTCATATCATGGTGATAATTATAAACCTTTTTTGTTTAGGAAATTAAACAGATGTGTATTACACCCCAATATAATGGAATTGTTTTTCTTTTTTAAATGTTGTCTGAGAACGTATTTGAGAACTGGTATGAAATCAACTGCATACTTGAGCATGAATGTTTATTGTTGACCCTGGAAACTGTATTTTATTATCCTAGTTATTTTCCATATGTTTAACTGAATCTCACTGTCTTCCTCAGCAGATGGAGTTCTCTAAACTGAGACCGTTAGTTGTGGTTGAAAGCTCCGGAAAAAGCTAGAAAGTGGACTTTATTTTCATTAGCTCAGCAAAACAACAGAAAAACGTAAAATACAGTATCCAGTACAGGTCATAATTACAGAAAACAAAAAAGATCTAAAAAAAGTACAGAAAATACTAGACGTTATTTCTTCGCCTAGCCGGCTCTGGCCAGAGAATTTAATCAACATCACAGGCGATATATCCTCATTGGCAAGACAACGTGGGAAGAACCGTCTTGAATGTCAAATCTATCCTTGCACAGCTGCATGTCAACCTGTTCACAGGCGTCCTCCATGGCCTAAATGAGGGGTACCTCTTCCTCTTCCTCCTTCTCCTCCTCTGTGGATTCCCCCTTTCACCCTCCATCTTCTTCTGAATACTTTAATTTTGGTTGAAAGCAGGTGAACTTACCTGCTGCATTTTATTGCTTAAACCTGTTTGGTGTGTCTACAAATTAAGCACACTGTTTGGTGTGTTTACGCACCTGATGGCTGTGTTTCACAGATTGGCTCATAGGTGTGGTAATTTGACAGTCATTGCTTTGGAATTGCAAGGAAGTGACATCATGGTATACTTCTGTGTCTAATGAATACAAGTGTGTTTAGTGTTTTGCAAATCACTGTGTATATTTTTTTGCAAAAAGTGTGAGGCTGACATTGTGCTTATAGTGGTGCACATCTGGGACAATGTTTTGTTCTTTGAGTGTAAAGTTTTTATAATTGTGTAATACTTTTGATTTAAGTGTGTAAGCAATTTGAAAAAAACTAACACTAAACCCCATTCTCTGAACCAAATGCTCAGTGGCCTAAACCCATTTGTTGAAATCAATTACTCTTCTTGCAAAACTCCAACACATTTCACACTGTGATGCACTTGTATTGCAAAATGGTTAACACGGGCAGCACAAGTTAAACACAACTACAACACAGTTGTCATCGTTTACACATGACTCAAAATTGTACACACGTTTCCAATGAGGGGATCAAAACAGTTCAACAACAGTTCAGAGTGCACAGGTGGCACAGGAGCATTGAATGTCTGATTTTGCAGTTCCACAGTATTTTTTAGTGTTTATGTGCTTTTCATTTCCTTTGTTCTTTGGCCTTTTACAGTGCAACTACTGTATTGTTCTACAGGTGCCTAATACTGTAAACAGACATTTAATATTGTATCACTTGCACTACTTTCAGTGTACAAGATATTCACTGTACAAGTTGTGATGTACTTTTTGTTTTCATTGCAAAATGTGTTTACTGTATGAAATAAAAAAAAAAATTCTGTGACATGTCCTGGACACTGTGTTCTCGAATTGTTGAGGTAATGTCTAATAAATGATCTGTAGTGTTTAGTTATTGACGGGCTGTGTGTATGATCAGAAAGCATTGTTTGATTTTGCCAGCAGTCAGGTGTTTTGTGAATATAGTTTGAGAATTTGGTTTTGTGTTTACAGTTTTGAGAAAATGGGTGAGGGTTTCAGGAAATGTGTCTTAGCAATGAAGAAAAAATGTATTGCTAAAGCTCTGATTGCTAATTGAACAGTTGTGCAACGTGTGTTTGCCCATGTGAGGAGTCAGAGTGGATAGTAGGACATTTAAGGCTAGCAGTTTTAATTGGCAGTGTGTTGCATGTGAACACAAGATATGTTATTTAAGAAGATAGTGCCAAATGTAGAGAATTGAGTGTAGTGTTTTGAAAAAGTGTGGTTTAGAACTGCAATCTGAGTGTATTGCAGGAAATGTGCTTGTATTATAACAGAATTGGTTCAGGGGGTTGGGTGAGTCTCAAGTACCAGTATTTGTGCCATAACAATTGAGAAAAACTGTAAACTGCATGATCAATCCTGTGACACTGGCTCTCATGTAGCACTAGAGGGAGCCCCATGCCAGCCCCTCAGACTGTTCAGGCCTCCTTGAATGAAAGAGAGTGGCATCAATCTTGTCATCTCACTCTCGGCAAGAAAGTGAATAAGGTTGTTTCCCAAAATGCGTGAGTGACTATTCATTGAATAATTTAAATACTGTTGGATAGTTTAATTAGATAGTTTATCTAGTAATTACGAAACACTATTAACTAGCTGTCAAATACTGTACATGTAGTAGGATGAAAAGTACGTCTGAAATTAAAGGACAATTCCGGGGCAAAACAAACCTAGGGATTAATAACAGATGTGTACCCATTCGATCGTTCTCTGGGACATGTTTTCATGCTAATCAAATGTGTTTGTAGCTTGAAAGAAGCTAGCGCGGACCGCTGGTTAGCTTACAACGCTAGTATACGGGGCACAGGGAAAGTAAAAACGAATCGCTATTTATACCACTAAAAAGGCTCAAAACATCACCAAACTTCAACGATAGCATAATGAGGATCCCTAAATGTTAACCGAAGCATTGAGAACATTGTAAGTGTACAGACAGTTTATTGAATGAAGAGCTGCGGGAGCTCCGTGAAAGGGCTATGAGAGAGAGAGAGCTACTTGTAGTCAATGCTGCCACACAGCCTCGTACTTCGGGAAACTGGTGGTGTACCTGCGGACATTGTGAAGCTATGGCCACCGAACAGGAGTGTCTGTGTTGCACGGAGTGGGACCTGTTGCGTAGCGACACCCAAGAGATGCAGAGTTTTGTACAGTCTGAAGATTTCCCCTCTCTGATAAACAGGGCTGTACTTGAAACGTTTTTCCATGTCCCAAAAATAAATTGGAGACAGCGACCCAGACCGGAGAGACCAGATGGACAGTTATCCACTGAGTAAGTAGCTACACTAGACAAGTTATGTTTTACATCCGTGCGATTATTTCAGATATATTGAGCAAATTGCTTTTGATTTTAGTTTGCATCGCCAGCTGTAAGTCATGACTGACTGTCTGAATGTCTGACTGAATGTCTTTATAATCTATCTTTTTTTAAACTGTCTGTACACTTACAAAGTTCCCAATGCTTCGGTTAACATGTAGGGACCCACATTATGCCCCCGTTGAAGTTTGGTGATATTTTGAGCCTTTTTAGTGGTACAAAATAGCGATCTGTTTTTACTTTACCTCTGCCCCGAATACTAGCGTTGTAAGCTAATCCAAGCTACAAACACATTCGATTAGCATGAAAACATGTCCCAGAGAACAATCGAGTGGGTACACATCTGCTATTAACCCCTAGGTTCATTTTGCGCCGGAATTGTCCTTTAAGTGAAGTAGAACTATAAAGTAGCATAAAACATGTTGGGGTTTTTTTTCCACATAAAAAGCCCTGTCCTCATATAGCCTACATCCTTTTGACTCTACGTACTGTGATGTGTGCCATGCCTTCCCATAATTAAGATTAATGTCAGCCTTTAAGGTAGGAACGGTGATTTTATGCGGGGTTTCCCTCTCTGACGTCAAGCTACACCAGTGAAAGGATGGAAAATGTTCTCTGTGGTGAAAACAAGTTTTAAATGAGAGATAGATGGAGGGTGTGTTTTCTATGGGGATAACCAGGGAGCCATATGAGTATTCAGTCACATTGTATTTCCCTTCCATAATCTGTTTAGCTCTGTCACCAGCTGCTATTGGCACAAAATCCATCCTGGGATACATCTGAATCACACCAGTTCCACATCACATCCAACTCCTGCTAGTTTTTCTCTCTCTGGGTTTAGCCTGATATCAGCATTTCGATGTTGACCTCTCATTAAATTCCAGACATCAGCCAGTTAGACTTTTCTCTCCATCGATTTGATGGACATTTCCTTTAATGCTTCTTTAAAAGCAGCATTGGAGGTTTTTTCACTGAAATGTCTGTACAATTTCAAAATGTTAACATTTACTTTCAGCAGCTTCAGTATTAAAACCCTGTTATTGGTTTCAGCTTTCAAAAACTCGTCTCAGTTGAAGCCCAGTCGGTAATGTTTTTGCTGACACTGCTGATCTATGACCTGATACTGTTGCCGTAACAGAAACACCATGTCGTTCATTATGAGCCCTGCAGGCTTGGACAAATAGCAGTTCAATCTCCCATTCAGGGCCAGTGAAACACGAGACAGTCTTTTCTCCAGACTCATTCTTCACTTTATCCTGTTGTCCACGGTTCACACCGGCATTCCTCTATTTCTACTGTAACCTAGCAGCACAATATATGCAACATATGTATACCAGCCAACTCTAGTTTTTCAACAGTTAAATGCTGAAAAGCTTTCTGTGTTATATATTTTGATTAACCTTTGTGTTGTCTTCGGGTCAAGTTTCTTTTCAGAAATATGGATTTATTTCACCAAATTAACCAAAAATAACATTGGTGGTTCCCAATGACGTTCTTCGCGAGTAAAATTAATTATCACTATTTTCATTGAATTTTGGGTGTTTTATTTATTTATTTATTTGTTTTATTTTTTATAGCATTTGTGGTGCAATGCGGCACTATTGCACTTTACAGCAGATGAACACACACACACACACACACACACACACACACACATGAATGCACATGCGGAGACACACAAACACCCACACACACGTACACACATACACCCCCACCCCCACAAACACACACATTCATACATACAGCAGCTGAGAACTACCTCATGTAATGGATCACATTATTATTGGATCACACATGGAAATGCACACACACACACACACACAAAACATACTGAAATTGGGCAATGGATCATTATGATTTTCAGCAGATAAACACACACACACACACACACAAACAGCTGAGACCTGCAATATATCACACTATTGAGCTGTTCTGACCAAGGTTATTATAGTTTTGGATTTTTCATTACTTTTTATTTTTATTTCATTTTGGCTTTTTGTTTTCAAATTCAGTTTAGTTTTAATTAGTTTTAAAAGCGGGTTTGCTAGTTTAGTTTTTATTTTTTGAAAATGCTTAGTTTTAGTTTAGTTTTTATTAGTTTTAGTCTTAGTTTTGGTCTTTTTTTGTAATATGGGTTATTTGTTGGGGGCAAGATTCAAAAAGGTCAGAAAAACGTATTGTGTAATAATAACTCAACAAAAACATCATACAATTTTAGAAATATGTATTCACAATGTATTCAACAATAACACCAGTACATAAAATGTATATATGATGATGAGCACTAATACAGTATCTCACAAAAGTGAGTACACCCCTCACATGTTTGTAAATATTTCATTATATCTTTTAATGGGACAACACTGAAGAAATTACACTGTGTACAGCTTGTGTAAATGTGCTGTCCCCTCAAAATAACTCAACACACAGCCATTAATGTTTAAACCGCTGGCAACAAAAGTGAGTACACTCCTATGTTAAATTCCCATAGAGGCAGGCAGATTTTTATTTTTAAAAGGCCAGTTATTTCATGGATCCAGGATACTATGCATCCTGATAAAGTTCCCTTGGCCTTTGGAATTAAAATAGCCCCACATCATCACATACCCTTCACCATACCTAGAGATTGGCATGGTTTTACGTCGGTTAGCCTAATAGCTGGTTTGATTTGCATTGAGACATGATTTTATGGAAAGTGCCCCATAGCGGTGTACTCACTTTTGTTGCCAGCTGTTTAGACATGAATGGCTGTGTGTTGAGTTATTTTGAGGGGACAGCACATTTACACTGTTATACAAGCTGTACACTTAATACTTTATTGTAGCAAAGTGTAATTTCTTCAGTGTTGTCCCATTAAAAGATATAATGAAATATTTACTAAAATGTGAGGGGTGTACTCACTTTTGTGAGATACTGTATGTAAACAGTCTACACAAGATGCAGCAGTAAGTGCAAATGTGTTAGTAACTGTGCAAGGAAAAAACCTAAATAGCCAACAGACTAAAGAGACATACATAAACTGGTGTTTTGAACTTTGGTTCGAGTAAAGTGCCGAACTTTTTGAAGTCAGTCGACTCACACAGTGTAGACATCCCAGTATCAATACACATATTAACCCCAGGGCCGTTTGAAGGAATTTGGGGGCCCCAAGCAAAATGGACATGGAGGCCCCCCCAACCCCCTGCCCCGCACGCACACAAAGCCTACAGGAACCACAGCATAGCCATAAAGTTTAAGTTCAGCCACACTTTATATAAATAAAAAAAGGTTTACAGTGCATAAACTGCTGTTGCATAAACTGTGCATAGATACAAAATGTTTAAAGTGCAAATACTCGTGTTGCATATACTGTGCATAAATAAAAAATAAAAAATGTTTTTATTAATATAATCCATCTGTCGAGGTACAGAATGCATCACTGTCTGTGAAGGTGTCTGACACCTAGAAAATTGACAGGCACTACTGTATATTAAAAATTCTGAAATGTCCATGGGCAAAAGTGACTGGTATTTACACAGTTTGGTGGGAATTCAATAGTGATTTGCACTGTTTTTTTTCCTAACAATATGACAGCACACACTTATCAGTTTAAACTCTGGGCTGTGCAGGATATCAGCTATAATTATAGAGCTTGTGGTGGTGTTACCTTGTGCTATAGAGGAAACATCAGCACTGAGAAGTGATGCATCTGTTGATGTTGAGGATGAAGTTGATGGTGTAGCTGGAAAAATAATTGAAAAAGAAATCTGAAATTACCTGTGAAGTAAGTTTTACCTTTTCACTGTTAGCATATTGAAAGAGGTCACTATTAACAGCTCAGCTCAGTGAGAGAAATTCACTCTATCTTCATCAGTGGAGGTATCCTTAGGAAGAGCCTGAGGGCTGAGAAATTTAAGCAAAGCACCTTGAGGGAGAAAGAAAAGATGGTAACACTTTATAATATCAATCATTAATAGATGGTAAATTGATAGTTAATTAATCTTTAGTTAATTGTCATTTAACTGTTGGCAAACAATCTTTTTACTGTTAACAATGAAATTATAATTAAATGTTTACTAATTATTAGTAGTGCTGTAAATTCAGTTTATTGTAACACACATTATATCTATCATATAATATATTAGGTATCAGGTAATGATTAAACATTTTTTGTAAACCTTTAAGAAACCATTTTTAAAACATTACATAGATAGACGGACAAATTATTCCTAACACTTTGTTAAGGGTTACTAATGCTTAAAAACATCCCAAGTTAATTTATTGTGTGGTTTTTCTAACCCCCATTTGGTAAATAGATTATCACGGTGGAATAGTTAGTATAGCATGCTAACGTTATGCCACTTTCATCAAAACCTATTACAAAGCTATAGCAATGTCATGTCATTAAATACGATAAACAGTGATTCTGGAACAGATCTGCGTCTTCCTCATCCCGTTAAAAAACATATTACAGTTGTATGTAACCATATTCCGTCCCTTCGAAAAAAAAGTTGCACTAAATGTTCGTTACAAGCAGCATTTGCCGTCAGGCAGGTTACAGGTAACGTTAGCTCACATAAACATATTTTATATCTAGCCTACCTGCTGCAAAATTACACCACGACAAGTAGAGATAATTTATCCAGTGTAATGTATCACTTACCACTATCTTGTTTTTTCTTATCCTCATCTTCCTTTCTCTTCTTCCTTTTCTGGCTTCCTGAAGCATAATTCCGTTGCATGACTGCTGACCGAGGAGGTTTTGTATTTTGCCGGCAGCAGAGATCACAAGAGGGGCCCCTTGAGGGGGATCCCGATAACAGTGACACTGCACTTTACTGCATTGCCTATCAAAGGGGCGCTCACAGTTTGTCGTTGCATTTTATTCTTAACCAGTCGTTGTGTTGGGGCCCCAGGCCAGCTTGGGGCCCCAAGCAATTGCTTGGTTTGCTTGCCTTGTCGCGACAGGCCTGATTAGCCCACGCTTCCTCACGCTTTTAGCGTTCCTGCGTATTTACTAACCAGCAACAATCAGTTCACCGGTGAAAGCCCTCCTGTAGTGTTCTCTGTCCTGCGTTTGTCTCCGTCATACTGTCTGGCCCTGGCCCCCATACATCCATCCATTAGCTTCTGTTTCGGGGGAAGGGGGCTTTGCGTTATCCTTGCCCTGTCACTGCTTGTTAAGGTAAGCTAGGTTAGCCTCCTTGTGCACGCTTCTCAAATGTACTTTCAAATTTGTGGGATTTTTCCCTTAATTGTCCACTTATTTTACCACCTTCCACTGCGAGACACTTTTATCTGACACAGTCATAATCAAATAGGACTCTGCTGCTTTCCTTTCGACTTTCGGTACCGCTATGATGCCAGGCGAGGGGCGTGGACCTGTTGTGGTTATTTGACGTGGAATGTCAGAATTTTTCCCAGTCAGAAACTATATATCTACGGCACAGACTGAATAAAACAGGTCTATGTTCCGAAATGTCAACTCTGAAAGATATAATGTTATTTGCTCTGTGAAAGACATTGACAAAGACAAAAACTAAGGACATTTACTTGATAATTTTATTTCATTTTAGTTAGTTTTGAAAACAGACATTACAGTTTTAGTTTAGTTATCGTTTTTTTGTAATGCCTCGTTTTTATTTTTATTTCAGTTAACGACAATGTTTTTTCCCACCTAGTTTTCGTTATTTCGTTCGTTTTTGTTGACAATTATAACCTTGGTCCTGACATAAAAATTTACACAGACACACACATGCACACACACACGCACACACGTGCACGCACACACACACACGCACGCACACACACACACATACACACACACACACACAGACACAGACACAACTTCAAACTACAGCTTTGTAAACTTGTTATAACACCTTTGATGTGTTTGATGTGTGAGACAATTTTCCGTAAATTAGTTTTTTCCTTTTGTTAGCTCTCCGTTGTTTGACAATTAATTTTAACCTGGGGATATAATAATTGTCACATACCAGCCATTAATCCAAAACAACGAATGATCTCAACTCATTTTACTCAGAAATTAGGTATAATTTCATGTAAATGAGGTCTGTTGACCATACATAGAAAGGAATAAGTATAAAACTAGTTGTGATGAGTTGGAATGAAGTTGGATAAAACAAAAATAATAATAATTAAAATAACACAGAATTGAGTGATTAATTATAATTGTCTATGCTTTATAAAAAAGCAAAGTCAAGTCAAGTCACTTTTTTCCTGGGAAGACACTAGGTATGATTATTGGCTGTCATTAAAAATAATAAAATGGTTTTAAAACCATATCCTGACAAATACCAGTCAGTGATTATCTACAAACATAGATTCATCTGATCTTAACTATAACGAAAATAATTCATAATTTACGCATATTTTACCCCAAAATTTGGTATTATTTCATGTTTATTCACCATAAATTCCAAAAATAAGTGTAATGAGTTGGAATGAAGTTATCTAGAAGGTGTAAAACAGAATTGGGTGATAATTTATACTTTATGCTTTATAAGTAGCCAAAACAGACCAGGTCAATTTTGACCCAGGAGGACAACAAATGTGATTATTTGCTGCCATTAAAAAGATTGAAATGGTTTCAAAACAGTATCCTGACTAAACTTTGACTTATACCAATCTGTGATAACCCATCAACATGTTTTCCTGTTGATATCAACTGTTAGTCAAAATAATTAATAATTTCAGCTTTTTTAACTCAGAAATTAGGTATAATTTTCTATAAATAAATTTTTTTGACCATATATTAAAAAAATAAGTGTAAAACTAGTGGTAATAGGTTGGAAAGACGGCTCAGAAGATGTAACACAGAATTGGATGATCATTTTTTTATAAATATAGTTTTATAAACTGGCAAAACAGTTCAGGACAACTAGTGCATAGTCGACGGGAAGACAACACAAAGGTTAAAAAAGAACCCAAACCAATGTGGATTTACATGGTGTCAAACGTTGTCTTGTGTAAGAGCTCAGTCTCACTCAAAAGCGTACAAATAACACAGGTTTACACTTTGAAAATACGTGCAATGTGTACGCCAAAGAAAAATTGTGCGTGCAGTAGATACGTGGAGCGCTCCAATTACAGTAATGGAGACTGGTGCGTTTGTAATATAAAGGACTTTCACGTGGGAGATCAGGGTTGGCGTCGCGCGTTTGGCGATTTTCAGCCTTTGTTATTTTGTTTGTTACGATTTTAAGCCTTTTTTCAGCCCTTTCTTGTGTTACTAAAGCCTCTCGTGTTACTAAAGCCTTTCCCTGCATTTTTTGTTTTTGTGTGACGCTGTTCTCGCGATAACACACAACGTTGCGACGCGTGCCGCGTGCATATAAAACGCACCGGTCTCCCTTACTTCAATTGGAGCGCTCCACATATATAGCCTCGTGAGACCGTCCTGATCTCGCGAGCTCCAGTTTTCCACTCGCAGATCAGTCTGGCATCTTGAGGCAGAGAAAATTTGGAGCCGTTAGCCCAACAACCGGGCCAATCAGCGTTGGTTTTGAGGTGGGTTAGGTGGTGATAGACAGATGGTTTTTATCCAATCAGCTAACCAGTATTTTCAGACAGCGGTAGCCCTAATTCTGTTAGCCGCTCGCTAATGCTTTTTTTCTCTTGGATCCTTCTTTTGGAATATGGTCCGGGAACCTGAAATGGTGTCTTTTATTCCTAAATTCTCGTTACACAAACGGCAAATATCCTTTACCGACATGTTGCTTGTATGCTGAGCTAACGAGCTATGCTTTGCCTGCAGCAGCAGGGGCGGGCTTGTGGTTGTATTTTCATACGCTTCGTGGATCTGATTGGTTGATTTGGCCCATCTATCACCAACATAGGTGATAAACAGATGGTTCATCCAATCAGCTAACCAGTATTTCCGCCCCTTCCCAAAAGTTCTCCAACGCAAAGTCCCCAGATGGATATGCCGAGCAAATGCAAAGCAATCCATCTGGCGGAGTCAGGTTACCACATATATAATGCACGAAGAATTTTACTTTGGCGTACACATTGCACGTTTTTTCAAAGTGTAAACCCGTGTTATTTGTATGCTTTTGAGTGAGACCGGGTTGTGTGTAAAGTATACCAATGCTTACTGTATGTCTGAAACAAATGAGGCATACAACCCACGGGGCAGGATTGGAGTCCATTTATTTTCAGTTCAATCAATCAAGAGAATATTCTTCAAAATGAATTGAAAGCCTGGGGCTCAGTAAAGGATCTTATCTCTGTTAGTTGAATTCCAATTTCAGTCAAACACTGGTTATCCTGCTCTAGGCAAAGTCTAATAAGATTTTGTATAATGAATGAACTCTAAAATGCTGCTTTCATACAAATTAGGTGTCTGCGTCATTACATAATTCAATATACAATACATATACAATCTATTTCATGGCAGAAATGTGGACTTGTCATAGCAGAAAAAGCACATGTAAAACAAATTTCATTAACAGTGGCTCAGTTCCATCAAGTGTCCCAGTTCGCCATGACAGTGAGCCAGCAAGCACAATACGAGGACCCAGGAACCAACTTACCTGAAGGGAATGCAGTAATTTTTGATGATGAGTGAGCAGTGTTGCCAGATTGGTGACAGTTTCCTCCCTTTTAAGTAGCAATATTTAGAAATTTATAAATACACATGAACAAGGTTGCATGCTTATAGTGCAATGCATAGGCGCGGGAAGTAGGGGTGCTGGGGATGCTGCAGCACCCCCTGTTGCTGGCAGCACCCCTTGTTGGCAAACTGTGATCAAGCCGGTATTACCCAATGGGCATTAATCATTATGGTGATAATTATCCAATCAGAATAAAATAAAAGTTGTTTAATGTAATGATTGGGAGAAGGCTGCATGCACTGTGTAGATTGGCTAAAGATAAAGGTGGGTGGGCATAGAGCAGGTTGTTTACATCGCACTGATCCAAGATCAGCTTTCTAAGAACGCGTTGAGATTGAAAGAGTGGAATTAATTTGTAACTGATCCCCGGTCAGATTGGGTTGTATCAGCGAGTGAAAGTGTGGAAAAGAGTGAGAAAGAAGCGGCTGCTATAAAAAATGTCCCGCGAATAAATATGGGAATGACGAAGAGGAGGATGTCGAGGAGCTAGCCAACGTTAGCTTGGAAGAATCGCTGCCTTCTACCAGCTACACTCAGCCACAGCTAAAGGTGGCTAACGTTAACTTTAGTGAAGTTGTTGTGGAAAAAGACAGAGATGAGGCCGGTCATCAGCATTACAGAAAAAGGTAATGGCCCCTCAGGTTATCAGGTTACCATTATCTCTGAAGGCCCTGCACTACGGGGACCGATTACAGAGACCGTCCGGGAGGAAGTTATACCCAGAGGGATATTAGCCTTTCAGAATCGGGCGGCTAAATGTCCAGCATCTCGGAGGGAGAACATGGCTGGCGGCAGAAAGACCCGCTCTCTCACTAACGAGGCACTGCCCGACACCTTCACAACGGTGAAACGGTACCACGGGAGTGGATTCTATATTCACTGTCCACCGGAGACATTTATTGCGTTGCCTGTAAAGTGCTCCCAACACACAGCAGCGCATGTGTAGTAGGGTTTAGCGAGCTGCTGAGGGAGCTGGACTTTGAGGATTTGATCTGCTACATTGCAAAGAAAAAGACAAGAAATTAGAACTTCTAAAGGTAAGAGCTATTATGCTGTCTGTAAATTAGTCTGTAAGTTTAGTTTATTGAAATGCCATGCATATCAGACTTATTGCATCATAATTTTGTGATGCTGCTATAGGCCTGTGTGAGACTTAGTTGTCAAGTGCAGTATATGTTGGCTTTTGCAGTTTGTGAAGTTGCCAGCTGACTTAGTGACTGTTATTTTACAACCTGCACTCAGCTGTGTTGTGTGATGGCATTGTTGTATCTTCAGTCAATCACGTTTCAGAATTACAATTGTGCTTTCTGCTTGGGTGATTTTTAGTGAATACTATATCGCCATAGTCTTGAGCCATACAACGCTTTGGTATGATTTAATTAATTGTAACACTGTCTTGTGATGTGTGAGTCAGATGGCAGTACTTGGTTTATTGAACTGGAAAGGCATACTTGATGCCTGCTCAGCTGGACTAGTCATTCATCTTTTTTTTTTTTATTATTTTTTATTCGATAGTGACAGTGGATAGACAGGAAAGGGGGAGAGAGAGAGGGAATGACATGCAGCAAAGGGCCGCAGGTCGGATTTAAACCCGGGCCGCTGCAAAGGAATCTTTTGACCAGTAGTGATTGGCATGTGATTTAGTGCCTATTTAGTTCGCTGTGCAGTACGCACCGTATGTAGCCGACTCATTGAGAGACAGAGGATTGTGTTTCTGTCGTGACATTTCCCAACTAAGTTGTGTTATGTCCGTGTCTTAAATGTCTACAAATTAACTGTTAACTGAGTGTTGACGCTGTGAGCTGGCCACAGAGCAGAGGACAACGCCACAGAGCAGAGGAGAACGCTTCGCCCGAAGTCTGTGACAAAGGTAGGTCTCTAATCCTTAACTCCAGTCTGGCAGTCTAGCGTTAGCTTCTGCAGTTTTGAAATGCACAAGCAAAACCAACCACAGCCCCATGTTTGTAGCCCATCTATCTCAATAGTGTTGCTTTACTGACTATTATAGGTATTATGTCTATTGCATTATCATATTTTAAATTAACGTAAATGCCTCATGTGGCTCGCATGTATTAAGCTTAAGACATATTTTAGTAACTTTTTTATTTAAAAAATAAAATGGTGTGCAGCTCTAGTATCTGAGCAAATACAAGTATCGGATCGGGACTCTGTATTGGCAGATATTCAATATTTAAAAAAACGGATCGGATCAGGGCGTCAAAAAAGCTGATCAGGACATCCCTAGTGTATTGTGATAGCATGCTAGCATTTGCTAATTAGCACTAAACACAAAGATGAAAATAAAATAAATATAAAATGGAAATGTCATTAGTTTTGCAGGTATTTGGTCATAATCCAAATTTTGACCTGATGATGGAGCTAGGTGATAGGTCTGTCAAATCCAACTTTAGGGTTGTGGTTTATGTTTTGACAGCTGCAATTTATTCAAAGTTAGCTGTGTAAGCGTCTGGTCATGGTTAAATGAGAGAAAAAGCCACAAAAATTCTAATTCAATAACAGAAGAAAGCATAGCATAAGGTTAGAATTAAAAGCAGATCATCAGAGTTTAAAGTGAATATCCATCCATCTAACCTCCACAACGTTGCTTTCATTTTAATGCCAAACTGCTTATTTCCCAACATCTCTTTCATTTATTCCTTTGGTGGTAGGGAAATGTCTTTTTAAGGCATGGGCCACAGAATGAATTCTTCAAGGATTTGTGGATCTATGGCACATTACAGCCCTGTCATCACTCTATTGTGACAGAAAATCAAGAGTTTTGCTCAATTACACTTTTGGGCTTTTTCCATTGACATAAATCACCCATAAACGCTGAGACTAAGTTTATGGGTTCCCTAAAAAGTTTACATGCACTTAAGGAATTGGGTTACTGTTGGCTTTCTGTAGGAAAGTGCTTTTTTAAACATCATGTAGCCTATGAGAAACTCATTTTCCATAATCCTGGTAGAGGATTAGAGAATTTCTTCTGGAGAAGGCTGATACCTTGGCCATGTTGCAGGTAACTGGGTTTCTAATCCGTTATTGCTGCCTTCAAACAGATCTTATAAGATCATATATTTAAGTTGAATAATGCAACACAACACGTGAGAACATTGTTGCTACCAGTAGCATCAATGACATTCTTTTTTGGGATTATTTTTGGGGCATTTTAGGCCTTTATTTTTTGGACAGCTTGGACAGGGGAATGACATGCAGCAAAGGGACACAGGTTGGAGTCGAACGGCTGCTGCTTTGAGGAGTTAACTCTCTGTATATGAGCGTGCGCTCTACCAGGCGAGCTACCCAGGCGCCCGATACAATGTGATTTTAAATGAGTACCACAAACAAAATCCCATTCACCGGCCTTGGGTAGAGGAAAAAATCTCATGATTGGATATCTCAAATCCTGAGCAACTAAAACAAAAAAACATTTACATGGCTATTTACCATTAAACGTATGTGGAAAAAAAATTTTTTCTATGATTACAATGAACTGACCCTTTAAAATCTAAAAAATTCCCACTTCCCCCTCCAAAGTTGTGAATACCACATCAATGGGTCATTCAAACGGACTCCTGTCAAAATTCAAGAACACAGTAAACACGACCCAACTTGAAGGCACCATTACTTCCCAGAATCTACTTTTGGCCCAAGAACTGATTCTAATTTTGAGTTCCCAGAACGCTTTCTTGATGAGAAAGATCCACAGCAAGTCAACTCTTTTGTATTTGAATTTTCACAACACATGACATACAGCAGAGGCCATGGTGAACGAAGCATAGTCAAGACAGTATGTAAATTCCCCCTCAAGTCCCCTACCCACCCTCAAACCAACCCAGCGCAGGTCCAAAACAGACACGGACAAACAACACAGACCCATACACACAGACGGACGCACGCCAGTAAGGACATACAACATTCAAAAGATAAAATAAAAAAGATAAACAAAGTCTAAGCTGGCGTCTAGTGGAGCAGACCATCATCCAAGTCAGGAGATAAGCTGAGGGAGTCAACGAGTTCTAGGAAAGGGTTCCATATCTCTAGGAATGTCGAGATAGAGCCTTTCAGTAAAGATCTAAGCTTCTCAAGCTTCAAATTGTTGGGCACCTCTTTAATCCAACGGTCATGTGTAGGGGGGGGGGGGAGAGCCTCCAGCTGAGCAAGATCAAAAAAGTGACTTGAGTAGAAGTTGAAGTGCTCTTTAAGCACAACACTTAAGTAGAAGTACTAAAGTATTCAAAATTGTTTGCTTATGAAATAGAAACATGATCACTCTCAGAGGGTTTAAATATGAAAACTTCCAGGTTGGCCTTGTAGTTGTATAAGGGCTGTTGACAGAACATAACAGGACTTGAACCCACAAAGTCATAATATGGGACATTGGAGTTTCTCAAGCTTAAGGGTCAAGACCTTATGTGGTTTTGCTTGATTGCGTCAAAATATGCACATGGAAATTACTAACACTGATATTTGGAGCTCAGTCAATGCTCTTGACCGCTTAAATGGTGACAAATCATGGACTTCAAAATGGAATGAAGGGTTGGAAAAGTTTGAGAAAGAAAGTGTAGAAGAACATGTCAATTAGGCATTGCTTTCTCTATAGTGTGTATGAGTGTGTGTGTGTGTGTGTGTGTGTGTGTGTGTGTGTGTGTGTGTGTGTGTGGGGATGAAACAGAGGGCCCCAGGGATTTTTTTCCCCCTTAAGTGTACTATATAAACAGATAGAGCTGGAAAAATCCTCCCACTGGAATATCATTTCTGACATCAAATTTCTGAGTGTTTTCTTAGTAGCTTGTGAGTTCAAGTTTATTTAATCAGAGCAAACACAAAGGCCCAAATCATCAGACATGTTGTGAACAAGCCACTGTCAAAAGCCATGCCCAGACTTGATATGCTCATCACAGGGTGCCAACCAGCCTCAGGTTCTTTTTCATGAGCTTTGACTTGGCAGCGACTTACAGTGTTAACAGTGGTGGTGGTGGTGGTGAACAAACTCTAACAAAATGAAAATAATACATGATTTAGTGTAGTACAAATTGAAAAGATGACACATACGTATCCTGTATGAAATAACGTTTTTCACAAGAATAATTGAGAAAGAATGTCATATTAGATTTGTGTTTGTTTGAAGAATGTTAAAGGTGCAATATGTAATACAGACAGCAAGCGTGGTGTATGGTTGTAATGGTTACTGCAGTCCAAATTCAAAATACTGGAAAGAAGTTTACGGGTGTTGCCATGTTGAGAACGCTGGACCCAATGTCCCACAATGTCAATGTTAGCTAGATGCTAGTCTTGCATTGCCAGACATTACTACACAGCGCAGTGGTGTAACTAAATGCTGACTCTGGGTATGCTGTATGTTGACAGTCATAAACAACCGCTTAAAAGACTGCTACCTCAGAGTTGTCTGTACCCAGGTCACAAGTCATGTTTCCATCAAAGTATTTTTATGCACATTTTGAAGTATCGCATTAGTAAATGTTGATGGAAATGGCAAAATTCGAGAAAAAAAACTTTGATGGAATTGGGATTGTTTACGCTTGCTTGAGGTGCTTTTTTACCTTTTTTGAAAAAGAGTTAATGCGCAAAATGGGAGATGGAAACAGCTTTGCCGAATAAGTTGTGACATAGCAAACATGTAACTCACATTAACTATAGTCCCGGTACCCATCGGATGGGGTCCCATCCATTGCACCGTAAACAAGGTACGTAGTGGAGTTGCTGTGTGCTATTGCCTGTGCCTCAGCCACGTCGGGTAAATTGACGAATTGGTTCAACAGCTTGAATCGCATGGGCCATATAATTTGTATAATTCGCTGACATCAAATGTCTCTGCCACAACCCTGTATTCTGCGCAAGTGGCCAACATGTACAATGCTACCTCTCTCCATTTTGCTCAAGAACTTAACTTCTAAACTATAAGCAAGCTGGTTTGCAATCTACAACCATGCGTAATGTCAACTTGTGACAAAACTACGCTTTGCGTCGTCTAGTTTATTCGCTTTAAACCAGTTGATTGAAACTCTTCTAATTTGCATTTTTACTTTTTTTTCTATTTTGCGACATTGAAAAACGTTGCTTAAAATCGCTTGACAATTAGATGGAAACATGACTACAGTCACTATTTGTCTGCTACGGCTGCTAAACAGAAGTGGGGGAAGAATTCCGGCAGGGGGGAGATTTTCAGTGCTATTACTTTCCAAACCCTGTTACAGTATATATATATATATATATATATATATATATATATATATATATATATATATATATATACAAAATTAAATAAACATATATGTATATATTTATTCCGATTAGACGGTTAGAACTTTTTCTACACTTATATGTAGATAATTTGTTGTTGCATGATCTACAAAATTATTTACCAAAAGCAGCTTGACACTGTACATTAATCATTATCACAACATGCTGCTCATTGAAGTTTTTTTAACAAGATGTTGCTCATTGATGTGTTTTTGGAGGAAGATTTATCAGGCTGTGGTTTGGGTCTTTAATGGGATTTATTGATAAAAAAATCAACAGACTATCACCAGCCTAACCTTAAGTAAGCATTATTTATCTCTTTGTATAATGACAATAACATTAGCTACATTAGTTACGAACATGGGCAGGTAAGCACTGAGCTGTCACTAAAACTCACTCCAAAAACTCATTAGCCAACTTTGGAAGCGCAAACGAGAAAGCTGGGAGCAAAATTGCCAATTTGATGAAAAGAGCAAAAGACTGATCCTTGAGAAAGAAACAGAGGGAACTGTAAACAAAAGGACATAATATCAAACGAATAAAATACACAAATGTTTTGTTTGCAAGTTTTAAGTTTTACCTTTGAGGTGACAATTTTTTGCTTGAGTTAGTGTTTTTTGTTTGATACTTGAGAAGTTTTGCTTGGAATTAAAGTCACAAAAATAATCCCATATAGGTACATTTTTAATTACTATATATCTATGTACTATATAATTTTGACTCACCGTTATATAATTTTGACTTATTATTTCTCAATTATGACATATCTTATAATTTATTTTTTATTTGTTTTTATCCTTTTCCTGGCAGAAAAGGGTTTCCATAGATTTTGGAGCGTTACATTTAGAGTTCCTGCTTAGCAGTACAATCCACATCATGACTCACACTGATCCAACCCATGTACAGAATCATAATATTAGTTTTAATTTGCTTCAACAATCACAATTATAGCCCTCAAAAATCTAAATTGTAGGCCATTAAGCAAACAGACACTAGACTGTCTTTCTACCATCACCTGCAACCATTATCAACCATAATTTACAAAATTATCTGAGTGTCTGTAATCAAACAATCATATCTTTGCCCTTTCACATGTCTCTGAGTGGTACAAGAATCCACTTTTTTTATTGAGGTTTTTACAGTGACTAATGAAACCTTTGGTCCTTGATCCTGCTTATTGTTGCACGGTTAAACATACAAGACATACATGATCTGAATGCTATAATTTAGATATACTAAATGCTACAAATTAAACATTTATTTCTCTCACCGTTTCGAAGTGACTCTTATTTAAATTGTTTCACTCGTTTCCTGGTAAAAGTGCATTCATTGTTACAGCTAGTAAATATGTGCGTTCTTTTCAAAGAACACTTATACCTTCAACATTTTCCAAAGGGAACCTTGCCAGGAAAACTAAATATGCAATGTGCATTCATTTCAGGCGGAAAAACCCTATAAAGCTGTCTTTTTTGCATAAATATATCATGATAACATAATAAGTAGGCAGCCACAGTTCAAAGCCACCCCCTGGACTGAGAAAATCAACCCAGAGAATAATCACTTATGTGCTGGAGTTACAAAGGGCATGATGGAACAACCCTGGGAGAAAGATAGTAGTCAGTGAAAGCTGCTATTATACATGAGTAACTACCCTTCAATCACTGCTGGCTTGATGGATCTACTGTTAATTTTCCAGTAGGCTGTGTGAAATAATCAAAGACGTATAGTCAAGGGATGCTTGGTGTGTGAATTTTCTCATTGATGTAGAGTTTCTGAACTGCCCTTGCATGAGACACTTGTCAATTAATCTCACATTGCCAGACCTATTTCCACAGCTTGTGTGTCTTAACAAGTATCAGATAGATTGCCATGAAATCTTGAACAGACATTCATACATGACTTTGGTGATCCTCTGACCTTCCCTGTGACTCTACCACCAGGTCAGAGTTTACACTTAATCTAATATTTCAACATCTACTTTCAACAAACAGACATTCATGGTTTCCTGACAATAAAGCCTATTGACTCTGGTGAACCCCTGACTTTTCCTCTGGCGCCACCATGAGGTTGACATGTGTGAAGTGAAACATCTCAACAAATGTAAGATGTATTGCCATACTTACCTCAGGATGAACTTTATCTAGTGCCATCATCAGCAGAGGTGGAAGAATTACTAACATACTGTACTCAAGTAAAAGTACCAATACTTTGATGAAACATTACTCAAGTACAAGTGAAATTACCTATCTGAAACATTACTAAGTAAAAATAATAAGTAGTTCATTTAAAATGTATTTTGAGTAAAAGTTACTTCTTTACATAAAAAAAACCCTGTAAAACAGGGTGGGGGGATCTCTCCCATGTAGTGAAAATAGGACAAGGGGTCATAAATCCAAAACTATTACACACCTAAGTAGCCTGTATGAGCTAATTAGATGTATGTGAATTAATTTAACCAGTGTCCTACATACGTTGTCCTACGGGTTGCTAGTACTAGACAAAAATGTGCAATGCCACAAAACATGTTTTTTTGGTTTTTTAACTGGCAATTTGCTATTAGTCATGAAAACTTAGTTTGAAGTAGGCCTACCAATGCACAAATACTTAGATGTGAAGTCATTGAATGCTTCAAATGTGGCCAAGGATTTTTGTCGTTTTGGGCAGCAGAATTCGATGTTTCAGTTAGCATTTCTACTGAAACAGTCTCTGAACCATCATCGTTCACCTGATCCATCTCCATCTCGTTCTCAATCTCCTACAGAAAGACTTTGCGCCTGGTAGGCAGCCTAGATGCTGATCATTCGTCACTGTAGTGGCTCTGAGCGCAATTGTTTCTCTTCCTTTCAGCTTTGGTGAGTCAAAGTTGTTTTTTTTACTCAGTAACTGGTGGGATTTGTAATGTAGCAAAATACAATACTTCACTCAAAACGTATTCAAGTACATTTTAAATTACTGATTTTAAAAACTACTTGAAAAATACAAAATACACAATAAAACAGTAACGTGAGTAAATTAAAAAGTTAAACAAATGACTTTCACCAGCCTCAGATGCACTTTGTTTGTGTACTATTTTTTGCCATTGAGCAAGTGTAGGATGCTAACATGTTAAACTTAAAACCTGATCTCACAGAATTCTGTGAAATTAACACTTCCCCTTAACTCAAAATCTGTGGCAGTTTCACGGAATCGCAAAAAAATCTGTGATGGGCCCACAGAAGAATTCCGTGAAATGAACATGGATTGCCCGAAATTCCATGATGGGCCCACGGAAGAATTCCGTGAAATGAACACGGCCCCTTAAGTTAAGGAAAAGGTCGTGGGTGGTCTTACGTTTCCATGACACGCGGGACAACAATGGGACGGCTGGGTTTAGGAAAAGAAGAACGGGATGGTCAGGTTTAGGGAAACAATAAACGGTTGGGTTTAGGAAAACAATAACGGGACGCGGGGTTTAGGAAACGTGACACGATCCCCGGTCTCCTGGGTGAAAGTCCTTTGTTTGATCCTCCCAACCCGGATTTTTGGGCTTTCATACTATTCGCTACCGTAGTCACTCCTAATGCCACCACCACGTAATGCGGTGTTAACAGTTTGTGATACTTCCACGGAATTCTGTGAGACCAGGCTGTAAACTTAGATGGTGAATATTGAAGGAGAAATATGGCCAATTTTTACGTTAATCTTGATCACTATAACTATGCGTGCACTTTCGATACCCGACTCGAATCGGAGTAGCTGCAGCTACATGTACACTCACCTAAAGGATTATTAGGAACACCTGCTAAATTTCACGTTAATGAAATTATCTAATCAACTTGGTCTAAAATCACCTGGCCAAAAGGACTAAAGTTGAAAATTAGCCGGCTGGCTAACACTGGCACATTTACAGAAATGTTGATTAATGTGTGTTGTCCTTTATAAATAAAGAATAAGAAAAAAAACATTTAAAAAACCAATCACATGGCAACTGCTTCAATGCATTTAGGGGTGTGGTCCTGGTCTAGACAATGTCCTGAACTCCTAATTGAATGTCAGAATGGGAAAGAAAGGTGATCTAAGCAACTTTGAGCGTGCATGGTTGTTGGTACCAGATGGGCTGGTCTGAGTATTTCACAATCTGCTCAGTTACTGAGATTTTCACACACAAATATTTCTAGGGATTACAAAGAATGGTCTGAAAAAGGAAAAGCATCCAGTATGCTGCAGTCCTGTGGGCGAAAATGCCTTGTTGATGCTAGAGGTCAGAGGAGAATAGGCAGAGGGATTCAAGCTGATAGAAGATCAACTTTGACTCAAATAACCACTCGTTACAACCAAGGTATGCAGCAAAGCATTTGTGAAGCCACAACATGCACAACCTTGAGGCAGATGAGTTACACCAGCAGAAGACCCCAATGGGTACCACTTATCGCCACTAAAAATAGGAAAGTGAGGCTACAATTTGCAGGAGCACACCAAAATTGGACAGTTGAAGACTGGAAAAATGTTACCTGGTCTGATGAGTCTCGATTTCTGTTGAGACATTCAGATGGTAGAGTCAGAATTTGCCATAAACAGAATGAGAACATGGATCTGTCATGCCTTGTTACCACTGGGCAGGCTGGTGGTGGTGTAATGGTGTGGGCCGATCCCGTTCACCTTCAAAACTGCCTTAATTCTTTGTGTCATTGATTCATCAAGGTGCTGGAAGCATTCTTTAGAAATGTTGGCCCATATTGATAGGATAAGGTCAAACACGTTATTAGTAAGGTGTTCCTAATTATCCTTTAGGTGAGTGTATGAGCTTCCACTGAGCTAAAATGGCAGTTGTTGGGGCAAGTTTTAGAGTGCCTTTGTGCCTCTTAACAGACATAAAATACAATTAAAATGTCCGTGCAACATGAACAGGGCCCTTACGTGACAACAAGATGCGTTTTCAACTCAGACTTTAAATTCACCTACCCTGGTCCCTATCTCGATCCTGCCGGTAGCTGCTAGCTGCCGTCCGGTCAGTGTGTTCATCTAGGTTTCTGTGATAATCATCCCGACAACAATCCACAGAGTGGCAGTGGTGTGGCTATGACCTCCAGAGCAGTGGTTCCCAACCTTTTTTCCTTAGCGCCCCCCCTACTTATGTCTAAGAAAAGCTGAGCCCCCCCCCCCCAAAACCAAAGTTGAGGTAACTCTCGAGGTAGAGCCTTACTTTCTTTTTTGATACAGAGCAGTTATCAGCACTTTGACGTTTCTCCGCCATGTTTCATTCATAAAATAGTAATGCCGTGGCAGCAGGGAAAACGAGGATACAACAAAATATATAGTTTTCATACAGACTTTTGTATACATTATATATTGTAGTGTATTATCATAATTTGTTTAACATGTGCAAATATATATTTTTTTACATCAACCTCAAACCAGATAAAGACTTGCACCCCCCCTATGATCTTTGCCGCCCCCCCCAGGGGTGCCCGGACCCCAGGTTGGGAACCACTGCTCCAGAGGACAGGTCATATCACATCTTGAAGTTTATTCCCCCCTAAAAAAGACAGTAGTGCGGTAGTAGCTGCTAGCTGCTAGCTGCTGTCCGGTGAGTGTGTTCAGCCAGGCTGTGATAATCATCCCGAGAACAGTCCATGGAGCGGCGGTGGAGTGGCAATGTACTCCAGAGGACAGGTCATGTCACGTCTTGAAGTTTTTTCCACCCTAAAAAAAACAGTAGTGTGGTAGTAGCTGCTAGCTGCTAGCTGCCATCCGGTGAGTGTGTTCAGCCAGGCTGTGATAATCATCCCGACAACAATCCACGGAGCGGGGGTGGTCTGGCTATGTCCCGAGGACAGGTCATGTCAAACTTCAAGATGTGAAGTATGAGAAGTTTTTTTTATTTATTTTTTTACATGTTTTAGTAGAAATTGTATATGTCCCCTTTAAGTCAATGACAATAACAAAGTGAACTAAGTGCTAAAGCCTTCAGTAGATAAAAAAGAAAGAAATGTAAAATGTGTATTGTAAATGTATTTATAAGTGTATTTTAGACAGTGGTGTGATGACAGGATTGTTCAGAAAATGGAAAGTTCAAAAAGTTGCTATTTGACTTAATTGTCTGTGGATCTGTTCATTATTGTGTTTGTACATTAGTAGATTAGTAGGAATGCGCACTGTCAACAGCGCCACGTGCATAACATCACAGTCACATAGCGCAGCATACAGTTTTCCCCTGTTTTTTCCCCTTGAGTAGCTTTGAGGTTGTTAAAATGATCCACTGACAGAAATATATACATTTGCTTATACATACAGAGTGTTCCAACTCTTCATTGAAGCTCCATGTTCTCCTGGTTTAGTTGGTAACTTTGGAAACCTTGGCATTGCCACTGAGAAATTAAAAATAAAGTTCTGTGGAATTGAACAGAGTTTGGCTGACTTAATAATGACTGGCCCACCACAGGTCAGTGGGGGGTTTTAAGAGGTCAAAAGACACAACTTCCTGTGCAGCAGGGGGAGGTTTTGAACCATCAAGACCTATATGATATGTTTATAGCAAACTTGCTTACAGTAGCAAGTTGAACCATTACTGTGTTTTTGCAATCAGTAGTATAGAAAACAAATGGAATATTAACCCTGCATAAATGAATAAAAATACATTAAATAAATTGTCAGTGGAATTGCAATTGTTCCAAAGTTGCAATTTGATTGACATTTGTCTGCATAATTTCTTAAATTATTTGGGTGGGGACGGAGGCTGGACCTTATGTTTTACCTATTGAAAAGGTAAGGGTGTCCCAGTGTTGGTTCCCACGATGTCCCCAGATGACATTTTTACTACTTTGGTGATCCTCTTTTCGGACCTTTCCTCTATCACCACCAGCAGGACAAAGTTTTCACTTTTCCTGTCAAATATATATAATGTAGTAAATACAAAATACATCTACGAATAGATTGGCACATTTGGAACAAATAATCATTGTGCCCAGACAATGTATCCTGCTAAATTTGCTGATTGTCTGAGTTTTTCTCTAGCGTCACCCAAGGTTGACTTCTTTAGTTCTTTATTGAAATAACTCGACTATAGAATGGTTTGCTGTGAAATTTGGTGCAGACAGTCATGGTCTCCAGAGGACATATTTCAATAACTTTGATCTCCTGACTTCATCTAGCGCCATTATCAGGTCAAAATTTCTTCTAACACCTGCATAGCTTTCCCCTCAGCCTCAGCTCTACTGTGTGTTTAATGCTAATTAGCAAATGTTTATATTCTAACACACTAAACCAACATGGTGAACATGATCAACATTATTCTTGCTTAAAGTTTTGCTGAAACTGACCCTATGTTTGAGTAGAACTACATGAAGCAGGTAATAAAAAATAAAAAAATCTGGCTCCTCTGGCACTACCTACAGCCTGTAGTGCGATTTGCAAAAATCCACATCTCCCTGTTCAGATGCACCAATCAGGGCCAGGGGGGGGGGTGTCTAACTGCGTGTCAATCACTGCTCATGCACATGCACATGCATTTATTCTCCCTTGTGGGGGGAGGGGCTTAGGAGACAGTTTTGGGCTTTAGCGGAAAGGGGGAATGTTCAAATTTTTTGGCTAAGTCCTGGTTTAGAGTCTAGTCTTGTTTTACAATAAAACTCAAACAATGTATATTTCCAACAGTGATTTATAACGGTTTAGAAGGCGCAGACAAGTGATGTTGTCCTGTTGATACATGTGTCAGATAATAAAGCACTATGTGTCATTCTCGAGGGCATTGACAACGGATTTTGTCGTTGAGGACTTGTGGTCCCTTCAGCAGAAGCAAATACACACAAACCTCCCCCTTATTTTGTATATACTGGGTGGATTTGAGATAAAACTGTTAATTTTGATGTGAGATGTTTGCAATCACATGACGGTATAAAGAATAATGTGCATTACTGGAAAGTAGGTAATGAAGGTAATGACGATGCATGTCAGAGAAATGAGTGCAGTTAAAACCTGGTAAAAGTGAGTTTGGGTGGGTTTACACTCCCCGACATCCTGGTCATAACTTTGCTAAGTAACAGATGCTTGTGGTTTATAGGGGGAACAATTTATGAAATTCACTTCAAATTGTTGGCTTTGGAAGCAGGAGAGGCATTTTTGAGAGCAACAACTGAACTTTTAACAGGCTGTCAGGATGGATTTGGATGATTCTGAGCTGTGGAGCTTTCTCCTCATGCATCAAGTAAAGCACTGTATGGCTAACGCAGCCGAAGAATTTATTGTAAATGTGCCTTTTGTGTGTTGCAAACGGGGAAAACCTATCCAACTCCGTTTGCACACAGTTTTACTTGCAGAATAGTTTGCTATGTTTTAAATCTTTATAGTGCGTAATAGCAAACTGATTGGCGTCATGTGAATTTATGGTATGTGAGAAAAGGTTAGACAAAGGCTTTATGGAAATGAAGAATAGATTCCTTTTTTTGTGATGACCAATTGTTAATTCTCTTCAATCATCCAAAAACATTTTAAGATCAGAAACCCAAGTTGACCCAGCTGCTTCCGTTACAGCACAATTTTGAATTACCCTCTGTGGTTATTTCTGACAATTCTTCATGGTTTTTAATGACCAGTCATAAATTCTCATTTTTTCACCAAATGTTTTTACAACGTGTGGCTGGTCACTGATGATAGCCAGTGAAGTGCTCCCAAAATGTTGACACTGGTCTCAAACAACTTTATTTGCTCAAATCTTTGGCCAAGTTCATAGACAAAGAGGATACGACTCAGGGAGAGGTTTCTAAAGATGAAGAGGTTTAATTGCTTGCTGAAAGCTTGAATTAAAATCAGAGTGAATGAAAAATCTACCACTGCTGGAAGGAGATCTGATCCCCCCCTCATCCTTGAGACCAATCCCTTATGCAACAAAAGCCTGATTTGATTATAACTTTACGTTATGCGGCTGAGGTAATACAATCGCCAATGTATCGATGTTTATTGCAAATATTCGCTCACCTTCCTTAGTAAAGAATAAGAATCATGCATTCCAGGAGTCATTTCAGGGATCTGATCCAGGACTTTAGGAACATAGTTACTGGAACAGCAATCGTACACTGACGTCACCCTCTTAAAACTAATGGCTATTATTCAAAAACATATGGCTGCCTGCCACATGTGTAGTCTATCCCCACCCCCTCCTCTTGCTCACTTGTGGTCTGAAAAAGAAAACAATTGTTTCTCTGTTTCCTTTTCCTTTCAGGCTATTCCCTTTCCCCCCCCTGGATTCCAATGGTTGATAAAGTCGTAATCGCGTGCTGCAAGCTGTACCACCGAGAGGCAAACAGCCTGAGGTTTTGGCCATTGAACAGCCAGAAGATTGATATGATTAATCTATCGATTTGACTGTGATCACAGAATTCCAGAGGAACCTGGTCTCTAAAAGCAGTGTGCCGACTCATCCCTCTTCCTGAATCCTGCAGACAAGCCAGAGACATTAATGGTTTGCTCTGTAGCACAGGGTCTGCAAAAGAGCCAAAAAAAATCCTGTTTTTACAGTGCATTCCTTTTGTACTTGGAAATCGGATTTTCCGAGGTCAAAGTTGGAAACACGCCCCCTGACCTCGGATTTCCGAGCTCGGAACTCGGACAACCTCGCAGTACCCCGATTTCAAAATCCAACATGGCTGCCACCTGCATCAACAGTTGTGAAAGCTGTGGTGACATACAGTTATCAGCACTTCTGTCTCATTTGTGTCTCACTAAATCAGTCGTACACACAGTGTTGCCCATCTTCTATCTGTGGACATGTTGTTACACTGTTTGTATGCACAAAAACAGTGTACACAAAACCCAGTCCAAACTGAGTTAAAGAGGAAGTATTTCATATGTGTAACTACAGGAAATCCTTTAAAAGTTACATTCTAACTGTGATTTGTATATGTGTTCCTGATTTACGATGGCGCATAATATAGTTGACTGAGCTGCCAAAACAAAATCCTCAAAAATGGCCCTTGTAAATTGCTGACTACTGGTGGTGCACCATAAAACAGAGAATACAGCTATACCATTAAATAAAAAGGATGGTTTTATAGCAGTCGGGGCAATGGCAGCAGCTTTGAAGGCATATACATGAATTAAGAACAGAGAAGTGCCTCACTTTTTAAAACCTCAAGACTTAGCCATGGTTCAGAGATCCATAAAACTAAACATTTGGACCTGGTGAGGAGAAATAAAAAAATAGTCATGTTAGGGTGGCTTATTTGCTGCCAATATTGCACTATACGTCTTAATAACACTTTATTGTTTCCTTCTGTTAATGTAAGGATGTGAGTTGCATTTATATGGACAGTGGTGTCTAAAAGTTCTCCAGATGTGTCTTTGAAACGCAGAGGGGAGAAAGATGTAAGTAGAGTCTCCTGTATGGAGTTATTAGTCCCAGACTCACTGTGATCTCAGAGGTCGGAAAAGTCTTTGGGAAGCAGTGTTCTGAAATGTTAGGGTGGTAAAGTTTTTATAGGAAGTACCTCTAAAACTGTACAGAAAATGTTTCAACACTTGTGAATAATGTGGAGAAAATAACACCAACTTCTGTACACATTTAAGTTATAATAGGATAAGCATTATTATATTGTTCTTATTGAAAAAACTTACATGAAAATACCAAAAGTGCATCAGTCCTTTTATTAGTATATTGTACAGTAGCCTATTATTGGTTCCTAATACAGATGTAATATACTTTTTTTAAATGTTCACAAATATAGTTTCATTTAAAAAATAGGCTCAGTAATTTCCAAAATCGCTAGGCACTGTAGTTTTTAGCAAATGTTACACAAACAGGAACTGGCAGCAGGACGGTATATGTGGGATTGAGTCAAATGTGTGTGTTCATGGTAATTAAGGAATAGTGTGTCTTACAGATGTGTTAGGGTTAGGGTTTTTGGACAACCATGGAGCTGCGGCACAGAGGAATAAGATATATATAAAGCTTTGGATACACAAACAATACTAGTTAGTAGGAACAATTTATTGTTGGTTTTGGTATTTTCATGGGATTGTTGAAAAAATATAGAATATCTGCTGTGTAATGCCTCTTTTCCACTGCATGGCACAATTTGACTTAACTAGTTTTTGGTTTACAAAAGTTGTGGATAGTACCTGATAATTATTTTGGCACCACCTCGGTCTACGTTCCAAGCGAGGTTAGCAGAGAAGGTGGAGTTAAAACAATTTGAATCGTCACGGTGTCCTGTGACCTCCACAAACTCACCATTTTTAAATAGCCAATAGTGACAGCATTTGACTGAGATTTAAAAAAAAAATGGCAGCCCAACGAAACGTTCCTGTATTCTGTTGCCGATTAAAGAATCCAATGAGAGCTGCCTCGCGCGAGATGATGTTACAGCCATTTAATGCGTCGTCGCTATGACAATTAAGAATCTCACCTACATTGATGAAATATATACAGTATGCAGTGGAAATCAAATTTTAGAAATGTACGTGCTACCAAAAGTGAGTTGAGTAGAGTCGAGTCGAGCTGTATCATGCAGTAGAAATTAAGCATTAGTCTTTGGGGTTTCAGTTTGGCAACAGCGGTGGCTACCAGTTATTATGGCAAGTGGCTTTTGTTACAACAGGTCCCAGAATTCTGTCAGAAATGCAACAGAAAAAGAGCATCTTGTGTATCTAATAAAGCAGATTAAGAAGGACAGTCAATAGTGTTGTCTGCAGGGTTGGGAGGGTTACTTTAAAAATGTATTTCAATACAATTATTAATTAGGCCTACCTGTTGAAAATGTAGTCAGTAACCTAATCCAAGTATTACAGTATTAAAGTAATGTAACTAGATTACTTTCCATTACTTTTTGACAACCTTTATTACAAATATATAAATAAAGACAAGAGAAAATAAATATCAATAAGATTACTTTTTTTATTTAAACTTAACAAAACAATGTAAAATTGGGAAACCAAGATTTTTAGCATCAAAAATATATCCTCTGCTCTGTGTATTTTCAAAGAATATAAGCCAAATTCATGACGAAAGAACGACATCCAGGTTACAAGCGGCCGGAATGGGTTTCCTCAGGAGGGTGGCTGGCGTCTCCCTTAGAGATAGGGTGAGAAGCTCAGTCATCCACGAGGAACTCGGAGTAGAGCCACTGCTCCTTTGTGTCGAAAGGAGCCAGTTGAGGTGGTTCGGGCATCTGGTAAGGATGCCCCCTGGGCGCCTCCCTAGGGAGGTGTTCCAGGCACGTCCAGCTGGGAGGAGGCCTCGGGGAAGACCCAGGACTAGGTGGAGGGATTATATCTCCAACCTGGCCTGGGAACGCCTCTGGATCCCCCAGTCGGAGCTAGTTAATGTGGCTTGGGAAAGGGAAGTTTGGGGTCCCCTGCTGGAGCTGCTGCCCCCACACCAGTAGCTTAGACCTACAATGAACGTGCGCAACACAAGACCACATTGGTCTCTCACTCGAGACCAGATTGGTGTGAGACCCGTGAAGTATTGTAATGGAGAGAAGCTGTAATGTGTTGCCACTGACAATGTGGGAGTCAATAAAGAGTTTGTCGTCTTGGTTCAGACTACAGAGCCTCTGTGTATAGACGAAACTTATAACCCTTGACTACAGTAGTATGCCATTTTTTGTTTAAAAATGTATTATAAAATTGTAAACCTATTTATGAACCCCCATTTTTAGTAACGGTCTTTTTTTATGTAACTTATAATACAGTTACCTTTTTTGTATCCTAAATACATAACACCTTTCCATGTATTCCATTACTCCCCAAGCCTGGTTGTCTGACACAGTAACACTGAACTAATAATATAATAATAAATATAGTATTCTGTGTTACATTAACTAAGCACATGCATCAGCTTTTGTCTTCCACATTGCTCCGGTATGTGCACACATTTGTCTGAACTTATCGTGAGTTGGTTTGCAAATTAAATCCTGGCGGGAATGGTAAAAAGATATATAAAGAGACAATCACAGAATGCAAATACATTAAATGGATACTGCTAAAAATATTCTGGTTATAAAACGTGTGAAAATGGGGATTAATACAATGAAAATCTTATTAACGGATTTTTTTGGTCACTTGGGGGCAGCACAACTAGCTTCAAGCACAATATTGCCATATTAACACCTTTTAAAGTTCATATAGCGACCAAGTGAGAAAGCAGTGAGTTATTTAAACATCCAGAAGACACAGAGCAAAATTAGCATTCATCTGGAGTAGTGTTTCTGTTCACCTGACAAATGTAAGTCCTATATATTTAAGATGTTGTTGTATTATATTATATTATATTGGACAGGTCTCCACCACTGAACATAAGAATTGTCATTAAAATTAACATTAGTTTTCGGTACTTTGCACGTCATTTTGCATCGATAACTCAATATTGGGAGCTACATTTCTCACTATATTATTAACCAGCTGTTTAGCAGACAATAAAGGAAGGGTAGGTTTTCATCAGGGCAAAGGTATTTGCTTAAACAGAAGCACATTTATGCAGGTTCTGGTGCACATATACCTGAAAGCTCTCTATCCAATCACACTTTCCAGTTGTCAACTTAGCGTGCTATCACACAGACTGTATGTACTGTAAGTGTGTGGTATTAATATTGGAGTGATAATTGAATATTTTCCTAGCCTCCGAGATGGAAACAATCAAAATAGTACTTCATCAGCTTTGTCAATTTGAGGTTTTCGGTGAGACGACGAATCAAACAGGAGGTTTTTTTGCAGATCTCTTAATTGTACAAAGGGGTCTCTTTTGAAGGCAGCTGAAGTAATGATTGGAAAGCACAGTCCACATCTGAGATATATTTTCCAATACCAAAGCCGTTATTGGAACCAGATGGGGCAAGATGTTGGTCCGTTTGATACTTCCTGGATTTTAACAAGCCTTTTTATTGACAGAATGGTTTCATGTTTTGTTGTTTTCGCTTGTTGCACTGACATGATAGATTTCAGCTTGTAAAAGTTTACATCAAAACATTCATCATCGAGTTACTCAAATCTATGTTACTTGCAAGGGGAAGTACAAGCCTTCTCTGTAACTGTTTTGGATTCTGTGCAAATTTGCATGATAATGTTCATAAATCAAATGAAATGGAATGGGAAAGTCATGCCTGTTTAGCATGGAAACCATATCCATTAGCACAGACTTTGTGATTTTTTTTTTTTATTTGACAGTTGATTAGACAGTGCTGCTTTTTGGTTAAGAAAGCATTGGAGTTCACTATCAGCATGTGCTGTTAATGATGTATATCTCAGGATTAGCATTTACACACCACATACCAGACACCAACAGCCTATAAAACCACAATGAACCTTCCGAGAGATGGGGGGGGAATGAAAACATGCATGGAGATCTGGCAACGCCATACTTTCCAAAACGCGTGAAAATGTTAGTTTGGCACAGCTCAGAAAGATCGCTCTCTGTTTGACATGAATGTCAAAGCAGAAGCTGGCTGTTTATTCATGTTTTAACAGCATCGCACACAGCACATGCAAAGACCGAAATGATGGTTCACAGAAAGAGAAGAGGTTGGAAGGCATGGGCATTTTTAAACCCTTTTTATTTCATCTCAGCCCCCCTAAAAATAATAATATAAAAAAAACTTTTCTTTTTTTTTATAAATTTTTGTGCTTCAAGTTAGAGTTTGCGAACTTGTCTGTTAGTGACATAGGACAAACAATTACAGGTTCATAGGGCTTGAACACTTTTGCATGCACTATATCCATGTCAAATTCTCATTAAGGGCATCTAAAAGCAAAAATCCTATCAGATGGGACACCCTGGGACGAAATCTTATCAAATGGTGGTCCATGGTCTAATTTGTGTGAGTTTCGGGGTCCTTCACATGAAAAAGTTTGGGAACCAGTGATCCATGAGCCACAAATGTCTGTAACAAGTTTCATTGCAATTCAGCCTGTAGTTGGTGAGATATTTCACTGGACCAGTGGACTTACCAGCCAACCAACATTGCCATGTCTATAGAGATCCATGAAAGAAAATTCAATCATATAAAGAATAATATAAGAGACACCAATCAGTTTTCCATATTTATGTAAAATTTTGTATGTACATGTAATAGGCAGCAATGCACCACTGACATTCAAATCTGAAACAAAATAGTGCTAAAACAGACCAGCAACAGTTGAGCAAAACAAACAGAACACAGAGTTGGCAATATTTGCAACATGACCGCAAAGCGTTTTCCATTACCGATGAACACTGATTACTGCAGTTAGACTGGATCTAGAGAGACAGAAAAGTGGTAAAAAAATCCAAAAGAAATTAAACAAAAAAAAAAGGTTAGCCAAGTGTGACAACACACAACAAGAAAAGAAGAAATCTGCCACACAGACCTACATGTTATCTCATGATGCAGATTGATGGTTATTCTCTTAAGGTTGTTCAAGTAATAAAAAGAGAGGTAACAATGAAATGTAAAGGATATGATTAAAATTATTGGTAGTGCAGTCTTTGACAAAACAATCAGCTGACGGCAGCACTCTCTCATACTTCTGTCAATACGTTATTCAACAGGAACCCTATGTGGAGCTGCTCTGTAGGCCTACATGTGGCTTTTGAAGCTCCAAATAACTGCCAATTATGAAGTCTAATCACTAGTGTTATGATTTCTTATTATGATCACAAGGAGAGAGATGTTAAAGAATAGTTGAAGATTTTTCTTGCAGTTAGATGAAAAGATCAAAACCACTTTCATGTCTAGAGAGGGGTGGTATCAATCTACTCATTGAGCTCTCAGTAATAAAGCAAATGTATATTTCCCAAACTACTTCAACTAGCCCTTTAAGCAAAATCCACTGACCTGTTGAATGAAAGTGTAACAAAGTATCTACATACGTATAGTGGAAATGATTTCAGTGAGGAAGGGCTTTTACTACAAGAAGCCCAACCCTTTTTTTGTGGTGTCATCAATCACCACGATCAACTACAACTTAAGAAAGGACATTTCAAAGTATATCTGTAAATATACAAAGATATATAGATATATAAACAGGACAATAGAAAGCAAAGTTTGGGATTTTAATGCTTGTGCAAGTTCATATGTAGGATGAGATGCGACCAAAAGAGGAAGGGGGACATATTATTTGAAGACGTTCTCGAAAGCGGGACATTTGTGGGTCTTGAGTTTCTTGATGGCCTTTTTGAACTCTTTGCTGGACTTGTCCCACTTGTGGATGCCTGTGAGCAGGTACTGCTTATCAACCTTGCGGCCCATGATTAGATACTGGTTTCCCAGGTGGTCCAGCTGCTGACAGGGGCAGTCTGCGCCGTTCTTCAAGTACAACACCAGCGTCTTCATGTCCTTCTTGCTCAGGTTCCCCTCTTTCAACATCTTCTTTCTCTTCTGCAGGATCACCTTGCGGTCCATGTTTTCTCTCTTCACCTCCCTGATCTTGGCCTTTAAAGCTGTCAGTGAAGAGAAGGAGAAAAAGCAGTTACCTCGTGCTTAAAGGTGGATGAGTTCTTGTCCAAAATGTTTGGTCTAATCCCACTGTTGCCTGTAAAGACTGCTCGTTAATATTTTATGAGTACAAAAATGCCAGACATGCATGTGTGTCACCCTCTGTGCTAGCAAAATGAAACATGATAAAGGGTATCAGCGGCAAGTCAGCACCATCTCTTCAGGGACAGTATGCTAATGTGATACTGTCTAGCATGGGTCGGCAACCTTTTTAATATGAAGTGCCATTTTAAAATGTTCTTGTTATTCTTGTAATCAGTGTGCCATATCAGCATTAAGCCTGTTCATCTACCGAGCCCGTTTAGCCAGTGTTTTTTTTTTTTTTTTTTTTGTATCCTTCGCGCCACATTCTGTGAAGAAGAAAACAAGTACTAGCCAATCAGAGGCAAAGTAGGGAATGCGGATGGGGAAAAAGTCAGTCATACTACCGTAAATAACAGTCTGTGCTCCTGCCAATGGCTGTGAAAGAGATTTGGCATGCGGTTTGGAAACATTTCCAAAAAACTCTCTTGCACACTTGCTACATGGCATGCGTGCCTAAGGTTGCTGACCCCTACTGTAAAGCATCCGGACCGAATGGCAAGTCATTCCATTGTTATTATAGAGAGAAACTAGGCTACTGAAAAAAGGTACAGTTGGGTACCAAATTTCAGGTACCGGTACTGGTATTGGTACAAACGTTGGCAAGAAAAACTGAGTACTGGGTGCCGGGTAGCTCAGTTGGTAGAATATAGAGGTTTACTCCTCGAACCAGCAGCCGTGGGTTTGACTCCTGCAGCCCTTTGCTGTATGTCATTTCACCTCTCTCTCCCCTTACATGTCTTCAGCTGTCCTGTCAAAATAAAGGCCTAAAATGCCCAAAAAAAAATCTTAAAGAAAATACAATAACGAGTACTCAACTTGAATGTGTGTTGCTTCAAAGTTATAAGTGAGTTGATAAAAATGTTATTTTGTTATTGCCAATTGTTTCAGACCTCCAACCTTGAATCAAAATCAGATGCGGACCTGTGAGTATACATCTGAGAACCCCTGCTGTAAAAGTTCACCTCCACTGCAACATTTCGTTTATTGTCTTTTTTTCTTTTACAATTTATTTTCCTTACTCTTCACATAAAATGGTTTGAGCATGCACTCTCTTCATCTTGACACACAGTCGATTCTTTTCTGATTGAGCACCATTCAACTTCACTGGTATTTGCACACCACAACGGCTGATGGCCACCAAACACATCCACGGGAGTGCCTGGCTCAAGGGAACCTCCATTATAGTTGTGTAAACAAAAAAGGAGTTGACCATTCACTGAATAGAAGGAATCACAAACCTGACTGTGCCTTTCTACACTACAATTAATGAGAGTCAAAGTCTATTTATTATTTCGTGGAATAACTAAACTAAATGATTAATATAGATACTAAAATCATGCATTAGCTAGATTGTGGTTGTCCCCAGTGCGTTATACTAACTTTCTGGCATATTGCTTTACTGCGTTGGTGACTGACATTATCTAAAGCGAAACTGGCCCTTCACTGTTATTAGGGTGTGTAATATGAAGGAAATTCTGGTATATATCCTGGTATAATGTAAATGTATATCCATATATATTGTGATATAATACATTTTCTGGAAAATCAATTGTGAAATTGCTGATGGATACAACATCTGTTTCAGAGATGGCCTGATACTAAATCATAAATGTTCTGTCTTTCCTACAGATGTAAATGGGGTGGCTGTAGCTTGTGTAGGGAGTTGGGTTGGGAACCGGAGGGTTGCGGTTCAAGTCCCAATTTGGACCAATGTATGGTGGTGGACTGGTAGCTGAAGAGGTGCCAGTTCACCTCCTGGGCACTGCCAAGGTGCTCTTGAGCAAGGCACTGAAACCCCAACTGCTCAGGGCGCCTGTCCATCAACAGCAGCAGCCCCCTCACTCTGACATCTCTCCATTAGTGTATGTATAGGTAGTGAGCATGTGTGTATTTCAGGCCTGTGTGTAATGTACATTCTAACAACAGAGTGAAAAAATAACTGATCTTTCACTAAACTCTGTTTAACCTTCTAATCTCTCTGTTTTCTCCAGTTCCTGTTCTGAAACAAAGCACGAGTCAGACTTTGGTGGTCCAAATCTCCATATGCCTCCACGTATTACGTTCTCTCACTTTCCACTGACATACAGTGATGTGTGTACGGCACGGACGAGCTTATGACACGGCAACGTGAGGCAAAAAAAGCGCCGGTGTCTGGATAAATCACAGAGTCATGTCGGAGACTAAGTCTTGTGACTTCAGCGCAGGGAACAGCCTGATTGAGTGTGAACCGTTTTCACACTCCAGCAAAGCTTTGGATAAAACAGTAACTTCTGTCCATTTTTTTCTCCACAGTCTTACTTCTCACAGAATCATGCTTGACAGTAAAACCTGAATTGGGACACTAAGAAACTTCCAAACGTTTCATCTCTTCTTTTGTGCTCGTATCTTCCATCGCTAATTAAGTGTTACCCTGTTTTTTTCCCAGTATTAAGAGTGCACATGGTAGGGCTTAAGATTTTTATCCCCTGTCTCTAGTCTCTCAAACGGTCTCTGTGAGGAGGCTTAGCGTTCAGTGAAATCAAAATGGGCAGCATTCATAATTAGTGAGTCATAAAAGAGAAGGCCTGGCCCACCCCTGAAAGGTCTTGATAAATCCTCTATCCTTGATAATCCTTTGACGCTATGAACTTTCTTTGCACCTTGTGTTGTTTGAGAGCTCAATCTCTTTAGGCACTGCATACAGTAAGAAGTTAACATCAAATAAATTAACTGTTTAGCTGTTAACATTTGCTCACGGCTAGTGAAACTGTACCTCTATATCTGTATTGTGCAATAAAGCTAACAACTATTTTACCTTTAACATGAAAATCCATCCAGTAGGTGGTCTTAAATGCTGTTGCTACTACATTGGTATGCTTCTTTTTTGCTTGTGCAGGATGTAACAAACAAATAAAGCTCGGTAAGCTGCTATTGTTATTGCGCTAGTGTGACCAACACAAAGCTATTGTATTGAGGGAATGAAGGCATTTGATTGAACCAGCCAACAACTCAAACACACTTAAAGATATTCTCCAGTATCAAAAAAGTGTGAACATGGGAAAAATGTATTTGAGTTTAAAGTCATAATTCTGAGAAAAAAGTTATAATTCTGACTTTATTCTCAGAATTCTGACATTTTTTTTTATGTCTAAAATTATATTTTTTTAAGTAAAAATAAAAAAAAAATCAGAATTCTGACTTTAAACTCTGAACTCAAATACATTTTATACATGTGGCCCTAATCCTCCTCCTTAAAAAAGTCAAGTACTACACTCAGGTACAATTTTGAGGTACTTTAATTAACTTGATTTGATAGCAAAATTTAATTCTACAAACATATCTACAACATATAATATGCTAATAAAATATGAAGTTATCAGCTACTAGTACTCATCATAGGCTATGTGGACACAAGTTTTGAGTATTTCAACCATAAAGGGATTTTCTTTCTCTGATTATTTAATTTAAAGGAGTTCCTCAAGCCTGGAGGGATTATTGTAGTCAGTATTTCACATTAAAAAAATTATAATTTTTCAAACGCAGGACTTTTACTTGTATTTTATAGTGGTATAGTATAGTGTGGCATTGCTTTTAAGTAAATGACCTGAATTTTTAAACAAATCAGATGTTCCTAACCTGGGGGGTCATTAACCCGCAGTTACCCATTTGGTACATTTTGATTACAATTTCCTTGGAATTATTCATAAGGAAAACAGAATTCTAGGGGGAAAAACATAACATATCAACTGGAAAAGTGCACTTAGTAGAGTGCAGATCCCTTTCTCCCTCTCCCCTTCCTGGCTCCCTTCTGGTCAGGATGGATGCTTAGATAACACAAACGGGGATTTATCTGTCATTCCTAACTTTAGTGGATCATAACTTATCTGATATGGAATTAATCTGCAGATGCTCCTCTTCAACATGAGGCCAAAAGTTTCTATGGATGGCAGTTTTTGAGCCTAGACAATTGTTGGAAATGCTAAATTGTAAAGCAACACAACCGCAGGAGGTCCTTGAGCATACAGTGATAAATGTGCACAAACAATATTAGGCTGATAGGTCCAGCGAGATAAACTGCGGACAGACAGAAATACACACACACACACACACACACACCCACACACACAAGAACGAAATCTTACTCCTGGCGGAGATAATCATGATACTTATCTACTAAAACTCAGTACACAATAATTCCATTAGTTGTCTAATTCTGCATTTCTGCTGCTTTCAGCATTCTGCTAAAATTCAACAAATTGCTTGTTGAAAACGATATATGGTGCAGCCCTAATTTCTATCAATAGAAAAGTCAGAGTACATTTTACATTAGGTTTTAAGCTCCTATTTTGTGGAACACAGTGTGTATGTAGTTCAAATGCCCATATTAACGTATTACAACAACTAGATTTAGGTATTCATGTTTTGACATATAAAAACTATATCTCAAAAAGTAGATCTCAAAAACTAGATCTTAAAAACTAGATCTAAAAAACTAGATCTTAAAAAGTAGATCTCAAAAACTAGATCTCAAACACTAGATCTTACAAACTAGATCTTAAAAACTAGATCTCAAAAACTAGAACTTAAAAACTAGATCTTAAAAAGTACACCCTAAAAAATGCTGGGTTATTTCATCTACCCAACCGCTGGGTTATGAAATGTTTTACCCATTATGGGTTATTTATATGGAAGTTGGGTTATTTTGTGCAACTCATGTGTTGAGTCAAAATCCATCAACCCAACATACATCGGTTGACCCAGCACTTGGGTTGTTTGTGCTTCGAACGTCATTGGGTTGCATCAGATCATCACCAGAGTCCACACACCGAGCGCTTGTCACAGCAGAGAACCAGTCTGGTCATCCAACGAGGCAAATACATAATAAAAGGTTTGTGTACACTAGCTACATGTCTAATTCACATTGTCTGTGTTGCGTTACCTATTAAAGTACTATCTTTATATTGTGAGGCTAGTTGGTTAGTTTGGCTAACAACGTAGCTAGCTAACGTTAGCCATTTAGCCGTTATCATGGAAGCATGTATAGCCTACAGCTTATCCGTTTGGTCTGAATTATATTAATGAATTAATGAAACAAGTTCATAATGCCCATGGGCATATGGTCATGTTTATTGAGTTCACCAGGCTAATTTGCCAGCTAGTTTCAAGCTAGCCAGGTAATTCGGCAGTTAACAAACTATCTAGCTAGCTAGCTAGCTAGATAGTTTACTAGCCAACTGGCTGTCAGTTAGTTGCTTTGCTAGCTATATTATTTTAACTGGCTGTAAATCAACGCGCTTGTTTTTCCCTTGAAGCTTTTAATGTGAAATGTGAAGGCATAACAGTGTATGACTGATTAAAGTATGTAAAAACAGTGAGATAACCTGATATGTCTGACTAAATGCATTTATGTGCATTTATTTAAGTAATGTGGTGACCCACAATAGATAAGAACAAATGCTTATTTAAAATGGCGGCCTGGCAAACGACAAGGGCCACTTGAGTTAAGGGTTAAGAAATATATAATAAAAAGTTTGGGAACCACTGCTGTACTGTTGTACTGACACTCGTGCCCTGAAGGCTATGCTTTGAGCAGCCACAAATATTCTTGTAAAAAGGTAAAAACAATTTACATGCATGCAATTTGTCATATGAATTGTATAGGTAGAGAGGGAGGATTGTGATGCTAAATAAAATGGCTGTTATGTTCACATTGGATTACATTCTGCTGTTAGTCTGCATTGCTTTTACATGGTGATATCTGAATAGTTAATACAATAGCAATTGTATCTTTGCTTAAGCTCTTTTTGTGTTTGTTTCAGATCAATGGATAGCTTTGTCATTAACACTATGACAGAGTGCCAGACCTTGTCGAAAGATTTAAAAGGTAAGAAATATGTTTTCCCATCCACAGCATATCAAGTCTGCATTGCTACTAAAGCCCTTTTCAGACATGAATTCTTATGAAATATAATTTCCTCTTTTTTCAATAGCTTCCACGTAATATGTCAAAGTGACTCCAATAGATGAATAGAGCCGGCCACTGGATTCCTGGAGGAAAAGCTGCGGAACGTCAGGAAGCGGCTGAGATCAACCAGCAGGTCGCAGAGCACGGCACAGACACCACCACAAACGCCAGATGATGGCGCTCTAGCAAGGGCTCTCATACCAGGTAATTATTAAACTGAAAAATGATTTGATGAAGCAAAACATCCATATTTCAGTGAATGACAACTTTCTTGTTCTTTTTTTTTTACAGACTGTACCATATCAGACGAACGTGGGTCACAGCTTAAAGAATGGTTGAGAAATAATTCTCAGCCCCTCAGCCAGATAGAGAACTACATGCAGAACACAGCAGTCTACAGGGCCAAGTGGATTAGGGACAACAATTGGACCATCGATCAGATCCTCGAAGAGTTCCCTCACCTAATGACCAAAGGCATGGTAGGTATAGGGAAATATGATCTTACATATAAGGATGCATTGTTTATAATGTTTTATTAGTGTGCCACATTGAATTGGTTTTAAAAATGTGTTTTCCATTTTATAGATTGCACAGGCTTGTCCTGCATGGGGATGCTGCATCAAAGTTGTTTGAAACTTGGTCACGTGAAATGCCAGGAGGGGAGTCTAAAATGGTAAAGTTTATTCAAAGTAGAATACTTGCTTGCAAGTAGAGCTAATGGCTCTTAATAGCAGCTTTTTAATAGGAATTTGAATTTGTTCAGTATAGACCTGTTGAATGTTCAGCCAGTTCATTCGTAATTGTTGTTTTGCTCTGAATGTTTTCCTACCTGAGTGATATGAACTGCACCAGTTCCACTATATTGTTGATATAATAATTTTTTTTTCAAAGATTCCATTATGTTGTTTTGTTTTTGTATTGTTTAAGTGTTTATTAAATAATATATGCATACATCTAGCATGTATTCTGTTCTAGGTTTGTAGTTTAACAGTTTTATTGCAATTTATTTTCTTAAATTGTACTGTAATGTGTTAGAATTAATCTGGCATATAGGTTAATTTTGCCCAGCATTCGGGTACACTATATAACAAATATATAGTTGAATCAACCCAGAATTGTAATTAATTTGACCCAGCATTTGGGTACACTATATAACAAATATGTAGTTGAATCAACCCAGAATTGTAATTAATTTGACCCAGCATTTGGGTACACTATATAACAAATATGTAGTTGAATCAACCCAAAATTGTAATTAATTTGAACCAGCATTTGGGTACACTATATAACAAATGTATGTAGTTGAATCAACCCAGAATTATAATTAATTTGACCCAGCATTTGGGTAGAATATTTAACTCATCTGTTGGGTTAAAAATCACCAACCCATCTTGCTGGGTCAAATTAACTACTGTTGGTCCGGTGCAATAGTGATCCAGCGGTTGGGTTATAAAACAACCCAAGTTGGGTTATTTTTAACCCATCATTTTTAAGTGTGTACATCTTAAAAAGTAGATCTCAAACACTAGATCTTAAATACTAGATCTCAAAAATTTGATATCAAACACTAGATCTTAAAACCTAGATCTCAAATAATCTCAAATAATCTCAAATAATGCAACGCTAAAACTGTTATATGGTGTGGGGGGTTTCCCTGACCTGATCTACTCCACCAGTTGAGAGGCACAGACAGACAGAGGTCCTCCAGCTCCCAGGGTGTCATAAACCCAGCAGGAGGGTGTGTACTGCTCCCCATTCCCAATAATGGAAACACAACTGATCCCGATGAGCTGAAGTGATCAGTGCAGGGCGCAGGGCAACCCTGTGGTTTACTGCATTAGCAAAGGAAAGGAGCAATTTGGCAATGACAACAAAGTGAGTTGTCTGAGGCAGAGGAGAGATTTAATTCAAGGGTGCTGGAGTTTTTTGGGACAATGAGGTACCGTAAAACCTTAAGCACAGAGATAAATTTTGGTGGGAACAAAGTGTTGAGTGGGATGAGCTGTAAATCTGTTACCAGCTGAGTGCTGCAAATAGGATGTGTGCATATAGGCATGTGTGTGTCTGTTAGAAGGAGATTCATCAGGTTTTCGGAGAAATCGGGGTGTGTTCGTTCTTGAGAAACTAAAAGTGCAGGACTGAGAGCCTGTTACTTATTACACAACTGCGATGTAGACGCTTGAAAGCCACATCTAACTTAGAAAAATCTTTCCTCCTCTGCCATATCCTCCTCACGTCCAACCACCTTAAGTCAAAAGCTGTCTTGACGCGGCATTCTCTGCTTTTTTCAGGGCCAAACCGCATGGAGAAGTCAAAAGCGCTTGTGCAATTGATGGGAAGCAATTATGCATGGCGTCAAGCAACAGAAACACTATTATCACAAAAAAACTACTTCACACTTTCACCTTAACTGAGAACAGACCTTTTGCAACTTCCAGTAAGTAAGGTTTTCTGTGAACAAAAATGCTAATTCTCTGCCAGAGTGGGGATATTTTACACATTATTGGTCCGCGCAGATTAATAAAGACTTCAGTGCAAGTCACTGATTCATTCCTCAAGCCTCTCTGTGGTTTTCCACGGAGAAGAGCAGGAAATTAATCTATCATATCTTTTTTTTTGTGGGCTTGTCCAAACAAAAAAAGACAGGCATGTCTGCTCCTAAAACTGCTGCTACCTACCGTGTCCGTCCACTCTCAGTCAAAAGCAGCAGGATGCAATCAGAATGCTGGTCTTATCTTTCGTCGTTGGTGGGATAAAAGACATGATTAAAGCTTTTTCTTTTTTTTTTTCCTCCATCTGCATATTTTCTTTTTCCTCAAGACAAGACATTCATGTTTGGCTTCAGCTGCTGTCAGCTATTTTTATAGTTGCAGTTTTCGCCCCAGTCTACAACTGAATTCCATCGGCCCACTGGAAAAACAAACAAACAAACACATCTTTAGCCTAGCTGGTGATATAACCTGTGATGCTATCTCTTGTCAGGCAGTGCATTAGATGTTTACCCGCTGCAATCAACTCGTACGCCACGCTGAAATCACGGCGACGTTTGTTGCATTCCAGAGGAGGCCGGCCCCTTGTGGGTTCAAACCTGCAACATAAGCAGCGCAATGTCTCATCCTCAGCCTGGTACTAAATCTGTCTGTGTATCCTCACATGTCAGCTGGTTAGGGGGCTTATGACAAGCAAGCAAAACAACATCTGTCTTCATCCGAGATGAAACAAGCCAATAATGTGCCACTCTGCTCTTTGCAAACCAGGATGCAGACTAAAAAAAGGCGAGTACCATCACCGCAGCATAAACAGCAAGGCAATTCGTTAAACAAATGTAACTTTAAACTTTTCCTGAAAACTGGAAGAAAGTCTGTTTCCAATGGGAATCCAGTCTATGTTTGCCCGACCTAGCACCTGGAATTCAAGCTGCCACAAACTTTGTCCCAGCCAGGGAATAAAACATGAAAGCCTAACATCTTGCATCTTGTGTGCATCGTGCACATCTGATTCCTGGACGTCCTGATGACTGCAATTCAGTTGATTTTTTGATGATTGGTTTTTAATTGAATTCAAGACTTTGGATCGTACTGGGTTCCTCCTGCAAAACTTCCACAACTATATCAAGTGCCCCCATCAGCTAAAGATGTTCCCTCTCAACAATAGCCTAGCTTAGTGAGAGGGCAACATGGCATGCAGTGGGTTAGACAGACAGCAACATTTTAGGAACACCCATCCCTTGAGTACAAGACATGGCCTGTTGCGCTTTTACATTGTGAATTTGAACAGATCAGATTTGATCAAAGAAAGAATTTCTAGTAGCCTAAGTAGAGCCATTCACCTAGCTCATTAACCAACACAGGCTCAGGGTCAAGTAAAGTACTTTAAAAATATATATATATATATATTCTTTTCCATCAGGATTAAAAAAAAACACACATTTAAAATAAATGTTATTGAATAAAAAACAAAAACATAGTTTATCATGAACTTCTTCTTTAAGAAAGGCATTTAATGACCCCATGTGCAGAAGGTATTCTGTAACCCAGACAGCAGAACAAACATGACCTGCCATATAAAGACTTTAATGACCCCAATTCATTAGTCACAGAACATCATCCTCTACCAAACCAGACAGGCCTGGTACATCTGACCAAGAAGCTCACATGTAACCTTTACATAAAACCTGGCAACATCGCTGGCATGTTAGAAGTTCTATAGAGTTCACTGGGGTGGACATGGCCAAGTACGGTCTGATACAGGGTGCACTTTTGGAAGAAAAATGCAGCTTTACATACTGTGTTAAGACATTATGGACTGTTTTAAAGCTTGAAGCGTGAAGATACAATTGATGCAATCTCATGCGGTTCTTCTGATTTCATGGAGTGCTGTGATACATGTCAAGGCATATTAGAGTGTGTAGTTTGCATGCTGTGTTGGCGCAATGGATGTCAAGATGCTTACCGAACTCGCTGGCACACATGTGCTCAAGCATGGCATCTGTTTTCATTTCATTGTCACATGGAGGGCAGATGGGAGAGTAACCTGTGGGGGGGATATGGTTTTGAAATTAGTGGAAAAGAGGCAAATATTAAATGCAAGTTACAATGATATCAGCTATGAATCATTCACATAGCTTTACACTGGAATAATTAACATCACAATCCACTTGGGATGCAATGAAAAGAACAAGGAAAGAATCAGGAGCACAATAAAACATTTTCATTTGAAATGAAAGGGGAGTTAAACTCAATTCATAAAAAAACACACCTAACCTCTCTCTGCATGCAGAGATTCTATTTAGTGTCTGGTGTCAGTCGCCTGGTCTCTTGGGCTTCGTACGCTCTGATGACCTAACCTCAGTGAGGAATGTCTTCAGCTTTTATAGCCAGCTGTAACTAAAAGCTTCAGTAAACACTCTTCCTCACTCTCTGTTACATTTAGACCATTTTCAAAATGAATCATTCCATAAAGGCTCAACAGCGACGTATACACCTTAAATGTACAACAACAAAAAAGGATTTCAAATGTGGAAGGAATAAATGGTAATGATATTCGATCCGAGTTTAAAGGAATGCTCTGACATTCCAAAAAAAAAAAAAAAAAAAAAAAAAAAAAGAAAGACAATAATAGCCAGCTCAGAGACAAAAGCCCGACTGCAGACAAAGAGCCAAAATGTGTTTTTGCCAAAAAGTAATTCAGTCTAGAGGCACATCTTCGAATATTTTACAAACACGATTTTTCAATTTTTTTGTACTACCGCAAAGGATCGCTTCATGCCAAACAGCTGAGATTACTTTCCAAACAAACTTGGACCTGCAATGTGGACACAGCATCCTGCAGCATTTAATTGAAACCGACTGCATTTCAATGTCACAGCGTGGATCTGGATCGATTGAGCAGATGGGGGGAGAGGGGAAACAAACTCCCTGTTGCCAGTTGTCCTTTACATGTGTTTAACGAAAGCTTGTGAAAGTAACACCCAGGTGTAAAGAGCTTATGAAAACAGACACTGTTTACAGAGTCACAGGGTCCCTTTGCCAATTTGAGCTAGGTTCTCCTTTAAATCAATTATCACCAGCCTGTGTTCAGCAGTGGCGTGGTAAGCACTGTTAGCTGACCTCTATTAACAACCATTAAGGAGAAGATTAGGCGGCTTTTGGTTGTCTTTATCAACTTTTGGATCAGATATTGCTACTTTCCCAGAATATTTATGGCCGAATAGGAAATTCCGTGACCCTCCGAGTAACAGGCCTGACTCTGTGTCCTGCCGGAGAACGCCGGCTTTATTTATCGCCAGCGCTGACAACGAATGATAACAGGTGAAGGCAGGAGCTCTGTGTGGTCCCCCAAAACCTTAAAAAAAAGGAGTCTTTTTCCATAAAACGGGACTCCGTCCATACCACCATGTCATTCAGTGACACCCACCCCCTCTACATACACACACGGGACATGTTACCTCTACAGATACAGTGAGCACTGTGTAATTGCTGGAAGAGTCACAGTCCCCCCATTTATGGCTAACGTCTTCAGCAAAAATGTCTTAAAGTCAGGATTGAAATATAAGTAGCCTAAGTTGATGATGTGATGATGGAACCCCCACCCCCTCTATTTTATGGTTAAAGTGAATGAGGTGGTTGTACTTTCCTTTCCCTGGTGTACACCTCACCTAGGCCACCAGCGAACACTGAACCAAAGTTTCAGACCAAAACTATTCGGAATCAGGCCGAGCTATCTTCCCCAGACTTGTTGCTTCAGGGTTTCTCTGGTATTTGTCAGCTTGGCCCATCCATTTTCTGGAACATTTTTATGTTACCCGCACCTTTCACTGATGCTGCATGAGGTGTCCGACTCTGTTTCATGCCAACACGCATTATTTGGACAGCGTGTTTTCCAAATTATGTCTTTGTCTTTCCATCTTTCGTCAGTTTTAATGCATTTGTCAGTGATTCCGCGGTAGAAAATGGGGGTTAATAGATGCAGGTATTCACTTTTTGCTGCTGGACTTCCTCCCAGCATTGTACTCCAGCTCAACAAACACTTTGGAATAAATCACTACCATCTGTTAGAGCTTTTTCAATATATAACTCCAAGTCAATAACAAGCAGCTTCACATTCACATGGAAAATAGTTTATGCTTGCAGTTTATGGATCGAAAAGAAAATGTAACCACATAAGACTTTCTTTAAGAAGCACAAAGGTGGAGGTGGGTTGGCATTGTTAAAATGAGATCAAATCCAAGGTTTCACAGCTGATTTCCCCCCAAAAGGTTATTTGCTTCGTTTGTGTTGGGATTTACATCTGCAAACACACCTTCAGCCCTGAAACAACATTCTCAAGCCCATTTAACTGCATGGGTGTCATTTTTTACACAGTGCCAAAGTGGTGGCTGTTTGTTTACTCTGAGTTAGGTAGATAATACTTGGTTATTGGTTAAGCAATCCCAAATGGTTGCATTGTGGCCAATGGATGGAAAATTAATCACTGATAATTTTTACAAACTGATTAATCATTTGAGTCATTTATCAAGCAAGCAATGCTAAATATTTTCTGTTTCCAGCTTCTATATGAATTGTGAGAAGTTGCTGCTTTTCTCTGTTTTAGACCCAATAATATATTAAAATGTGACTTTTAACTTTTGACTCGTGGCAGTGTGGAGAAGGCTTTGAAATGGCATTTACACCTCGATGCGGGGAAATCAAATTTACTGAAAATATAATTGAGTGTCTGGTCAAAAATATTCTGGGGGAAACTTTGGCACATGACCTCAGTATTTCTAAAACTTTGGTTACAGAACTGGGCATTGGCAACATGTGATGGGTTTATCTAACTATTATCTAGGATTTTAGTCCAAAATATTAATCAATTACATGAAAACTAAGTCTGATGAACAGCAGATTTATCAATAATGAAGAAAATATTATTAGTTGCAGTCATAGTGAAAATATGCCCGCATTAGTTAGACTACTACCACTTATTTTTTTGTTGTTTTGTTTTTACATGCACTAGGGACATAGAGAGGGGAGATCCATTCTGGTCAGAAGCCTTCTTTTATCAACTACCATTGATGTGCTCTTGAACCAGGCATTAATCCCACAGATGTCCCAGTGGAGCTGCCTAGTGACCACCACAACACGTGCTTTTTACTGGCCAACTATATTTAAATAATGGGATATTTTGCTGTAAAATGGCACTCACACTCAGTTGGCTTCTCTTGTTAGTAAATGAATAATTAACACTTTTAAATGTAAGAATCCATCAGTGAGACAGAGTGAAACAGTGAAACCTGTCAACAGTGAATTGAATTACCTGTGGGATTGGTGGCCTCGGTCGCATTGGGCTGCGTCATGGCAATGCACACGTCGTCTTGGGGAAACTTGTCACAGGTGAGCATCTCCGGCCAGGGGAAGCCGAACGCCTCCATGATGGGGGTGCAACCGTCCCGCACGGCCTCGCACAGCCAGCGGCACGGGAAGATGGGTCGCTCCAGGCACACGGGCGCAAAGAGCGAGCAGAGGAAGACCTGCGTGCCCGGGTGGCAGTTCTTGTGCACCAGCGGCACCCAGCTGCTGGCCTGCTGCTTCACCTCCGCCATGGTCTCGTGCTCCAGCAGGTTAGGAAGCAGCATCTGGGTGTAGCCCACGTTGTGACAGAGCCGCAGGTCCTCCGGGATGTCCACGCACTGGGGCTGCTTGCCGTAGCTGGGCCCGTACATGTCCGAGTTCCAGCTGTGGAACTCGTCCTCTGACGATCGGCACGCAGACATGAGCGCCACTGTCACAGCCAGCCGGATCATCCTCCAGAAGGATTCAGAAGCAGACATCATGTTCTCTTATTTATTTTAATTTTTTTTTAGCAATACAATTAATGGAACTCAGCGCGGCTTAGACAGACGATTCAACACTCACTTCATTAAGAAATTCAGAGTAATAACAAGAATAATAACAAGAAAGAAATGTAGGAAAAAAAAGCTGAGCTCTGCTGATCGATACGCGTAAAACGTGTTGAGTTTCTGGTTTGGGTAAAGTCCACAGGCACTCTCCTCTGGCTGCAGCCCCCTCGCGCTCCTCTGGTGCGTCTGGCTGCTGCGAGAGTTTGGGGAGGTAAAGCGCTCTGCCTGTGCGGGGCTTGGAAACAAGAAGAGATTGTAAAGTGCGCTCCGGCCAATAGGAACGCGTCTGCGCCTTTTGGCACTCTGCTGTCAGTCAAAAAGCTTAATTACACAGTGTGTAAAAACTCTCCAGGAGCCTCCCTACCCTTCCCTTTACTCCCCTGCTTGTACTTTCTTTGTCAAAACAAGATACTGAATAATGACAAAAAATAAATAAATTAGAGGATGGCAAATGGTACACATGGTACTATAAACCTGAGATTGTGACTTCTTATGCAAGTTGCACAGAATAAAAGTGTATGGAGCACTTCTTTCATTCCAATTCCCAAAGTGTGGTACAGGGAACAACATGAGTCACAGAGGATGATGGAAGTTCCCCCCAGTAAAGTGAGGCTAATTTAATTAATATGCATTAACTAGAGATATCCCTACAAGAGAATATACACAGAGAATGGCCTCAGTTTGTGCCTCTGTTGTATTACTATATGGTCTTATAATACATCGATGGCTGTATTACTATTACATTCCACTCACAGAAGTAAGCTTCCGTTTCACTAAAAAATAAATAGAAGGTTGTTTAACAAAACTTAACAACATAATGTTTATCTTCTGCACCGTTAAACTTTTCTCAACTTGTGATTGATGGATCTACTTGCTACTTGCTTGTTTTTTTTAATATAACTTTAGAAAGTAACATCAACATAGATGAATAAAAATTATGTGAAAAATGTCATTTCCGGCTTCCATCTTTGTTTGGATTAGAAAAAAGAGGAACAATTTAGAAGAAAAGAAAAAACAATCTTTGTCTTTCAGCCGACAATTTTTTTTTTTAACTCAAATGGTAGAAGAGTCATTGCAGTTTGTAGACCCTCTATTTTTTTGGTATTTAGTCTGAGGACACCCACATTTTCCCCTAATATTAAATCTGTCCTGGCAAAATAATGTTTTAGATCAAGTTGCTTGATCAAAGTTTTAACTTTGTAAAAAAGATTAGAGCCAAGTCTTATCTGACAATAAACAACTGTCTTGAGGAGTTCTTGTGGACATTATTTTATCGAATGGGGGTTGGTGATCTACTACAGCTCTGTTTGTGCTTGCACAAAGTTGGGGAAGTGCTTCCTTATCCAACCTAATTACACACTACAGGCTAAAGTCAATTTGCTGAGCCCCGAGTGTCCATCTCCTCCCGGCTTTGCCTTGCTCTGCGACAAGACTGAAGGTGTGAAATCCCTCTATTTAAATGTGGGCCAATTTGCATTCCATTGTGTTGGTAACAGTTCTTGCAGAGCAACAGATAACACAAAGCACTTAATTTGATTTTAAGTGTTACCGCAGCAAACACAGACCTTTTAGAGTAATAGCTTTGTTGAACGTATTTATCAAACCAATGGGTTTTGCAGCTGTCTCCACCGCAGAGGACACCACTCACCTAGACATTTTCTTCTTCTTTCACTTCTTGAACGGAGGCCAGGAGAAAACATTCTGCAACAGTATGCAGAATGTTAAATGCATTATGCAGTATAGATGGATGGTAATAGATGGCACCATTATCAAAATGGGCTGGGTGCAAAGGTTGAAATGAAAAAATTAAACTGTCAAAACATTGCTGTTAATCATTTTTTCAGCTATAATCAAATCAGAATCATGAAATGTTGAAATGTTGAGAAAATAGCCTTAGATTGCTCATCAGTTAAATTATCATTAACTAAGGTCTCTGCATAGCAATCTATATGCCAAAGTGGTGATGTGTGTTAAAAAGAAGGCCAGTTGATTCTCCAAAGTGGTTTAAAGATGACACCTCTGTTAACATTTTAAATTAACGTGATGGTTTAATGAGGGTGGCTGTTATTGCGATGCTACACAGGCTGCTTTATGCGCTGATGGCATCCAACAACAGTTTGTACATAGATGGTTGCTAAGGCAAACTTAAAATTTAGGAGACAAGAGTTTTTTTCCCTCCAGACTAGGTCTGGCTTTGCTCAAATGCATGTTGGAAGCTTCCTGTCAGTAGGAATAGGCCTGCTAAAAGCCACCGGCGGGACAGCAACAAGCCGAAACCCCAGCGAGACAAAGAAATGCAGCGAGTGGAGAGGTTTCATTCCATTTCCGTATGAGTGTACAACAGAGAAATGGAGAAAAAAACCTTCTGCTAACAAAAGCAGATATGATTATTTAGGCGTAGATGTCACTGTTATCACTACCACATTCACTTTCCAAACGTTGCGCTTTAACAGTGTGTGACTAACAATAGAGAGACTAAATATTTGGACTTGCGGGCCTCTGGGAGGACGGAGTTTGCCAAAGAAAGACTATCCATCTATATTCACTGTTTAAAGTCGCAATCTCGCATACATGTGCATGTATTGCCATGAAAGGGCATTTTGGTCCTGGCAGAACGAACATGTATGTCATTAAGCATCTGTCATCGGCGAGCGCTGGCTAAACACTGGATCTGCTTCAGAGCATGACGTCAGTTGTAGACGAGGTGTGTGTACATGACGGATGCTGTGGGCGAAAAAGCCCTTTTATAACCTATGTTAAAATTAAGAAATGACAAGCACACTTGTTTTTAGTCAGGTAACACCAAGAGAGTGAGAGAGCAACGCATATCATTGCCTTTTTTTCAGTTGAGTTTTATTTGTGTATTATATGGCATTGTTTTATTTAGTGACGTATTGTAGACTGGTTCCATTTTGTTTTCTCTGAAGTCTCTTGAGACATGCTTTATGATGAAAGGACGTGTTCTTGACTTGACTTGACTTTTCATGAGCAGCTTGTAAGAGGGGTTGTCATGGAAAAAAAAAAACAAATTGCTACATTGTGGGTGATTGGCAACAGACTTGGCTGAAACTGTATGATTCTTAACATTTAGTGTTGAAACGTGGATCTGGTGAAAGTTCTTTTGAGGTTATGACTCACCTCATTTTCATGAGTGTTCCTGATAAAGTCATGTAGATCTCCTGTCACTCTTCCTTCAAGCTAATTGACCTTTGACCTAATTGAGTTCTCCTAAAGGCATCGGTATGCCTAAAACAAATTACTTGTTGGATTGCCTGATAATCTTGAAACCTCTTTTCCAATGGTGGAACACTGACATGAATTCAATTTCAATGAAAAAATTTTTTATAGTGTCAAATCATAACATACATTGTCTTAGGACACTACAGACAGAGATGGGTGGTTCTGACTGGTTTAGGATGAGAGGTAGGGGGGAGTGAGAGAGAGTGAGAGAGAGAGAAAAAGAGAGAATACTACCATACCACAATAAATATACACAGAAATATGACTAATAGTAATTATAGCAGTGGGTATAATGGCATAACGTAATGAACAGTGGTAATTATAGTAACAGTAAACATAATAGACCTATGACTAATAATAATAGTCATAGCAGCGGGCGTTGAGCAGGACCATGGCAGCAGCTGCAACCATGATCAAGGTGCCACCACAATCCAAGGAAATCAACCTCAATCATCAATCACCTTTTAAGTTGATATGGTGAACTTGTAAGCAAACAGTTGCATTTGTACACATCTAGCAGTTACAGAGTAATATTATCATTCATTTGTAGTCGGATTTCTGGATATATTCACTAGCCCCTTTTACACAGCCTGTTCAAGGCAGGAATGTTGCACGGTTATTCGGCCTTGCTGTTCTGTATCAAAGGTACAAACATAAAATAGGGGGACAGAGTTGTTCCGGCAGTAAGCCAGCAGCGGAGGACGTAGTCACAGAGCCAAACAGACGTCTGTGTAGAAGTAGTCAGGACGGTAAATAAACGTAACAACTTAGTTTATATTCTATGTAACTATACAATTTAACTTATATTGTCTGTCTGCTGTCTTTAAAGTATTTTATGTTGCCAGAGTGCCAAAGATGAATTTCCAGTGTATGCAAATTCAGTGGACAATAGGGTTGGGTACCGAAACTCGGTGCCAATAGGGAACCGGTGCCGACGTAAACGGTAGTAACGAGACCAAATAAGAACGAAAGTTTCGGTGCCTCATTTCGGTGCCTGACTTTACACTACACCTGACAGCATGTAACGTTAGCCTACCTTTAGCTAGCAGCTGGATTAATCACGGTTAAAATGCTGACAGCTAACGTTAAACAGTGTAAAGTGTGACTGTATTTCACTGTGGAGGACTTCAACAGCGGGATGTAACAGTCTGCTCTGCAGTGCAGCAGCTGCCGTTGTCGCAATTCATAGATATACAGTATGTTTATATGGTCGGAATTAAACAACACAGACGGTGCGTTCACTTGCAGCTGCCATTGTCGGAATTAAACAACACAGATTCACTGAAAACTGGTAGCCTCGTGGTGCATTGACAGTAATTGTAAAATACGTTTTCCCATCTGGGGTTCAACAGCAATTTACTGGTGAAATAAGTTATTGTTATTGTTATAGTTATTACGTTATTATTAAATCTTTAATTTTGACCATGGCCTTAGCAATAAACAAGTCACTGACTGTTTAATATCCTTATTTTTTTTTTTATTTTTTTTTTTTTTACTTTATTGAAAAGTACCGGTTCAGGCACCGTTTAGGCACCGGCACCGTTTTAAAAGTATCGATTTAGCACCGGAATCAAAAAAAAACCAAACGATACCCAACCCTAGTGGACAATAACATTTTTAACTGTGTATCTATCTAAACTGAATGCAATGCAAAACAGCGATTGGCTTGCCCAGCTTGTTAATAACCAGTGTATGTTCATTTCAGCTGCCCAGTTTGTAGATGTTAGTTAGATGGCACCAACATTTGGCCTAATCATAACTGGTCTGGCAACCCAAAGGCCAAGGTATTGTTTCCAGATTTGCTTCGGTGACTTAAGATGTTGGGTGTCTGGGGGTTCATCCCCTTGCCATTTTTTAGCATTAAACACTTCATTTCCTGCATTCTGGTGAATTTGTATGCACCTATTTCTACCTTTTTCTGAATCAATTTATTCTGGAAATATCTTGTAAAGGGAAACAGAGATTACAATCCAAATATAAAAACATAATGGAATATATTGCAGTAAGGTTGTCAGGCATTCTGTATTGCATTCATCTATTTATTCTCCTGTAGATTGGCTTTTCTAATTATATCTGAGTCAGCACACATGCAGCCTAGCATTATTTACTCTTCCCTCCTCTTTTGCATCTTTTGTTGAGGAAATAACCTCCTTAAATGTGCATATGACATTATTCAACTCAGTGATACATGAATTCATTTTAATGAATTAATAAACCCCTGGACTATAATATTAGTGTTTGAGCAAGATTTCTGCTCATGTTCAAAACTTTGTGCATATTCAAAATATATGTGTTCTCTGAGATTTTGAGGAGTCTTGATATTTTGATAAAAATAAAGTTATAATAGGCTAATTCAAGAATAAAGTCACTATATTTCAGAAAATAATCAATAAACTGAAACTACGGCAGAAATACATGGAGCTCAAATGCAAAAGCATGTCCACAGCAGAGCGCGTCCATTATAAGGCGCGCTGCTCATCTCTATTTTTACAGCGAGAGTGGACACTAAGCGACCCACAGGTCTGCTTGAGAGCTCTGTGTGTCTGAGTCTGAACCATAGACTGGAAACGTCACGTCACGGAAACTTCAAACTAAATCATTAGTATTGCCCTCCTAAACTTTGTGTTGATGGCATCAATGTATTAGATTTGGCTTTAATTGTTTCGAAAATTACACCTTTCACAGCTTTCCTCACTTAAAGACGGTTGCTAGGTGATAGCAACAAATACGTCATGATGGTCAGACCCCGCACGTAGCTGCCCGTTCTATTCGCCTCGAAAAAATAAACTGGACAAAGTTACAGTTCTACCATGAGTTCTAGCACAATGAAATAAGGCAACTTATGATTTAGGGGGTTTATATTTTGCTATTGTCCGGTTTCATATTTGTCAGTCAACTTTTCAAAATACATTCGGGGCTACACTCAAAACATTCGGGGCAAAATCGGCTGACGCCGCCTCTGAAAGTAGTCTATATCCTTGACGTTCCACTTCCGGTATTGCTTCATTTAGGCTGGATATCAGTTGCATTTTAAACTCCGGTGGATTTCTGAGGACTATGGTTAACTGCTCCTCAGATCTCTGCAGGGTAAATCCAAACAGCTAGCTAGACTATCTGTCCAATCTGAGTTTTCTGCTGCAAGACTAAAACAACTTTTAAACGTACACGTTCCACCGAAACAAGTTCCTTTCTGAGGCAATTTTACAGTGGCACCGCGGGTTTCTCTGGTGCTTAGCACCGCTCACAACGATTGTGATTGGTTTAAAGAAATTCCATTAAACCAGAGCACGTTTTCCTCCCATCCCCGAATGCTAAGTGGAGTAGCCAGACTCTCCTCCAGCACGCTTTGGAGGAGGGTCTGGCAAAGTGAGACTAGTTTTAAAAGGGACAGCCAACAACGTGGAATTACATGCACACACATACACTAGACGCCAACGCTATTAGATTACACTTTTTGGTTTAGTTTTTGACAGTATAATTCTAGATCAGGCTCTAAGCAGTTGGCTAACAAAAAAAAAGCAAATCTATCAGATACAGCAGATAATGGTGTAAATCACAGTTAGCAAGCCAAAGATGAATATCTGCATCAAAAAGTAACAATAATACTCCTTAAAGCACCTTTTATTACCTATTACTTTTATTATTTTATTTTAATTTAATGAAGTTTTTTGCCAGGTGAGGGGCTGGGTTTAACAATTAACACCCCTGGTGTCACCACCAGGTTAGGAGTTGATTAGTCTCGCTTTGCCAGACCCTCCTCCAAAGCACGCTGAAGGAGAGTCTGGCTACTCCACATAGCATTTGGGATGGGAGGAAAACTTGCTCTGGTTTAGTGCCATTTATTTTAAACCAATCCGAATCATCATGGGCAGTGCAAAACTCTGCACAGAGCCGCTGCAAAATAGTTGTGTGAGAGAAAACTCACACAACAGATTGGACAGATAGTTAGCTAGCTGTCTCAATTTACCATGCAGAGATCTGAGGAGCAGTTAACCATAGTCCTCATAAATCCACCGAATTTAAAATTCCAACACAAAGAAAGCGGAACGCGAAGGATATAGATTAGGAGTTGATTGTTGAACTTACAGGAAACGACTTTGACTCTGTCTTTTAACAGTAACTATTTGTTGACAGAGAGTTAAATCAAACAGATTCCACTTAAGACATAGTTAAATTATCTCTATACTGTGAGATTGCTCAAACTCTCGCAAAACGGTGAGCCACAGTGCTTGGCTGCCTGTGATGACTTGCCTGGATGCACTGCACTTACCGTGACTAATGCAGGCAATTTGTGACATTTGGTTGCAGACGAGGAGAAGAAGAAAAGTGAGAAGAAAACATGCTGCAGTTACTTTAGCCTAATGATGCTTCTGTGTGCTTGAAGGCTGAGGCCAAAATACCTCTCACATAACTCATACCTCATGCTGGGGAGGCAGCATTATTACTGCTCAGCAGGGGGGAGAGTGAATTCTTATCTGGCCCACAGAGAGTCAAGGGTTCTACTCAGACAGCTCATTGTAGGTTTCATGATGCTTCATCCCGCATTGATATATGTTTGTGTGTTGAAAGTTAGAAGCAAAACTCTTTCATACTTGACTTGGTATGTACTATTATCAGACTGTTATATTTGATAAAGCACAGAGGAAACCTCAGTGTGCTGCATGGTCATATGTGCTGCTTCTTTAGCTCTCACCACATATTCACCCACATGTTTTCTGTCTGCAAGCCAGAAATGACAAATTGATTTGTATCAAGAATGATAAAACAGCCAAACAAACACATCTTCGCTTGTCCCACCATATATATATATATACTGATGCGATGAGCAAGAATTGCTTATCTGCAATTCTGCAAAACCACAAAACAAAACAGAAAGCAGATCAGGCCAACCCACTCTAAATATGTGCATTCCTTTTTCAATTTGCAGATTTATACATTCTGAGCCAACCTTTCTCTTCAGGTGTTAGCCATGTCCACAGTTGTCCACATGTAGCAGAATCGACAAAATGGTTGTCAGACAGCGGCGAAGGCCCTATTGAAACTGAAGGAATTCTTCCTTATCCAGCAAATGAATCGCCTTTTTGAGGGGCTTAACATACCCAAAACTCACCAAAATTGGCGGTCGAATCAAGTCTGGTGAAAATTTACGTATTTTAAGGGTTTTGGGAATAGGTGCACAAAAATGGTTCACTAGCGCCCCTACAAAATTTTCAGGAAGTCCGCCATTTTGAATTGAAAGTTCAAAATTAGTGTGATTTTGGCCATTTCCACATGTCGTACTTTAACAATCTCCTCCTAGAGATTTCATCTGATCGACTTCAAATTTGGACTGTGCCATCTTAAGACCTTAAAGATGAAAAATTATTAAAAGCTTGAGTTTTCGTCATAAGGCCTATCTGTGGCCGGGCGGCCATTTGTGCGTTTCGCCATCAAAACAGGAAGTGGGTGTAACTTGAGTGTACATTGAACAATTGGCTCGAAACTCTTCAGGATTCATAAGAGTCCAACGCTGAGGACATCTACAGGCTGATATTCACTCAAAGTTGACGGCCATTTTGAGCATTTATCGATGAACGAAGACGTTGTTGTAACTTTGTACATTGTCATATCTGCCCGAAATTTTTCACGATTGACAAGGGTCCCGGCCTGTAAGGTCCGCCAGTAACCCCGACGTGCAAGGAGGTGTGAGGGCCTGTCCAACGCTGCTTGCAGCTTTAATTGTGATTAAATTTGTGCTCTCAAACCTGTGAGCCAAATTTCCATGAGAACATGAGAAAGCCAATATGAATAATCATTTTATAAGACATTGAGTACTAAAAACTGAGAAATCACAGTGAAGTGCTGTCATATTATGTATGTGGTTGGGAGAGGGGGACTTTAGCTAAAAGTCATCCATCTGTGTAAAATGACATGGACTTGATTTTAGCTTCAAATATCCATTCAAGTGCCCATATTATGAAAAAACACTTTTTCTGGGATTTGGCTTTTGTGTCTCTGGTGCTTCCACACGCATACAAACTATGAAAAAAAACGTCCATGCTGTTTTCAGTGAAATACTGGTTTCTGAATGTAACCTGCCTTCAGTTTCTGGGTGAGCTGTTCAAAATCTGCAGGGCTTTCTACGTCACTAGCTGAAACGAAGGGGCTAACCGTAGCACGCTAGCTCGTTCTCAATGGCAAGACACTGCTACAACACGCACTAGTTCACCATAATCTACAAAAGAACTACTTACGTGTCCCTGTTCTGCAGGTATTCCACACAAAGTTGGAAGTGCGCCCTCATTTAGAAGAAGTCTCCCGGCTAATCCTGCCTTGTAACTGACCAAAGTTGTTTAAACAGCTAGCTAAGTTAATCAATAACAAATCATAGTAACAGAGCTGACCTTTGGGGGAATATCCAAAAATGTTAGTTGATCATATGGGCTTTGAACAAACCTACCAGCCTAGTAGAATATATTTGGAAGAGAAAACAAAGGCAACTGGTAAAATTATTAAACTGTCAGTTCTAAACATTCATCACAGTTACAGACACAGAACTTTCTGGTTAAACTCTGACCTACTGTACTTGCCGTACAGTGCTCAAACTAAAGGACAGGATAAAATAAAAACAGGACTGGGTAGGATGAAAATTTATTTGAAAGTTGAAAGAAAGAACTGCTGGAAAACCGAATCTACTGCAGAAATACACGGAGCACAAACGCAACACATCTACCGCAGCATGTCGACAGCAGAGCGCATCCGTTATAACTTGAGGCTGCGCTGCATTTTACAGAAAGAGTGGACACTAAGAGACGCACAGGTCTTCTTCAGTGCTCCGTGTGGTTGAGTCTGAACAATAGACTGTAAACATCACGTCACAGGAACTTCAAACTAAATCATTAGTATTGTGCTCCTTAACTTTGTGTTGATGGCATCAATGTATTACACTGATTTGGCTAGGATTCCTCCGAAAACTTCACCCGGCTTTCACAGCTTTTCCTCCACGTAGAGACGGTTGCTAGGTGATAGCAACAAACACAACATGGTCGGACCCTGCATGTAGCTGCCCGTTCTATTCGCCTCGGAAAAATAATCTGGAAAAAGTTACATTTGGGACTACACTCAAAACATTCGGGGCTCAAGCCCCAGCAAAATCGCCTGACGCTTTTGTCGGGACTCGGGACATTAACTTCAAAATCGGGACTGTCCCGGTCAAACCGGGACGTATGGTCACCCTAAACTGCTGCTAACTTACAATGAACGGCAATGAAAATGACACACAGTCCCTAAACCTCCTCGACAACATAAACAAACACATGCACGCACACACACACACACACATAGCACATAAGTAGACCCGGGAAATCAGACGCCTGTCACCGCAAGTATTGACTCATGTACAATGAAAATGGTGTCCTGTGTGGGGGGACCTTACATCAAGGAAACTAACACCAGGAAAATTAACAGCACAGTCACATCCAGAACTGGCAGCCTCTGACCTCACGACAGCTGCAATGGAAAATTCGATCCAAGTCGGTAAACTGGGTACTTAACATTGTTGTTAACGTTACCAGTTACCAACGCCTCTCCTAATGACAGGTGCGTCTTGTCCAGCAGCTAATCCAACTTTTAGACACACCAGGAAGCAGGGCCGTTTTGGATGTGCCAAATCACACATGTGATTTGGCACATCGTTTTCATCATGAGGCACCTTTGCTGACATTTCAGGTGAACTCACTTTCAAATTGTAATCAGTTTAAGATTAAATAAAGTGGTTTAGATAATCTGGCTCAACTGTCAGCTTGTTTACAACCTGTCTAACTGCTTGTGCTTCTTGCACTGTCAAACTGAGTTGTATTGTTGTTGCCATGTTCCCAGGTCAGAGCAGTTACTTAGAGAAGTAAAATATTATTAAATGATAGAAACAATGACCAGAACTACAAAATAAGACCCAAGTTGTAATAAAGCAGAACAATCCTTTAAAGTCCTTGATAGTGAAATGTCAACAGGACAGCAAGATTGAATTTGGCCAGACAGGGGCGATTTAAAGGAATAGTTTGACACTTCTGGAGATTTATTTGCTGTCTTATGGAGGAGATAAGAAGTTTGATACAATTCCCAATGACTGTGAATATAATGCCAAAGCCAGATTGCTAGCTTAGCTTGAATTAGTTTAGCATAAAGACTGGAAACAGGGGGGGGGGGGGACAGCTCACCTCTCACAGGCTGGCCTCTGGCGATTACGTTTTGGTTGCACCGGAAAAGAAAGCAAAGTCTGAGGTGTGGAAAACTTTGGACCATGTGCATAATGACAATAATGAGCCAGTGGGTTATGTGAAATGAAAAAGATGCATTCTGATCAAAATAGAGAGTAAGTGTATGCCTAGGCCTATTTAGAGTGCTTAGATATTACGATGTTACAGAGGACTTATTTTATTTCTTTGTTCCAACTTCCAAGTGGCCTATAGCCTACGTTAGTCATGAATAAATGATGTTAAAAAATGAGGTAACACTTCACTTGAAGGTATCTACATAAGAGTGACATGACAGTGTCATGAACACATGACATTGTCATGACACAGTCATGACACATGAACCCTAACCCTACTTTTTAAGGAGGTTTTAAAGTGTTTTAATCACACCAGTGGTCCCCTTGTGCCCATGCCCCTCGCCGCGCCCATCCCGGGCATTGCGTTTTAACCCTAACCATAACTTGTCATGACAAAAACTGAGCTCTACTCCAGAAGTCCAAGTCCTATTATTTCCCTCCAGTCTCCTTTTTCGTCTTGTCTCTTTGCATTCATGAAGCAGATTGATAAAGCCCTGGGATACGTGCATATTTTTCACTTAAGTTTAAGCATTTTCCACTCCCATGGACACATATTTGCGCCAATTCATGCCGCCACAGGCAAATTCATGTGTACTTCCACTGACTTTGTTTGGAAATCGTGCTGCTTCTAAAATTTGCTTTGTGTTTTATCCAAACACACAGTTAGTACACATGAAAGTAGTTGTGTAAAGAATGAAAAAAGAGAGCCTGGTCAATCGTTGTGTGAAGTGGGGGTTTTGGTCGGATTTTCGATTTCGGAAAAAACATTGTCGAGAACAGCCTCCTCAATTCTAACATTGGAAAAGGGTTGGGGGAGGGGGTTTCAGGCACTGCATACCAACCAGACAAGCACTTTGTTGAAAGAATAGTAGGCCTGTTACAGTCTATTACTGAGCAATGATGGAATGCTCTCGCAATCGCTCAATGTTGTGATATGTGACATGATGACTATGGTTGTAAGTATAGGCTTATAGAATGGGTTTATATTCACATGTTAAATACAGCTTTAACACTCTGTTTTCCATTTTATGTCTGACAATGTGCTCCAAATTGACTTGATGTCTAAACATCGTGACTCAAGAAAAGTATTTACAGCTGAGATGGATAGCAGTCAGGAGTGCTTTATGGGGCCCTTTTAATAACTTTCCATCTTTGCAGCGCTCTCCCAAGGCAGGTAAACCACTTGAGTGAAAGCAGTCGAGGACCTTTCCAATGCACTGGGCACACTGTGCTGTGGACACAGAGATGGGCTCTGTGGCAACCAGCTCTCCCATACACCCACACACCGGCCCTCCAGGCTCTATGCATGCTGTTCGTTTGACACAAAGCAGGGCTCACAAGGTGTTCTGGCTAACATTAACATGCATAAACATTACAATTAATGAGCCTTTGTGACAGCACAAGCTAAATGCCCCCACCCGCCCTCTCGTTAACAAATTTAGAGCCATTTTTCATGGGATCGATTATGTCCCATCCTTCACCTTGAGAGTAACTGTGTGCGACAATAAACAAACCCAGCTGCACTCCTCCTCCTCCCTCACACACACACACACACACACACACACACACACACACACACACACACACACACACACACACACACACACACACACACACACACACACACAATCCTCAGCTACCATGGCTCTGCTTCCTACCCAAATAGAGACTGTGTGGGGCCTTCTCTTATTCTCACTCCCACTGAAGAAATGGAAACTGCCCATACTGTGGTCAGTGAGAATAGCCAATAGCTTTTCAAATGCAAAAAAAGCTCTACACCATTACTACTGGTCCTCCAGCTCACATGCCAGCAGCAGATGATTCATGTAAAACAAGCACATATCAGTAAGGCCACAAATTACAATTCCAAGCTACATATTAGATTAGATTAAGTTTAAGTTAAATGATCCGTCTGGTTGTTGCAGCATTGAAAAACAGGAGTCCGCAGAGATAAGCTACAGTGGTGGGCATAAAACCTGTCCCAAGAAAGTGCCTGTATGCCAGCAGGTTTAACTGCATTTTATCATGACCACATAGCTTCGGGTGATGCAGGCCAAATGCATCATTTCATTTTAGAATAACCAAATGGGAATCCTTCCAGTTGTCCCCCCCCAAAACTGACCCCAGTGTGGGCTCAACAGGAACCCACTGCAGTTAATCAGGAAAGCATGTTGCCCTGAGTTCAGCCATCCTCCACAACTGGAGATTCTCTCCACAGCTCCACCCTTTCCCCTTATGACACTCTTGTTAAGAATGTGTCAAATTCTCATTTACCCCCCTCCCACATACCCCTGCTTATCCCCCAACCTCAAAACTCCTGCAATTCTATTAATATTTCACATATACAATATATACAATATACAATATACAATTGTACACAAACTTGTACTGGAGTGCATATGCTGTCTCATTTATGGGTAAAAATATAATATTTAAAGAAGCTGCAAGGTCAAGGTCTTTGCTAGCAGTTTAATTTGTTTAAGTGATCGATCAATCAAACATCAAAAGCAGTGCTTGTTCATGCCTAATTGAAGTGCAACTTTTTTTGCCTTTCATCACATGTCTTTATTTGCATTAAAGCTGCTCCAATTTTTATTTTAACAATAGATAAAATGACTATGTATCCTATGAAAGGTGTGACTCGTCAAGATGATGATGTTGTTGAACTGTTGTTGGACAACTGAACCAGTATGAAATAGTAATTTAATCACACATAAATGCTACCTATTACTGCAGGCAGATATTCCCAGGCTGTTGCACTGTGGTGCTTATTTTATGATCATAATGTCATTTCATGATACAGAAATACATGTTCATGACAACAGCTATGCTGTGTGATCAGCTACATTGCTATTTAAAATGAATGTTCAGAGAGAAAGGTAGAGACAACCAAAGCTTTCCCCCGACGATGAATGGGCAGGTTTATGTGTTGGCTGCTGGTGTTTTTAAGGTTTGAAAAAGCTCCCAGATGGAGTGCTAAAACAGAGAGAAGAAGATGCAAATGAAGACAGCCTAATGTTGATGTACTCTGTACTTAAATCAAACTTATCTTTAACCCAAAGAGGCTCTTTAAATCCATAACATAAAAGTACCAGAGGCAGAGACATGGGGATGACTGGAGCTATTCCCAGGCATCCAGTTCCCAGCTTCTCCTACAGCACCATGGGAAAGCCAGCCAAGTGAGCGTGGGTCAGGTCAACCTTGTCTCCTCGCCTGACTGTCAAAATAACAGTACCTTCCCCTCCGGCTTCCAGCACTGTCCCTCAGAGGGCTGCTGAGAGCTGTGGCACAGAGGGGTGGAAAAGCAATTAAATCAAACATGGGTGAGTAGCTGCAGGACAAATGCCTCGTCAGCGTTTTTCAGCTCAGCCAGAGAAAATCTGGTGTTTTGTTGTTTTTTTTTTCTCTCAAGAAGGGGGTATTGAAAGAAAGAGTATTGAAAGTGAAAAAGAAAACCCTCTAAAAGAGAGCTAAGACATTTTGTGTCACCGGGTGACCAAATGCAGGAGTAAGCTAAAGGGTTAAGAGAGACATTGCCCCAATTCAGAGCTTCTTTCTTCCCCAATGATGGCCTAAAACTTGGGGTCAGACACATACTCCGACCCCTGACCCCCTTGTCCACGTCTCCTCGTAATTACCTTTGCGCATCAACCCCTTAGCCACCCCCACCCAAAGACAATGTAACAATTTGTCTTTTCAATTGTCTGTCAGTCACTCTCTTACAGGCCTTTTCAGTGGGCGTATATGGTTTCTTTTTCCATTTGTATTTATTTATTTATCTTGCTTGGAGAGGTGGGGGTTGTCTGGCCCCAGAAACAGGGAGTCTTTGTTTGGGCTGGTTTCACATGGATATAACCCCCCCCTCCTCTGCTCCCCCTGCCTTCTATCCAGCTCCCGCTAATCAGACCCCATGGATTTGTTTGGGGGCTCGTGGGTGGCTGATCTCAGGGTCATTGTAAATGGCATTTCCATAACCATTCACCAATCAATGAGACTTTTCTCTTTCCCGTTGACCACTGAGTTGCTTTTTAACTGCTCCCTATGAGGTACATACTGTCTACTGCCCATGCTCAACAAAAGTTTACCTGCAACAAAACCGCAAGCTGCCCACATTCTCCAAAGTGATTTTGTTACATAATATGTGTGGGTAGTCGCGTCACATGGTCATGTGACCTGTCGCCAATCAAGAAGTGATAAAAAGTTTACCAGGTTCAGTCATGAGTCCCTTACCTCTCGCTGGGTTAAGTAAAGCTTCTTTGTATGTTTCAGTTTACCACTAACATGACTACCAACGAGCTGCTGTGGCTGGAGAGCTCTAGAAAATACTGTTAAACGATATACATGCTTTTGGGTATTTTATTGAGTTTAAGCTTTGTGATATTTACGATGTGTTCTTTTATCTGTAGCATTGGAAACTCCCTCCTCCTGCATTACTGTGCTACAGGAGTTTGTGTGTTCTTGCAAAGTAGGCTTATATTGTATTCCTTTTATCAATGTTTTAATAATTATTTGCAAGACACAATAACTTTGTGACTGGCAACTAATGTGTTTTGTTTGTTTTCTTGTTTTCAACGGTTATTTTACCGTTTTGTTTCTTTTGTTGACTTGCTTTGGACAATTCTTTACTGTGCTTGCACTTACAAGTGGTCTGCTGAGAGTCATATCGTTGATGGTAGTTTTAACACAGGTTGCTCTCCTCTCTCTGTATATCCACAGCCTGAACCTGTACAAGGCTGGGTCCGTGTCGACGCACTGCCTCCTTGTGGTGAGACTGCACCGAGTGACACTGTTGCGATGTGTATGTAGCCTCGACACTGTATATTTTGTAGTGACTTGCATGATATTTTGTAGTGAATATTGCATGATACATTGTTGTGAATCTTGCATGATATGTTGTAGAGAATCGTGTAGAAATAAGTATGTAGTGCATGTCCTAGTCGGGGCTGGGCCTTCTGTCTCCTCTTTCTGCCTCCCGGGGTGGTGTGTGCACGCTGACCGGACCTTCTTACTTTGAGGAGAGTAAGACCAAATGTACCTGCCATCTAATTTATTATTTTACTAATATACCCCTGCTATTTTAATTTGGATTTTTTTAAACTACTTTGTTATAAAACCAAACCTATTTTTGTACAAAAAGCTTGTGGGTGTGTTTGCAATGAGCACGTAATTTACATACTCAGCTCTGATTGAGCACTTATTTTCTTATGTCGCCACAACACTGATGCACAATGAAGTGGTTCATTTGCAGAGTTTGTTTTATTCATAGCTCATTAAAGCTATATCATGGAGTATTAGGAAGCAATTGATGGCAACAATCTGCTTTTCTTTCATGTTGTTTAAAGTACTTTTATGTGGTTAAGTAATTTTGCATGTTTCACAAGGGAATGAAAACAAGCATAATTGTCATTTGTTGGTCATTCCCGCACGTCGGAGGCCGTTGAACTTTTCTGAACTTCTGCATATCATGCCACTGGACACCTTTGGTGTTCTTAAAGGACAAATCCGGCGGAAAATAAACCAAGGGGTTAATAACACATGTGTACCGAGTCGACAGTTCTCTGGGATATTTTCATGCTAATCGAATGTGACCAGTTTTATTGCAAACTGCTAATTAGCTTATAAAGCTAGTCTTGGGGTACGTGTAAAGCAAAAAGAAATCACTATTTCTATACCACTAACAAGGCTCAAAATAACACCACACTTCCACGGTAGCATAATGAGGGTCCCTACATGTAAACCGAAGCATTGTAAAGTGTACAGACAGTTTATTAAAAAGATCCTTTATAAAGACAGTGCCGTTCATGTATACATTCAGGCGCCATCTTGGGAAAACAGTCATGACCAGTCGAACGACGCACGCCGTGCAACCAGTAACCAGTAACATAGCTGAAGCATGGCGGAGCAGTAAATATATATATATTTATAACAATAGTCCCTAAGTGAGGACACCAGGCTTTTCCAGCACCTTATTTTTTGGCAATCACTGCATGAAATTACATTGAATGTACAATTTCCCCACAGAAGACTCAAGCATTCCAAGGCGAGGTAATGAAAGCCAGAGGGGTGAGAAGATGATTCAATCTTGGACCATGTGATGTCACACGGTTTCTGAGGGATAAACACGATCGCTCTTCTAGACAGCTTGATTTGCGCAAGTTACTCATTCTGATTGTCTATCATGTTTCTTATGAAGCTCATAATTACGACAGTGTTGGGAGGGAGATCTGTACAAAGACTGTGGTTGCTTTGATCAGTCTCTTTCTCTCTGAGAGGGGTGAGAACTTTTGGAGTGTTTGCAGTTGGTACGAATAGAAACAGAGCAGTGAGAAGTCCAAACAATACAGTGCAATTATTCCCCTGTGGTATTTCAGATTGTGCAACAGGTATACATTTACTGTGCTGGCTTAATCTTCTAAGTCCGTCACATCTGATGAAGGACAGGAATAAAGTATGAGTGGTTAAAGCATTGGGGTATTGAGGGTAAACTAGGACAGATTGACTTTGTACTTCTACAAACAGAGCTGCTTTGGTGGCCAAAGTAATCCCATTAGTTGATTTATACCACAGACCAAAACAACTATAGATAAAGTAGTAGATGTATTTTTTTAGATTGGGGCACAAAAGCTAAAGCCTTTTTGCTTGCTGTGAGACAAAAGACGCAATTCTCTGTAAGTTTTAAGCCATGCTAGCTCTAATAATTTATTTTTAGGGATGACAATTCAGTTGGTCAATCCTCCATTAGAGACTGAAATATATATAACATCTATTGAATAAATTGCCATGAAATTAAAACATGTATGAAAGCCTGAAAATCCACATAAGGAGGTTGGTTGGGGTGGTGGAGTGGTCAAACAACACAGGACTTTCACCCAGGAGACCGGGGTTGTGTTCCGTGTGTCACGTTTCTAAACCCAACCGTCACGTTCTTTTTTTCCTAAACTCAACCGTCCCGTTGTTGTCCCGCGTCCGGTTATTGTTTTCCTAAACCCAACTGTCCCGTTCTTCTTTTCCTAAACCCAACCATCCCGTTGTTGTCCCGTGTGTCATGGACATGGAAACGTAAGCCCACCCACAACCTTTTCCTTAACTTAAGGGGCCGTGTTCATTTCATGGAATTCTTCTGTGGGCCCATCAAGGAATTTTTTGCGACTCCGTGAAACTGCCACAGATTTTGAGGTTCATTTCACGGAATTCTGTGAAATCAGGTCGGTACGTTCAAAGGTTGTTTTATTCGTGCAACAGAAAACTCAGATTGGACAGATAGTCTAGATAGCTGTCTGGATTTACCCTGCAGAGATCTGAGGAGCGGTTAACCATAGTCATCATAAATCCACCGGAGTTTAAAATGCCAACACAAAGAAAGTGGAAGGTGACGGACATCCGGCCGAAATGAGGGACATCCAGCGGAATTTCCGGCGGCACCTGAACAATCCTGGAAATGAAATGTCGTCGATAGAGACTAAATAGGGGTACACCCGCAAAGCTCTGCAGTGACGTAATCCTAATATTTTAAACATTGAGGTCGACTGCATATGGCTCATTGGTCCATGTGACCCCCCCAACCCAATTACTTCCTCTTCCTTCTTGTTCGAAAACACACAGATAATCACAAAACCAATGGCAACATACAGTCGCTATACAATAGAAGAAGCGTCACATATGGCTTTGCCTGTTTTATTTTTCTATTGTGGCTTTCCTAAAGAGGTGTTTACAACGCCCAAAACATAGATTAAGAGCAATGGCAACTCCCACATGAACAAGGATGTGGCTTGCAAAAGCATGTGCACATTAATTGTTGCGTACATGCACATCAGAGGAGATGCTGCACGGCTCTACACACGGACCATGGTGAGAGCTTTAGTCTTGTCCCTTTTAACATCATCACACATCTCCATCATCAATAAAGGCTCTGTCACAGCAACCTGGCCATAAACTAGCGCAGACAAAGACTGATTGATCAAACACTTTCTGTTGACTTACATCCTGTGTTTACACACACTACTACAGTGACGGCCAACCGGTGAACAACATGCACAAAGCCTACATTCTGTGGATGCATGAGAGAAAATAACTAGCCGGTTGATCTTCTGTTTGCACATAGAAAGTGAACAAGGTTTAGTTCTTATACAAGAGTTAGGCAATGCCTTTTCATTCATATCTATAGGTTTTCTGGATAAATAAGATGTGATATCTGAGTTGCTTTGCCCACATTTTTCTACAGTCTACAGAAGGAGTGGAGCTGCCACTCTAAGTAAAGATGCCAACATGTCCAAAGTGTCTTTGTACACAGAACAGTACATTCATAGTACATTCAGTACAGTGCAGGTGTGCAAAGGTAAATGACTATGATTATGATTATAACAAATTAAGCTCCTTGCTATATCTGTTCACTAAACATGCAAAGAAACTCCCACACTTATATTAGCGACATTTTGCAAAATATGCAGTCATGTTACCTGCTGCAGGGAACTGCTGGAAATTTTAAATGAAAGTTAAAGAGACAGTACAAACAAGACATTTCTGTTGCCGATCGAACATTTAATGGGACAATGCAGCTCTTGATTAAGGATATGTTTTTCAAAGTGGAATCAGTTATAGCACAAAGTCTGCTTTGTTAAATGGGAGGGCAAGCATGTTGCCAAAGGCGACAACATTTATGTAAAACATGTGTGTGTATCTAACCAATCAGCACCACATGATTGTTTGGTCTCTTCCTTGAGATACACTGCCAAGCTTCTCATTTCTGCCTTCTCTTTTCAACTAATTGCAATAGTACTTCCAGTTTAAGGATGAGTTCTGTCTTGCAGCATGTGTGTACACTGTAAACTTCAAATGCAATATTTATATTGTAAGCATCTGATCAGACCAAAATGTTTTTAAATTGTTAAAAGTCAGTGCAGAAATATGGCGGTATAGTTGATTTATATAAGCTTGCAGGTGGTAGAATAGAGGCCTTTTAAGCCACACAAACAAACACAAACACAAGTTAGATTTTTTTTTTTAAACAAAGTTATTAGTAGATAGAAGATGAAAGGGGAAGAGACAGAGAAGACAAAGAAAGAATAGAGCTTGGCGATAAGAGAGAAGGAGATACCAAAAATAAAAATTAAGGTGCAGCTCAAAGATGTGACCACTAAGAGAGGAGAAAGAGAAAGAGACAAATCACAACAATGTACATAGTTCAGAGAATGGCCAAAGTTGGAAGAGAGCGAAAAAGTGCAATCTGAGGTAAGATGCGGTATCCACCCCAAAGAGTATAAATCCCCCCTATGTGAAGCATTCAAAGGGGAATTCCTCGCCATTTTGAAAAGTGAATTATAGGCATTGTCATCTAACATGGCATTAAGACCCTGAAAACACTGCCAACTTTAAATCAGTGCATTGGATACAAAGTATGGTTCTTCAGTTAGCAGATGGTGGAATCAGTAGCCAACTGTTTCATCTTTGTTCTATACTTTTAATCACCTTACTATTGCTTTACATTCAACAAAACCAGACAAGCAACACACACACACACACACACACACACACACACAATTGAAATTTGGGAGAACGTTTTGGCCGCTGCTTTTGTGAAGGAAGGTTTAGGTCATTGGAACTGTGAAGGAATGCCCAGCTGCAAAGATTTCTGCTCAGTAAGTTGGACATTTGGGTACATAGGTCTTAAGTGAGCAGTATAGTTATGTGTGGGTTATAAGCACTCTCACACACAACACTATAAAACTGTCTTGATTTAACAGGATGATTAATGCCTCTCTGACTGCTGAATTAAATATGAGGTAATCTGACTCCCCAATCCCAGTCAAAACATGCCCAACATGAGGGCAACCCACATCCTGCTATGAATAGGGAGCTTTTGCCATTCTGTGTCATATTTTGAGATTAGCATTTTTTGCCAGCAAAAAACAAAGTGGATAATGTTAATTTTAGGTGCAAAAATTGTGTGTATCAGCATAACATACTATGTGAATTCTGTGATAGATCATTTGTATTTCTTCAAGGGCCAGTGAAACAGAGTGGCAAAGGAGGAGGGGAACACTGGTACCTTACAGGAAACGGTGACTTAACCAAGGGACTTAATAACACCAAACTGATAAAAGACACCCTAAACAGGATATTAAACAGCTAATAAACATTTAGAGGCATGTATGTTTCCCTTTAAATCCTTCCCAGGCATCTTGAGGAAAGTGATTGTTTGAATTTCCATGGTCTGTTGAATGCATGCTGTCAACCACAACTGATGCAAGTGACTCATATAGGGGTGAGGTAATAACGTCATGTCATTAGACCAGTCATTTGGGGTGGCATGAAGGACTCCTGTGTGGTACCCATAACCCATGTGTAACTGTCGCATTCATGCATGAAATACATTTCTCCATTGTTTAATTTAATTTATATAGCCTGGACAGCTCTTTAAATGTAATGTTAAAAGCCTAAATTATAAGATTAAATGATTAACCTGGAGTTAAATTGCTTGTTGTCTATGGTGGGAATGTGGTTGTTGATAAATGCCAATGACTAAATAGTTATGTGGGCAGGTGCTGAGATTTCTGCTTCTCATTTGCCTGATTTGGACCAAAAAGTCCACAATTTCAACACACTCCTCCACATAGCCTACTGACATTTTTAACTGCTCAGCAATAGAGGCGGACTATGGAGGATACAATTTTCTTTAAAATAAACAAATACATAAATAAATGCAAGAACATATAAATAAGCATGGCCATTAATAAATAATGAATACATTTCTTCTTTTATTTATTTATTTTGTGTCTAGGCCTATATGTTAATACAGTAGGTTGTAATTTAAAGCAGTAGAAATAGCTATGTATAAATAAATAATAAAAATGTAGAAATACATAAATAAATACATGTAAATGTATATATATGTAGACATAAATTAAAGACATGTCCTGGTCAATTACCAACATGTATTTATTTAGGCATTGAATTATTTATTTGTGTGTGGATTTCAGCCTTTTATTCTTTAATTTATTAAATACCGTATCTATTTGGTTGTTGTATTAATTTCAGCATTTGTTCTTTATTTATAAATTGCCATATTTATTTGGACATTTCTGTGTTGATTTCAGCATTTGTTCTTTATTAATATAAATTGCCATATTTATTTGGTCATTATCAATTAATTAATTAATTAATTACCATATTTAGTTATTTCTATATCTCAACATTTCCATTTGTATTTATTTATGTATTTTGTCTTTTATGTACTTCCTGAGTGACATTGACAGTCACTCATGGTTGGCAAAACCTTTTACTCAAAACAAAATAATAAGCTCTGTTCTAATTTCTCACTCGTCTTCACTCTGAAAAGGTGACTTTATTGTTCAGTTCCATGCCAATACGTGCCAGATCTATTCAAATTGCTGTGGTTCTTATGGGCTGCCAATAGAGGTCCCTAAAAGGCACAGATTCCTTGATACCTCTTTACAATGTGAATGTCATTAAATACATATAACAAAGCATGCTGGCTGCTGTCAGAAACGGCTCAGCACTACTTTGCTGCTGCTATTTCTACTTGGCTGTCAGTGCATGTTCACAGGGAAACAGTTTGGAGCTTTGGGGCCAGAGAGTACATTAAGGGATACAAGTATTTCAATTAGCAGCACAAGAAGGAGCTATAACTTTCTGTCAAGGACAGAAACATGGCAATGCATTCCACTTGTAGATCCTTAGTTGTTAGTCATATGGGGCATGAAAAGGCTTCACCGTGATGTGGATCACTTCAAAAGGATTAGTGGGAATAGTGAGGCCGTTATGCATTCTTAATGGTGGAATAAGTATTGAGGTCCTTTACATACCTAAATGGTCCAATACCACATTGTAAAACTACTCCATTACAAGTAAGTCCTGAATTCAAAATGTTACTTAACTTACTTCAGACTTAAGTCAGACTCCACACAAAAATGTGTTTTGCTTATTGTTACTTGACTTGGATGTTTGAGTTTTTACAAACAAGTGTGATACACTGAGTTTGTTAAAGTGAACAGCATTTGCATAGTCTGTCTGGACATGGGGTTCACTGCTTCATCTACTCTTCGGTGCACAGTAAGGTGTTTAATTTGTCTCTACCTTTAGTGACACATGCTCAATGCTTGAGTCAATCTGTGAGTAATTATGGTTAAACACAGGCACTTAAGGCAAAGTCATCCAAACTAAAAATTGCCAGAAAAAAATTAAATTGTAATTGAGCAGATTTTCCTTCAGTTCCTACAGACTGAGGTTAACCCCTACCACTAATGTTCACACAATGCAGTTTGGTTGCCAATTTCACTCCACTTTGCGGTATGAGAGTGCATGTTTTTTGCATTGGCAAAACACCTGGCCTTCAGTGTGAGTGCTATGCTCTGCCTTTTGTTTGCAGTGGCCAGCATAGCATGGAATTTGATTTGTTACGATTTGACACTATACATTAAATTGAATTGAATACCTGTTTTCAGTTTTGACATGATTTTCACATGATATAGTCCCTTTAAGAGTGACATTTACCGGCTGAATGATCCAGCTGCGGTTTCTCTCTAATAATAGCAGACTGGGGCCAAAGTGGTCATCTAGGGAGGATGTATAGTGTTCCATTAGAGAGCCACTTCAGCAAGAGCAGCCTGAGCAGCAGTAAAACTACTGTCGTGGGCTATTAACCAGCATGTGTTGTAAATGAATGGCCCAAATGGTGCTCATTAGTGGTCTCTCCCACACCAGCCATCACAGAGGAGAGGGGCTTTAAAGGCCCACCCCCTTGCCAAGAGACAAACAAGCCCAGTGCAGGAGCAATAGTTGGATTTTTACATTTATACATATCCAATAATTATCCCCTGAAAGCCAGGATCAGGCCTTGTGATGCATGGGATGGATGTGAAAAATGCATTCCTCATTAGAGTGCGGTTCAGGCCGCATTTTTCTGTCCGAGCCCGGCCCGCCCAAGCCCGACAGGCATTAAGATATTTATCTCCGAGCCCGACCCGAGCCCGACATAGTTCAAATCTAATTTTTTTTTCTCATACTATTGACACATGTATGTTTGTTTGTGTGGAAAGCCCACTTTTATTAAGCAACTGTAGGAAGGCATTCGCAAATGAGAACAGATGAGCGCATCAGCGCACACGCAGCAACAAGCGCACGTTAACACAGGCGCGCACCTACATAGGCCTAATTAAGCTGTTTTAAATTTAAAATGTTCAATGCCTTATCGCGCTGATGTGACCAAGCCTGACCCAAACCCGAACATCATTTCTAAATATCTGTCCGAACCCGGCCCGACCTGTCAGGTACCGTCGGGTCCCAACGGGCTCGGTTCGGGTATCCATCCTCTATTCCTCATGGGCAAGTCACTTAGATCTCCAAACTGAACACCACCTCCTGACAGGCTGTGAAAATCTGTCTTGACTTTGCCAGAGTTGTTATACTGTTGCTCTAATTCACTAAGGACACAGTGAATAGGTTGGTCAACAGAACTTCAAACCATACTGGACCTTTAGTTTTGTGTGGTCTAACTAATAGAACTCCTACCTGATTCCATCACTGGTCTCATCTCTACGTGATGCCATCGCCGACCTCATGTCTGTCTCATTCACTCCTTGCCTGTGTTCTTCTCCACTAAGACATATTGTCGAACAAACATTATGTAATCGATTTTCCATATTAGTTTTTCCATAATATTAACAAATTAATCTGTTGGTATCAAGTGGCTCCCCCTACACTTCCACCTAATGTTAGACCTACCTGTTGCCTTCCCCTGTCTTTCCTGATCCAACATCATCACACCTGAATGAAATGAACTCACTGTTAAATGTAGCAGCCTAAATTCAATTCTTAAATCAGCCTAGTGATGGCATCAGATAAGACAAATATTTTGCAGTAAGGTTGTGCTGCTGTTTTTTGGTATTTTAAAAAGTACAAATATGGTGAGCCACTTAGCACAGAGACCTTTAAATAGAGTGTGGGAGAGAGAAAAGAGAGAGAGAGAGAGAGAGAGAGAGAGAGAGAGAGAGAGAGAGAGAGAGAGAGAGAGAGAGAGAGATGTGACCCTGTAATTACAGCTTCCATGTCACCATGTCTCCATGTCCACCCAACAGATGGAACTATAGGCCTAGGCTGTATGTCTGACAGCTAATGGTAACAGAAAATCTATTAATGATTCCATGGTAAACCAGAGTTATAGCATTAGTTATGTTTTCCAGATTCTTGTCATTTATTTTACATGCTACCTTATATTTTCCAGTTTTCAGCTCAGCAACCTCAGTTCTAGCTGTAAACCCCCATTTGGCTGCTACATTCCCGCTAGCTAGTCTGTTAACATGAATATTTGCAAGCCTCCAAGCACAGACGTCCCACTTTAAATCCTACCTGTTGCCTTTCACCATCCACGTATTTAACTGCTGTTGCATCCATTGACATGCTATCTCCTTTTCCCTCTTTCTTTTTTTCTTTTCAGCCACCGACAGCTTTTTTGCTTTATCCATCTTTTTCCACAGACGACAAGTCACTACTGTACCTGTTCGCTCAGCGCTCACGGCGCCCCCACTCGCGATATTACGAATCCTACTATGGCCATGCCAAGACTGGTGCGCAGCTACATATAGAAAACACCAAAACAAATATTATTATTTTTTATTTTTTTTTACCATCGCTTTGGCGGCACCACGGTGCTGCGCCCCTATGCGCCGCATAGAGCGCATACCCACTTTTTGCGCCACTGGTAGTCAGGGTAGTTTTTCTGCTGCTGTCAAACTTATTACACTACATTATGTTTTTAGAGGGCTTTAGAAGAATGACTCTCAAACAACAAACCTATCTGGAAGGTCCCAATGTGTTTTCCAAAAAAATAAAAGTAATATTAAAGCTGCAAGCGATGACGGGCCCTCGCTTCTTGCCCCGGGGGGTACTGGCAAATGCAACATCACATGTAGACCACACATTCTGAGTTTCATGTAAATCGGAATAACTTTTGCCAAGATAGAACCGTTCATGTTTCGACACCCATCTACAGGAAGTTGTTCCTCCATAACTTGCGCATTGTGTTAGCTATCAAAATTCATTTGATAAATTTTAGTCACGAGGGTCCACCGTGTCTATATCCAAGTTTTCGTGCAGATTGGACTCACGGCCCAGGAGGAGTTAACAAAGTATGTTTTCCATATATCGCAATGTGTATAATTAATTAAAAAAATTCTAACAGCGCCATCTAATGGCCGATTCACTCTAAATTTGGCATGGATGCTCAAGCCCCTATGCGGAACAACTGTGTCATGTTGGGTGGCAATCGGAATAAGTCTTGGTAAGATACGCAACTTCCTGTTTCGACAGCCCCCTTCAGGAAGTTGGTCCTCTGTAACTTGCACATTGTGTTAGCTATCAAAATTCAGGAGGGTCCACAGAGTCTATGTGTACATTTTTGTGTAGATGGAACTCACGCTCTACGGGAGGTTAAAAAAAGTAGGTTTTGCATAAAGCGAATTTGCTAATTAATTAAAAAAAATCAAAACAGCGCCAGCTAAAGGGCGATTGCCGCAAGGTTTGACACAGATGCTAAACTGGCCATGAGGAACAACCTTGTCAAGTTTCGCGGCAATCCGAATAATTGTTGCCACAATAAGGCAACTTCCTGTTTAGACAGGAAGTTCTTATAACTTGCGCATTTTTTCAACTATCAAAATCCACTGGATAACTTTTCGTCACGAGGGTCAACAGATACTACCTGCAAAGATTCAAGAAGTTTGAAATCACGGCCTAGGACGAGTTCGAAAGAATGTAAAACGCCTGAAATATGCATAATTAAAAATGGCCGCCTTCCAGTTGGGGCGGAGCTAATGAAGGTAAATGGGAAATATGTATGCAATGATTAGAGCAATATGTGTATTAAGTCTGGTGAAGATCGGAGCAACTTTGTCCAAGTTAAGGCCTTCCACGCATTAGGGGGCGCTTTGGAGCCCACTTAGAGGTATGGCCCAAATCGCCGTACAGTCTCGCAAAGCTCCCAGGTGTTTATGTGGGCCAATTTTTGTGAGTTTTCGTATATATATTGAGGCCGTCAAAAATGTGCCCAAGTGCTAAAACCAATTAGGGGGCGCTATAGAGCAACCATACTACTCCCAGGCCTAAATGTGTATTCAGATAAAAGAGTTTAATATTCTGCATATGGCTGCAAAATTTTGAGAGTTTTCGTGCATCCTAAAGTCCTCAAACAAGTGTTCGTATAATGAAGATTTTTGCACGAAAACCAAGATTTTGGAAATTTTGGAATTTTAGAAATTTTTCTAAAAATAGCTCCATGGAGTTCAAGATGAGACCTATATTCCATCAAAAGTTGGTATATTAACTTCTTACTTTTTTCGGAATTAAGGCGCACGTTAGGGGGCGCTATGGAGCCCCCTGGCAACACCCAAGGCCAAGCACTACAGAACTTTGCAATTTTCACCAGTTGTGACAGGTGTGCAAATTTTTGTGAATTTTCGTGCATGCTAACGCCCTCAAAAACGTGACAAAGGACTCGGAAAAATAATAATCTGATGAAAAACAATAGGTTCCTTCGCACTTGCACTTTCGTGCTCGGATAATATTTAGTTGTGTGTTCTGTAGCCTATTTTCTCAAACACGGGGGCCTATTTGTTTCTAGGCCTGGGGCCTAGTGTCAAAAGTATTCACATTCATTACTCAAGTAGAAGTATAGATACTAGGGTTGAAAAGACTTCTGTAGAACTTGAAGTATCAACTCAAGCTTTTTACTAAAGTAAAAGTGTAAAAGTACTGGTTTCAAAACTACTTAAAATATAAAAGTAAAAATAATGTAAGGGGGAAAAATGCCATAAAGGACAAAAGCTTAGCCCACGCCACCTCCATAAAGAAAACTGTTTTCTAAAGGCCATAATGACTATAATAATGTTATATTAAAATCATACCTGCAAACTCAGAAGGGCTGAAAAAGGTGACACATCTCTGAGTCTGTGTTTTTCAGACAACGGCAGCTACAGTCTGGTGTTACAATCCTCTCCAGTGAAATACAGACACAGTTTTACACCGTTTAGCTGTCAGCATTTTAACCGTGTTTACTCCAGTTGTTAGCTAACGGTAGGCTAACATTACCTGCTGTCTAGTGTGATGTTAACTATGTGGCGATGTTTCAGTTCATCAGCCCAGCAACCGGCGGTGGCCATTGCCAATATATTCGCCCTGGTGAGTGCAGCGGTGGCTGTGGCGACTCCCATTCCTCTTTGGTCAGCTAGGATATGTGTTTGAGTGGCGAGTTTGCTTCGTTCAACTATAGTCTAAGAATTAAACAGAATAAACTCACACACTGTCAAAAAAGGAAACCTATTTCGCTAAATCAAGTTTCTTTCCTTCACCTAAGGAAGACCAGATTAATTGCCTTAAATCATGCAAAACACGCTTCATTCAAACTCAGCTTCAACACACTAAAACTTAGTTTTCCACTGTCCAACTCTGGCTTGGTCGAAAAAAATCCTTAATTCACCAAGTAAGATGTGATATTCAAGATTTGCCAGGTCTGCGCAGGATCGATCTCCGGCAATCGCCGCCCAATGCATGCCAGTTAGATTTGTGTCTGACTTGATCCTGACTTGCTCTGACGTCATGCACACGTGGGCAACGATAACCTCACGAGATCAAGGCGGCCGCAGGTTTGAGACGCAGGCAGCGCAGTTGCTTTTCCCCAACCACAAGACCCAGGTGGACCCAGGGCATGCTGGGAAACGCCTGCCTATCAGCTGATCTAACAGCTGATTGGTTCAGAATCGACTCCACATGATGACGATTTATATAAACTTTTTATTGATTTTGAATTGGAGGGATTTTAACTGCTATTTGTCTGATTTAAAGGCTTATTCTGTACAAACCACATGTTGTGTGGCTGATAGTTATGTTTAGAAGTCAGAGAGACTAAATCTGTTCAGATTAGGGATCATCTACAGTGTGTTGTTAATTATAATCAGCAACAGATCGCATGTATAGCATTTTGACAGCTACTCGGCCATAATAAAAACAACTGGAGACTTGTGTACGAGCTGATATATGGTTCTGATAACATTTTATTAAATCGGAATCGGACCACAGTGTTTCTGTCACTTCCTGTTCAGCCTGAAGGCTCCTGTAAACGGCTGTAAGCTGTCCGACTTGACAGCGGAACCAAGAACTAGAGGAGTTTGTTCAGGTCCAGAGTTATTCAGTTAGATGCTTTTTTCCGTCCACCCCATGCGGGAGTCAGGGAAGCAAAATTAGATCTGCTTTGCCCAGCTTGTGCTTTGGCATGTTATGTGAAACACAGAAGCCCCATCAGACGCACTGAATAGCTGTTTGTGTGCTTCGGGGATGGTGTGGTCAGTAGATCCTTGTCCAAAAAGCGCCTTGCAGGATGGGTTTGTGAGTGTTTCTCCGCAGCCTACAGGCGGACTGTGGTCCGTGCACACTCTACACGCGGCGTGATAGTGTCGGTTCACTTGTTCGTGGGGTGAGCGTCAATGACTTATGTACTCCAGCGTTGTGGTCTACGTCTTGTCCGTTCATAAGGTTCTATCTCTTGGACATGTCAGGCTCCTTTTAAGGTCTGTGCTGGAATGACACAGGAGTAGTGAAAAGGGATGGGTTTGTGTTTCTGTTTGCGTTGCATCTGAGCAGTTTAATAACTCTTTCAACACACTTTTTTTCAAAACACTAGACACAATTCTCTACCTAAGACAAAAATCAAACAGGAAGTGACTTGCTTTCCTTTTCCAAACACAACCAATCAAAATGCTACACTTATTTACCAGGGCACACACACACACACACACACACACACACACACACACACACACACACACACCATCTCTGATGAGATCTGAGACCTGTATTACAAAGCAAGATTAAATTTAAAATGGCATTAAGGAGGTAACTTCAGGTTCTACCCAGGGTTTTGTGTATCACAACAGTGCATCACTTGTTACCGGGTTAAATTGCCATGCTTGGGCGCAGGTTATGTTGGAGATTAGAGATCAATAGTCGATTGATAACCTGCGTCAACGTTCTTTGAAGATCCGGTGGAGCTCGGTGCGCGGAGAGAGAGAGGTGCGCTCATAAAAGTTAAAACATTTAGAGATCGACAACCCTTTTAACATTCCCTGATGGGTATTTTTATGAAAGATATATATTTTCAGCAGAGGGAATTACGTATAGGCTATTTGGTTTCGGTTTGATTTATATTTTTATTTTCTCTCACGATCTCTTACCACTGTCAGGGTTACAACTGATAATATAATAGGCTAAAGCAACAACAGTTTATGGAAATACGGTATAATTATGGTCAGATCTTGTGCCTGACTGATGGGGAACTGCTATTGATAAGCGTTGTGATTTACGCATAACAGTGTCGGCTTCTTTTGCCAGCTTTCCTTCCTGCGTTTTGCCTGTAAAACCACCTATGTTGGTGATAGACTGACCAAATCAACCAATCAGATCAAACTCTTGCTGAAACCAGTCTGGAGAAGAGCAAAAACATCTTTTCCTCCAAGAAAAGCCTCCAGTGCCTATTTTTGCTCTTCTTTCAATGAAGGAATACTTTCTAATTTGGATAAAACTTAAGCGATAGCCATGCTCATCTCATCCGTGGAAGCTGCCATGTTGTTTAGACTAACAGTTGCTTCTCGTTGCGTCACACTTAAACCCGCCTCAAAACCAACGCTGATTGGTCTGTCATTTGGCAAACGGCTCCAAATTTTCTCTATCTCAAGATGCCAGACTGATCTGTGAGTAGAAAACTGGAGCTCGCGACATCAGGACGGTCTCACAAGGCGATACAATACCCCCCCATACTGCTTTTACTGTTTATGTCATTATTGGTCCGTGTACTTTTTCGTTCGTTCGATTTTCATTTCATAAACGGGTATAAAAAAACAAAAAGCAAATAGTTATTTGATGTTCGTTTTAAAATACAAAATTTGAAATTGAAATACAAGGTGTTTTTTCCTTTTCATGGTCAAACGGGGATGGGAGAAATTTAAAATGTACTGTGTGATTTTCATTTTATATTTCATATAACAAAAAAAAGAAATCACTAAAAAAAAAAAGGCCTATTTTTTCATATTCAGAGACCGGATGTTGTCATTTCCAAGGCAACAGCGCCAGCGTAGCCTACCAGTGTTGCTTTCAGCCTTACATACTGTCTATGCTTTCAGCCCAGGCTAAAATTACTTTGGAAACCTATACCAAAGAATTTCTAATAATTAGACTGGCTTTGTCTATACTCTTGATAATGCTTGGGGGGAATTTTATTTCATAATGTCACATTTATTTATTACCCTCTCTCCCTGCCTCCCTCTTACTCTCTGTTTCTACCTTTCTACTTCGACCCAAGAGAGTCGAGCCAGCTGAGGAAATATAATTTCAGTTCACGGCTGGAACATTACCGTTACGCCACCGTTACCAATCCCAGCAAACTTTCTGTTGCTGCCGTTAAGCTTGCTGATCTGGCAGAGAGTCACCGGCGGTTCGGGATCAGACCTCCAGTGCTGGGTCTAATATTCTATTATTAGCTGCTGCAGCTAGCTAGCAGCTAGCCACTAGCCTTGTGACCTTCGCTCCCAGGTGCTTACTGACTCTGGTCCGTCTGCGGAGCTGGCGTTACCCGCTCTAGCTGAGCTGGGAATTTGTTGCACTCGTGATTCATTCATATTTTCTTTTCTTTGCAGATAGTGATATGTTATGATGCACTGATGCCAGGCAGGATTGCTAGTTGCTTTTAGTCGAAGTCTGTGAGATAACAAAACTTCCTTTGAAACGTGCATATAAATAGACGGAATAAATAAAAGTCCCCTGAAATAAATAAAAGTAAAACATGGTTGGGGATGTGGCCTTGACCAACTGCCACTTTGCTCGTTTGAAAGCCATGATGTCTCTCTCTCATGGGTGGGCCAAATTCTCTGGGTGGGCAAAGCAGAGAAAGGGGAGATAACCTTGCTCCTTATGACCTCAAAACGAGCAAGATTCCAGCTTGGCCCATCTGAGCTTTCATTTTCTCAAAGGCAGAGCAGGATACCCAGGGCTCGGTTTGCACCTATCGCCATTTCTAGCCACTGGGGGACCATAGGCAGGCTGGGGGAACTCATATTAATGTTAAAAAACCTCATAAAGTGAAATGTTCATGCCATGGGACCTTTAATGTGGTTTAATGTACCTAAACAATGATCAATCAGATATCAGTCAGTTATCAGTCAGATAACGTCCATAATAATTGGACTTTGGGTTAGATTTTTTGACAGTTTTCAGTGGTCATGAAGAGCAATATAAGAGAGAAATTTGGTAATCATTGATCATTGTTTAGGTACATTAAACCACGTAAACTTTTTCCTCGCCATAGGCACCAATGAAGAAGAAAACGTTAATGTGAGATAACTTCTATAATCGTTGGATTTCGGTTTACTTTTTTTGACAGATTAAGTGTTCATGACAAGATATGGCCATGAGAAATATGGTGATGGTTAAGTGTTTTTTTCACGTTAAGCGTGTCCCCTGCAGCCTAGATTAATGCAAATATGGTAGAGTATGTTTTGGTCATTCGATTTTAATTTCATGAAATACATAAATGAGGCAATACATATAAACTAATGCATTAGGGTTTCCAAAGTAATTTTAGCCTGGGCTGAAATTTTTTTTTTTATATCTGTTTATGAAATGAAAATCAAATGAACGAAAAAGTACACAGACCATTATTTTATTATAAATCTTATTTTTCTTCTTGCCAAATTCCATATTCATAAATGCAGGTTTAGAAACTCTAAACTTTTCTTTGCTGCATTTACAAATGAGCTTGACCATTATTTAGATAATATCAGACCCTGTTCCAATGTTAAAGGCATTAAAACTGTATCATTGTACTCTGCTGTGGTCGAATAATGTTGTATAATGGCAAATGTGTGCTATTTAGGGTGTTAAATGTGGGTGGCTTCATTGTTGAGCTATATGTATTCCCCCTGGCAATGACATAAGCTTGTATGTTGTATTCGTTGTAATATTGTGATTTTGCAATAAATCACAAAAAAATAGACTATGTATTGCCTAACGACGCTAAAAATAAACTGCCTCCCCCAGCTTTAAGGACTTGTTTACAGTTTTTCTTGTTTGCTTTGACCTGCTTAAGGAAACTGGGATCCACTCGGTTTTCATGATCACTGTCTCAGCAGAGCAGAAGACACCTCTTGCAAATGTGTTAACCCTTTCTCATTGGATTGACACATTTTCCCCACCCTTTTGCAGAACAGTTAACACGGATGTCATTCAAGCAGTCCAAACTCCGTTGTTTTAGCTATGGTAACCAAACAGAAAGCATCTGTTCCTAACTATTAGAAACTACCTACATCAGTATGGCATCACTGAAGCACCTGTTTGACACTCCTTCACACAAATCTTCAATTAGCAATCAGTCTGCAGGGTTAGGCCATGTGGCCCCATTGTCAAGACAGAAAAGACTGAGGCCTAGTCCACATGGACACGGGTATTTTTATAACCATGACTTTTTTTACGCGGTTCGGCCTTCCGTCCACACAAAAACAACAAGAACAACAAAAACAACAAGAACATTTTTGAAAACTCCGGCCAGGGTGAGCATTTTCAGGAACGCCGGTTACAGTGTTGACGTGTGGACAGTATAACCGGGTTTTTTGCCTTGCGACGTCAGAGTGTGCGCCGTTATCCACTGTGTTTGACGTCATATTGTGCGCCGCTAACTGCTTTGTTGATGATTCTTTGCAATGGCTTGACAGCGTGTTTTTGCGTTTTCATGTTGACGGAGATTTATTTTAAACCGAGCATGTGTGGACGTGTTTTGTTTTTTTTAAAACGGAGGAGAAATAACTCCGGTTATAAAAATACCCGTGTCCGTGTGGACTAGGCCTGAGTATCAATAATGGCTATTGCTTATACTCTACAGTAATAGATGTTTATACTTTACTGTAATAGATTTTATTTTTATTTTCTTAATTTTTTTTTTTTTTTTTTTTTTTTATTTTTATTTTTATTTTAGTTTATATGTATTTTGTGTAATATTTACAGTATTTCAGTTTTCAGCCACAGATTGAAAATAAGGATCAATGGAATCAATAAAATTTGCATCAAGGCATTTCTGATTCTGGAGCCAATTCTTTGCAAGAAGGCAAATTTGACAACAAATGGCACTGGCATGAAAGCTACGTACAGTAATAGGCTACAATGACAAGCAATAGTCCATTGATTTGCACTGAGTGCTGTATTTTGTATTTTGTTGTCCACTGTGTAATGGTTGATTGGAAGAGCTCATACACTTGTTTGCAAGTTGTGTTGTTTGAAGGCAAAACTTGCTTTTCTTGCATATTTTAAATATTTTGGCACGGTTTGAGCCTTTTGCAAACAAAATGTGTCATTTTGACCATGAATGCCACTGTTTCGGCCTGTGTGTTAACTGTTTTGAAAATGTGGATTTTGAGTTGACTGCTGCATCAAAGCAATCAAGAAAAACTGTAATAGTCCTCTACAACCGGAACCCTTATTTTAACTTAAACGTTCCCCCCGGAATGGTTATTTCGTAGTACATGCTAAAAGCTGTTAGTGGGAGGTAAAGTAGTATTCAACCTATGTATTCAACATGGCAGAGGTAAGCTAACTATGATGAACCTTATTTTTCGTACGTCGTTGTATGTGAACAATTTATTCTTAATGTCACATTTATTTTTCGTGTTTTCTAGGAGTATGTCTGATTGAAAAAAACAGGTAGAGGAAAGTTGGGCAGCGTTAGCCTGATAGCTCACTGGTCAGTCGGTAACGTTAACTTGACGGGTAACGTTAACGTAATGTTTACTAGGAACGTTAGTTGTATTATTGCTAACAAGCTATGGTATTTATAAAACTCATATGCGCCATTGTCGGCAACGTGTTTTATTTATTTTAACCATGGATTTATTAAGAGAATTCTAACGAGGAGCGAAGCTGCGTAGTTATCCGGCTAACGTTAGTTAGTTAGATTTGATAAGTATTTTGCAGTGTGCTGCATTTACAAATGTGTGCAGTGTGCTAAAATCTGCCAACATACTGGCTCCAGGGGAAGGAAATAGTAAGGCTTTGGGTACATTTTGGGTAGCTACATCTTCAACAATTTGCCTCCTTACAGTGTAAAGATGGAAACGCAACGTGACAGTCATGTGCTGCAATGATCTTCTGATGGTAACGTCTTATGAACAGCAGACATTATTAATTAAATAAAATTTTTCAGTAGTATCAAATCATAACAGTAGTTATATCGAGACACTTTACAGACCGAGGAGGTTTACAAAGACTCAACAATTCCGGCAATTTCCTCAAGAGCAAGCATTTAGTGCGACGTGTCATAGTAGGAAAGACACAGATGTTTAGGACAATGGCTCTGTTCTATGTCCGCAAAAGTGACGTCATACCTATTTATACCCCAGCGTATTACGAATCCCAATATGGCCACGCCAAGACCCGCCCTACGAAGCAGCTCGATTGGTTGGGGTTAGGCATTTCACCTCGTGTGGTTAAGGTTAGGATAGCCGATTGGTTAGGAGATGTTATCATGGGCGCCTGGCCAATAAATGCTATTGAAGGGCGGGTCTTGGCGTGGCCATAGTGGGATTCGTAATATCGCTACCGGCGCTGGTGGTCGCGACACTAGTTGCAGTCTTCTCCTTAACAGAGGTGGCGCTAATGCGGAAAGGCTACTGACTTTGCTCTTTCTACGGACTAGAAAAAGATAAACAACGGCAGAACTGGCAGCCGGATTGACTTCAATGCTTCGAATTGATTCAATGACCTATGTGGTGGATCAAGCCTTTCATTCACCATAAAAGAACTCATCTTAACCCACTAAGTTTACAAAAGAGACTGGCAGCAACCTGTCGCGCGACAATGTGACATCAAAATGACGTAGCTCTCGCGCCAGGATTTAAAGTGTGTGACCAGAGGTCATTCACCACTCTATTTTTTTTTTCCAGCGGTGCACAACAAAGTGGAAACAGGAAGCATGGATGAGTTTGAGTTCAAACTTTCCGATCATGCGCGCCAATAGCAACTGCATTCTGACTGGTACCAGATGCTAGGACTAGGGTGACTGCAAGTCTCTTCTGTAAACTTACTGGGTTAAAAGGAATGAAAGGCTTGATCTGACGAAGTAGGTCATTGAATTGTAGTGCAGCCATTCTGAAGTATTCAAAGTGCTTCTCTTTGCCTACCATCCTCATTTCTTTCACGAGGATATTGAACTCACCATATTTATGTATGCTGTTATTCAAAGGATTAACATTCCACCTTCTTTTTCTTCGATTCTTTGCAAGCAGGCTCAAAAGCAGCTGTTCTTCCTCATCCATTGACTCCAATATCATCTTGCACTGTTGACATTGACGTCAATGCTGCTGCCAGTTCTGCCATTGTTTACCTTTTTCTTCTTCTTCTAGTCCGTAGAAATAGGAAAGTCGGTAACCATTCCTCAGTTGTGACACCTCTGTTCAGGAGAAGCGATCCGTGGTCTTTGCATTGGGGGGCTAACTAAAACAGGGTCTTGAAAGTACTGTTCAATCTCAACAACTATAGGAAGCATGTTTATTTGGAAAAGGCGATGTTTCCCGTACCCTTAGAATTGTATAATTCATAACAGTGTGCTAATCTGTTTTAATAATCTGTTGGATCATTCAGGAAATTTGATTCCTAATGAAATTTGACTTGTAATGGGCAGTCAAATAAAGTGTGTGTGCGAGCGTGCCTGAGCGCGTGTCTGGCTGTGAGAAGATAAGATCAAAATCACCATAAACCTGGCTGTTTTATTTTGAAATGTATTTATTTTGTTAAAATATCCTTGTTGCACTGTGGTCTTCCTGTATGTGACTACCTGGCTTAACACATACGCTCGTGTATCGCGTAAAAAGTAGAGGAGATGCCGAAACTATCGCTGCATCCCGGTGTTACTGTGAGTCAACATGCACAATACCAGGACCCTGAAACTGAGCCAGTTAAATGGGATTTAACAATCATTAGGGCCCGAGCACGAAAGTGCAAGGCCCCAACGGTGCCCAACGGTGCCTTGCACTGAAAGTGCGAAGGAACCTATTGTTTTTCATCAGATTATTATTTTTCCGAGTCCTTTGTCACGTTTTTGAGGGCGTTCGCATGCACGAAAACTCACAAAAATGTTCACACCTGACACAACTGGTGAAAATTGCAAAGTTCTGTAATGCTTGGCCTCGGGTGTTGCCAGGGGCTCCATAGCGCCCCCTAACCTGCGCCTTAATTCCGAAAAAAGTAAGAAGTCAATATACCAACTTTTGAGGGAACATAGGTCTCATCTTGAACTCCATGGAGCTATTTTTAGAAAAAATATTAAAATTCAAAAATTTCCAAAATCTTGGTTTTCGTGCAAAAATCTTCATTTTACGAACACTTGTTTGAGGACTTTAGGATGCACGGAAACTCTCAAAATGTTGCTGCCATGTGCAGAATATTAAACTCTTTCATCTGAATAGACATTTAGGCTAACTCACAAAAATTGGCCCACATAAACACCTGGGAGCTTTGCGAGACTGTACAGCGATTTGGGCCATACCTCTAAGTGGGCTCCAAAGTGTCCCCTAATGCGTGGAAGGCCTTAACTTGGACAAAGGTGCAAAATATTGATATATGGGAAACATACTCTGTCTAACTACTCCTGGGGCGTGAGTCCTATGGGCATGAATACTTGCAGATAGACTTGGAGGACCCTCGTGACAAAAACTTATCAAAAGAATATTGATAGCTAACACAATGCGCAAGTTACAGAGGACCTACTTCCTGTAGGTGGGTGTCGAAACCGGAACGGTTGTATCTTGCACACAGCTATTCCGATGGACACAAAACTTAAGACAGTCGTTCCTCATATGCCAATGAGGCTGTTTGCCAAATATGGTGTCAATCGGCCTTTAGCTGGCGCTGTTTTCATTTTTTTTTATTTAATTAGCAAATTCGCTTAATGCGAAACCTACTTTTTTTAACCTCCCGTAGAGCGTGAGTTCCATCTGCACAAAAATGTACACATAGACTCTGTTGACCCTCCTGACAAAACTTTATCAAAAGAATTTTGATAGCTAACACAATGCGCAAGTTACAGAGGACCAACTTCCTGAAGGGGGCTGTCGAAACAGGAAGTTGCGTATCTTACCAAGACTTATTCCGATTGCCACCCAACATGACACAGTTGGTATAGGGGCTTGAGCATCCATGCCAAATTTAGAGTGAATCGGCCATTAGATGGCGCTGTTAGAATTTTTTTAATTAATTATACACATTGCAATATATGGGAAACATACTTTGTTAACTCCTCCTGGGCCGTGAGTCCAATCTGCACGAAAACTTGGATATAGACACGGTGGACCAACAACAACTTCCTGTAGATGGGTGTCGAAACATGAACGGTTCTATCTTGGCAAAAGTTATTCCGATTTACATGAAACTTAGAATGTGTGGTCTACATGTGATGTTGCATTTGCCAGTACCCCCCGGGTCAAGAAGCGAGGGCCCGTCATCGCTGCTTGTAGCTTTAATTCATTTTATTATTTAAAAAACATTTCTCAGTCTATTCACTCATGAGTAGACAGACTCCAGAGGGTTATCAATGTATGTAACCCTGTACTGTAATCTTATTTTTTTTTTCTTTTTTTTTTCACAGACCCACAGCTTGCAGGACATGAGGCAACAGCCAGCCGTTGCTGCCAAAGTCTTCATTCAGAGAGATTATACCAAAGGCACTGTGTGCCAGTTCCAAACCAAGTTCCCCTCTGAGCTGGAGACCCGGGTAGGATACACATATTCACTGTTCTGTTCAGAATGACTTGTTCAATCACAGTAACACATTGAATTGGTAAAATGATGACTTAATGTTTCCATGACATCCATAAGACACTCCCTTGTTTGTGGACACTGGTGTTCAGACTGGTTTAAGGATTACCCTGGGTAGGACTAGGTAATATGACCAACACATTTTTTTTTTTTTTTTTTTAATGCAGGAAGATTACAACATGATTAAAACATTATTTATTAGGTCTTCGTGTGAACGTTAAGAAAGAATAATAGAATACCTGCACCACCTGCAGATTGTCATTGTTATGTATATTCATAGAAAACCAGCCCGGTCTCATGGCAGTTCGTGATATGGTCACGTTATTGAATCTATTAAGTCGTGGACAGGACATGATGTTTTTTTCATGTGGTGATTATGAATTTTAAAGCAATGTATTTCAATGGGAAGCATATTTCGTGATGCCGGAACGATGACCGAAGCGAGTAGTATTGATAAGGCGTAAGTCCGTGCGGGGAGGTTGGTCGGGGTGGTGGACGGGTCAAACAACACAGGACTTTCACCCTGGAGACTGGGGATCGCGTCCCGCGTGTTGCAGTTCCTTTCCTTGTTATTCTCTTCCTAACCACAACCGTCCTGCTGGTGTTGGCGTGTCCCGCGTGTGACGGTTCCTTTCCCTGTTCTTTTCCTAACCACTACCGCCTCATTGTTGTGGCGTTTCATTTCCCTGTTGTTGTTGTGTGCCCCTGCGCCCGGGCGTGGCGGTCCGTCCTGTTGTTGTGGCAGTCCGTCCTGTTGTTGTGGCCTGCGTGTGGCGACTCATTTCCCTTTTGTTGCGTCCCCCAGAGCAGGTTCGAAAATCGTGACCTGTCCACGTTCAAAATTTGTGACGTGTAAACAAAATAAACGTCAAAATCGTGACCTGTACACAAATCAATAAATCAAAATAACGTGACTATTTCACGACCTGGTGTGAGACCGGGTTGTAGAAAAGAGGTTATCCTTAACAGCTGTTGACTGTCAGTCCCACATGCTTCTGTTAAGGATACTATAGCATGGATATTTACTTTGGTAATCAGTTTCAGCACAGAGAGCGGAAAAGTCTTCACACTACAGGGCTGCACGTTAGCTTCTTTTTGCACATAGCAATAGTGTTAGAGGTTGGAAGTTTTGTAGCACAGGCCACAAAAAATGTATATAGTATAAAAGTATCAAGTAAACTATGCAAATTCTGTGTTGCGGGGCATGGAGCATACAAAAATACTGTTTAGTCATTTTCAATGACCTTTTCACAGTAATTTAGTACTCTTATGTGTTAATGTGTATTTATTCATGTATTTATTTTAGGGCTGTCAATCGATTAAAAAAAATTAACTAATTAATTGCACAATTTGCTGTAATTAATCGCTTTTTTAAATTGAGACTGAAGCTTATAATAATGGATATTTAAATGCTAAATCATTTAACTTTGCAAATATGAAGAAAAAAACAAACAAGGAAAGGAAAGGTTCTGCTAAGTTCAGAATGTTTAATATCTTTCAGAACAACAGCAGCAACAATTTGGCTTATTTAGTCCTGCTGAAGGCTGCTGGAAACGGCTAGAAACTGTCTGACTTGAGAGCAGATTTTTGTCACCGTCCCCGGCTGCTGTCGCCTGCTCTCGTCTACTTTACAGGCGAGGCGCAGTTCATCTCCAACGAGCCGAGAGTTCAGTTGGCGGCAGGGCAGTCGGGACTCACCCGGAAATGGCGAGCGGAGTGAGGTGACGTGACTAGTATCTCAAAATCTGACGAAAATCTTCTAAACTGACCTTTGTTGAGCTGAAATGAAGACAGATTCAGCAACTGCACGGCCTATTTCTCGCTTAAAATGTTTTCAGAAACATGTTTCAGTGAACTATTTTAGTACAATATGAGATCGTATTCTGAACGGCCGCCATGACAGTCTGGCTCTCAATATCCGGAGAAAACAAACCCATGTGACGCGTTCGTCCAATCAGCTGCCGGTTTTCATTACTTGGGCAACCATACAGAGTAGCGCCGCCTGGTGTTATGGAGACGTATTACATTTCTCAGCCGCCACATGAAGTAAACAAACACAGCTGCGTTAATTTCGTTAATTTTTTTTAATGAGTTAAATATAAAAAAATTAACGCAAAAATTAACGCGTTAATTTTGACAGCCCTAATTTATTTTAATTAGGGCTGTCAAACGATTATTTTTTTTTAATCGCTGAATTTCTATAGTTAATCGCGATTCATTGCATGTTTTATCACATGATTAAAATTCTATTATTTTGGATTTCAGAACTGTTTTTAAGTACATATTAATAATGGAAAGCAATTCTTAGCAGTGTATCTTGATTGGGAATCAAATAAATGCAAAGAAAGTTACTTTATGAACTTCACTTTAAGATTTGTATTAGAGTATTATTTATTTACTGTAAACAAAAGAAGAAAAAAGAAGGGTACTAAACAAGAGTCAGGAACTTGTTTATTGTTAAGGCTATGGTCAACATTAAAGATTTAATAATAATGTAATAACTAACAATTTATTTCACCAGTAAATTGCTGTTGAACAACAAAAACAACCATATGAAAAACAACCACCAGATGGGAAATTATATTTTACAATTACTTTGAATGCACCACGAGGCTACCTGTTTTAAGTCTGTGTTGTTTAATTCCGACAACGGCAGCTGCAAGTGAACGCACCGTCTGCGTTGTTTAATTTCGACAACGGCAGCTGCTGCGCTGCAGAGCAGACTGTTAGGTCCCGATTTTGGAATACTCTACATGAAATACAGTCAGACTTTACACTGTTTAACGTTAGCTGTCAGCATTTTAACCCTGTTTAATCCAGCTGCTAGCTAAAGGTAGGCTAACGTTACATGCTGTCAGGCGTAGTGTAAAGTCAGGCACCTAAATGAGGCACAGAAATTTTTGTTCTTATACGGTCTCGTTACTACCGTTTAGGTCGGCACGTTTTGGTACCCAAACCTACTTACCAGAGTCAATATAGTGTGCAGTAACTTATAAATAATTGTGATTACTCACTGGTGTCCAGTGATCACCGGTTGATGAGACAGCGTTTGAACTTTGCACTGGTTTCAGTAACAGCGAAGCGAGTAGCACTCGAAAAACAGTGCTTTGCCTGAGCCCACTAGCATCAACCTGAGTCACGTTAACTGGATTATGCTTAGCTCATAGCTGGTAGCTCAAGCTTGACTTGCTTCGGCGAGATTTTAATTTGGCTTTACACAATGTGCATATGGCTTTCGACTTGTCTACGAGCCGTCCGGAAGTTTTGGGAAATTAAAGCGCCATTCAGAATTGTGTTGCTGCTGTATTTCTCCATCATACCTGCTGCCTGCAGCAGGAGGATGTGTTAGGAGGAAGTACGGCAGCTTGATGATAAGTAAAGGTGCGGCAAAAGGTCAAAATAGTAGCCTGTTAGGCATGACGCGAAGCCCAGTAAAGTGAAATTTTTTTTATAAATGACAGCATTCGATTAATGAGATAAAAAAAAAAAGAATTAACGCGTTATGCTCGGCCCTTAATTGCGTCGCGATTAACGCGTTAATGCTGACAGCCCTAATTTTAATTAATGCACATAGCATGGACCTGGTATAGTAGGGGTGCTGAGGTGGCTGCAGCATCTCCTAAAACCAGATAATATAAAATCCATCAATTGATTTAAAAGTAAAAGTGTTAAAACTAGTGTTTTTTTGTTTTTCTTTTCCTTTCTCACAGGCAATATGTGGGGATTTTCTTAGTTTTGTCGACGATACTATTTTTTCAATGCCGATACCGATTATAAGTAGCTAATGAAACTGATGAAATTAAGATCTTGAATGTTAGAAGATTTTGGAATGTTACAAACTCCAATGTAAAACTTAGTTTAAATGCATTAAGCAATTAATTAATGAGTTTGAAACTTTTATCATAAGACACTAGGGGTGTAAGAAAAAAATCGATACACTTGAATATCGCGATATTCTATTTTGCAATACTGTATTGATTTTCAAAAAGGCAATATCGTTTTTTTTTTTTTTTTTTTTACGTTCAAAAATATTCATGTAAGACAGTGGTTCCCGTTTATGTTGTTTAAACCCCATACCGCTAGATGGCTATGCTGAGATGCACCAATAGTGTCCTTGCCTAGCAATGTAGCTATGGCTGAACTTTGGCCTACTTTAGCATATAAAAATTTGCTCACTAAGAACCTGTGAACCACAATCCCAAACTGGCAGTTTGATTTTCTGTGTACTGAATTGTTTACCTAAAGTAATCTTCTTTGACATTTATGAACATAATGTATTTTTAAAATATTAGTTTTTCTAAAATCTCAATATATATCGCCTTACGCACAGTATCAAAATATATTGCAATATATTGAATCGTGACCCATGTATCGTGATACGTATCGTATCGCCACATTCTTGCCAATACACAGCCCTATAAGACACAGTAAATCAAGTAAACATAAACAATTAAGGCTGCTATACTAGAAATACTCTCATACTGCACTTTGTTTGTCTTTATTTGCATCCATCTGCTGTGAGTTTTCAGAGAGAGAGACAGTGAGAAAATAAAGGGAGGCTGTAGTCATTATGTTAACTCACAACTAGCTTCATTTATCATATGCAAAAAATGAGTGGCCAGAGAGCTAGCCCTTACAAGCCCTTGAATTAGCCTCACAAGCCATTGGTGAGTTTAAGTTATTTAAATGAAAGATTAATATGTGAGAGGATGTAAATCTGTTGTTCAAAAAGAAAAACTAGGCTACCTTATTACTAAACTAGATGGATATTTACAACAACAATAAAGGTGTGTTTTACTCTGAAACCTAACTTTCTACAGTCCATGTAGCCTATTAATTAGTAATACAAGTGCTCAGATTTTTTTTTTTTATGAGCAAGCCACAGTGTAGAAATACTTTGATACAAGTATATGTCTTGCATTAAAAATCTTAAGTTAATGTTATTGCAACAAACAAAAATGACTACTTTTAACAACACGCCCATTTCAAAATAATATACAACTACTGATGCATTAATGCATTCAAAACTTGCAGCTTTTAAAGGTGGAAAGTGCAAGCTAAATCATCATATGCCTACCCCTTCAGGTTTTTTAATCTAGGCCTACTGAACCAGCAAATGGATTTATGGATGTTTGATAAGGCGTTTAAATTAGCTGTGACACTCAAAGGTGTTGTCTGCTAACGTTGCATAAAACATGTAAAAAAAAATATACATGGGTAATGTTCCATTTGCAGGGTGGAATTTAAAAAAATTCCCTTTTGCACTGGAACCAATGTTATTTAAAGATTAAACCTTTACCTATCGCTCCACATTCATAAGCTCCAAATCTCTTTCTCTCCCTGACCCTGTCTTTCACTGGTTGAAGCCTGAAAATATTGTAAACAATTTAATAACATAACTAATTACACTGGTTGGAATGTTGAGCTCGGTTTCAAACTGATCCCTCTTGTTCAGGCTGGTCCTCATCATGTGCCTTTTTCTCATCTGGATTGAAGCAGCAAACATTCAGTTTAAGAGTAAAAAATGACAAAACATTATTTATAATATGTTTATTTGATTCACAGCTGCTATAGTGTTTTGACCTCGACAACCCAACTACATTTTACCGCAAACTTGCGACTAGTTAACTTTCTAAAGCAGGCGCAATCGCTTGTTTGCTAAGAGTCGGCTCTGTGATTGTGAATGATTGTGTAAAGGTGTTCACGAGATAGATGCCAACCTTTGGTGAACTTGTGAATTTCGCCAGCCGTCTTCTCTCCTTGATGGAGGCAGACGCTGTGTGCACAGTGGGCTCGATGGCATTATAAGCCTCCAACATTGCCTTACAGACAGCTTACCCTCACCTAAAACCTGCGTTAAACATAACCATTGCCGCGCTGTTTGGACGGCGACGTGTGTGTGTGTGTGTGTGTGTGTGTGTGTGTGTGTGTGTGTGTGTGTGTGTGTGTGTGTGTGTGTGTGTGTGTGTGTGTGTGTGTGTGTGTGTGTGTGTGTGTGTGTGTGTGTGTGTGTGTGTGTGTGTGTGTGTGTGTGTGTGTGTGTGTGTGTGTGTGTGTGTGTGTGTGTGTGTGTCAAAGAGACGGGGGAGAGCAGGGAAAGGAAATGCGGAAGAACGTGTTTTTAAATAAATATATATTTTTTTAAATAAAAACTAAACGCAATGTGTATATATCTATAAATAAGCAAGATGTGGTAGAGAAGAAGAGATTGGAAGTGAAAGGAAGCAGGCTGCCTGGCAACCCTAGTAAACACATCCATGTTAAACACTGATGTGCTGCAAAACATTACATTTATCTACTCTAATAATTAACATGATGTTCATCTCCAAATCAAAATGACTGTCTGCCTGTAAGAACACTCTTTCCATGAAGCTGTTTTTTAGCGTTTACAAAAGTCATGTTTTTCCACATTTGCAAAATGTTCTTCTTTTCCCAGTGTGGTGTCTAGAGGTGTGAATCTTCACTGATCTTTCGATTTCATTACTATTATCAGGTCTTCGATTCGATATCACGATGCTTCAAAATACATTTTTCTATTAAAGCCATATAGGATATTTGACTTGACAAACTTGCATTGTCAAGTGCAATGCCCAAGCTGCAATAAGTAACTTCAGACTGGAATGATGAAGTGGGTTCATTTCTTTAAAGTAGCTACCACGAATGTTTACCTATTTTGGATTAGTCATATACCACCCTACTTTTAACCAGCAAATCTATTGTGCTGTATTGGAATAACTGACCCCAGACAACTCTTTAACAAAAAAGTTACTGTTTACTGAACAATAACTGTTTAGGAGGGTTCAGGTTTAGAGGTTGATTGCCATCGTCATGGGGCACCGGTCAGAATGCATAGGAAAAGGCAAGGGAGAAGTTCAGTCCATTCAATGAAGATTTATTCAACAAAGGGTGAGGCAAATGATACTGGATAACATAACAGACACACATGGGTTGGAGAATCTGGGAAGAAACAAAATAGAAATTACAACTTAACAAAGTTTTTATCCTCATATGATAATCATAAAGTAACTAAATAAAGCTATCATGCAAATATCAAACAGGTTATCAAGAACTAAAGTGCAAAGTAAACTTCATCTTACCAGCTGCCGCCCCATGTGAAGGTGTTGAAGAGACTGACTGAGAGTGAGTGCAGTCTTAAATAAGGAGTGACCAGGTGAACTCAATCAGGTAATCAGAGCAGAAACAAAAGCCAGTGATGAAGACAGGGGAGAAAAGGAAGTCAGGTACAGGAAGTGAGGTAAGTTTGAAAAGAAAGTGTCAGAATAAGATAAAAATAGGGATCTTTAGTACAGCCGCCCCCAGATTTCTAGTTAGAAATGTGTTTACAGACCAAACCAGAATCAACGGTCATCAGGTAGGCCAGGAAGGGGGATTAGATGAACTACAGGTCTGACATAGGACTGGTCTTTCACTGTAACTGCAGCTGTCCTAATGTGGCCATCTTTGCTTGGTAGGAGGCGAGTCACCTTTCCTACAGGCCAAAGAGCTCTTGGTAGCTGCGAGTCAACAATCATCACAATGGAGTTTAGTTGCAGATCTGGTTTGTCCTGCTGCCATTTGTGTCGTGTTTGAAGTGATGGTAGACAGGATTTGATGTAGTGTTTCCAAAAATGGTCAGACAATATCTGGGCATGGCGCCATCTCCGTTTACCGTGAAGATCAGAGTCTGGGTAGGACACTAGAGGGAGTGCTGTATCATGTCGTCCCATGATGAGAAGGTTGGGAGTGACTGGATCAACATCTGCGATATCGGAAGACACATAGCCGAGTGGTTTTGAATTAAGGATGCCTTCAATTTCAATTAACACTGACCTCAAACCTCCTCAGTAACCATTTGTGCCCCAATGGTTGTCCTGAGAGCACTCTTTACCGAGCGTACTTCCCTCTCCCAGACTCCACCGCAGTGGGGTGCGTGTGGAGGATTGAAGTGGAAGTGGATTTTTCTCGTTGCCAGTACTGACTGGAGAGTGGGAGAAAGGTTATTCAGAGCATCCTGTAATTCTTTGTTTCCTCCTCTGTAGTTAGTTCCTTGGTCACATAGGATCTCGTTTGGTTTTCCTCTCCGAGAAATGAATCGTTGGAGGGCCATGAGGAATGAGTCTGTATCCATATGACAGAGGAGGTCAAGATGTACACATTGTGTTGTGAGGCATTTGAATATTATACCCCATCTCTTCTCAGATCGGCGGCCGATCTTGACATTGTATGGTCCAAAACAATCTGTTCCTGTTGAGTAGAAGGGAGGTTTAAATAACCTGAGACGGGCAGCAGGTAAATCAGCCATCTTTGGGAAGATTGGTTTCGTTCTCCACTGCTGACATGAAACACAGTTGCGCTGATGTCGGCGCACTGCCTCTCGTCCTTTCAAGATCCAAAACTTCCGACGTATTTCAGCAAAGAGTCTCTCTGATCCAGTGTGATGCAGAATTCCATCATAATCCTGAATGATCAGTTTTGTGACATTGTGAGTGGGATCAAGTACAATTGGATGAATTGACTCCACATCTAGTTGATCATTTTGACGTAATTGACTTCCAACATGAATTAGTCCAGTGGTACCGCACAATTCTGGGGATAAACATAGTAAGCAACTATGTGGTGGAAGTGGTTTCTGGTCTTGGAGAGAAGCTAGGTCCTCACCAAAACTGTCCGCCTGTGCTTGTCGAAGGATTTCCTGTTCTGCTTTCAGGTAGTCAGTTGCAGAAGGATTTTGACTAGTCAGGTTGGTGAGGGATTTTGCAATGACATCCAGAAGCTCTTGGTAAGTCTTGAAACTATTAGCAGCAGTGTTGATAATACCACAGAAGTAAGACCTTTTCAACTCCATCCAGTCATTAGATTCATCAGCTTCAACAGATTGAAGTGTGGGCCAAGTATCTGGAGGTAGATACAAGAATGGTGGGCCATTTAGGGCTGGGCGATATGGACCGAAAATCATATCCCAATATATTTTGGCTGAATATCGATATACGATATATATCCCGATATTTTTTCCGCAAAGTGAGAGCAAATGTTCAGTCAAAGTCAAAGCCAAATATGACCGGTCACATGTAGTTTCATAGAAACTGGCTATTTCAGTGAACAGTTGCAAAATCAAATGAATAAATAATAAAGTTTCTTCACCTGGTTCAATGCTCAAATGTTCAAATAACAATAAAATGTAAACATAAATTCTGATTAACCCTTGTGTTGTCTTCCCGTCAACCTTTTTGACGCCTTTTTTTTCCAGTTTTTTCCAACGTTTTAAATTGTTAAATTTTTCTTTTACACATTTTCAGCGCTTATTTCTACATCCCATATTTTCTAATACAGGGCTGGGCGATATAGAGAAAATCATATCACGATATTCTTGACCAAATACCTCAATATCGATATTGCGACGATATATTCTAGAGTTGACAGTTGGTGCTCTCGCAAAATATCTTCACACTTAGATTTTAGATAAATAATCATTAATAATAGAACAGCTAGAACAGTCTGGTAAGTTCAGAAAAGTACATCACTTCACTGTAATGCAGTCTTTAAAACCAGGAAAAGACACTTATGTCATATCACGATATCCAAAATCTAAGACAATATCTAGTCTCATATCACGATATCGATATTAATATCGATATATCGCCCAGCCCTAGGGCCATTGTTCCATCTGTTTGGACAGAGGCTATCCGACAATGATTTGCCTCTTGTAACATCGTCTGCAGGGTTATTGGCTGAGTCAACATATCTCCAGTCCCGACTGCTTGTGAGATTTTGAATCTCCGATACTCTCGCTCCTACGAATACTTTGAAGCGGCAAGACTCTGCTTGAAGCCAGTGGAGTACAGTGGTAGAATCAGTCCAAAACGTTGTCTCTGATTGGTATGGTCAGTTCTTTTCTGATAAGGTCACAAAGGTGTGCACCGGTTAGTGCAGCACATAGCTCCAATCTTGGTACTGACAACTGCTTCTTTGGGGAGACACGTGAACGGGCTAACATGAAACCAATCTCCACTTGGCCTTTATCATCTTCCGATCTTAAGTATGCAACAGCACCATACGCATGCTCAGAAGCATCACAAAAGATATGGATGTCTTGCACCGTGGGGTAAGTATCCATCTCTTTAGAAGTGTAACATCGAGGGATGGTGATTTGAGGGAGGTAGAGAAGTTCCTTTTCCCAGGATATCCAAGCTGCTAGGATGTCCTGTGGAAGAAGAGGATCATCCCATTCTCTCAGGTCAAAGCCTCCAGTTTAAAGGGTAGCTCTTAATTTGTCAAGGAGTGTTTGAGCTGCGACAGATGAAGGGAAGCTTTGCAGGCAATTGTCAACATAGAAGCACTGGGTTACTGAATTCTGCACCAATTCATCAGGTTCGTTGTCCTTCACATGTTTCTGCAGGGCATAAATTGCACAACAGGGACTACAAGTGGTACCGAAGGGTAGGACTTGCCATTGGTACACTGTAGGGGGAATATCTTTGTTCATATCACGCCACAGGAATCGAAGAAGAGGCCGCTCTGGAGGCAGGAGACGGATTTGGTGAAACATGCCTTTAATGTCACCACTCACTGCTATGGCATGTTGCCTGAAACGCAGCAGTACACCAAGGAGTGACGGCCCAAGGATTGGTCCTGGTAACAGATACTTATTGAGGCTTTGTCCTTGGAAAGTGAATGAACAGTCAAACACAACTCAATCTTTGTTGTTATGCGTTACCATATGGTGAGGAATGTACCAAGCTTCGTTGCTGCTGTGAACCTCTTCAGGCGTCAGCTTGGCCACATAACCAGCCTTCTCAAGCTCAGCAATTTGATCACAGTATGATAGGGCTTTCTCTGGATCCTTTGATAGTCGGGTTTCAGTGTTACGAAGTCGTGACATTACTGCAGAATGGGGAATGTTTAGAAGAGGAGAATTTGCTAGCCTAAGAAGGGGAGTGGCATGGCGTTCAACTCCATTGACTTGAACTCTTTCTGTGGCCTGTTGAAGACGCTTCAGGGCTTGTTTGTCTTGCCTTGATCTGATGACCGCTTTCTCACTGTGTATAGGTAGAGTGTCGAATTTCCAGAGTCTTTCAACATTGTAGTGCAATTCATCTGCAGGGGAACGGAAGGATGTAAACAGACATTGGACAGGCACAGCGTAATCTCGTGGTTGGAAGTCTGTGATAGGGCCTTGAAGTGTCCATCCTAGACAGGTTTTGACAGCTGCTGGTGACCTAGGAGGGCCTAGTCTGCAAGGAACAATAGGAGTGATTAAGTGGATATGATCTGAGCCTATGAGCAGCAGTGGTGATGCTTTCTTAATGGATGGTAATGGAATCCCTTGGAGATGCTTGTATTTCCTTTGAAGAGAAAGCACAGGGTAGGTGTGATCCGAGAGTGCTAACTTGCTTGCAGTAAATACATGATTGATGGTGAAATTTTTCTCAGGGTATGCAACAGAAGAGAGCTGAAAACTTAGATGAGCCATGAAGAGTTTCAACGTCTTGGCGAACAGAGTGATAGTTCTTCAGCTTTACCTTTCAGGCGAAGATGCTGAGCAGCGGACTGCAGAAGAATGGTACGTTGAGAACCATCATCAAGGACAGCATAAGTCTCCAAGGTTTTCTTCCCATTCTGAAACAGCACTTTTACAACTTTCAGGAGTACGCCATTGCAGTCACTTGGTCAGTCCAGATATAATGTCCTCACAGAGGTAGAAGGATTATTGGATCTTTGATTTATCTCACACAGGATTTGTAGATGTCTTCCTTTGCAGGTGGCACAGGACTTCTGCAGGTCACACTTAGCGGCTTGGTGAGTGCGAGCACAGCGCCAACAGCGTTTTATTGTCCTTTATCCAGTTTACCTTTTGAGCCTTTGTCTTATCTATGAACTCAGAACATCTGCTGATATGATGTTCACATGATCGGCAGTATGCACAGGTTGCTCTTGACTTTGGAAGTGGTTCTTGAGTTGGCGTGGATTCATTGAGTTTGTGTGCCCCATGTAGAATCGTGGTTGGAGCAGGTATGAACTTACGGGAATGTCTTTGTTCATTGCAGAAGATGGAAATCTCTTTTCTGGATTGACAACGAGCCTCAGATTGCAACCAAGATGAAAACACAAGCAGGTCATACTTCATGATACCTTGGTTTCTGTAGACATGCCGTTTAAAGCGACTGGAGTGTTCTGCAGGCAGCTTGTCAAGTAGACGATCCACATGAGAGCCACAGAGAAGTTCTGCACGTCCTTGATCTTCCATAGTGCTAAGCAGACCAACCAGTGCTTTAACACGAAGAGCAAAGTTATCGAGAGCATGACCATCACCTGCTCTAATAGGAGGGAGATCCATGATGTTCCTGAGCTCCTTCAGTGCTAGTTGTCTAGGTTGCCCATAACGTTCATCAAGAGCATCAATGGCTTGTGTGTATGGGTCAGAAGCATAGGAAAAGGCAAGGGCTAGTTGTTTGGCTTGGTCCACTTTAAGATGATCTAGGAGAACATGATATTTGAAATGCTCAGTTTCATTGGGATTGAGTAAATTATTAAGTGCCATCCGTAACATCCTGTACTGCATTTCATCCTCTCGAGTAAGGTCTGGGAAAGAAGGACCCTCAAGCTTGTATACATGTGTTCTGCCTGTAGGGAGTGCCAAAGTCTCTGTTTGTGGTAACTAAGAGATGTAGAAGACTGAGGCCTTAAAGGGGAATACTGCCCCTGCTGGGGGGAGAAGGAAACAAGAGGCTGAGCACATGAACTTTGTAGGTTAACCTCTGCTGGTGTTGCAGGAAAACTGGGAGGTGGCAGCTCTTGTAAAAGGATTGGTCCAGGTGTACCAGCTGAAGGAATTGCATTATCGAGGTTTGGAAAGTCAGGTAAATAGGGCAGGCTCGACGATATAGCAACAGGATGATGTCTGATCACTGGTGGACAGGAGGAAGAGTGATGTTGCAATTAAACACTTGGAAATCGTGCTTGAGAAACTGCTGTTGGGGCATGCACTGAGTGTCTACTCCCTGTAGATAACCCAGGCCGGGATGAAAAGGAGGAATGAGGAGTAGATCTATCCATCATATGCTGAATACCCCTCATTGTCACTAAAATTTCCTTCATGATTTCAACATGATCAGTTGGCACAGGAGGATCTTTCATCTTATCTTGCCCTTTGCAGTCATCCTGCGACCCATGTGTGTCTGTTGTATGATGTGGGCATACTGTCTGGCAAGCAGCACCTTTCACTCCAGGATACTGAACTTCATAATCTTTTAGACAGGCAGGAGGTTGGGTTTTCCGATCAGAACGTCGAGGGGTTCCATCTAATGGCTTTGCATCCATGACAATGGTATTTCCGGCTCGAAGGACCATGTTTAGGAGGGTTCAGGTTTAGAGGTTGATTGCCATCGTCATGGGGCACCGGTCAGAATGCATAGGAAAAGACAAGGGAGAAGTTCAGTCCATTCAATGAAGATTTATTCAACAAAGGGTGAGGCAAATGATACTGGATAACATAACAGACACACATGGGTTGGAGAATCTGGGAAGAAACAAAATAGAAATTACAACTTAACAAAGTTTTTATCCTCACATGATAATCATAAAGTAACTAAATAAAGCTATCATGCAAATATCAAACAGGTTATCAAGAACTAAAGTGCAAAGTAAACTTCATCTTACCAGCTGCCGCCCCATGTGAAGGTGTTGAAGAGACTGACTGAGAGTGAGTGCAGTCTTAAATAAGGAGTGACCAGGTGAACTCAATCAGGTAATCAGAGCAGAAACAAAAGCCAGTGATGAAGACAGGGGAAAAAAGGAAGTGGGGTACAGGAAGTGAGGTAAGTGTGAAAAGAAAGTGTCAGAATAAGATACAAATAGGGATCTTTTATTACAATAACTTCAATGTTTAAATAACATTTAGCCGTAAGATTGAATAACAAAAAAAAAATAACACAAATCGCACCCTTCAAATATGCTAACTGCAATATTTCTTCAAATGATATTACACACAACTACCCATTTACCCGTTTCTCTATGAGTTTCCACTTAAAACACTCCAGCTACACAAAATGATTCCTCCTTAAAGCATTTCAATGTAAAACTTACTCAAACCCTATTAAACCACTGTGTTAACCCACACCTACCCACCCACACACGGCGAGAAAAAATAAAAGTTGCGGGCCTGATGGTAGCTCATGTGGATGTGCAGCACCCAGCAGGACGTTATCTTCTTCAGTGAAGCAAACGCACAGAAATCCAACTTACAGTTAGCGGTTAGTCCAAGAAACACAGCTCAAACATGAAAACGAAAACCAGTCACCAGCAACGGCAAAGTCCTCTTCAGCAGGGAAACAAGCTGTCTTCCTCTCTGTTCCAAAATCAGCGTCCTCCAAACCAGCACCTCTCCGCCGTTAGCTCCAACTTTAGCTAGTCAGTTAGCTCCAAATTTAGCCAGGCACACTAGCACAACGTTTGTTCTAAACCACTGCTGTTAGACAGGAAAAGTGCCATAGTGTAGCTACACCTCTTCAGCTTCCTTATTCCAAGCTAACTAGCGTCTCTCGATGTTTCTCGGTGTTTTCTTTCCTCTTTTCGATTTGTGATCCTCTGCACTCTGCCGTGTCTCCGGTCAGCCGTTTTGCGTGAGTGTGAGTGTGAGAAACTGGTTAGCTCAACCCAGTCTCACGTCAGTTCGTGATGGCATTACGAAATTAAATCTATTAGAACGTGATACCATTACGTAATTGTGAAGATTTTCGTGTAGGGGTCACGTTTTTTATACTAATGTATTTCAATGAGAAGCATCTTACGTAATCCCATCACGAAACTTTCTGCCACTAGGCTGCAGCAGAGAACCTGGATACAGCTTTGATATTATTGGTAGTTTTAGCCCAATAATCGCTGTTTTAATCAACATTTATTCACCAGATCTTATCACGGTTTATATGTATTTCTTTTAATGATATTATTTCGGTCTATTTCGGCCAGGGAAGCTGGATTGCTTTGTTTTTTATTGATATTTTTAAAACTATAACGCTACATCTTTCAACATGTATTTAGCTGTTATCATGGTATGCATTTCTTTATTTTAATAATATTATTTTGGTCTTATTACCGGTGAAATATTACAGTAAATAAGACAGAACAGTAAGCTACGATATGAGCCGAGCTGGGCGCATTCAAAGCCGATGTCCCACGATGCAATGCGGGCATTCATTCACAGAATCAGACGGCGATCAGCGGGTCTATATCGCTTCAATGTACGTAAGGGATAATGTAGAGCATTGTTATAGCGAATACAACAACGACGGGGTGATTAGGACCCCGACGCAAATCTACTTCTAGCGGATCGATTGATAGCTCTCCTCCGGAGGGAACAGAACTGCGTCCATGGCAACGCTCTGCTATGCATGGCAACGGTGTTATATATAGCAACGGTCTGTTATCAAGAAAATAACAGACCGCATTGTACATTAGAATATAAGCAAGCCATGTAATAAATATATATAATCAGTAGTTTTGTCCCCAGCAACAACACGTTGCTCAGTTTTGTTCCAGTAAGTTATGCATCGTAATAACGTTTAAAAGAAATCAGCTGAAGACTCCGGAAGTGACGTCGTAATTACCCCTCGGCGGATAGAAAAGATACAAATACATAATATTCGTAACATTGATGTTTTTTTCTAACGTTGTATTTGAGGAGTTAAACAATAAAGATAGCATCAATAATAAAATACAGTTTCATGTATTTGTCTCATGTATTGTGTTCTCGGCCGGCCGGCGGGCGGCATCAATCTGAAACGGAATGAAGCCCAGTCACGGCAGACAGCAGAAAGAGGAGCCGAACACGTCCTCCCACCCACCCCGGAAGAACTACAAGGGCTCAAGCTTTGTAACAGATTCTGGGACGTGTCTATAGTGGGAGTTGTAGTTTTTAAATATATTGGTATATTTCTCATAAGTAGAAGTTGGAAGTGTAGAATTTCGGATACACCCTGCGGTTTTTCTGGGATGGGGAACACGCTGGTGTCATCAGATTTTAAAAATAGAATCGTTAAATAGGTGAAAATAGCTTATTACCATATTTGACAGTGCTTACAGTGGGTAAACTTTGGAGACGATATCTACATGATAGCCGAGGTCCAGAGCTTTCTATAACAGCTGGTTTTATGTGTGTAGCACCTTCTGTTGCTAAATGACATCAGCTGAAGACTCCGGAAGTGACGTAGTAATTACCACTCAGCGGATAGAAAAGATTGCTGCACATAAAAAAAAAAACAAATTGCTGTACGTTGTATGTGAGAATTTATACAATAAAAATACTAATAATGAAAAAATTGTGTTTTATGCTAAGCACTTTGATTTGCCTTGTCGCAGAAAAATACTAGGCCTATATAAACAAACTACAGTTGAGTGTTTAGAACTACAGCCTAATGGCTTGTTTGACTAATGGGCATTTCATTTTTCATTTCATTTCTTTATTTATTTAAACAGGGACAATGTACAATATACATTAACCTTAGACAGGAGAAATGCATTATACCAGGTTGTAGCACATGTGCTAGTTTCCACCTGTAGTCCCTGGGCAGCTTGATGTCAACAAATTTAATTTAATAAACACATTTATCCTAAAACCAAAATTCAAATGAGCATTAAAATGATCCCACCCTTCATTAATCCTCAGCATTCATTTACTAATACACTCCCACATACACATCAATTACTATACATTATGTGAGCATGTTTGTTTTAAAAGAAGCCATTTTTTGGCCCGATATGATTTGTTTTGATCGATATCATTTGCATGCATAGTTATTTAAAAACGCAATTTTCTAATTTTGCAGTTGATGAATGTTAATAGCAAAGACTAAAGGTGAAAAAACAACATGAGGATATTTATGTGTGGGACTTAATTTGATTTAACATCACACTGCATTATTAGTTGTTTTAAATAACTGACTTTTTAAAAATAATTTATGGTAGGCCTATCATATTAATTATTATTCAGAAGATGATCCTCATATCAATCACCGTGGTTACAGCTTGTAGCTATAACCTTTGTAGCCTTTACTGAGACTACCTTTTCAAAATTAAGAAGGGGCTATGAAGCCTTTTAAGCAGATTTTTGCTGAGGTTTTTGTTCACAGAGATGTATAGCTTTGTATGGGTATGTGTACACAAACATGTGTTTTGGCATTTTTGGTACACTTCTACCTCAGCCTACTGCACACAGACACAAGTACTTTTGCATATTCTGCTAAAATAGAGATCAGAATGTGGTGCCATACCAACAATCTCATTCAACCATTTCACAAAATGAGGAGTTTCATTCATTCATTCATTCATTCATTTCATTTATTTGTATAGCACAAGTAAACACAACAGAAGTTGACCACTGTGCTTCACATAACAAGAGTCAGGAAAGATAATAGAATAAAACATCCTTCAGACAGCAGAAAACATAAATAAAAATAAGAATTTAGAGAAATGCACGCTCCAAGAGATAAAACTTTAGTTTGAGTTTAAACTCATATAAAGAGGACAGCGATCTCAAGGAGACGGGCAGGCTATTCCACAGCCTAGGACCAACAACAGCGAAGGCTCCGTCTCCTCTTGACTTTAGACGTGAGCGTGGCTGGGACAGATTATAGTTGCTCGTGGAGTTGGTGGTGACATGGGTCAGAGGGTATCGGACATCATAAATGATGAACCAATCAATCGGCTCTGCTCCTATAGGCAGCTTGGTGTGTATATACAACACCTTTGGCTGGAAGGCCCGTGTTGAAAGTGTGTCTTATCATTTAGAGCAGACACTCACAGTGAATCAGAGGGTTTATGTTATACAAGGCTGCATTACAGAGCATTTTAATATGTCAGCAATATCTAAAAACATCTCATTTAAAGCTTACTATTCAGGGAGCACAGATATTATGCTCTGATCAATCTTTATTCTCCATGCCAAGCTCTTATCCTCTGGCAGAAGAAATGGGTATCCTAATGTAAACTAAATAATTCTAAACTATAGCCCTAATTGGACCTACCTCAATTAAAACTTTAAATAATTTTGCTTGAGGCTGCAGGGAATAGCTTCATGATATGATGCATATAGGGTTGTGTGCTCACGGTTTGTGAAAGATGAGCAATAGATTGTGGCTGTGTGATGTGCTTCAATCTGACTACATATCACTTTGTTTATTTGTTTTATCGTAAGTATGTCATCTGTATGATAAAACAATATGTCAAGTATTATTTGTGAAGCATTTGAACTCAATTGTCTGGGGACAATAAAGTATAGCTTGCAAAATGGTCCCTATGATATGTGAAAATTAAAACCTTGTCATAGGACTATAGCAAACACATCGTTGGAAAGGTCTCCTGGAGAGTAACATATGTCAGTCTGGAGAGCATACATTACTCCTGCTTTGAAATATTGACCTCTGAACCTTGAACCCAGTACATGTTTGAAGGCTTGTCATTTAGCAACAGAAGGTGCTACACACATAAGACCAGCTGTTATAGAAAGCTCTGGACCTCAGCTATCATGTAGATATGGTCACCAAAGTTTATCCACTGCAAGCACTGTCAAATATGGTAATAAGCTATTTTCACCTATTTAACGATTCTATTTTTAAAATCTGATGACACCAGCGTGTTCCCCATCCCAGAAAAACCGCAGGGTGTATCCGAAATTCTACACTTCCAACTTCTACTTATGAGAAATATACCAATATATTTAAAAACTACAACTCCCACTATAGACACGTCCCAGAATCTGTTACAAAGCTTGAGCCCTTGTAGTTCTTCCGGGGTGGGTGGGAGGACGTGTTCGGCTCCTCTTTCTGCTGTCTGCCGTGACTGGGCTTCATTCCGTTTCAGATTGATGCCGCCCGCCGGCCGGCCGAGAACACAATACATGAGACAAATACATGAAACTGTATTTTATTATTGATGCTATCTTTATTGTTTAACTCCTCAAATACAACGTTAGAAAAAAACATCAATGTTACGAATATTATGTATTTGTATCTTTTCTATCCGCCGAGCGGTAATTACGACGTCACTTCCGGAGTCTTCAGCTGATTTCTTTTAAACGTTATTACGATGCATAACTTACTGGAACAAAACTGAGCAACGTGTTGTTGCTGGGGACAAAACTACTGATTATATATATTTATTACATGGCTTGCTTATATTCTAATGTACAATGCGGTCTGTTATTTTCTTGATAACAGACCGTTGCTATGTATAACACACCGTTGCCATGCATAGCAGAGCGTTGCCATGGACGCAGTTCTGTTCCCTCCGGAGGAGAGCTATCAATCGATCCGCTAGAAGTAGATTTGCGTCGAGGTCCTAATCACCCCGTCGTTGTTGTATTCGCTATAACAATGCTCTACATTATCCCTTACGTACATTGAAGCGATATAGACCCGCTGATCGCCGTCTGATTCTGTGAATGAATGCCCGCATTGCATCGTGGGACATCGGCTTTGAATGCGCCCAGCTCGGCTCATATCGTAGCTTACTGTTCTGTCTTATTTACTGTAATATTTCACCGGTAATAAGACCGAAATAATATTATTAAAATAAAGAAATGCATACCATGATAACAGCTAAATACATGTTGAAAGATGTAGCGTTATAGTTTTAAAAATATCAATAAAAACAAAAGCAATCCAGCTTCCCTGGCGAAATAGACCCGAAATAATATCATTAAAAGAAATACATATAAACCGTGATAAGATCTGGTGAATAAATGTTGATTAAAACAGCGATTATTGGGCTAAAAATACCAATAATATCAAAGCTGTATCCAGGTTCTCTGCTGCAGCCTAGTGGCAGAAAGTTTCGTGATGGGATTACGTAAGATGCTTCTCATTGAAATACATTAGTATAAAAAACGTGACCCCTACACGAAAATCTTCACAATTACGTAATGGTATCACGTTCTAATAGATTTAATTTCGTAATGCCATCACGAACTGACGTGAGACTGGGTTGGGTTAGCTAGGCTACTGGGAATGTTATTTTCCTTTTGAATGTTTATGCAGCGGCCGGAAAATTAACGAGCAACGTCATTACGCCGATTATAACGCTATAATCGATTATGGTGGGCCACTGCATCGATGCAGCATCGTCTGCGATGCAGTGCATCGATTATTTGATTAATTTCAACACAGAGAGAGAGTGGTGTCTCTCTCTCTGACCAATTTTTTTTTAAACATGTATTTATTGAGTTTTTGTACATTTGACAGAGAAAAACCGTCGCGGTTATCCTGACTCAGTGATGCATTTTACAAAGTCTACAGACTACCACGTTGTTGTTGGCATTACGAGTAAAATACTCCCACACTTTAGAAGACCGTGTGCAAGCCTTTTTCTCAGCGTGTTGTTGAACTTGTGAGGAATCCATACTTGTGCTGTTGCTGCTGGAGGCAGCCGGTTATTTCTAGATTTTTACGCGTGACGCGTCGGCGCAAATTATTTGTCGACGCATTTACGTAATCAATAATCGAATCATCACAGCCCTAAAATAAACAAAATATTGCATACACTTTCGATGTAATATTGCGCAACGTGATATCACGATACAATATTGAGTCGATTTATCATTCACCCCTAACCACGATGTCCGTTGCGTTAGCCATCCCCATTTTATCAGTCTGGATTTGGAAGTCCCACAGGATCTTAGCTCTGTCATTCTCGGCCACATTTGGAGGCGCCTCCCACTTGGACCTTGGGACTTCCAGCCCATACTCGGCACAGATGTTTCTGTACACTATGCCTGTGTACAGGACTGTCTCAGGGGCATCTTTACACGACATGCACCTGGGGTCCTGTCTGGTATGGTAGACCCCGGCCTCTATTTATCTTTTGCTTAGTGCCTGTTCTTGTGCTGCCATGATTAGTGCCTCTGTGCTACCTTTCAGACCAGCCTTTTCTAGCTTCTGGTATGATTTCAGCCACTTCTTCCATCTCTCGATGGTGCATGTCGTGCAGGAGCTTGTCCTTCCACCCCGATAATACGATGACGACACCGATTCTAGGACCTCCCCCCTTTTGAGACTCATCTTCTGGAAAAAGATTTTATGAGGATTTTAATAAGAAAATATTTTAATTTGTATAATTTTTTATATTATATAATTTGTAATAGTAAAACACCTTGTCCTCCGCTGCAAACACAGTCCATTAAGCCATATAATTCGTCTGCACTAGAGCTGCATGATATGAGGAAAATATCTCATTGCGATTATTTTGACCGATATTGCGATATGATTCACGATATTGGAGTAGGGCTGAACAATTTTGGAAAATAATCTGATCTTTTTTTTGTTTTTTAACCAATATTATGATTTAAAATGCTATTTATTTATTTTTTTAAGCTCAATATCTGCTGTATTATTTAACAAAGACAAACACATGATTGTATGACTAACACTATTAGTTGGATTCAACAAACTGTCATTCTGTTATTATATTGATTAAATTTGGTGATGCATGAATTTATATGAATTATTTATTTATAATCACAGTGACTGATTTGTTGAACGTCCAGCCTTTGGAATACAATGACATGTAATAATTACCATGACAACATAAAGCACTGACAAATAAACCTGGTGTAAACATTAATAAATCACACTTAACTAAAGCGCTCATTGCAGAAAATCACTTTTTAAACGCTGTCTGTGAACTTTATTGGACAGTCTTTAAATATGTATATGTGCGCAACGAGTACGGCAGTGACAGCCGTAGTAATCCTACGGTTTGACCATGTCAGTTATAGCGGTGGGGAAAAAAATATTTTTTTCAGCTCCGCTGCGACTCTCTGTTTACAGTTTTTGTGTAATGTTAGCTTCGGTATGGGGACCTGGCTAAAATATGTGCGGAGGGCATGTTGTACCGCTTATCCAGTGTATTTATCAAAGCTGTCAGCCCAGGCTTGGTCACAGTACTGAGGTGCATCCTTTCTTTCGCGATAAACTTTTATTGCTTGAGTAATTTCCACGTTCTGTTACTGAAGTATGTTCATATGGAGTTGCGCGGTCAGTGATCCCTGTTGGGTGGCATTTCGCTTTCTAAAGCTGGTTTAGCCATGCAACTATTGTACATTGCTTTGTGGTGTTTTTAAGTGGTGATACAGGGTAGTGGTGTTGCCCCGTGAGGTAGCAACATTAGCAAGGCACGTTTTGCACAATACGTGACAAGTTGCAGCAACTTCCTCTGCAGACTTTTACTGTTAGTCTTGCGTGTCATGTGACCAGGGTGCAATCGCAGCCTCTGTGATTAGAAAATCTAATTTTAACATATCACAATTTAATTGCAAATGCAATTAATCGTTCAGCTCTAGTCTGCACCAGCCAAAGCTGGCTTTAAACTCTGGTGATTTCCAAGACTTCCACTTGAATGACTGCTCGAGTGATGGGCAGTCCCTCATTTCATTTTTCAATCACATATTCACATACCCTCTGGTCAATTTCACAGAAGCAGCCAGTTTGGGGACCATGGTATGCTTTTCTTGACTGTTGGCGTTTTTAAGACAGTCTTTTTGGGCTCACCCTCTCCCCACAATACATTCTGTGACATATTTCTTTGCTGCTTGGCAGGTATTTGACAACTTTGCTGCGTTTATCACCATCATAAAGTTTGCATCAGGACTTCCTCTAATTTGTTTGCTATCTTTGCCTACTATTGAGCCGCTTTGTTCGGGACGGTCACAGTGTCTCTGCATCGTTCACCCCCCTGGCACTGTTGGGAGTTTTGATTGATGGCTCTGGTCATGAGAGGCACATTCAGGTTACTGCTGTTTGCCCCCACCAGCTGTTGTGGATGTATACTGATGTTTAAAAAGTCTAGACCCTGAATATAGGACAACCTCTCTTTTTCAGATATATTCATAGAAAAAAAACAACTTATATTTGGGTCAATACGGTATATTTCTAGCTCACCTCGCACTGAAAATGAATTATGAGGCATGTCAATTGCTCCCTGTCAGAAAAGACCTTAAGCCAACTACCAATAATGTTTTTATTGATTTCTTATCGATTTGAATGTTTTGGTATAGAGCTGATTAGATCAGCCCCAAGTAACTGAATTAATTCCAATAAGTAACAAGTATCATGTTCAATTTCTCACTCCTCTAGCAAACCACACTTCATGAGAAAACGGTTCAGAATTAAGCTAGTTACAGTTAATGTTGTAGAGATGTCGGCATCTCTCAATACATTGTATTTGTTAGCTTGTGGATCTTGAGTGTTCCAATATGGCAGACCTGCAGATGCACATCGAATAGCAAACAAGGTATCTTATCATACTAAATCAGTGTAAACTTGGTGCCAAAAGTGAAAAAAAATCAGCAAAGTCAGCAACTTCTCCAGAGGAACCCTGCTGGACTTTGTCCTTATATGAACCACGGTGGAAGTGGGTTAAGAGCAGGCACCGGTAATGATGTGAAGGAGGAAGAGCAGGCCATTGAGACCGAACAGCCTCCAAGCCACATTAAAGACGGTGCCAGCCAAACCGTTCAGAGTTCTAAGGACAGAAAGCTTCAGTTTTAAAATGCATGCACCACAAAAGAGCAGCTTCACAACCACTCACTGGTGGTTTATTGGCACTTCCCTCTCGATTGGGTGGTCTCCCATGTTTTCCGTTAGGATTCAGTTTATACACACACACACACACACACACACACACACGCACACACGCACACACATACATAGTCACACTGAACTGCTAGACCAATGAAGAATACGTCCGCTCTGGGACCTAAGTAAAAGCTTAGGTCCCCTATCCAAAGTTCTTCCCACATATGTAGTTTTTTTTTTTTTTTTTTTTTTTTTTTTCTGTAATCCCAGTTTATGAAATATGCAGTATAATGCCAAACTGTTTAGTGGGTTCCATTTTTAAGATAGTAATTTATGTCATTTTTGAGGATGTTTGCAGAATCAAAATGTTAAAAAAAGCCAACACTTTTTACCCACGTGTTTGATTTTGCCATGCAGCTCAGATCTTCATTTGCAGAGGTTTGCACACTGTAACATCACATTCTTGCAGATAATTATCCTAGGCTGTGGGCTTTTATTATTTTTGGTACCTCTTTCCTGTTTTAATGCTTTTGGAGAATTATACCATTACTGGAATAGCACTCAGTGTTCTAAATGTATTTGGCAGCTAGATTGCCCAATCATTCAGAGTTTTATTAATTGGGAACTGTCAGTGTTCACAGACCCGTGTCTTGTATGTATTTCCTCTGTTCACATTTTGTGACAATTATAGTTAAGAGAATATCCTCTTCTGCACTTGAATTTGTAAGCCATGTTCAGCATTGCAACATTTTTGGAATGCATTATGGCTGCGTCAGACATAATGGAAAGACGCTCAGGCGGAGAAATGTGGTTTGAATTGCAACCTCTGAATTGAAAAATTAGAAGGAGAACAAAGGCTCTCAATGGCAGTAATCAAACACGCCTAAGACCACTGATGTGTTGGAGCTTGTTGTTGCATTCCTCGGGCACAAAGGAGCAGAACATTGGAGGGTTTCCAGAGGCTCAGGAGGCCCCTGGCTGGCTCCTCATCTGGTCTGGAGGCTCCTTTTTTCCTCAGCATCATAGAGAGATCACCAGATCCATTCTGGACTCCAGCATGGGACTAGTGTCGACACCCCAGTCAAAGCAGCCTTTGAGTCCAGCAGTTCTCCACTCTCCATCAGTCTTCCCTTCAGAAAGCCTTCATTTGAGGAATTCTTGAGAAACACAATTTTGATTATCAGCCATTCTGGGTTACAGTTTGTATCCCAGAAGCTGTCTGCAGTGTACAGAACAGCTGAGATACATCTTTATCTTTTTCAAATTGTTCTTATGACATTGGAGAAGGAGAAACCATCAAGAATCCTGCCTGGATTGCCACTGTGTGTGTCCTGCTTTCAGTGCATTTGTCCTGTTAATAACCAAAAACATTCACAGAGCATTTGGCCAAGGCATCCTAATAATTTCATTAGGTGTTTTCAATGTGGGAAGGTGGCCCAGCAATCCCTTGATGTATAACCAGTCCAAGAAAATACAGCCCCTCATTTATCTAGAGATGGAAAAAAATGGGATAAAACGATAATATATCCCAACAGAGACAGAAAGCTCTCACACACATCTGTCCAAATCTACACTTGGCTCCGTGCATGGTCTAATTATCTTTTTTCTTTCCATGGCAGATTGACAAGCAGCAGTTTGAGGAGACGGTGCAGACACTGAATAACCTGTACGCTGAAGCGGAGAAACTGGGAAGCCAGTCATATATTGAAGGCTGTCTGGCCTGCCTCACAGCGTACACCATCTTCCTGTGTATGGAGACTCACTATGAGAAGGTGGGAGACATTTCACCTGCATAGATGCATACAGTAAAAATGAATAGGGCTGGATATTAAACCGCACTGCTCTTTTGCTCTACAACATTAGGTAATTTTCTTTTTAGAGTTCGTCTTAGTTTTGGTCATGAAGTCAAAAGTCTGTGAGTTTTGTCATATTTGGTCAACCTCATCCTTTTTGTCTTGGGTCATTTTTGGTGGGCTAAAAAGTCATTTTATTCCATTTTCATCGACAAAAACAGGTCCCGTGACATGGTGCTCTGTGGATGCTTTTATATAGACCTTAGTGGTCCCCACTGTATCTGAAGGCTCTTTCCCGAAATTCAGCCTTGGTGCAGAATTACAGCCACGAGAGCCAGTCCCACAATGAACTTTCCTTAGGATGTGCCATTTCTGTGTCAGTAGCTATTGAGGAGGAGAGAGGGTGGGCAAGGTGGAGGGTGGGGATGTGGCCTTGAACAACTGCCACTTTGCTCGTTTGAAAGCCCTGATGTCTCTCTCTTATGGGTGGGCCAAATTGTCTGGGTGGGCAAAGCAGAGAAAGGGGAGGTAACCTTGCTCCTTATGACCTCATATGGAGCAAGATTCCAGATCGGCCCATCAGAGCTTTAATTTTCTCAAAGGCAGAGCAGGATACCCAGTGCTATGGCTATAACCATTTTTAGCCACTGGGGGACAATAGGCAGGCTGGGGGAAGTCATATTCATGTTAAAAAACCTCATAAACTGAAATTTTCATGCCATGGGACCTTTTACGTATTAGTTGCATTTTAGTCATGAATAAGGTATTTGTCAAAAAAGTTGTAAACATTTAATCCAAGTTCAGTCAAGACCAAGTATGAGCATTAGGGCTGGGTACCGAACGTTGATACTTTTATGGCACCGAAAAAAATTCTCCGATCCTATGAGTATCGAAAAAGTATTAATTTCTCGGTGCCAAATTTCGGTTCCAAAAGCGTCTGAACGCTTAAGCGCAAGCTTATCTGTCCTCTCTGCATACTGACCGAGAGCAGAGCTCCGACCGACACACACACTCGGAGAGGTGCGGACCGAGTAAACTACGTCGCCGGCGCTGTAGTTTTGTTGAAGTCACAGTGAGTCACAGCAATGACTCACTAAAAATAAAGTGGTGGTTTCAAGTGTGGTTACAGTTTTTCAAAACTTCACGCAGACAGCGTATTACAGATATTAATGGCAAGCCGAAAGCGGTCGCGGTGCTGTTGACGTTAAACTTCCTTACAAGCAGGCACAACGGTGGTTTCTCTGCCCTGATGACTGACTGACAGGCTGAGCTTGTAAGGCAAGGCAACTTTATTAATGTTACTCTGAGTGAGCAGTGTTACCAGAATTTTTACATTTTGATAACTGTTGTGATTCACAATTAAGTTGGAAAATAAAAGCTTTGTGTTTAATGTATTTTTGTTGATGTTGAAATTAGAGGTCGACCGATTTTACCGATAGCTAGGTTGGGCCGTATTTGCTGATAACCGATTAATCGACCGATAGTAGTAGTTTAGAATTGATACTGGATAAAACAGTTGACAAAATACATACATTTTTTATATATATATATATATATATATATATATATATATATATATATATATATATATATATATATATATATATATATATATATATTACACCCACAAGCATGTGTGTTGTCTAAAACCGTTCTTCTACATATTTGGAGTCATCCAGTGCAAAAATAAACATAATGAGCATTATAATTCATATGAAGGACAAACTATTTACATTTCTTCAAAAAAGGCCCAAATGTATGCCAGATCTCAAAACAGTGACGCCATTCTTCTCTGTAGAACGGTTTAGAACTAGCCTGATGTGGTCCTACTCAGATTCTAGTCAGAATGTGAGTCTGAAACCGCTCCATTGGGCTCATAGCATTGGGTTGTGATTATGGGGCGTGTTTAGCCTGACGTGGTCATACTCAAATTCTAGTCAGAATGTGAGTCTGAAACCGCTCCATTGGGCTGTGATTATGGGGCGTGTTCCAACTGAACCAGGAAAAAAAATGCCTCTGCATTCATTGGATAGACCTCCAACCAATCAGAGCAACGGAACTCAACACGGTGTATCGTCTCCATAGCAACCACTCTTTGCACAATGCATTCGTTCTAACTTCCGACTTTTAGACTTTTTTGAAGCTGGATATATCATTTGTTGCGTGTAAATATAAATGTGGATAACGTTAATGATAGTGACATGCTGGCTACAGTTGCGTTTGTAGAGATGAATCGGCGAAAACACGTTTTATTTCTCTGATTCACGGCTTTGTTCTAGCGCCGACGGTCCCTCTCTTCAGTCTCTCTCTATGTCTCTCCACCATATAACCCTCTCTCTCTTTAGTCTCTCTCTATCTCGCTCCACCATATAATGCTACTGTGCTTTCGGGCAGTTGTTGAGGCTCCTCCGCTGAGGATTTTAAAATGAATGCGCTGTCGATATCTTCTGTAACAGACGCGATGTTGGAATCTACACATCTCAACAAATTCAACCCAAGCGTTCTTTGGTGACGTGGTTGATTCGGTTACTGTTGATCATCTGTCCGACAATCTGATTGGTCCAAACAGATCCTGTTCGGGCAATAATTGCTTCTCAACAGAGCAACTCCAGACTGAACTTCCCGACCTCGAATTTTGTGGTCGGGGCTAAATTCGGCTGGCATCCAGGCTAGGGCATGTTCCAACCGAACCAGGAAAAAAAAATACATCTGCATTCATTGGATAGACCTACAACCAATCAGAGCAACGGAACTCTGTTCTGTTGTTGTCCACAGAACTCAACACTGTGTATCGTCTCCATAGCAACCACTCTTTGCACAATGCATTTGTTCTAAATTCCTACTTTTAGACTTTTTTGAAGCTGGATATATCATTTGTTGCGTGTAAATATAAATGTGGATAACGTTAGTGATAGTGACAGGCTTGCTACAGTCGCTTTTCTAGAGATGAATCGGCGAAAACACGTTTTATTTCAATGAGTCACGGCTTTGTTCTAACTGCGCTGGGCGCTCCCTCTCTTCACTCACTCTCTATCTCGCTCCACCATATAACGCTACCGTGCTTTCGGGCAGTTGTTGATGCTTTTCCGCTGAGGATTTTAAAATGAATGCGCTGTCGATTCCACACATCTCAATTCTCCAGCAGCTGCCACTAGACGGATCGTGGACGATTTGTGTCGGACTTGCGCTCATTTATGTCAGTGTTTTAACCGCTTGAGGATAGTTAGCCTACTACTAATGTTTAGCGTCATCTCAGCCTCGAAAGCAAACAAACATACTGTTGTGCTGTTCTTTCTCTAATGCAGCATCTATTCAACAAATTAATAACTTTATCATGATATGACAAAATGTACTGTATACATTTTTGCTGTCGATGCTTTAAACGCGCATCTGAGGTCTCACAGCATGTGCTCTCCGTGCAACGCGCAGTAACACGTGTCGAAAATAAACACGAGGCATCAGTGATAGTTTTTATTTCACCTCTAGAGGCCGCTATTGTAATGCATGATGCCAGCAGACCCTTCTAGCTCTCGTGTACTGTGTAATGAATGACAGCGTGCGCTTCTCAGCTGCTCCAGCAACGGACGCAACCAGGAAAAACTATCGGCATGGATTTTTGCCGATAGCGATAGTTCCACCAATCAACTATCGGTGCCGATTAATCGGCAAAACCGATGAATCGGTCGACCTCTAGTTGAAATGGATTTTAAAACATATGGTATCGGAAAGAGTATCGTTAGGAACCGGTATCGAAACTGAGGTATTGAAATTGGCACCGGATCGAAAGATTCTGAACGATACCCAGCCCTAATGAGCATTGTAGTAAAAAACAACACACTTAACCAACTGTTTATTCAGTTTTAGTTCAAAATTAAGCTTCAGAAAAAGTGTAAATACAAGTTGTTACAGGAAAGTAGACATCCCTAATTTAAATTAATTGGAGACATGGCATTCGATGTGAAAATCCACTAAGCTTCACAGTGAAACGGTAGTATTTCAACATCACAACACATCTAAGTGGTTAGATCACTTTTTCTACACCAACACACCTGAGTTGGGAAAAAGAATGATTGCTTTCTTTTAAATAAGAACAGGAGAGGTAATAAGGAGGATATTGTTCTTTATTGGTGGGCTGTCCGTCCACTATGTACAGTAGTTGTTGTTGAAGTTGTTTTAGGTTTGGCCATATGGTCTTTTCTAAAGTCAAACTTAAATTCCTGGTAAGCAACAATAACGGAGTCTGTCACACCACAGGAAAACGTGTTATTAACCAACAAGCCAAATCTGGATGTTTAAAAAATTTGCTAAGTATATATAATTAGGTTTCACAATTGTGGAAAAAGTAAGCCACAATTCCCCTGATCTGAGACGCTGAGCCGAAGAACGAGCCGCTGTCTATCGACAGACTCTGGTTGCAGTATTTTAGTTATTTTCTTTTCAACAATGTTGAATGGAGATATAGTCACATGTTTTGTTCCATAAAATAAGTTTCTTATCTTTGCTATGAAAACTTGGTTGTTAAGGAATATATTTCTGAACAGTTCTCGATAACCCAATGAACACATAGCGTAGCATAGAGTATTGAAAATGGTTTTGTACTAAAAGTTGGCAATGGATGTCTGGTCAGATTCATAAGCTTGCTTACTTATTAGTTGTGACATAATTTAACATTTAAGAAGTTATGCTTCTTTTATTAAAAAATGGTTTGTAGGTACTGTTATTAGTACCAAACTCAAAACTCAGTTATACTTTACATTAAATGGGCAGTACTAAAAATTCCAAATGACTCCCAGCCCTAATTATGAACATCCATTTTTGATGCACAGCATAGAGATCCTGACTCATGCATTGCCTGCTGCATGTAGACATACCAATGACACAGTGTATAGGTGGCATTGAAGATGTTTTTTGTTTTTTTTTCAACTTTTTTTTATTTAAATTTTAACAATAACTGACATACAACATAGGTCAAGGTGAACAAAGCATAGTTAAAACGGTATGTCACTTCCCCTCAAATCCCCTACCCACCCGCAAACCAACCCAGTTCAGGTCCAAAACAGATGGGGACAAACAATACTGACCCATGCACACTGACAAACACACACCAGTAAGGACACTCAACATCCAAAAGATAAAAATAAAAAAGGTGGACAAATTAAAAGAGAGGGAGGAGAGAAAACAAAAAGGGGGGTGGGCAGCTGGCGTCAAATGGAGCAGTCCAGAAGGAACTCAGTCCTCAAAGTCAGGAGATAAGCTGAGGAAGTCAACGAGTTCTAGGAAAGGGTTCCATGTCTCTAGGGATGTCGAGATAGAGCCTTTCAGAGAAGCTCTAAGCTTCTCAAGCTCCAAATTGTCGAGCACTTCTTTAATCCAGCGGTCGTGTGTAGGGTGGCGGGAAAGCTTCCAGTTGAGCAAGATCAGTCTCCGAGCTAGCAGAGCTGTAAACGCCAGGGCCCGCCTCAGTGCAACAGGGAGGTTGGTGTCAGGGGAAATGCCAAAAATGGCTGACAAAGGGTTAGGGGGGATAATGTGCTCATAGGCTCTGCTCATGGTGTCAAAAATGTTCATCTAGAAAGTTGTTAATTTAGGGCAAGACCAAGAGTATGGTTGGCAGGAGACTGGTTACGCCTGTTACAGGCGTCCCGGACAGTGGAATATATTTTAGACAATTTTGCGTTTGTGTAGTGGACTTTATGAAGGACCCTACATTGGATTAGGCCATGATGAGCACATATGGAGGATGAGTTAACCATAGCCAGAGCAAGGTCCCATTGTTGTTCCGTAATAGTCATGTTCAAATTGCCCTCCCATGCCGCTTTTGTCAAAGTGCGAGGTTTCGCAGAGGTCAAGCATAATAGATTGTACAATGCAGAAACGCATTTCTTTCAGTCGGGATCTCTTGTACAATGCAGAAACGCATTTCTTTCGGTCAGAATCTATTGCCAGGAAGGAATCGGTCAGGGTTTCTGGGGGGCGGTTTGGAAAGTGGGGAAATGTCTTCTTGACAAAGTCCCTAATCTGGAAAAAGCAAAAGAGGTGTGACTTAGGCAAATCATAAAGGGAAGAGAATATGCCATCCTTGTATAAGTCTTTGACACTGACGATACCCTTACTGTGCCAGGCCCTGAATGCCAGGTGTAAAGACATGGTTTTTAAGCAGTGGGGTCAAGACGGAAGGGCCCTGTAAGCCAAAGTTTTTCCTAACCTGACTCCAGATCTTGAGCAAGAGGGATACAATCGGGCATGTGCCCACAGATGTTGAAGGCACTCAAACTCGCCCCGGATCCTAGCCGGTTTGCTGCCCCATAGAAATTTAGATATCGCCCTGTCCAGCTTGTCGTACCGGGATGTGCTGTAAAAGATAAAGAAATTTGGGAAGTACAACCATCTTGATCAAATTTATCCTGGCCACATATAATGTCTCATACAGTCTTTGTAATAAAAAACCCCAAGTAGCAAAATCTGCCCAATTAAATGAAGATAAAAAATGTAGGAGCTGCATAGCCATAGAATTTATCGGTAGGAGCTCACTTTTTTTATAGTTGAGCTTGTAGCCGGAATATGCACCGAACCGTTCCAGAATGTTTAAAATCGCAGGGAGCGAGGTGGCTGGGTTAGAGATGTACAGGAGCAAATCATCTGCATACAATGAAACTTTGAGTTGTGCCAGACCGTGTGATGCCTTTGAAACCTTCCTCCGAACGAAGCCAAACGGCCAGAGGTTCTATCGCGCTGGCGAACAGGAGTGGCGACAGGGGGACAGCCCTGCCTGGTACTACTCCGGAGTGAGAAAAGGAGCTAAACTAACAACGTGTTGTTAGTTTGAACTGAGGCCATTGGGGATGAATACAGTTATCTGACCCAAAAAATAAAATTGTTGCCCAGGCCAAACCTGTCCATTGCCTCGTATAAGTACCCCCACTCAACACTGTCGAAGGCCTTTTCGGCGTCGAGGGACACCACAATTTCCGGGGTATCATTACTTGACGAGTGGATGATGTTAAGTAGGCGTCTAGTGTTGTGGGAAGACTGTCGGCCAGACATGAACCCTGTCTGATCTAGGGAGATAATGGAGGGTATCACCTGTTTAATAAGAGGGAGTGCCAGAACCTTTTTGAATTTTGAGTTCCACATTGAGGAGTGAGATTGGTCTATTGGTCTTTTCCCTTCTTAAGAATTAGGGAGATAGTGGCCATCGACAGGATGGTCCGGCAGGCAACGATATCGAAATGCCTTGTTGTACAAATCTCTCAGGACTGGCGTGAGGAGAGCGGAAAATGTTTTGTAATACTCTACAGTAAAGCCATCCTGCCCTGGGGATTTACCACTCTGTAGCAGAATTAATGGCTCCTAAAACCTCAGCAGTGGTTATAAAACCACCCAAGTCATTCACAGATTCAATGTCTATTTGGGGGAAAGTTATATCATTAAGCGTGCCATCTGCAGTGGGAGGGCAGTCAGAGATATACAGACAGAAAACAGACCACCACATATACACACACATAGGACAGGCAGGATAAGGCATCACGTAACCATCGAGCAGACCTGCGTCCCCTGACCTGAGATCCCCAGTCACTAACTAAACCTGTCCATTGTCCAAAACAACAGATCAGTCCAATACCAGAACAATAACCGTACAAACAAGCCAGGGGAAGGAAGAAGAAAACGGAGGTACTGTTATATGGGCAGTTATAACAATAAAGACATTGTGGAAAAGCAGGAGGACAAGATCGCAATACTGACAAGGCATAACATGAGTCAGCAGGGCGTAATAAAAGAAAAAAGTTGGTGTGGGAAAGTTTACTGAAATATCCCCTGCCACTTGATAGTGCAGATTCACAAAAAAATATTCTTGCGTTGTTGCTACAACAGGAGAAGCATAATTAAACTCTAGTCAAACAGAAACTTTGCAGAAATATGTTCCCACACCGCAGCCTGGACTATGTGAGGCTCACGGCGGCCCCGTCCCAGGCCGGGCATATGGGCGTGGGGTTAGCAAAAACCATCTGGGCAGTTTTACCATAGCAGCTACATTGTCAGGCAAGATCAATCCTCTGTGGGTCCCGAGCTGTGTCGGCGCTGAGAAGAGATGAAGTCCCGCAGAGCCTCAGGGGAAATGAGCCGCTGCCTCAGTCCCTCTCCGGGTCGTAATAAACAGCTTGGCTGGGTAGTACAGCGTGGGCCTGAGGCCCAGGTTGTATAGCTCTTTCATCATGTCTTGGTATGCAGAGCGTTGCTCAACTATTTCGGGAGAATAATCCTCAAAGATGTGGATCTGGGAGCCTTTGTATTTCATCTTACCCCGCAGCCTTCGAGCCCCGCGAACAACCAACTCCCGGATCCGAAATCTGTGGAAACGCATCACGACAGCCCTTCGGGGAGCCCAACTATCCTTATATTGTTTCGGCGGTTTCTGTTTTCCAGATCGATGAGTTTAGCTCTTAGCTTAACGCTCTCTCCAGACACCGAAGCTAGCTTAGCCTCCACGGTTTTCATGTCCCGGCTTGTGGTGTTGGCAAATGTCTCCAATGACAAAAGACGCTGTTGGTGATCCAGTATACTAGTCTGGATGTTGCCTAGCCTCGCCTTGATTTTGGAGAACGCCGTGCTGAATTCAGCCTGGAAAAAGGTCTTGAATTCAGTCATTGTGCTCGGCTAACATAGCCGTTAGCCGAGCACAATGCGGCACCCGACATCGAGTCACCCCTTTTCTGGTCTTCTTTCTTCGACTTGTAGGACATCCTCTCGACGTGGCGAAAAGCTGCCAAATATAGTTAAGTATAAGTGGCTAGTAGCAGTGCTTTGGCTGGACTGTAAAGAAGGTTAGAGATGAAAAAGATGGGAGCGAGGGAAAATGCGGCAACTCCATTAGGCTGATCACCGCATTGAAGATGTTTAAAATGGGTAAGTACTAGAGAGGTGTGACGAGATTAAATGTGACGAGATTTGTCGTCGAGGTAAAAAGTGCAAAATAAGCTTTATTTCTCTCTGTCTACTGTACAATGACAAATTCAAGTACAAAACATTTGGGGCCGTATTTTAATGATCTGAAACGCAAGTATCAAACGTGAAACGCAAGTAGCTTTGTGGGCGGATCTCAGGCACTGTTGCTATTATACCAGCGGGATAAATGACTGTTGCGCCTGACGCAAATCTAAAATGGGTTGTTCTGAAGTAGCTACATTACTCATAGGTGTGGTTTGGGCGTAACGTGCAATAAACCGATCAGAGCATCATCTCACATTCCCTTTAAGAGCAGGTGCGCTTGTTCCATGCCGGATTGCTATTATGACGGCAGATTTGCCTGGCGCACGCCAGCGGGAGCTGTCTGGGATGCGGCGAAGTAATAAATGCCCGTCTTGACCAGGTGGCGATGTTGCCGCCTCTAAGGCGCATCTCCTCAAGTCTGGAGAGGATTGCTGCAGCCGTGGAGCGTGGGCCTCCAAACGCACCACCTGCTCCTGTTGTGTCCCTTCCTCCTCCCCCCACTCCATCTCTGTCCACCTGCTCCACAGGAGCGCATTGCCACTCCCGGACCAGATCCCGCCGTAGTTCAACATCACATCTCCTTAAGTCCTCTAATATTTCCTCATTTATGTCATCAACACATCCATGATTCATGGAAATGTTTTGTAAAACACAACAAGCCACAAAGAATGCTGCAACTTTTTGAGGACTGTAAAGTGCCTCCTGACCTATCCAATCACCTGAAGTGCATTTTCAGTAATATTTTTCCTTGGAATTATGTATGGTTTGCAAAAATAGGAACTGCTTTGTCCGTGTAGATGAGAGAAGCAAAGTGTATGCGCGTTGTGCACACTCTACATTACGGCCAAGCATGTACCCTTAAAATAGCATCTGAATAACGCGCCACTGACTTTAGACTAGGTTTTTCCTGGTCTGTGGTGGAATTGTTTTCTGAAACTGCAAAATAGCACCAGGGAACGTTTGCGCCTGAACACGCCTCCTCTTTTCGCTGAACCGCCCCCGGGAGCGCAAATACATTCCCTAATTTACAGACGTGCGTCTGTGGAGGGAAAAGTCCGCTGTGCATCGATTGCAAAATGGGAATGATACATGCGTTGGTGTACAAAGGCAATTGCGCTGAGTGCAAGATAGGGCCCTTGGTCTCAATGGTCTCAACTACTGCCAGAAAACGCTTAGTTATGTTGTAACCTTGGTTCTCTGAGTAAAGAGACTCTCCGCCATACATATGGAATAAGTAACCTATTCTGAAGTATACAGGAGAGAAGCCAGTCATTTGAGTTTTATGGAAAACCTTTCAGTGCTTGGTTTTCATTTTGTGACTTTCATTTGAATAAAGGACTATTTTTTGAGTCTTATTTCTTCATTGAAGTTTTCTGTAAAATGGTGTTAAAATCTTGTCTCATCTCGATCTCGTGAACCCAATCTTGTGTCTTGTCTCGTGAGCTGGGTGTCTTGTCACACCCCTAGTTAGTACTATATGATGTTGTGTTGCTGCTGTGTGGAACCTTTTAGCTTGGCTGTAAATCAATCATTTTATGACCTGAGAGCTAGCAAAATAAAATATGATTTGAAATGAATTTTGGCCCAGTTCATATAGAATGTAAATGGATCAGTATGTCAGTGGTCTTTTGCTGTTCTAAGAATTGTTTTTGTAGTGGACAGGAGTGAACTGGGATAGAAAACATTTGGCTTGGTGTGGGTTTTATGAGTACTCATAAAGTCATGCAATTTAAATTGACTGGTTGTTACCAAAGTAAAAAGTGGAGTCTGTTCAGCTTTTCAGCTCAAGAATGTGGTGGGTTGGCTATTAGGGCTGCACGATGTGGAGAAAAGATTTTACTTGATTATCAAGGAAAATGCAGAAAATAAGCTACTAAAATTTGGAAAGTTGTATTTTTAAACTTGAGCATACAAAGTTTAACAAGCATAAAAACAAATGCATAAACAAAAAGGTGCAATATTATTTTAAATAAACTAATATTTTAGAATATTAAATGCGTCTGTCGGTCTTTTCGCCAACATTTTACTGAGAATTTTTGTATTAGTGTTTATTAAACTTATAGGTCACATATTCTCACATTTTGTTTTGGAAGCAGGATGATTAAAGCCTGAGAGATTGAGTCCGAGAGGTAGCCATTGTTGAAGGATTGTAGATACATCTCATAAAGCAGAGTTACCAATTTATCTTTTAAAGTATTTCTTTAAGTCAATCCTTACCAGATGCCCAAACCACCTCAACTGGCTCCTTTCGACTCAAAGGAGCAGCTGCTCTACTCAGAGTTCCTCACGGATGACTGAGCTTCTCACCCTATCTCTAAGGGAGATGCCAGTCACCCTCCCTTTTTTGTCCTGCATCCATTTTGTTTGAAATTTCCATTTAGGAGATTTGTGTATCAACTTTGGCTCCTCATAGACTAGTGATACAGCTGCAAGATCCGAGGACTGTACTGTTATAATAGCAGCCTCGGATATTACAGTAGAAAGAATTCTGCTGACAACAACAATAATCTATTCTAGAATGACGTTTGTTAGCACTAGACCAACAGGAAAATAATTTCTTCGATGGATTCAGATGCCTCCATATATCCACTAGTTTCATTTAATTTATCAGTCCCTCCAGGATTTCGTGGCCTTTTTTTTGAGGTTGTTGCAGCCCAAAATGCCTGATTTTTGTGGGAGCTTTTATAAAACATTGCGATAAAAGTTGCGATGTCTTTTCTATGTTTGTTGCAATGAAGTTGCAGGAGACAGTGAAAGTTTGTTTGAATGTTTTGTTTGTTTGTATAGTTCTTTAAAAATAAAAAGGAAACTTGTTTTGGGGAGAATAAAACTACTCTGGGTGGAGTTTTCCTAGTAACCTTACCAAAAAGGCTCAGGATGCTGCAAATGTTGGTATAATATGAAAATGGATTTAAAACAAAAATGTATAATTTATTGAATGAATCAAATTTGAACATATGTGTCAGTGGCTTGTTGATCTTTGCATTGTTAGTTAGTTACCTAACCTGGCCTGGGACTCACATTCATACGTAAAGTACCTATTGGACTTTAACTTATCATTGCACTTGCAATAACGAGCGTAGCTGTCCTCAATTTGGGTCAGCGTGTCGTCTCATTTCCGGTTTTTCCTGCATCCACTGTGTGTGTTTGTGTGTGCGCGTCAGTAGCAGGGGGAACTGCATGAGCAGCCCCACCCCCGCCCGCTGCAGACAGCCGACAGGATTGAAACGGCAGCAGCTTTCAGCAACTTTATAGTGAAAAATCGTTACAGCATACATTGATGTTAAAATGTTTTGCACGTTCTTTCGCTGTATGTTTATTTTGGTAAATGTGAGATGTTCAAGTCACACCATGAGTCGTACACCTCTCGTCTTCATATCAGAAACAAGGAAATTAATTTGGCGATGTATGTGATACTTCAACCGGTTCTCTCTCTCCCTGCTAGGATTAGTTGAAATCGCGGGAAAACTCTGGTTATTGGTCAAATTTGCAGAAAAGTTGCGTGATTGGTCAAAATTGCGTGTATATAAATAGGTTGAATTGGCGCGATCGCAAAATCCTGGAGGGACTGATTTATAAAGTGATGTAATGCTTTCCTAGTTCTTGTGTGAGTGTTGTCGACTTACTTGGATCAAGAACGGAATTAAAGTCCCCTGCGATAATAAACTAGCCTGATAGTTTTGAAATTCTTAAAAACTAATTGTTAAAGAAATGGACTGTCATCATTTGGTCTGTATACATTGATTAAATTACAAAGTGTAGTCAGAATGTGGCCCACAGTCACATCATCAATCTGCAGTGTTAAAGGTCCAATATGTAATATTTGTACTGTAATAAATCCAAAAATGACACCAATGCCTCATCAGATAGTAAGGAAACATGTTAAACTGAAATACTATCTTTTCTGACAACAATGCTAATTTCAATATTTTTCTTTTTGAAATTTACATTCCGTGACGGAATTTATGTTTATGTTTTGATCTGTGTGTTGTTATCAACGGCCCAGTTTGACAGGCAGGCCGGGATGCCAGATATACCTGTAAAAACGTAAACCCAGCGCGCTACAGCTGTAACGTTAGTACAGCCATGAAAGCAGCACACAAACCAACAGGATCAACGGAGATAGATTCTACATGACATAAAAAAAAGAAAACAGCATGTTTCTAACAGTTGCGTGACCAGAGACGTAACAACCCCCTGGTAAATATTGGAGATGTATTTGAAAGATGGAGACAGCTTAGAGCCCAAAAGGACGCAGAGTTGGCTTATTTTCTCCTGAACCGGTAAGCATTAGCTCCACGCTAATTTATCACAGCTACTAGGGATGGGCATTTTTTGTCATTTCAACATTTGTGTACTCACATTGAATTATATAGCTAGAGTATCCGAGTTGGTTACTCGCAAAAACAATTGAGACATAGCCAGTAAAGTGATCCCGACTGGTCCTGGCTAACGCCGCCATGCTAACCCTGCTAACTGTTAACGTTACCGGGAGGACCAGGCATGCAGCCCATGGCCGTTTACAGCGTGTAGCCTCTTCAGCGGCTGGAGCCGACAACGGTGAGTTATTTTAAGCCACGACAGGGGGGCTGTAAATCGGAAAGAGGGGACTATGAGTTTGCAGTGTGTTTAGCGATTGTTGCTGTAATTCTAAGCCAATGAAGTGTGTTCCGTCGGCAAGGTAGTGGTATTTTTAGCGTTTCGTATTGTAATTCTAAGCCGAGGAAGTGTGCCTGACTGGCGTGTGGAGAGAACCGTGAGGTTGTTGTGTTTTTAGCGGTTCATACTGTAATTTTAAGCAGAAAAAGTGTGTCTGTTAGTTGGTTACAGAGCTCCACGTGAGCACGGGCTTTTATGACTGTCAATATAGCCAGCATCTACCGTTAGCTATTCGGCTGTGCTGTGGAGTAATGTCTGTCTATGTGAGACTAGCATCTACTGTTAGCTACTCCGCTGTGTTGTGGAGTAATGTCTGGCTATGTGAGACTAGCATCTAACGTTAGCTACTCCGCTGTGCTGTAGAGTAATAACTGGCTATGTAAGAAAAGCGTCCAGCTACATTGTTGTGAATGCTGCGGTCTCAGCCTGGCAACCCCCGTGAACTTCGAGTCTGGGCAGGAGGGGGCGGGGGAGACGACTCTCCAGTATTTTGAATTGGTAGTGCAGTAACTATTTTAACCGCTAGCTGCCAGTATTACACACAATATTACATATTGCACCTTTAAAGATTTATGTATTAATATAATTACACCTTTGCGGACCTAACTTGCACCCGACGCAGCACAAATCGTCTTTGCTAGTTTAAGACAAACGCACGTGTCAAATCCCATCCAGCGCCCACGTTGTTTAAATAGCAAATGTACCTGCGCTCATCTGTGTGCCCATGGGCGTGCTGGTCTTACAGGGAGGTGTGTGCATTCTTGGCATATTGCTATCTTGAGGCAGCGGAAAGTGATTGCGCCATTGACCAACAAAAACCTGGTCTAAAGTCAATAACGCAGCATTTCGTTATTTTAACAGCGCAAAAGTGCGCCTAGGCCCATGCACAGCGTGCGCACACTATGGTTGTTACACATACTGTAAAAAAATAAAAAATAAAACTGTAAAAAGTCTGGCAGCAAAGTTGCCAAACACTTACTGTCAAATGACCGTAAAAAACCTTAAATTATTTTACAGGAAAATTCTTTTTTTAAATACAGAAATTTCCTGTAAATATTTTCTGTATTTTTACAGTCTAAATATTGTAGAATTAAAACAAATTCTTGTTATAAAACATTTCTAGAATGTTAAACAAATGTATAAATCTTTATCAAAACTAAGAAATATTGCAGAAATACCTTAAAATTACATAATTTAAATGAAAACTGCTGTTTTCATACGGTTTTCTTTGGTAAATTCACAAGATTATCCAATCCATCCACAATAACTCCCTGTTAAAGTACAGATTTCTAGTAAATTCCTGTTTAATACTGTTTTTTTACTGTACAAAAAAGAGAAGATAATGGGATAATACCTTCCAGAAACATTGTAATAATAGTCAGTCCGTACTTTATATAAACAATATTTGAGTATTTACAAGCAACTCTCCAATTTCTCTACATACCTTTACCATTAATGTATGTTGTTTACTTACACATTCTTTTTTTAGTTATAAAAAGCAAATATCCAATATATACACATAGTTTTACCATTATTGTATGGGTGTTCACTTAACAAGCAACTATCCAATATATCTACAGACTGTACCTCATTATTGTATGGGGTTTTACTTTATATAAACTGTTCTTTATAGTAATTACAAGCAACTATCCAATGTATATACATACTTTTACTATTAATTAGTTTTGGGTACCGTTTGGATTTTTATGATTCCGATGCCGAACCGGTACTTTTAAAACAATTCCGATTCCTAATAGATTCCTGGAAAAACTGAAACATTACATTTTTATGGAGTTTTTTTAAAATTGAAAATGATTTAAATTGAACAATATATTAACGTTTTAAAGTACTTAAATATATAATAAGTAAACCTAAGTCACCTAACCCATAACTACAATAATTTAACTAGGGCTGCAACAACGAATCGATAAAATCGATAAAATTTGATTACTAAAAAAGTTGGCAACGAATTTAATTATCGATTCGTTGTGTCGCGCAACTATTAGGCAACCTAGTCGCGGAGATCAAAAAAAATTGAGTTGAGCGCAGAGCAAAGATTTTAAGATATATCCTAACCAGAAAGTGTCATAAAATGACCATACTGCTTGTTTTACAAATAAATTTAAACAGTGCTATCCTTAAAGTTCACATATGAATAAACTTATGGGAGCAAAAACTGTCTGGTACATTACATTATAGCAAAAGGGGAACTATGGGCAATTTGGGAATTCATACATGTGTGTTCATGTCAGTAAACATGAAAAACTCTCTCCAAAATCCAAAAACTCAAATTTGTGATGTCATTAGGACCCGAGCGCCGACAGCGGCGAAGGCCCTATTGAAACTGAAGGAATTGTTTCTTTCTTTCTTTCTTTTCTTTCTTTCTTTCTATTATTATTTTCCCTTCAAATGAATTGCCTTTTTGAGGGGCTTAATATATTCAAAAACTCACCAAATTTGGCGGTCACATCAAGTCTGGTGAAAATTTACGTATTTTAAGGGTTTCGGGAATAGGTGCAAAAAATGGCTCGCTAGCGACCCCTAGAAAGTTAAGAAAATTGAGCCCCTGCAGTGCGTTTAACGTAGACTCACGAAACTTGGTACACATATGTAACATGTCAAGATGTACAAAAAACTTAATTAGAGCTTACCCTAAACCCAACAGGAAGTCCGCCATTTTGAATTAAATGTTCGAAATTAGTGCAATTTTGGCCATTTCCACATGTTGTACTTTAACGAACTCCTCCTAGAGATTTAATCCGATCAACTTCAAACTCGGTCTGTGCCATCTTAAGATGGTAAAGATAAAAAGTTGTTAAAAGAAAAAGTTTTCATCACAGGGCGTGGCCGTGGCAGGGCGGCCATTTTGTGCATTTCGCCGCCGAAACATGAAGTTGGTGTAACTCGAGCGTACGTTGTCCGATTACCTCGAAACTTTTCAGGATTCATAAAAGTCCAACCCTGAGGACAAATAAAAGCCGATATTTACTTAAAGTCATAGCGCCCCCTAGTGGCAACAGGAAGTAGGCCTAAAAGTCAAGGTGCTATACTTTAACAAACTCCTCCTAGAGATTTCGATGGACTTCAAACTTGGTCTGTACCATCCCAACACCTTAACGATGAAAAGCTATTAAAAGAAAAACTTTTTGTCAGACGGTGTGGGAGTGGCGTGGCGGCCATTTTGAGTGTTTAGCGATGAACAAAGAAGTTGTTTTAACTTGAGCGTATGTTGTCATATCTGCCCGAAATTTCTCACAATGGACAAGGGTCCAGGCCTAAGGACACCTACAGGCCAAAATTTACTTTTGGTCATTGCGCCCCCCCCTGGCCACAGGAAATGCACCTTATATGACACAAACATCATACGATTTACATGAACCTTAGAATGTGTGGTCTACATGTGATACTGAGCCGGCCCCTATAATATGACCACGCCCACTTACTCAGGCCACGCCCCCTTTCATAACATTTGAACCGTTTAAGGTAGAGTCTCGTGTGAGGTATCAATGAACTCAGCAGAGACTTCCTTCTTCATTGGTGATGGTTTGGCCCGCCCCCTATGTTGAAGCCACGCCCCCTTTAATAAATGCTGACCCATTTAAGGTAGTCTTGTGTGAGGTATCATTGAACTCAGCAGAGACTTCCTTCTTCATTGGTGATGGTTTGACCCGCCCCCTATGCATTAGCCACGCCCCTTTTCACAGTTAATGAACCGTATGACGTAGAGTCTTGTGTGAGGTATCGTTGAACTCGGCGGGAAGTTCCCTTTTCATTGGTGAGGATTTGCGGTGTCTGAGTGTCGCACCAATGCACAGTCGCAAGGAGCGGCGTCCGCCGGTAATCCCGACGCGCGCAGAGGCGCGAGGGCCCGTCCATCGCTGCTCGCAGCTTTAATCTTATATTATGTCTGGAGCTTTTCCAAAAACAATGAATTGAGAAAGATTTTAAAGATGACACTGAGAACACCCAGGGGGATGTTCGGAGGTAACGGGTAGATTTTGTGTTTCAGAAATGAAACGCTAACATAGAATAAACCTCATTTGGGTTTTTTTTTTATTCTACAAAATTTGTTTCACATTCATTGTCTATGAAGCAGCTTAGTAACCTGATGACATCCTAGTTTGAGTCTTACATTTCTGGTTTGTGGCTTTGCGGGAGAGTAGCTCTTAAGCAAAAATATCAGAGGTGAGATTAAAGGCCATTGCACACCAAGGACGTTTTTTCCATGCGAAATAATTATTATTATTATTATTATTATTATTATTATTATAATTATTTTGCATGTCAATATATTTTTTCGAACTGTTTTTGTCAGAAGTAGTGTTTACTTATGAGGATCACCAACCAACAACATGAAGGCTGCTGTCCGAACTACAGACTGTACGTCTGCAAACTTTATTACCTTTACAAAGGCAGCACATGCCAGAAACATTCTTTCTGTTTTTAACTTTCACAAAAAGCCCGAGACATATGCTACACTGTTTTGCAGAGGGAATTCAATTGAGTATTAACTGTATACTCAATTAGAGTTGGAGGAAACTCAATAAATAGCTTACAGTAGCTTAGTGTTACAGTTTTTCCTGGGACGTACCCGGAGCTAACCCCCGTCCCTCCACTCAGTCTGGAAACCAGACAGGACACCTTTTGGTGCTTTTGAGGAGCTGCTGCATTTATTTGTTCTCAAACTGCAGAATCTAGCTGCTGTACAATCACTTCATATCTTCATGCAGATGACAAACTGCGCTAAAATGCGCCTGATTCAGACTGATAAATGAATGATGAAATGAGAGAGCGCTGTGTCAGAGGGAGGAGACTAAAATAAGAAATCCTGCTCCCGACCAGGTTAGGTTCAGAGTCCGAGGTTAAGTTACCTCTCTTTCTGAAATGGAAAACCCAGAATTACCCTCATCTCAGGGTTAGCAAACTCAGCGTTTTCACTAAACCTGCTTTCTAAAATGGACCCCAGATGTCATTCAGTACCTCCTTCAGCTGCATGTGGGTTTGTGAACTCCTTTGCTGCCTCCTTCTTAGCCTCTGCTGGGCTCCTTCTTGCTCTGGGCTATCTTTTTCTCAGCTATCTGATGCACGAGTCTTCAACTTCACCCAGGCTATTCAGACCGAAAAGCAGGTTTTTAGTCTGGTCTGTTGATCCTTGTTAAACTGAACACAGAATGAGAGCCATAACATGGGTGAGAAAGATGTGGTAAGGTACAGCTGATAATGTGTGATACTGTATGGTGAACATCTATTTACTTTAACTTTCTTTATCTTCTTTAGCTTCTTATCTTGGTATCCACCTTTCTTCCATCTTGCCTAAACAGGGATTAAAGAATTGGGGTGAGATTTGAAAATTACTGTAACAGTACTATACTGAAAACATGTCTTATATTTTAGATTCCTCAAAGTAGCCACCCTTTGCTTTTTTGATAGTGCTGCAAACCCTTGGTGTTCCCGCCCCAGGAAAGGAAGACCAAGAGTCACCTCTGCTGCTGAGGATAAGTTCATCCGAGTCCCCAGACTCAGAAATCGCAAGTTAACAGCAGCTCAGAGACCAGATGAATGCCACACAGAGTTCTAGCAGCAGACACATCTCTAGAACAACTGTGAAGAGGAGATGATGTGAATCAGGCCTTCATGGTCAAGTATTTGCTAGGAAACCACTGCTACCACTGGTCTGATGAGTCCAAATTTGAGATCTTTGGTTCCAACCGCCGTGTCTTTGTGCGATGCAGAAAAGGTGAACGGATGGATTCTACATGCCTGGTTCCCACCGTGAAGCATGGAGGAGGAGGTGTGATGGTGTGGGGGTGCTTTGCTCTTGACACTGTTGGGGATTTATTCAAAATTGAAGGCATACTGCAACCAGCATGGCTACCACAGCATCCTGCAGCGACATGCCATCCCACCCGGTTTGCGTTTAGTTGGACCATCATTTATTTTTCAACAGGACAATGACCCCAAACACACCTCCAGGTTGTGTAAGGGCTATTTGACCAAGAAGGAGAGTGATGGAGTGCTGCGCCAGATGACCTGGCCTCCACAGTCACCGGACCTGAACCCAATCGAGATGGTTTGGGGTGAGCTGGACTGCAGAGTGAAGGCAAAAGGGCCAACAAGTGCTAAGCATCTCTGGGAACTCCTTCAAGACTGTTGGAAAACCATTTCAGGTGACTACCTCTTGAAGCTCATCAAGAGAATGCCAAGAGTGTGCAAAGCAGTAATCGGAACAAAGGGTGGCTACTTTGAAGAAACTAGAATATAACCCATATTTTCAGTTATTTCACACTTTTTTGTTAAGTACATAATTCCATATATGTTCATTCATAGTTTTGATTCCTTCAGTGAGAATCTACAGTGTAAATGTGTGTCCAAACTTTTGGCCTGTACTGTATATATATATAGATCTTCAGCATTCAAAATCCATAAACCAATTGTATGTTGTTGAAACTGTCTTATTACAAAGTATTTTAACAAAAAGTCACAAGTACAAAGGAAATATGAGAAGTTCAAAACATGACAAAACATGGTTGGTTTCACTAAAAATGAGTCTGAGCTTTAAAATGACATCCTGAACGGAAACACTAGCAAATGTTATTTCCTTGGGAAACGAGCACTCAAACTTCACATTTCACAGTCCGTATAGAGACTTTGTAACAAAAGGAGGCAGTTGGATGCTGCTTTGCACTGGTGTGTATGTGTGAGCGTGCTGGCTGGGTGCTAAGTAGCAGTGAAAATGTGGAACGGAGTTTCATTGATTTGGCCATTCTCTCAATAAGCAAGCGGAATGGATTTAATATTGAAGCACTGACACAGCCTCTTAAAAAGAACGCAGTGTGGCAATGATGCACAGATTTTCGACATGGTAAACGCGGGGGTCTAAACTAATTACTTTTAACGGTGGGTGAGACTCTGTTACACTGTGGTTTGACATCCAAATCTGAAACTGTGATTGCTGTGCCTTTTTGTAGGTTTTGAAGAACATTGCAAAGTACATTCAGGAGCAGAATGATAAGATCTACGCACCACGAGGCCTCCTGCTCACCGATCCCATCGAGAGAGGCCTGCGAGTCGTATCCTACCCTTCAGTGTCGTAGTGCTGTAGCCAGGAAATGCTGTCCGTTCTCTTTGCTCCGCTGGAATTTTCTTCATCCTCAACTGCTTAGAATTAAACTGGGAACAATGAATAGATTAATTTTGAGGCATTTGTCTGACTCAAACTCAGATTGCCAACTTGAAAAATGTTCAGGAAAGAGGAATGATGCATTAAATATTTTGGGTAACTTTAACTTGTTAAACATACCCTGAGATCAGGAAATGTGAATGTAATCACAGCACAGCTTTAAGTAGAACAAGGGGCTTTCAAAATGATGTAATAGATGCAGTGATTTATCACATCTTTCCCTGTAACTGCTGGATGAAGATGGAAAGCAGCAGTCCGGGCATTTTACAGGAAATCCAACGCTATGTAGGGATAGCCTGTAAAAACACCAGAGCATCTGCATCAGATTTGCGTGTGCATGCGTGTGAGAGAGACTCAACATCCCAATTAATTGTCACTGGGCAGCAATGGGAGATATGCTTTGTTCCTTCTCTCGCCTATGATTCTGTAGCAGTGGCAGTGATCTGGATTCTTTCTCTGACGCTGTCGGGCTGCTGTGCTGACTTTGGCCACGGGAGCATTGGGAGATTGACAGGAATGTCTCTGCTGAACTCAGGGGTTGATGAATAGACTGCATAAGAGCAGCCAAAACATCTTCATCGCCCCCTGGTGGCTGGCTGCAGTTTAGGTCATAAATCCCACCCCCACCATGTTAGCGGGTTGGGGGATGGGACAAACTAAATAATCAAAGTACACCTTAAATAAAGATGGTTTCTTTCATTTTAAGTAGTTTTTATACCACAGATGTTTGTTCAAGGGGTACTCTTTCTAATAATTGTGGTTTAAATTAGTTATTTGACTGACAGCTGTGATTGACTCGCAATTGGACCGGCGGGTGTATGGGCAGGACTTCGATTAGGCAGCTTCAGCATCCAATCACTACTGCGCAGACTCTGGTTCCAGAATTACAAGATGGCTAGTCCGTCCTCCTTATCTTAAAGAGAAACTCAGATTTTCCTTTTTAAGAAAATCATGCCAAGAATCTAGTCTAACGTAAGTCAGCTACTACCATGGGAAGAGGGTCACTGAGAGGCTTGAAGGCGAGACGCTGTTTCCACAAACCTGTCCAAAAACGGTTTCATTCTCTGTTGATAACTGGGAAAATACGCACAATAGCTGTAGTTTATATTTCCTTATGACAAGAGTGTAGATAATTCAAATTTCAGTTGTGTTTAAATGTAAAATTAATCCAACCTTGCTTCAAATGCTTTTCCTTGACGGAATCCTATTAAGATCGAAGTTACCATCTTTGAAGACAGAAGCTAGATAAAAGCTGCCACGGTGAGTCTTATAATTAATATCCCATGTATAATGAGGAGTTACTTTCTTACTAGTACAGATTTGATACTTAATAAAGTATGCACAACACAGACATACAAACACACAGAATTTTAAATTGTACAAATCCATTTTAGATTATCAAAACACATTTTCCTCTTTTCAGAATCAAAAAAGGTTTTATTGCCACAATAAGTACACTTATGTTGAATTTGCCTTGGTGAAAGGTGCATACAAAAACAATAAATACAGAAAAACAAATATATAAATATATATATACATAAAGAATAACTGTTGCATGAGAAAAAAAGAGGCTGAATGGGTCAATGGGGGTCCGGGGCATTGTTGGTGAGGCTGACTGCAGAGGGGAAGAAACGTTTTTTACGGCGTGAGGTTTTGGTCCTGATGAACGGCAGCCTCCTGCCGTAGGGAAGGGGTTCAAACTGTTTGTGTCCGGGGTGAGTGGGATTGGCTACAAGCTTTCCTGCCCACCTCAGAGTCCTGGAGGTGTACAGTTTTCAATTTAATGTATGTATGTATGCCTAACAACATTTCTGTTTACATATTCTTGTATGTTTTGCACATTCAGGAAGTGCCATGTGCTCAGTGCTGTAGTTTTATGTATCCAATTTATTTAGTATTGGAGCACTGCAGAATGTTTTGTTTTTGCAGCTATGAAAAGCTATGAATTAAATATCCTACATGGCTTTAATAGAAAAATGTTTTTGACGCATCGTGATGCATCGAGATATCGAATTGAATCGCTGACGTGATAATCGTAATCGAATCGGGAGATCAGTGAAGATGCACACCTTTATCGTGAAGGGGGGGAGGGAGGACTCTGGTGTGGGCAGTGACGAGGCCCCGACCACTGAGCCACTTTGCAACACATTACTGTGTTACATGTAATCAATTACTACAACAGAGACCTTATTTATTGATAATGATTGATTTAAATATTAATCAATCCAACACCAAGATTTTTTTGTACCTTAAAATAATGTTTCCAAAATCGTTTCAGTGGTTTATTAACTTGTTTGAATGAGACATAAGAATAATGGTAACGGTAACAGTAATGGACAATTCCGCTTCCAACCTGTAGGGGGACTGGAGAGGACAAATGCTTCGTGCCTACTGTAAAGGCGCTGTTGACAAGTACCTAATGCTAATGCTTGGTCTATAAAGTTAGCTAATTCTTGGTGGCTAACATAAGATTACGACATCATTCAACACGATCACTTAGTATCACTTAGTATATTTTTAGTATGATTGTTTTGACCACGTTTAACAACTCTGGGCTAACCCATGAATTCATCAGTAATGTTAACTGTATAGATAGACGACTAATCTAATGGTAATTTAGCCAGCTAGCACACCCCTGTCTGTCTGCCTCACTCTCCCGGCAATGCAAGGTTTCAGTCGGGATGAGAGCTGACAACAGCACAGCACTGGGACACATCCACAGTCAGCCCCCAGCCAGCTAGTAGCCAGCCACTATCATTACAACAATCCAAACCCGGTCAGCACTTAACTCCAGTGCTAAGGACGTTAACCGCAGTTTACTGAACCGTCGGGAAACAGACCCAGGCACCCGAGTCACAACAGCGGCCATTTGTAACGTTACACCTCCGTTAGCATTACACCTCCGTTAGCGTTACCGGTCACTGACCTCGCCAGACTGTCCGACGGTCGATAATCGGGTTGGTGTGTCAGCGCCTTAAGGCTCTGATCAGTCTCCCCGAGTTGGTCAAAAAAGTGCCTCGGAACACACCGATGCGACGCCGACTTGAACGTGTGTGCAACGTCATAAGTCTCCATAACAGCAAGCGGCTCTAATCTGTATTGTCGCCCAAAAAATGAAAACTGGCATCTGATTGGACGAATGCGTCACTTGGGTCTGGCTTCTCCCCGACCATAATGGCGGCTTGTTCGGAATACGACCAAGTATTTTACAAAAATAGTTCCCCGAAACGTGTTTCTGAAAATATTTTAAGCCATGCAGTTGCTAAATCTGTCTTCATTTCAGATTGAGCAGTAATAAGAGGACTCACTCTGTGTATCAGAGATACAAGGTAATGGAGCCTTTTATACATTGTCGTGTTTCTTTAGAAATAAACAATGGACAAATAAAGTCTTTAAACGCTTCAGATGTAAAGTTATTCGCTGTCAAAGTGACGTCAAAATGAATGCCAGTCAATGGAATGCTAACGGCAGGTAGTGGCTTGTTAGCATAAAAATGGCGCCATAGGAGGTACGCATTGTGGAGAGAGGATTACCCCCTTGGGTATCACGCGCATCCCATTTTGTAGCTGTCCATCTCTCAGAAAAGAACACTTTGATTTGAAACACTACTGCAGTCTGTTCACAGCAGCAGTGTACTGGCAGCTATTCCTGCTTGGTCACAATTCTTAGAAGTTATTTTTTTTATCTTTGCTTATCAATGTGACCTTCATATGGAATTTCTCAACTGCCAGCATAAAGGCAAAACATTAATGCTCTGTTAGCACTCTTTTTTTTTTTTTTTTTTTTTTTTTCTCTCATGTCTCTTGCTTTTATTACACCGGAAATGAGAGGTTATTAAGGCCAAGTTGTACTGACAGTATCCAGAAATTATTTCAAATATGAGGGTGAGTAAATAATTGCTTCCTTATTTACCCCGTTGTACAATTTGATTTATTACAGCGCATTCCTCAACCGTTATCATTCCATAGTAGTTATTTACCATCCTGCAACGCACTTTGTGTTGTTTGAATGCTAAGACATTCTGAGACAGCACCGTGTGATTATCAGCCACAGATGGCTTTTATATATCTGCAGATCTTTGACCCTGGCAGACGCCTCACGGTTTTTGCCTCCACATATCCCATAAATTGTTTCAATCTCTGTCGCAGTAATCCCTTCTTTTCCTCGTGTACTGAAAAAGGCTGGGAAGTTCATTTTCATAGTGTCATCTTAGGATGTGCTGGGCACAAATCTTACTGAAAAGTACTTTGTATATGGACAATGGACAGGGCCCAGTCTGCAATGTACAATCTGGCAGAGTAAGACCTACCACATAAATATTTTACCTATGGGGAATGTTGTTTGGCAACATTTTTGAGACCATAGACCCCTGTGGATGGATAAACCATGGCCCTATTACCGTACAGAAGCATACAGTAATTCATCTTCTCATTTGAAATTCCTGCTGAGCTTCTCGATACATAAACATGTCCTATTGAGGAATGTAAACCCAGGACTTTTATAAGTAGCTGTTGAGAGAAGAGTGAGTTGGAGCCTTGCCTTGGTCAAAGACAGGATAAACCACAGCCAGCAAGCAGACTGAGCCCACACAGTATATCCATCATTCCCAGTGTTAAAGCCTTTTTTTTTTTTTTTTAACCTGCCAGGGTCTCTTATCCTCTGTCTCCTGGAGGCTTAGACTGATACACAGGCATATCAAACCAACATCAACCTTTTATTAAAACTCATACCGGCCATTAAATCGTCATTATGCTCTGTCACAATTTGATACAGTTTCCTTTTTTGCCAGTTCACCATCTTCACGTCTGTAAAATCTGCAATGAAAACTCCCAGTCTTTACTATAAGGATACCTATTCAGTAGTGTGTTTTATTTTAAAGCGGCTATAATCAATATTTTTTATATACAAAAACGAATCATGACTGTGGTTATGCGAAAACAGTCGCTTTTAGTAACAATTCAGGGCTCGACCGTAACGGTTGCCTGGTTGCCCTTGGCAACCAGATTAAGTCAATATTGGCAACCGTTTCGTGTCCTCTGGTTGCCCCCTTTGGCAACAACCTGTTGTTGTTTTTTTTACATTTAAAAAACAAACCAAAACTGGAAAATCTTATTAAAGTTAGAACACTATGTTCATGCGCAACACAACATTTCAGCTGTTGTGCAATCGCTTTCAACACGCGCACTTGCCGTATAAAAGATACAGGCAAAGCAATTTTCTGTTCTCATTAATGCCGCATTTTAATATCCGGTGCTACCCGGTATCTACTGGACAGAATAGCAATGCGGATTTCGGTGCCTCATTACGGTGCCACCTAAATGTCTGCGCTGCCCTCTGATTCTCCGAAACAGACGTTAGAGGCTACAGAAGCATCGTTGCATGTCACGCTAGTAAACACTGATATCACGTTACACTTGGCAGCAAGTAACGTTACCCTACCATTAGCTACAGTAGTAACCGGATTAAACACGGTTAAAATGCTGACAGCTAAACGGCACCGGCATGTATGACCGTCTGCCGCTAAAGCTATGAGCTAAAAGACACAAAGCACTGGTCACTGCTGTTGTCGGAAAAACAACACAGACGGGAGTAAATGTTGCGGTAAACTGGCAAACCTCGTGGTGCATTCAAAGTTATTGTAAAATACCCTTTTCTCATCTGTTTTTGTCTTTAACAGCAATTTACTGGTGAAAGAAGTAATTATTTAAGTTATTGTTATTACATTTTTTTTTTATAATTTAAATCCCCCTGCCCTTTTTTTGTGCTGATCCGAAAATGTATCCGAGTGTCAACAGTAACGTTACCTAGCTAAGTGAAAACAGGGTGTAGTTCCTTTTTAGCAACAGTTTTCTTTATTTGCAATCGTTTCTCAAAGCATCATATGTCTAACCTGGAAAAAGTTTTAAACGGTAACGTTAACACAGTGTGTCGGAAGAATACAGCGTCTCCTGCAGTGAGGTGTCAGAGGGACCTCAGCGTTTGCTAACGTTAGCTTCTTCTCTCATCTGGGGTCTGATAAACAGTAAATTCAGTGTCCATAACACTATTTTCCAATATGCTATAGCTGTCATATTTCACAGGACCCGCTCTGCCTGAGAAACTGCTATACTTGCGCTGTTGTTTATTTGGTTCCCATGACTTCACGAGTGATGGCATCCTGCCACTGTTCCAGTTGCAGAGAGAGAGAGAGAGAGAGAGAGATTGAGTCCAGTAGAGCAGATGGATCTGCAGGGTCGTGTAATAACGACTTCATGACTTTTCATAAACTGCTAAAGGAGCGGAGGTGCGCCGCTGCTAAATGTATATAGCCGAAACCCTGATACGTATCTAGACAATTGAATAGAGAACATTGATCAGTGCAGTTTTATGTGTCCCATGATTTGGAGAGCTTTGAAGACACTAATAGACAATTAAACGGAGCGTTGTACTTTTTTTTTTAAATCATCATCACGTCTCTATCAAGCTGTCCTCTCTCCCTCCATTATGGCTGAAAGCCTAGTTGGCTTAAAGCAGCATTTTAAGTTTGGCTGGGAGCCTCCCAGGTGAAAGGCTGAACAGCATGATGGATCAGACTCTAGTGGGATGACTGCACTGTAGGAAAACCAGACTTGGCCTGCACAGCTCCGGACTGAGTATTCATTCAGAAGCAGATGGCGCCAAGTCGTTGTCCTCGCATCTCGTCCAAAAGACATTCTGCTACTGATAAGGTGTCATTTGGCGCCGCGTACAAACTCGCTGCCTCGCCACGGCATGCCAAAAAAAAAAATCTTTAAATTAGGAGGCACACATGAGAGCATTTATTGTCAGCGGGGAATGTTGGACATGGCAAATGCACAAATAGTGTTTGCTGTTCTTTTCATTGTCTGTACATTTAAAAAGAATTCTCACCTACCAAGAATATGTATTTTTAAAAAGGCTTTATTTTATTTTTCTTATATAAACATAATCCACTTCACTCCAGTGTTGATATCCAAATTGGAAACTTAGACTTCTATAAGGAAAAAGTAATGTGATAAAGAGAGAATACAAATTTAAAAGTATAAAATGAAAAGAGAGGGCACTTGGCTCTTTTTACAACTTTTGTCCCTTTTTCTTTTTAAACTTTTTTTTTTTTTAATTATTTTTTGGGCTTTTATGGCCCTTTAATCGACAGAATAGCTTGAAGACAGGAAAGGAGATAGGGAGGAGGGACGAAATGTAGCAAAGGGCTGCTTGTCGGATTCGAACCCGGGCCGCTGCCAAGGACTCAGCCTTCATGGGGCGCACACTCTACTGGGTGAGCTAGAGGTCGCCCCCTTCTTTACACAAGCAATTTTCTTTGGTCAACATATATTTACACATTCTTTATGAATACCTGACAGAACTTTACACGCTTTTGATATTAAGACCAAAGACAAATGCTCTCAGCATCTTTGCTTGTTTTAACAAACAAAGCATTTTTTCGCAATATATGTTTGAAAGAGTTTGAGAGTTTGTTTAAATAGTTGTGTAACGCGCCAACTCAAGGCGTGCTCGCCTTGTGGTAAGCCAGCAAACAGATCTGTGAATTCCACCAAATCCTCAATAACTATCACTGTCAGTTAGGGCACAGGCAGTTTATGTTCAGTGTATCGCTAAATATATATATCTGTATATACCGAATAAAAAAAGTTCCGGGAGATGAAAATGTAAAAAAAAAAAATTGTATCATTAATTAATGTTGCATTAACATTAATGTTATGAGTCATATCTCATAATACTGCGACCTCGTCTCAGCTAACATTATCACAATAATGTGAATACAGACATGTAATCCACACTTGTTTTTTCTAGTCCTATTAAGTAAATTCTGACTAATTAATTAATATGTATTGTATACATAAGTGTCAGGGAGTTGAGGGGTCATTTGTTCATTCGGTTTGGGCCATGCAAGTGATGACTTATTAGTTGAACATGGAAAGGTTCATTGGATAGTCCAACTAATCAGACCAACGATCCGGGTGACGCTGCGCTTCGGTAGCCATCATGTGGAATGTAAACAAAAAGCTGCTGGCCATCGCGCGCTATCGTCGCCGCGCTATCGTCGCCGCGTAAAGCCCGCCTCAACGGTTGTGATTGGTGTAAAGCCCGCCTCAGCGGTTGTGATTGGTGCCTCAATTTTGGGGACATTGGAAATGGTTTTGAATGGGCTCTTCGCCAGACTGACTTGAAGAGCAAATCTCAAATTTGCCGGAAGTTCGTCAGGGTTTACCCAGGCTGACGTGAATGACTTATAGTTGAAGTACTGAAATGATCTGGAGTGTCTGTGAAGCATTGACAGGAATCGAGGTAGCGTGTTGGTGATGAAAGCAGTTAATGTGTCATTTGAAGGTTGAAGTTTTTGGCAAAGTGAAAGAGCTCTCAAAACTGTTGAAATGTTAAAGGATAATCACTGAAAGTATGAGATGAAAAGCAGCTAATGAGTAAGAGATGAACATAGAATTGTCAGTTCAAGTGTGTCTCTGCCTAAGTTTGTGTTTTATTTAATACTCCCTCATTCTAATGGCCCCTATTAATCTTTCTGTTTCTGTAGCAGCTGTTTGGCTGAGCAGAGGTACAAGTCTGCAGCAGCCCAGCACCAGTGGTCAGCTCCCTGAGGACCCCTGGACCTGCACCTTTTAATACTGCGTCTCTACAATCTATCTCTTTCTGCTAATCATGTGCATGTTCAGAGTATCTTTTCCCAATGCATTAATTATTAAGGGCTTGTTACTATATATCCTTGTATTTGGTTGGAGAAAACAAACTCACTTACACACTGTATTGGCATTCTTTAAACCATGAGTTTATTAGAACCATATAACCATGATTATCCTTTATCTTGGACTAAAAACAACTTTATGAACTTTTGTATATTTGGTTTTTGGACCCTCCTTTTTGAATAATAAACAGACAGGGTATTTTTTTTATGAAGGACTATGGAACTCATCCACACACATGCTTTAATTGATTGTCTTGGCTGAACTGAGGCTTTCATGTAATCAAGAAACTGAACTCTGGTTATTAGTGTGATTTGTTGCACATCCAGCACCCCACAGTTTGTTGGCTTTATTCTTATTCATGTATTCTTGCAAGGATGGTTGGTAGTTTATCATCTTCCCTGCATGTTTACTTTGTAGCATTTTACCTTATAGTTAACTGACAACACTGAACTTTGTCAGGATCCAAACATTCCAGTCAAATGTCACAGATTCTGACCTTAATGTATATCTTTGCTTTAAAAAAAAAAAAAAGCATGTTTTTAGCATGTGATATTGTCAATTTTTTTCTTTTTTATAAACTGTGCTATGCATAGTGTTTGGTGACTACTGTTGAGCTTTGGCTCATGTCTAATAAGCATATATTCATATATTGTGAGATTGCCTTTGACCGAAGTATTAAAAGTGCTCTTGTTAGTTGACAGTGCCTGTAATGGTTTTGAATGGTGGCCTTTGTTAAAGTCTAAGGTGCTGCTTACACCAGGACTTAAAACAGAGATTTCAATTAATTCCAATGACTACAAGTGAATTTGCTCATGGGGGCTAAAGTAACTCCATTAAAATGTTTCGCGTCAAGTTTAACATTTGTAAATTTGACCTTCAAATTTGCATTTTTGACCAACAGCCAGCTTCCTTGACCGTACAAATTCTCCTGTTGGCAACAGTGCTAAGCTAACAAGCTTGTTAGCTCTAAGAGCTTTTTTTTCCTCTTTAATAACATTTTTTATTGATTTGAAATGGTGTAAACTAGTGATCAAAACACCGGGCGGGGTATAAACAGAACAGTAGAGCTGGCTGGGCTAGCACCAGAGTTAGCAGTTAGCTTGCCAGCTACAGCATTTCCCCAGCTAGCCCTGTGAGTACAGTCACCAAGCTTCTAGAAACAAATACTTTGTAAAGACGGAACAGAAACATTTTACCGCACCAGTTACTGGTGTGACCAGACCTTAACTGTGAACTCATGTCAGTCAGATCTTGGCTTTGTCCACCTATTGCTAACAAGCATCTAAAACCTAAGCTTATCATGTGTATGTAACCCTAACAAAGGTTGAATATACTGTAGTATGTATGACTGGTAATGTTAAATTATGAAATAACTACATGTACAAGTATATATTTCTGAATGCCATAGCTTTAGATCAATTATCTTGATTTCTAAGTATGTAAATATTTCATGAATGATTTTTGATTTAGCTCATACTTTATTTATCTGGAGTTTTCTATTTTATTTTATTTTTCTGTTGATATCCAATGTTTTATTAATCTAAACTTGTATGCTAACAAATAAAATGTGTACATATTTTACACCATGCTGCCTTCTGGTGTTATGTTGGTGTCAAGAGTTAATACGCATTTCAGATTTTCACGCATGCACGCTTGCAACAAGACACACTGGTGCTTGCTATGGTTTAGAGACAAGAAGTTAAGAACCAAAAAGTTAAGAACTGAGAGCTGAACAGGGCTTCATTTTAAATTTATTTTCTTTTGAAGGCAATATTTTGTGTTGTCTTTAATAGTTAGGTAGCAAGAAAGCTATCTTGAATTCACCAGATGAGGTGCTATTTGGAGGCCATCTTTCAGCTCCAATACATTCTCACTCCCAGTAGTCTCCCTTAGCGTCATATTTAGACGAGCTTGGTCGAGACTCTTGGCGTAACTTTTTGACGCTCTGGGTCGGGACGTACATTTAACTGACATGCGGCACAAGAATGAGACAGGTTTAGGAAAAGATCGTGGGTGGGGTTACAAAATGTACATTTCAAGAACAGGACATGAACATTGGTCTCCTGGGTGAAAGTCCATGTGGATTTTTGGTCTTTTATACCAGGGGCGATTCTAGGATCAGACCTTTAGGGGGGCTCAGCCCCTAATGAGAATGTGACACAGGAAATGCAGGAATACGTGCGCCGGCCCACACTCTCTTCTCAGTAATTTCATTATCTGATCATCTCTGAGCTAGCTACTGAACAACAATGTCAGCTGTCAAAGTTTTTTTGACACAGTTAAAACTATAATGGAACTAAACCTGAAATAAGCCCAAATAAACGCCCAATTAGACACAATGTTTATTGGAGTTGCTTATGTGGCACTGTGTTGCAAGACATGAACACGAACAAAGGGTGGATCACACCATCACAATCCCCTTATTCATTGCCTGTGTATGTGTCTGCAAGAAAGAAAGCACTCTGTGCCTCTGTTGTGACTTTAGAAAGCTCAACCGCAAGTCAGTCCCAGACCGCCATCCAATACCAAGGGTGCAGGACATGTTGGATGCACTGGGTGGGAGCTCATGGTTTTCGGTCTTGGACCAGGGTAAAGCGTACCGCCAGGGCTTACTGGATGAAGAGAGCTGCCCCTTGACGGCCTTCATCACGCCCTGGGGGGCTCTACAGATGTTAGGACCTGGACACTTCTTTTTTTTCTGCATTTACTGCAGTCATAGGCATTCATTTAAATCCAGTGACATATGAGACTTCAGTCTCTCTCTGTTTTGAGCAAACATTAATATGTAGTGGTCGTAAATCATCCCATGTTGAATCATGACGAGAGATGAGGAGTTTTGTTTTGAAACAAAATTTTGAACTGAGCCATGTTGCGGACTTTTCAGGATGAAACGGATCACTTTGGTCTGAGCTCTGCACCAGCAGAATTCCAGCTGGCCTCAGAGACAAGATTTGCCTCCCATACCTGGATGAAAACCTAGTGCACAGCAGCAGCTTCGAGGATCACTTGGAGCATATATGCCTTGTCCTCCAACGCTCTAAACAACTCTGAACATGGTGTGAAGTTGTGAAAACTGTTCAAGGCCAGGGTGAAGTTTCTCGGCAAGCTGGTGACAGGAGAGGGTTATACCATGGACCCTGCAGAGTTGGCTCCGGTGAGGGCTTTAAAGGAGAGAACACCTGCCACTGTGGGTGATGTACATCAGATGCTCGGGTTCCTCTCCCATTACAGACCCTTCATCCCCAACTTCTCCCGTGCAGCCCACCCACTAAAAAACCTGCCCACTGTCCCAAACTCTGAAAATCACACCCCAGACTTAACAACAGAAAGACACAAGAAAAAAGTTAAGAAAAACAAAGGTCACTTACCATCACGCACACCCGTACGGTGCACCAGCTCCCATCAGGAAGTAGTGAATGGACTGATTGATGCACTCTCAAAGCCTCCTGTTCTTGGATATCCTGACTTCCCCCAGCCGTTCGTGTTACATTGTGATGCATCACAAGTTGGCCTGGGTGCTGTGTTGTATCAGCGACAGCAAGGAAAGATGAGAGTGATAGCATATGGCTCTCGCACACTAAGTCCATTAGAGAAGAAGTATCATCTGGAAATTAGAGTTTTTGGCGTTGAAGTGGGCCTTCTGTGAACGTTTGCGCAACTACCTGTACCACGCTTCGTCTTTTGTGGTATACACGGAACAACAACCCGTTGACCTATGTGCTCATGCCCGCAAAACTCAACACCACTGGATAGCTTGATGGGTGGCAGAGTTGGCTGAATACAACTTCACTATACGCTATTGTCCAGGCAAGAACCACTCAGATGCTGGTGGGCTGTCACGGATGCTGTTGGACATTGAGGACTGTACTGCTGAGGCAAGAGGCAATAAGTGCCTCAATGTAGAGTGTAACAGTAGGAAGGAGAGACCTTTGCCAGGGCATTCAGGTTGTCCATGTCAGCGCCTCGAGTCTGGTGAAAGATAGTGAAACCAGTCAACCTCTAACTGCAGACCAAATTCGCAAGGCTCAGGAAGATGATGAAATCCTGTCAAGAGTCCTCTAGTATAAGTCACATAACAGGAGGCCCGGTAGAACCGAAATAAGAGCAGAGCACCCTGATGTAGCCATACTGCTAAAACAGTGGTTAAAGATCCATGTGGATCAAGATGGTGTCCTGCGCCGCAGAACCTCCCGCCAAGAAGGACATGGGTCACTTAGGGGTCGAAAGGACGCTTGACCTCATTCGAGAACGTTTCTACTTGCCACAAATGAACAAGGATGTGGAACATTTTGTTACAAAAGTGTGTGAATGTCTGAAAAAGAAGAAGCCGAGTAAGCTGGCATGTGCACCTTTGGCTGAGACAGCGGCCTGTAGTACTGAGTTATGACCGATTAGCCGTCTCTGGTGCACAAAAACTGTAAGGTAACAGAGACTCAGGCTCAGGGCCTGAAATTAACACCCAACCACCAGCCAAATGCGGGTGAATTTTGCAATTGGCGGGTAACACTGTCAATCTACCTGCGGTTGCTGCTTGGACCGATCAGGTGCCCGCATCACTGGAAGACATTGATTGACAGCCGGGGCCCCCTATCGCATTTTCATTACTCGCGACAATCCCAGCAGTCCCACGTGCAGCCACTGACCAAGCAGGAGTAAGAACGGGTCAAATCAATTTCCTTGTTTCTGTTATGAAGACGAGACATGTGTGACTCGAACATCTCACATTTACCAACAAAATGTACATTGAAAGACCGTGCAAAACTTTTCAGACCATCCTGCCAACATGTATACATTTTTACATCAATGTACGCTGTAACGATTCGCTGTTTTAATCCTGTCGGCTCTCTGCAGTGGGTGATGAGATGTACATGATGACCTAAATTGAGGACAGCTACGTTATTGTAAGTGCAATGATAAGTCAAAGTCCAATAAGTACTTTATCAAACCGTATGAATGTGTGTGTGTGTGTGTGTGTGTGTGTGTGTGTGTCCCAGGCCAGGATAGGAAATTAACTAACAATGTCAAGATCAACAAGCCACTGACAGTGACAGATATGTTCATATTTGATTCATTCAATAAATTATTATTTTTTGTCTTAAATCCACCAGCCATTTTCATAATATACCAACATTTGCAGCATCCTAGGAAATCTTGTGTAATTCATTGATAGTAATAATTATCATTCACCCTAAAACAAGTTTCCTTTTTATTTTTAAAGAAATATACAAAAACAATGTCATTGTCTATGTGAATCCCTATGCAGTATTATAAAGGCGGGCCCCCCTACAACAGCACGTGATGACGGCGCAATGTCCCCGAGTAAGCTACCATGAATAGGACAGAATAGGATCATAGAGACACAGCAAGTCCTGTTTTTCACCTTTATGAGGCAAAAAAACTATTGGATTTTTAAATCCACCTGACACAGTGGCTGGTGGTCAAAAAAGTTAACTTCAGGCGCTGCTCAGGTTACACAGGCTAAGACGTTTTGGAGGCCTTGGAAGGCCGATGAGTGTTAAAAACATTGGTAATGCCTTAATGTTTGCAGAAATGTCAGGAGACATTTAATTTTGTGGGAGAGACTGTGTGTTAACTATTTGCCCCCCCCTTTAAATTTTGAACTGAGTGAAGCTAAAGTCTAAAAACACAAGTTAACTACTGTCTCTATTGTCTATAATATACCACAAGGGATTCTGAATTATTGTGTTTCGATTGGGTGATATTATTCTGGCTTAACTCAGCTTCATCAGCAGAGGGCGCTCTAAGCTTTACACTTGACTGGGTATCAGTAGCTGACGCCAGTAGCACAGAAGTAGAAGTCAGTACGTCATGAACGAGTTTAAGTGTACATGCTACAGCTCCTGATCTGAATTGTTTTCATATTTCCTACAGGTAAGCTGACTGTAATCAGCACCCGCGCAATAGACATCAGTAGTTTATTTTATTAGAGCTTTATTTAACAACTGTGACATTAAGAGACATTGAATTTGCCCGTGTTACGAGTGTGTATGTATGCCGCCTTGTGTGTCTAAGATGGCCGATATTATCCAATACCAAATACTGCAGTATCGCACACCACTACTTCGTATTAAAATAGTGTGGGTACTAGACTGGCCTGCCTGCAGTCCAGACCTGTCTCCCATTGAAAATGTTTTAGCCAGTATGAAGCGCAAAATACGACAACAGAGACCCCTGGACTGTTGAGCAACTGAAGTCGTACATCAAGCAAGAATGGGAAAGAATTCCACCTTCAAAGCTTCAACAGTTAGTGTCCTCGGTTCCTTATGCTTATTGAGTGTTGTTAAAAGGAAAGGTGTTAAACATGCCCCTGACCCAGCTTTTTAGGAACAGGTTGCAGGCATCATATTAAAAATCAGTGAATATTTGCAAAAAAACAAAGTTTATCAGTTGAACATTACATATCTTGTCTTTTTAGTGTCCATCCATCCATCCATCCATCTTCGTCCGCTTATCCGGTATCGGGTCGCGGGGGTAGCAGCTCCAGCAGGGAACCCCAAACTTCCCTTTCCCGAGCCACATTATCCAGCTCCGACTGGGGGATCCCGAGGCGTTCGCAGGCCAGGTTGGAGGCCTCCTCCCAGCTGGACGTGCCTGACTACAACAACGGGCAGACTGGTTGTTTACAAGGATCAAACAAGTGAACTCTTGATGTGTGGCGGTAGGATCCAGACCTTCAACGAGGACCAGAGAGCAGTTCCCCTGCTACCTTTCCAGACCTGAATCTCCACCCTCCTAGCCCGAGAAGCACATAGTGAGGCACATGATGGGGTGGCAGGGTCTTTACTGCGGATGCGAAAGAAAGCATGGGTCATCAGGGGAAGAATTATTGCCCGAAAGGTTGTTGACGGGTGTGTCAGGTGCAAAAAAGCAAAAGCAAAAACCTGTCAGCAAATAATGGGAGACTTACCTGAAGAGAGGTCGAGCCCGGCTGCACCGTTTCAATTCACGTCTGTCGACCTGTTTGGCCCGTACCAAGTAAAGGATGATGTCAGGAGGAGAGTGAGTATGAAAGTATGGGGTGTGCTCTTTTGCTGCATGTCAAGCCGAGCCATCCATGTCGATCTGGCAAGCGCGCTAACAACAGAGAGCTTTCTACTTTCTTACCAGAGGTTCACTTCTGTCCGAGGCCATCCTCAGAAGATCTGGTCCGATCCAGGAACAAATTTTATAGGAGCAAAACTTGTCCTGGAAGAGATGTACACTTACCTGAGACAACAAAGTAAGGAGTCACTTGAAGAATATGCTGCTAAGAATGGGACTTACTGGACTTGGAAAATCCTTCCAGCCAACTCACCTCACCGAAATGGCGCTGCCGAAGCTGCTGTCAAGATCATCAAAAGAGCTCTCCAAAGTCTTGGTAGAGGAGGAGGCCTCATCTTCGGCGAATTTCTGACGGTGCTCAAACTAGCTGCCAACCTTGCCAACGAAAGGCCTATCGATGCCAGAGTCCAAAGCTGTGAAGACTGCATCCAATACATCTCTCCGAACACTCTGTTGCTTGGTCGTGCCACACAGAGTGGGAGTAAACTCATGGGAAAAGGATAAGATTAAAGGGACTACCGGTAAGCTCACATCTCTTTACTGGACTCGAGGCGATCGCTGGCTACGTAGTAGTCTTTATAGGCATGTTGAGAGAGACACATTGTTAATTGCACTGTTAATAGATTGAGGCTAAACCATTTCTGTACAGTAATAATCTTGTGCTAATCTACAGTAAAATCGTTGAGAATGCTTGTAGGTTTAAAATTATGAATGAAGCATGTCATGTATGAATTTTGTACATAATGATCTAGGGTAAACCAAGAATGTAAAAATAGAGCTGGCTTTCTGGTTATGCAATGGCTGATTTACACTGTGTACCTGGGCTGATAAATAATGGAATAATGGTTAATCTATGTGTAAATTATACATATCCTTTGCCTTTGCCTGATGTGCTTTATTGTTCTTTATTGTGCTTTATTGTATTTGATGGAAAATATTGAACTTTATTTAATTTGTTTATGTTTTGTGTGTTTAAAGGTTTTTCACCTTTCTTGTTACTGGTCAAAATAAATTGAAGAACGAGTGAAATCCTGAGTCTGGTCAATTCCTTCCCTTTTCGAGTGTGGGAAGCCATGATGTTGATGATACACTTGACAATGGAGGAAACAAAGTAGATTACAGTAGATTGACTTAATCCAGCTGCTTTTATTTCTGCAACAGCAGAGGCACACATATCTACAGTGCTCCTGTTGGACTTTTTCAACAGAGTAGATGTGGCTACCTCGTGTTCATTAACTGTCCGTAACGTTGTAGCTGTCTCCTCTACATTAGTGGTCACTGCCTCTCCAATGCTGCTTAAATAAACATCAGGGTCAACCTGTTGGTCAATATACTCAGTGTGTTTTGTGTTTAAATGTTTCCTAAAACCAGAAAATGTGCCAAACGCACAGCCACATCCAGTCTGAGCACATTTAAGCCAAGAGATTTTTTCCAGGTAAGTAACTGTGAACTAATCGTAAATGCCTAACAAGCATATTTGAACTCAATAACTCAGCCTGACAAACAAAACACTTCATGTTCGAGGAGAAACTTCAAGCACTAATGAAGTAACCTCGCCCTGACTTCAGCAACACAAGGACTCTCTTTGACCTTGCCAGCATCGATGTTGTACACTGTAGTTTGGATGAAAGTGTACATGTTGTGGAGCATGGTGTTGTAAGATGTGCCAAACACAAAATGTGCCTTAAATAGTTCGTCAAAAGCAACAAGAGAAGAGGTTGACCTGCAAGGTATGGCATTCTTGTCGATAATGATGAAGAACTGGTGGATTGCATTCTTCTTAACTCCAACAGCTAGGAGATAGGGCTGAGCGCTAGTAGTGATGGCATCGAGATGCTCTTGAATGTTTGTTCCGGTCTGCGAAGACAAATGAGGGAAAACTCTAGTTAATGGCCAAGTAGTTGTAGAATATGCAGAAAGAGCCAATACACTACTCTTATTGAATATGAATATTGAATGAATACTTGCACCCTAATATTAGGTGTTCATACCACAAATTAGAAAAAATACAAACCTTCTTGAATACCACAAGATGTTTCTCTGCTTGGGATACGGAAACCTTTCCTGGTCTCTTCCGACCCTGAGCGGAGGGTGGAATCAGGTGTAGCAGCAGTAAAACCGATGACAGATCACTGTCCCAACCTGTAACAACACAAATTCAATGTTAACACACTTCAGTTACGTTGTTTTCTTTACAAAAGACCCCCCAGACAGACAGCAGTTCTATATCACAAGAAGTTCTCCAACTAAAACATCCACAGGGCTGAGTCAAATCTCAAAAGTTTTGTTCAGTAGACTGCTACAGAACGTACTCGTAAATCTTTCACAGATCCAGCTTCTTAGTATTATGTTGATATTTTAATGTTTACACATAATGTTGATATTGCAATACAACACGAAAGGTAGGCTTACAAGCATCTTACCAAAGTCAACATCCAATTCAGTGCCATCCTCAGGAGGATCAGCTGCCAGCAAGAGTTCTTCAAGCTCACTTGTGGATGGAAGCTTTCTGCATTGTTTGATGATCTTTTTCTTGAACGTGACCGGCCACCTTTCCAGAAGCTTGCTTCAGGTATCCTCTCCAAACATTAGAACAAAATCCTGTTCAACCTGGAGTGGGGTGGTGTTGGTGACAATTTCAGTTAATTGACAGCCAATCAAAATGTATTGGGTGCTAGTTTAGCTAGCTAGTATCACTACAATGTCTTATTTTCAAAATAACATAATTACCAAGCTTTTGACGTCTTTAAAACGTGGAAAATCAGACAGTATGTTGCTTGACTGCTGGGGGTCGAGGATCATTTTGCGGCAATACATCAGTTTCATTTTCTTCTTGATTGTGTCCGCATCAGCAGAATGTTTCATCAGTGAGATTGCTTCGTTACACTCATCATCAGTCAGGGCAGTCTCTGGAACAAACTGGGATTCTCGTCTGACAGTCGGTTCTCCAGACATGTCTTCACCAGATGATCCTTTGGCTGATTCTACACAACACGGGAAAATTTCAATCATGTCAAAAGTTTTAGTAGCCTGGCTAACTTTTAAACTACTTAGTACTCCACTGTAAAATATACTTTTTGAGCTGTAAACTAAATTATATGAATGTGCTGTGATGAAACGCATCATTGCTGGTGTTAATATTGACATTATTTCTTCACAATTTATGAAATCTGCAGTTTGTGGGTTGAAAAATGTATGAAAATGCCATCTACTGGTTTAAAATCACCCTAAAGTTTGCAAGGCCAGTTTATCACTCGCACCAGTCAGTGTCAAGGTCAAATTTGCTAAGAGGGAGGTGGCTAGCAGAATTGAAGGATGTAGTTGCACATTATACTATCTGTCTGGGAAACAGTGCAACAAATGCAATTATTGATCTAGCAACTGTTTTGTTCCATACATTTTCCAGTATTACCTCCGAATGATGATCGCCTGTCTTTGGCAGTGCCTCTCTGAATAGTTTTAATCCTCCAGGCCAAGTACCCAGTTCCACTCTCGCCATCATAATAATGCTCCTTGAAGGATGAAAGGATAACAAAAATGGATACTTCATTGAAAACAACATGGTCTGGTAGGATTCAAAAACTTCCAACAGCATTTAACATTACAACTATTACTGTGTGCAACTCACATAGCCATTCTTAGAGAATGGGTCACTGAGGTACGGGAATAAGGTCACTATTCCTTTGGCATACATTTCTTTCACCTGTCTGGGTGGAGATGTACTGCAAAATTGAAGAAGAAAGGATTGTGCAGTCATATTCACTTAGATTCAGATTTAGATTTACAGATTGAGAACACAAGGACTATTAACAAATTATCCATTCTTTTCTGTCATGTCAGCTGCCAGCATGTTCACCATTTTACGTCTCGTTTCATCCGTCAAGGACTTGGTTCGGTTGTATTCATTTATTATACGTTCCCCACCAGGTTTGTTGGTAAGACCTGATTCCACCAACTTAAAACAAAATGCATAACAATTCAGCATGTTATCTCCACTGCAAATAAACTGGAAATAAACTAATATGATGTCAGAGGATGTCCCGATCCAATCTCAAAGATTGCAAGTGCTACAAAAATCCAATGAAAAAGCCAATAATGGTAAGAAACTCCCTCGAGACAGCGACAATAACTTGAATGTACTCGAAGTGTGCCCTGTATTATCAAAAAATAAATAAAAGTATCTGATCAGGACTCGATATCAGCAGATACTTTTTTTTTAATCGGATAGGGCGCTTAAAAAAACTTGATCGGGACATCCCTAATCAGGACTTCAAAAATGTTTTGAAACCATATACAATGTATATTAATGTAATTTTAATTTTAATTCTCTGAGAACAGATTCAAGAACAGAATTTAAAATGTCATAATTGTATTACTTGCTTGGCTTCTGTATTCAGCCTCTGGCGTTTTCTGGAGGGGCTATCTGAAATAATGACTGTATCCTCAGAGTCCAAGGTATCAAGGGATGATGGTTGGGATTGCTCAGAAAAGGCCACCATGGAGACAGATTCTAACCATGATTTTTAGAAGAAAAAGAATTATATATAGTTCCCTCATAATCTAAGACACTTATTTAATAGACACCATGAACTTCATAAAACAAAGAAATAACTTATCCATTAATTAATTAACTGAAACAAACCTGAGTCATATTTGATGGTTAGCACCCCAGTTGAGGGATCCTTTATAATATCCTCAAAAACATCATCATCCAATTCAGTCCCTGAACTGTCAACAACTTTCACACCTTCTGTTACAGCTGGGACACCAAACTTTGCAAATGCTAGAAAAAACAGGGATAAAAGATTGTGTAAACAAAAGTAAATCATTATTTATATAATAATTTCACTGTGTACACCTACCTTACCCTATAAAATAGGTTTTAAACAAACACTATTAAGTGATTAAAATGGCTTTTTGTAGCATCATAACTATATCTTAAGCAATACATCCACAATTAAAGTGTAGTTACCAAGGGCATAACAGAAGAAATTTAGACGTACAAAAATGGACCAGTTCCAAAAACCTGAGAACTTAACATGTCCCATTATTTTAGGAATATTCCAGTATATCAATTTTAAACAGCTAAATTCAGAAAGTTATTAATAACATTGTCAAATTCTTACCTGCAATCAAATCAGATTTGGCTCAGTTATTCTGACAAATTTTTGAACATCTCCAAGTTTAGCTTGAAGCAGCATGCTCCCTGCAAATAGTATCAGTACAATTTCTCACAGTTAAAAAGTTGATGGTCTTATTTTAGCAGTATTTCCTTAAATAAAAACAGGTCACTATTTAACATACATAAGAATCTCATGCATTTCAACAGAACAGCACAGAAGCAAAGCCAACTTGAGTATAAGAAAAATATTGTTTCAAGCCACCAAAGTGCTGAGAAATGATCAGCACTTCTGCAGAAATGGCCAGTTAAATTGAAGTCACTGTCAAACACATTAAAAGGATAACGTCTGATTTTCATCCTTGCCCGCACAATTACTGCAATTGTTGGGTCTTTGTATATTATAGAGTGTGGTCTAGACCTACTCTATCTGTAAAGTGTCTTGAGATAACTCTTGTTATGATTTGATAATATAAATAAAATTGAATTGAATAATGTTAGCTTGACGTTACACCATAAGTGTGTGCTAAGTATTAAGTATTTTAACAGTACTGCTGCTGCTTTGAAACCCGAAAGTCATTTTGTATAATATCCAGGAAAAAAATAAAGGTACACCTCTTAAGCAGTGTCCAAGGTTAATGTCTACCCGCCGTTAACATAATAAATCCATGCTACCCGCACATAGTTAGCCAGTCAAGCTAACATAAAATGTAGCTAACGTTAGCTAGTTTAGCCAACTCCCCTTAGTCTTTGCTATGTTCCTGTAATATTTGAACGTTAACAAGAAGTACACAATCCCCCCTCCACGTTGTATTAACATAACTTACAATAAATGTGGCTGACATTGTCTAGTTTGAACGTTATGTTCGTCAGTTAATGTTAATTAACGTTAGCTTAATACTGCTGGCACATGGACTGGACCAGGGGTGGGCAATTATTTTTTCCATGGGGCCACATGAGAAACAGAAAATATTGTGGAGGGCCGGGCCAAAAGGCTGAACTCAATTCTGCATAATATTAATTGTATTTCTTTATAAAAAGCAGTAAATAACATTGTTTTGACAAGCTGGTGAGAGTAGGCTATATGTTTATAATTAAGCAATGAAAAAGTGAGGTCGCCTTACAAAAAATGTAATTTACTCAATTAAATTTCCCAAAGCAATGGTAAACAAAATGTGAACACTTTTTTTTACCATTTTGACTTATATTAGTGAACATTTTCTGTCACATTCACTCCAAAACACATTTTGAGTTTCAAATACTGTTGGAAAGAAATTCCTAGCATTCTACAGTAAAGACATCACAATATTGTATTTGTGCTCCAAACATTAAGCAAGACACATCATATTGAACTGTCAATGTACATCACTGAACTGTGAATATTGAGAAAAAGGGTTCCAAAAAAAGTGTCCCAGTTCACTGCTAGTTGTTGCCTTTACATGCCTACATTTGTGGTCTAATCACCTCATTTGGTGTTTTTAAGTTATTTTTTCTTCAGTGAGAGAAATCTAGTCTCTGCTGGGCTTTAACGAGTGCATCAAAGTCAGGTTGAATGTATGAGGTGGAGATGCGAAGCACAGCTGACAGATGATCATCAGTGAGAGAGGATCTATACCTGGATTTTGTAAACTTCATCGTTGAAAATGTTTGTTCACATATGTAGGTAGAGCCAAAGAGAACCAACATCTTCTGAGCATGTCTCCTCATGTTTGGTAAGTTCTCCTCCTTAAGAGAAGAGTAGAAATCCAGCAGAGATCCGGACTTAAAGTGCTCTGCCAGTACTGCATCAGACTGCAGGTCAATGAGTTCTAGCTGAACATCACTGGGTGCATTATCCACACTGCAGGTAAAGGGAGAGGAAATCATGTGCATTTCATCCTCGATTGTTCTGAGATCTTCAAACCGCCTTGAAAACTCACCATGCAATGCTCCTAACATGGATGAGTACTTGCGGAGGTGATCAGCTGATGGTGTGACTTCTTTCAAGGTTTGCATGTGAGTGAGAGTGTTGCTCTCCAGTTGGCTTGAAAGAAACTGCATCTTTCTCATGAAAGCCTTCACCAGGCTGTGCATTTCATGAATAAAAAGGCCCTTGCCTTGCAGTTTGGTGTTCAGTTCATTCATCATTGCAGTCACATCAACAGCAAATGCAAAATCTGCCATCCAGTCATCATCTGAGAGCTCTGGGATGTCTTTGCCTTTCTTCTCACAAAACTCTCGGATCTCTGCTTTCAGGTCCCAAACTCTTTTTAGCACTTTGCCCAGGCTGAGCCATCTGACAGCTGTGTGGTAGCCGATGTCACTCTGCTCAGTCTCATGCTCCTCCAAAAGTGCGACAAACTGTCTGTGATTCAATGCCCGTGCCCTGATGAAGTTTACGGTTTTAGTAACAACATCAACAACATGGTTAATTTTTAGCACTGACTTGCACAACACATGTTGGTGTATAATACAATGCAAAAACACCAATTTCTGATCTGCGTTGATTTCAGTCACTTTATCTTGCATACGTTTCAAAAGTCCGACATTTTTCCCTGTAAGATTGGGACAGCCGTCCGTTGTGACACCTGCCAGTCTGTCCCATTTCAATCCCAGGGTGTCCATGCATGCATTTACCTCCGTAAACAGATTGCTCCCTGTCGTCGTTCCTTTCATCAACCGCATTGCTGCCAGCTCCTCCGTAATCTTGAAGTCCGTAATCCCACGGACAAATATGAGTAGCTGGGCTGTGTCGCGGACATCACAGCTCTCGTCCAAAGCCAAGGAGAAAAAGTCAAAACTTGCCACTTCACGTTGCAGTTGAAGCTCCAGATTTCCCGCAATTTCCTCGATCTTTCGCGTCACGGTTCGCCTGGACAGCGGGACTTGCTCAAATGCTCCTTATTTTTCAGGGCATATTAGTGCTACAGAGTCCACTGCTGCTTCATATTTATTTGTCCCGTTGTAAAGGGCAATTTTGGTCATACTGGCCCTCATTTATCAACCTAACGTAGAAACCAGCGCAGATATAAGCGCAGAAATCATCTTACGACAGGCTTCACGTGGGATTCATGAAAAGTTCGTATCACACCAATCCGAGTGTAAGAATGGTCGTACATTGATAAATGCGGCGGCTGGAAACGATCGTCATTTAAATATCACGCCCCAATATATTCTGGGTTTTGAGGCCTCGCCCCTACAATTTACAACATGGCAAGACGTAATCCGGCTGAGAAGCGGCACTTTTCAGAGGTGGAGATTGAAACCCTGATATCTCTGGTTCATTTGCACTAACATGTGTACTTTTTGGCAGCCTGACAACTGGTATTAAAGGCTGTAGAAAGAATGCGGAATGGAAAGAGATCACTGATCTACACGGTAGCGGAGTTTATGCAGTGTCTTTTATTTTACTCGTGTTTTTTTTCATGAGTCAGAACAAGACAACAGCTGAGGGAGAGCGCGTGTTTTGTTGACATTTCCCTTACTTTTGTACACTTAAATTTGTTGTTCACAAATAGTGCAACACCACCTAGTGCCTTCCAGGCAGCGCTGCCTGGAAGGAGCCGTTGGGTCAAAAAACACAGATAAACGTTCTACATCCTCTTCTTTCTCAGTTATAAGCCAAGTCTCTGATGCTGCAATTACACTAAACATTGAGAAATATTTCATATAGTCATTAATTTTAAAGAAGTTGCTATACAGGCTTCTACTGTTAATGTGTATAATTGACAGTGTACCATCCATTATTATTTTGCCTTTAAATTGTTCATCTGTGTAATACTCACAGGTGTGGTTGATGTTATTGTAGAAATAGTCATCAGGGTCAATATTGTTCTCCATTTCATACAGTTCATGTTCATTGAGGTCAATTGTTTCTAGATTCAAGTTTTCATAGTTTCCATGTGCATGTCTCATAGTTAGGTGGTCCAAATTCACCAAGGTAGTCACGCTTCCCGTGGAGTTGTTTTTTAAACTTTATTGTTCAAGTAAAAATACATAGATAGATAGATAGATAGATAGATAGATAGATAGATAGATAGATAGATAGATCGGCTTTATAAAACACAAATTGGGAAATGACTCTGTTACAGCATCAGGTTACAGAGACACACACACACACAAACACACACACACACACACACACACACACACACACACACACACACACACACACACACAAAAAAACAATTGTGATGACCTCTCCCACTCATGTGAGCTGGGTAGTACACTTCTGATATACATATCAATGATATGTGAGTATAATTAATTATGGGTTAAATAAAATTAGCTTTAATGTAATCCTAAATTTGGTGTGGCCTCCCTTCTTTTGTCTTGAATTTAAGCCGATTCATGACAAAGTGGGGGCTCATAATATTTAGTGTTTGAGTTAAGACTTATGTTACTTTGTCTAATTGGTATTGCACCAGTTTTGTTGTGCTAATTTGCATTGAGTTGTTTCTCTGGTCATAGAGGTAAGAAGCCGGACTGACTTTCTGAATTGTGACTGGTGTAATTGCTTTCACATGATGTTGGTACATTTAGCATATATAGAGTCCATGTAAATAAGCAGGACTTTTAGCGTGTATAGAGACAGCATATTTCCACATGTAAATGGGTGAATTAAGGGTTTATTTCAACCAAACCAGAGTGGTGATCGTTGGAACAGTGGAAAGCTGAACCAAGACTGCTTTTGATAGTTTTAGTTTCTGTCCACTTTGACTGAATTGTGTTTTACGATTATGAAAGTCCTGAGTATTTACATGGAGTCTGGTGGAGTTTGGTGATGGTGATTTCGGGGCTGTTTCATGTTAAACTAAAAGGATCTTACTCTTTGACTAAAAGGTCTATCTCTGTAGGGTTCCATCCCATAATGTTGTCAGAGACTTACAATAATCTGAGTCTGTTAGCAGAACTTTTAGTGGACTCCAACTGAACACTAGTCCTGTAGGGTTACATTACAGCCCAGTTCATGGCTGCTGGTTACAGCCTTGGTGATAAATACTGGACCAGTTTTAAGGATTTTTGTTCACATCAGTCACTTGTACACAAATGAATAGTGAAATGTGGTCTAGCTTGAAAGATGCCACCATTTTTAATTGGATTTCTTTGAGAGTAACAGCCCACATACTCATCAGATTCACATTATACTAAACTTTCAGAAAATACCACCAGAACAGTTTCCTCATACAAACAATGAAGCTGAACTTTTTTTTTTTTTTTTTTTTTTTCTTAGTTCACAATGATGTGTGCAGCTGTGGGTCTCTGGGTCCTATCAGCGGTTATCTGCGTGGGCAGAGGCCATGACCATGACATGGCAGTCAAAGGCTCTGTAGTGGACGGCAGCGCCAACATAATCTCCCTGGTGAACTAAGCAAACAAGTTTTCCTTCCAACTCTACAGGAAGTTAGCGGCTCACACTGACTCACAGGGACAGAACATCTTCTCCCCTTTTTGTGTCGACTGCCTTGGCTGCGTTGTCGTCGGAGCGCAGGGGGAGACTCACCGTCAGCTTTTCAGTGGTCTGGGCTTCAACAGTTCCCTCCTGACGCAGACAGATGTGGACCAGGCCGTTCCTCCAGAGGGCCAAAAACACATCTCAGGACGCCAGTGAAGGGACCGCAGTGTTCGTGGACGACCACTTCAAGCCCAAGCCAGAGTTCCTGCAGACCCTGACTCAGTCATACTTATCAGATGGGTTCAATGTGGACTTCACCAATGCCGCAGAAAGTGCTAATACCATCAATAAGTATGTGGCAGAGAAGACAAATGGGAAGATTGACAAGCTGGTGGAAAACCTGGATCCAAACAGTCCTGTATCTCATCAGCTACATCTACTACAAAGGTAAGAAGGTCCTGTGGGATGAGATCTAGTCAGGCTTTAATGTAATAGGTTTACATATTGAGGTTAAATTGTGTGTATCAAACCAAAGTTTATTTCTGCTCATTAACAGGAAAGTGGGCGACTCAGTTTCACCCTAAACTCACCAAGCAGGACTAATTCAACGTGGACAAACACCAAGGTTTAGAGTTTCTCTTAATTCAGAAATTATTTTTGAGTCCCAGTAATTCACAGGGGTGAAGATGGGCATCATAAACATTCGGGGTTCAGCCCAAACCTAGAGCTGGGGTCCCTTGGGAATTTTTCATTTACCAAAGATATCAAGTATTTTTCATGCCGTTAACGCAAAGTTTGAAAACCTGATAGTTGCTACACCATAATTTGTAATGGGTTTCCCCTTTTGCATCATACAACACATTGTATACTTTAGATTACCTGCTTATACTACACATTGTACATACTTTATACTACACACTGTACATACTTTATACTACACATTGTACATAACTTATACAATTTATGCTACATACTTTATAATACACACTGTACATACTTTATACTATACACTTTATGCTAAACATTGTTCATTCTGTGTTTCTTAATGTTCAAATTGTCATGGTCCGGTTCCAGTCCCCATGATGAATCTGAAGTATCTTTTCTACACCTATCACGACGACCAGCTGAACACAACGGTCCTTCAGCTCCCCTTCAACAGCTCCTACTCCATGCTGCTGATGTTGCCTGACGTCATGGCAATGCTGGAGAACGCCATCTGCCCGAACCTCGTCACCAAATGGTTGAAGGCTATGATGACACCCAGGTTGGGAGAATCTTAATTTATGCTTCTAACATGTGGAAGGTTTGACAGACTCTTTAGTTAAAGAGTAAGATCCTTTTAGTTTAACATGAAACCGCCCCAAAATCACCAAACTCCACCAGACTCCATGTAAATAATCAGGACTTTTCATCGTAAAACGCACTTTATTTAAAGTGGACAGAAACTAAATAAACATGGAAATATGCTGGCTCTATACACACTAAATGTCCTGATTATTTTCATGGAGTCTGGAGTTTAGTGATAGTATTTCGGGGCTGTTTCTGGTTAAACTAAAAGGATCTTACGCTCTAACTAAAAGGTCTACAGCACTTTTTTTTTTTTTAAGGCCCTAGTAGCCAAATGAAACTTGTGCCCTAGTCAGAGTCACTGAATGTTTGTTTCTCTCTCCCCCCCAAAAAAAAAAAAGTTCTAGGAAATATAATGTGTATATATTCCAAAGTTCTCCATCAAGACTTCCTACAACCTGAACCATGTGCTGTCAGAAATGGGAATGACAGACATGTTTGGTGGTCATGCAAATTTCAGAGAGCCAAGGACTGGCAGTCTCAGATGTAAGTAAATGGAGCATAGGTTTTGTTTCGCACATTCCATTAATCGGTCGTCTCACTTACTCCACATTGCGCCGCAGGTTGTGCACCAAGCTACGCTGGATGTGGACGAGACCGGCGCTGCAGCTGTCACAGGCATCGGCACAGGAATAACGGAGTGGGTCCCTGTCCCTGAGTTGAAGTTCAATCCATTCATGGTCATCATCACTGAAAGCAATGCAGAGAAAATCTTCTTCTTGGGAAAGATTATCAACCCAACCATGTGATGGATCATCACTTTGTTTTTCTCGAGCACAGCTGTTGCATCTCATATAAAGGAATCAGAAAAACTTGTTTTGTCTCTTGCTTTGAGTGTAAACAGTTTTTATTGAACTATCTTTGAAGGTAAAATGTAGGGATAAAAAATGAATAAGCATTTGGTATTCATTTATAACCATCAGATTTTAAAAATGCAATAGAGCTCAACAGTGACCCCCTACTTTGTGAACCACTCTGGTTTTGGGTATTAAAATCCTTTTACTTAAGTAAAAGTACTTCTTCCACACCGTAGAAGTCGTGCGTTAAATGTTCAGTAAATGTCTTAAGTATCAGGAAAATGTACTTGAAGTATAAAAGTAAAAGCACTCTCACTAAAAGTCCTCACAATTTGGAAACCATTGAGTTCATACAGACTTTTCTTCTACAGGAGCAGAAAAATGAAATTGCATTTTAAAGTTGACTGGACACAACAAAACTAAAGTAGGAATGCTGTATGTTAAAAGGCTGCACTGGATTGCTGGCTTGACTGTGTAGGAATAGTTGAATAAGTGAGACTGGGTTAATTTGGTATGAATGCCATTGAGAAGTTGAATCTTCCAAATGTTTGAAAGAGGCTATAGACCCTTTGCAACCACGTGACGATGCCACGATGGACTGCAAATCACCAGTAATAAGTTAAACTGTGTAGTAGACGAGCGGAATGTTTCAATCTTTTTGAAATACATAACCGTAAAACTGGCTTCTTCTATTTAACAAGTTGTCGAGGTAGGGTGTCTGGTTGGTGCTCACAAAGTAGTATTTGTTGGAGATAGCAGGGTTGGATACCGACCCTTAATTCTTCGTCCATTTTCACAGAGGAGATGAGAACAATCAGAACGTGGCAACAACCCGCCCAGAACTGCAGACAATTCACCACTGCGGGTCCGCTACATAACGCCAAAGTGCCTACATCGGTAGGATTAACAGATAAAATGTCTACTCCTAAAGCTAAAAACCCTGCTTGCAAGCTCCAACCGCCGCTACGAGCCGTTGAACCAGTTCTCGCTGTCTCATCTCCAGCGGCAGGGCTCCGAGCCGGCCACGGAGAGCCCCACTCGGTGCTGTGTGTGTGTGTTGTAAAGAGAGAATGGGAGAAGGAAGGTTCTTGTGTGAGGGGGAATTCTTGTTCCTGGGAAATTTATAAGGACTAGGCATAATTTCAAAGCTTATTCATAATGCGAGTATGTTTTACAACCATATGCACAAATCTCCATAAGCTATGTCTAATTCTAAATATCTTTCTACAATTAATGTTCATACAGAACAAGCATGACTGGACAAAAACTAGAAAAAGAAGTGACTTCAATACATGCTGTAAGCATATCTGTAAAACAATGTAGCCTGTTATTATTCATGTTTATTTTTCTCACTCCCAAGATGACAAGTGACAGCCCCAAAATAAAATGATTAAGAAGCTTTGTGGCATTCCAGCACATTCTCACTCCCATTTGGTAAAAAAAGGACGTTTGATGCCATTGTCGTCGTTATTGATGTTAAAAGTCCCCTTTTAGAGTCCGCTGCACGGTGTGGGAGGATCCCCCTGCCTCCCCCCCCCCATGTTGCACGGGCGGGGGCACATTTCACGGGGACAGCAGCGGAGGAAAAGCCCATTTCCTCTGTATCGTCCCAATTTTTACCATTACCATCTCAACAACTGCAGTAGTAGGATTTAAATCACACTCGTTACAGCAATAGTGACAAGTAATGCATGTTAATAAAATGAAGCAGAACACATTCAGAAGACAACGGAATAACTGTTAAACACGTTTATTTCGGATCAAAGCAGCAGCTGATTTAACACATCAGACCCCAGGATTAATCTTAGCCTGCCTGTTAGCCTGCTCTGGACCAGGCTAACTGCAAAGAATAAATTGCCAAGGTTACTTGGCTGGGTTTGATTCAACCTGCTTTTGTGCAACCAAGTCAAAGCTAAATTCATCCAGGATAACCTGAATATCCCGGCTTAATCCCTTATCTTGGTTTTGTGCAACAGGCCCCGGGTCACCACAGACCCAAATCTTCTCAGCTGTTGCTACTGTCATATGCTGCACTGTATCTTCATGTAGCACATTTTGTTTGGCACATTGTATGAGTCACTTCTTATATCATAATAAGGTAATACAATGTGTAATCAAGTGATGACTGATTAACAATAATGTTGTAATCATTGTCTGGAAAGACCAGGTGATGTCAATCTCAAAGGTTTTAAATGCCCAGACTCAGCTGACCTTGCCCCAACAATCAGCACCATGGGTTCTTCTAAGTAGTTGTCTAGAAAACTGAAACTGAAAAAAGTTGCGGAGTGTCTATTTGCAGCCACACAGCTGAGCTATTTACACCCTGTGACGTAACAACAAAAAAACGTTGCTCGCATGCACCGAAATCATGGCGGAAATCATGGCGGACGTTGATCTTCCATGAAACTGGCAGATTAGGGAAGTTTTGTCTCTAAAGTTTATAACAATTGAATTTCTAGCGGAAAATGGATATTACAGTTGCGCTTTCTGTCTTCAGTGAAAGCATACAACCGTTGGTTTGTTAGTTAGTACCTATTTTTTTGTATACAGTATGGTTACCTAGCAACCGAGGCTTGAAGAAACCAAGTGGTAAACAGTTGTTCAATATCCTGAAAGAACTGCTAGGTGAGTGGTTAGTACGCTTACCTATGGTATGGGAGTTTGGAGTTCAATTTCCCTGTGTGGTGATCTTATTTTTTTAAATTTGGATTGGATAATTTGCATGCAATTGCGCAAGTCAGGACCCGCGAACGCGAATTTTTTTTTTTGTTTGCAGGGTGGTAGGGAAGACTCATGAATATGCCTGCTCTGGTTGGGGTGGTTAGGTTTAGGCAAGAGGAGTGGGATTGGTTATGGTTAGGGTAAGAATGTCAGGGCGATAATATTCCAAAAAGGTGTAATACATGAGTAGTATGGATAACTTTGTGTAAATATATGCCAAGGTACTGTAAATGCACAGGGGTGCAAATAGCATACATTGATATTTGTACCAGACGGGGTATTAATAAAACACATCGCTGTGTGCACCGGCGGGGTACTAATAGCATTCATTTCTAATTGCACCAGGGTACAAATAGCACTTCTAATTGCACCAGGGTACAAATAGCATACACTTCTAATTGTACCAAGGGGGCAAATAGCATACACTTCTAATTGCACCAGGGTACAAATAGCATACTGCTAATTGTACCAGGGGTGCAAATAGAATACACTGCTAATTGTACCAGGGGTGCAAATAGCCTCACCCAAAAGTTGACGCTCACAAAGCAGGAGAAGGCTATAAGAAGATAGCAAAGCGTTTTCAGATGCCAATATCCTCTGTTCGGAATGTAATTAAGAAATGGCAGTCATCAGGAACAGTGGAAGTTAAAGCAAGATCTGGAAGACCAAGAAAAATATCAGACAAAACAGCTCGCAGGATTGTAAGAAAAGCAAGTCAAAACCCACGTTTGACTGTACGATCCATCCAGAAAGATCTGGCAGACACTGGAGTTGTGGTACACCATTCCACTATAAAGATATACTTGTACAAATATGGTCTTCATGGAAGAGTCATCAGAAGAAAACCTCTTCTACGTCCTCACCACAAAAATCAGCGTTTGAAGTTTGCAAATGAACATATAGACATTCTGAATGTCAGTATTTTGCTTTTGTTTTTATAAACATTTTTCTACTTTTGTGCTTTCAGCTGTTATTTGTGTCTGTATGTTCTCTGTGTTTTTAGTCATGACTTCAGTTTAGTCAAAAATTGTGGAAACAAGTTCTGTGGACCGATGAGGTTAAAATAGAACTTTTTGGCCGGAATGAGCAATGAGCGTGGCGTTTCTGTTGTGTGTCAGCTGCGTGTCAGCTGCGTGGATTTTGTCTGTCTTTACACACCAGAAACGTGTTTGACGTGGCGCTGCTGCTGCTAGCCTTGTCTGGACACATGGATGTTTCCCATTGATAAAAAAACACGCGGCTGACACGCTCGCGTGACACGTCCAGTGTGTAACCAGCCTAACTTGATGCCATCTGTGAAAAAGCTGAAGTTAAAGAGAGGATGGCTTCTACAAATGGATAATGATCCTAAACACATCTCAAAATCCATGGTGGATTACATCAAGAGGCGTAAACTGAAGGTGTTGCCATGGCTTTCACAATCTCCTGACCTCAACAGCCATCCCATTTAAAAAAATATTTGTATGACTTTATTGTCATTTTTATTTATTTATTTTTTGAGGCCATTAAATTCATGTGAACATTGTCAACAACCAAAGGGTGCTCTCATCCAGCACCAATCAGGAAGCAGCTAGAGACAGTTTGGGTCATGGTTGCTATGGCTCAGTGCTAAGCTAAATGCTAAACAGGGACAGTTGCTGCTTTTCATCCCTTCTGAAGAGAGATATACCAGCAGATAAACACAGACCTCCGGCTACTGGAGACATTCATCTGCAGGTACGGCAGAGTCCAAGACAGTTTGGGAAAGTCTGTGAGAGTCCAGGAAAGTCCTGCAGAGATAGGGAGAGTCCTGCAGAGTTAGGGAGAGTCCTGCAGAGTTAGGGAGAGTCCTGCAGAGTTAGGGAGAGTCCAGGAGAGTCCTGCAGAGTTAGGAAGCGTCCATTTATAAACGTGGCATACGCACAAAACGGGGCTGAAAATGTGCGTACGCCACTTCCCACGCAAATGTTGTGATTTATAAAAAAACAAACTTGACGAGAGAATGTGCAGTCCTCCACGCAAATTCTGAACCATGCGTACGCACATTTTGGAGACAAAATAGGAATTGGCGACGCAGATGGTGAGGTGGTGAACTGAAGTCAGACTGCAGAGAGTAAATGGGAATAAGATTACTCTAATATTTTCTTTCAGTCCATATCATCCAAATCTTAAATCAAAACTCGTTCATAATATTTAATCAGCGCTGTCTCGCCGTCACATTGTCCGCTACGGAGCGCAGGAAGAGGTGATGGCCCAACTGCATGGAATACAGGATAGCATCAAATACCCTATCATTAGATAACGGCAGAACACAGTGTAAATAACTAAATATATGTCTTTAAAACTGTGCATATATCACCAAATGTCAAATTCTAGAAATACATCCGTTAAGCAATCGTTACCCTTAATGTCCTCGTTATCGGTCCAAACTTTAATACTGTTCATAACAAAACCTGCATGAAGAAAAGTGTGTTTACCTATTACATTTTGTCTTCAAATTGTATCTCAGGGTGGGGGATACCACTAGTTGATGCTGTGATTTTAGCAAGGTGTTAACAATCACAAATTGTTGTAAAGATATAAATACTGAGGTGAACCCTTGCATAATGCAGCATGATGGCCCTGCAGGAGGACTAACCCCCAATGGAAGAATCGTGAGAAAGACACTTCATGACGATGACTGGCTAATATGCCGATTTAAATTTGCTAAAGGTGTCAACACACCAACCAGACGGCCGACCCTCGGCAGAAAAGCCAGTCGAAATGATCAGTCTCCCCGTGTTGGTCCAAAAAGTGCGACAGAACAGACCAAAAAGACTAGACGTAATACATCTCTATAACAGCAGGCGGCACTAATCTGTATTGTTGCCCAGGAAATGACAACCGGCAGCTGATTGGACAAACGCGTCACATGGGTTTGTTCCGGAAAATTCAATGGCGGCCGTTCAGAATACGATCTCATATTGTACTAAAATAGTTCAAGCGAGAAATAGGCCCTGCCGCCGACTGAACATGTCAGGTCGGCCAAAATGAACGCCGACAGCCCCCCAGACTGTGGGACACACCAAACAGATTCGCGTCACTGACCTCGCCAGACTGTCTAACGGCCGATAATCGGCTAAGTGTGTCCCGGCTATAAAGCTGCGCTCTTGAATCTCTGTACTGAATTGGGTCCAGTAAAGAGGGCAACGCGCCGGAACCGTGCCATCCCGGTCCAAATACAGGTCCTTGCCGTTCTGGGGGCAACCGGCTGTTACCAGAGGGAAATGTCAGACAGCTAAGTGTTTTTTAAAATAAATATTATACATAATCTTCAACTTTATCACTAAGGCTTGTTTGGATATAATATATAGTTCTGTTAAATCTTATTATATACGTCTGGTATATCGAAGCTGTCACCGAGTGCCGTAACGCCTGCCGTTTTGGAAGATTTAATTAATAAAGGTAGTCTATAGATCCGGTTTCCCTACACTGTGCGACAACAGGCCAAAATTATAATTCAATTAGCAGCAATTCCCAAGCGTCTGAGAAGTTTTTTGCTTTTTCTCCGCCAGTCGTCATGATTCGGCATGATTTGGCATGATTCGGTGTAACGAAAGAACAACTGCCAGGGTCATTAACATTCTGATCAGCATTCACGAGGTGCTTTGCATTGACTATTTATGGTTAAAAATGGGAGTGCACAGGGCGGGATAAGAGGCTAATCCACGTACGCACACTTGTCGGCAATCTGTGATTTATAAAGGGAACATTGCTTACAGGTGTGCATACGTACACGGTTTTATAAATCTGACTTTTTTTCGCCGTACGCCATTTTGGGCTTTTGGCTGTACGTACACTTATAGTAGGGATCCTACGCACAGTTTTATAAATGAGACCCCAGGAGAGTCCTGCAGAGTTAGGGAGATACCGTGACAGCTCTGAGAGTCACATAGAGTCCTGAAAAGTCCAAGAAATTCGGTGAAAGTCTGTGAGAGTCCAGGGGCCTCATGTATAAACATTGTGTACGCACGAAAAGCTTGCGTACGCTGATTTTCACGGACACTTTGTGATGTATAAAAAATGAAGTTGACTTGAGAATGTGCAGGCCGTAACGCAAACTGTTGAGTGTGTTTTACGATAATAAGTCCTGATTATTTACATGGAGTCTGGTGGAGTTTGGTGATGGTGATTTTGGGGCTGTTTCATTTTAAACTAAAAGGATCTTACTCTTTGACTAAAAGGTCTATCCCATAACCCTTGTGTTGTCTGTCGGGTCACGGGGACCCGTTCAGTTCATTTGACTTTTTGCATTGGCCTTCGGGTCTCCGGGACCCACGCTTGTTTTCATTTCATGTCAGGTCTACCACCGCGGCCCTGGCCTTCGGGTCTCCAGGACCCGTCCAGTATTTAATCGTATTTCTTTACTACCTCGGCCTTCGGGTCTCTGGGACCCGTCCCGTATTCAATCGTGTTCCTCTACTACTGCGGCCTCGGCCTTCGGGTCTCTGGGACCCGTCCCGTATTCAATCGTATTTCTCTACTACCGCGGCCTCGGCCTTCGGGTCTCTGGGACCCGTCCCATATTCAATTGTATTCCTCTACTACCGCGGCCCTGGCCTTCGGGTCTCAGGGACCCGTCCCGTATTTAATCGTATTTCTTTACTACCTCGGCCTTCGGGTCCCAGAGACCCGTCCCATATGCTATAGTATTTCTCTACTACCGCGGCCTCAGCCTTCGGGTCTCTCGGACCCATACATTATTCAATCGTATTTCTCTACCACCGCGGCCTCAGCCTTCGGGTCTCTCGGACCCATACGTTATTCAATTGTATTTCTCTACCACCGCGGCCTCAGCCTTCGGGTCTCTCGGACCCATACGTTATTCAATCGTATTTCTCTACCACCGGGGCCTCAGCCTTCGGGTCTCTGGGACCCGTCCCGTATTCAATCGTATGTCTCTACTACCACGGCCTCAGCTTTCGGGTCTCTGGGAACCATACATTATTCAATCGTATTTCTCTACCACCGCAGCCTCAGCCTTCGGGTCTCTCGGACCCATACGTTATTCAATCGTATTTCTGTACTACCGCGGCTCTGGGCCTTTGGGTCTCTCGGACCCATAGGTTATTCAATCGTATTTCTGTACTGCCGTGGCTCTGGCCCTTTGGGTCTCTCGGACCCATACGTTATTCAGTGGTATTTGTCTATTGCCGCAGCTCTGGCCCTTCGGGGCTCTGGGACCCATATGTTATTTAATAGTATTTCTGTACTGCCGCAGCTCTGCCGTTTGGGTCTCTCTGACCCATACGTTATTCAATAGTATTTCTGTACTACCGCGGCTCTGGCCCTTCGGGGATCTAGGACCCTGGCCAGTATTCAATGGTATTTCTCCACTACCGCGGCTCTGGCCTTCGGGTCCCCGAGACCCAAACGTTATTCAATCGTATTCCTATACTACCACGGCCACGGCCTTCGGGTCTCTCGGACCCGTCCAGTATTCACTCGTATTCCTATACTACCGCGGCCTCGGCCTTTGGGTCTCAGGGACCCGTCCCGTATCCAGTGGTATTTCTCTACTGCCGCGGCTCTGGCCTTTGGGTCCCTCGGACCCGTCCTGTATTCAATGGTATTTCTCCACTAGTGCAGCTCTGGCCCTTCGGGGCTCTAGGACCCATACGTTATTCAATAGTATTTCTGTACTGCCGCAGCTCTGGCCCTTCAGGTCTTGGGGACCCATACGTTATTCAATGGTATTTCTCTACTGCAGCAGCTCTGGCTTTCGGGTCTCTCGGACCCATACATTATTCAATGGTATTTCTCTACTGCCGCAGCTCTGGCCCTTCGGGTCATGGTGACCCATACGTTATTCAATGGTATTTCTCTACTGCCGCAGCTCTGGCCCTTCGGGTCTTGGGGACCCATACGTTATTCAATAGTATTTCTGTACTGCCGCAGTTCTGGCCTTTAGGTCTCTCTGACCCATACGTTATTCAATGGTATTTCTCTACTGCCGCAGCTCTGGCCTTCGGGTCTCTCGGACCCATCCTGTATTCAATGGTATTTCTCCACTACCGTGGCCCTGACCCTTTGGGGCTCTGGGACCCTGGCCAGTATTCAGTGGTATTTCTCTACTACCGTGGCCTCGGCCTTGGGGTCTCTATGATCTGTCCTGTATTCAACATCCAAGGCTTGACCTTGTCCTACTAATACACTTTTATTACACACACACACACACACATTCTCTGTACACATTTGTCTTGTTGTTTTTCATCTTTGCTTCTGCTTTTGGACTTTTGTACGTTTTGTACTTGGTTCAGCATGGCCCGTCGTATGACTCTAGATTTTAACCTGCATCAAGGTTTCTGCATCGCAAGATGCAATGTCCCAGAAGAGGAAGGAGATGAACAAGAACAAGAAGAACAAGAAGAACAAGTAGAACAAGACAAAGAACAAGACAAAGAACACGAAGACGAAGACGAAGACGAAGACAACGAAGACGAAGACGAAGAAGACGCCCACCACCACCACAGCGAGTCTGACGAGGAAGACGAATGCAAGTCCAAAAAAGGCTGCAGCAACGACAACGACGAAGGAGAAGACGATGACAACGACCAAGACGACCGAGAAGAACAAGGAGTCAACGCAGAACAAGAGGGTGGACAAGAAATGGGAGAAGAAGACGAGGAGGACGAGGAGAGGGAAACGTTTGTGTCGAGAAATGGCGAAATCGAATGGTTCTCGGACACGTATCATCCCCGTGGCAGTCAAACTCATCGCCGCGGCACCAAAGAACAAGAAGACGAAGGAGAAGACCACACACTCGCTACTCCTCCACAGAGCCCGGGTCCCACAGAGTACGCTGCCACGCGCATCCACGACATACTCTCGGTGTTCGACCTGTTTGTCACACCACGAATAATAGACATTGTGCCACAAACCTCGAGGGCCTAAGGAAATTCGGCAACGACTGGAAATCGATGGACGCCACGGACCTGTGCGTCTACATGGGGCTGCTGCTCCTCGCCGGTGTGTACAGGTCCCGAAATGAGGCCTTGGAGAGCCTGTGACACGAGGAGAGTGGCAGGGCCATTTTCTGCGGCACGATGCCAATCAAACGGTTCCACACGTTCTCGGGACTGCTGCGATTTGACGACTGCGAGACGAGAGCTGCCAGACGAGTCTCGGACAAACTGGCGCCCATATGAGACGTGTGGGACGAGTGGGCGTGGCGTCTTCCTCGCCTCTACAACCCAGGCCCGGACGTGACCGGGGCGAGCAGCTGGTTCCCTTTCGAGGTGGGAGTGCAGGATAAACGGTTGTCCTTCAAATTCCCTCTGCACGCAATAAATAGATCGGAGCCCATCAGAGAGTTGCCAGACTGACCCTCTGGGGCGCGTGTGTAGTTTGCTGCCTGTGGAGCGCGTGTGTATGTGGTGTTGTGTAGGCCACTTTGTTTGCTCTTTTCACCCTGGCACCATGGTCTTGTGTGGGTTTTAGCTTTGTTTTGCGCCGTTTCTTTTTGTCTACCTCATAGTTTAGAATACTTTTGTGTGTGTGTGCGTATGCGCACACGGATGTTTTTAAAGATTTTCTTTTTGTTATCCTTGTTCATTTTTATCTTCTTCTTGTTCTCATTTCGTCTCTTCACTCTTATTCGGCTCCCTCCGAGTCCTTTCCCTGTGTCCTTGTCATTCTCCTTCTTTGACGACACGTCCAACAACAACAACAACAACAACGACACCGACGACAACAACGACAACAACAAGGTCGATGCTCTTTCCGCCAGTACATACCCAGCAAGCCCGGCAGGGATGGATTCAAGGTGTGGGCGGCCTGCGACGCCGTGTCCAGCTACGCGTGGAACATGCAGGTCTACACGGGCAAGTCTGTGAGCGGCGAGCCTGAAAGGAATCAGGGCGCCCGGGTGGTGATGGACCTGACCAAGGGGCTGACGGGCCCCCGCGATGTGACGTGCGACAACTTTTTCAACTCCTACGAGCTGGCCCGGCAGCTCCTCCACGACAGGGACCTCACCGTGGTGGGCACGATGCGCAAAAACAGGCCGGAGCTGCCGCACGCCTTGCTCGACACCAAGGGCCGCGCGGCCCTCTCGTCCAAGTTCGCCTTCACACCCACCGTCACTCTGGTGTCCTACGTGGCCAAGAGGAACAGGAACGTGGTGCTGCTGAGCACGCTGCACACGGGGGACGCGCGAGTCAGCACCGCCAGGCACGCCCAAACCCAACATCATCCTGCACTACAACAGCACCAAGGAAGGCGTGGACAACCTGGACAAGCTTGTCGGCACGTACAGCTGCCGCAGGAAGACGGCGCGCTAGCCCCTCGCCGTGTTCCACAACATCCTCGACGTGTCCGCCTACAACGCCTTTGTAAAACACACGTGTGTCGGGAGTCGCGCTAGGAATTGCCTGCGGCCTGACACCAAACGACCACAAAGACGACAACAAAGTTGCCTTTGAAATGTGTGAAATGAAATGAAATGAAATGAAATGAAATGAACTGAAATGAATCTCGAATCTATTTTGAATAAAAACCCTTTGGGATACTTATGTGCTGTGAGATGTGAGATGATGTTACGCACCCGGCCCACACACACCCTGGCACACACAGTTGACGTGAAATGATACACATGAGGGTCCCAACAGACCCAGAGCACAACACGACGACGAGAAAGTTGCCTTTGAAATGTGTGAAATAAACTGAAATGTGTGAAATGAAATGAAATGAAATAAATCTTGAATCTATTTTGAATAAAAACCCTTTGGGATACTTATGTGCTGTGTGAGATGTGAGATGATGTTATGAACTGAACTCAAATGAATTGAAATGAACCTTGAATCTATTTTGAATAAAAACCCTTTGAAAAGTAAATAAACTAAACAAGTGACACGAAGGACCTCACAAGGGTTAAGTGTTTTATACAGTATTATATATTTATGGATCTTACTGTAAGTGTTAATTTAAGAGGCTAAATAAAAACATTACTTTGACAAACAAAATTTTTTTTCAAACATTTTTCTAAATAAACTTAATGAAGAAACGAAACAAGATATAAGCTCTATGCCCTTATAAACAAAACTGAACAATGGCCTATAGGCTGTGTATTTGGAGGTGAGAAAAAAACACAGGCTACATTCGGGCTTGGGCCGAAAATTCTAATAAGCTGTCGGTCAAGGGTTGGGCTCGGGCCTGACATCTCGGGCCAGAGCCAAATTTTAACCCTCATGTCCCAGTAATGCTTGTTACTAATTTAGCTCCGGGGAGCTTATTCCCCAAAGTCCCTTTGTTGTCCATTTCCTTGGATTGGGGTGGCACCTTAATCGTGGTTTTAGCTGCTGCAGTGGTCCTGCTTGACGCCCTGCTCAACACCCTGCTGCACCCTACACTTTCTAGTCATAGTTCTATTATCTTTATTGTTACTATAATTGCCACTGTTTACCATAACAACTGCTATAATTATTCTGAATCATATTTCTGTATCTCTCTCTCTCTCTATATATATATATATATATATATATATATATATATATATATATATATATATATATATATATATTTTTTTTTTTTTTTTTTATTAGTTTATTTATCAGGGACAATGCAGTGCACATTATTACATACATAGTTATCAAAGCCATAATGCAGCGCACATTATTACATACATAGTTATCAAAGCCATACCAATATGTTATGTATGTATGTATATATGTGTTGCCTAAAAGTTTTCTAGCCAATTGGCTAATTTGCAACCCCAGTCAATCTGTGTCCCAACCGGCAGCGGCAGATGGCGCCCACCAAGAGCCTGGTTCTGTCTGAAGTTTCTGCCTGTTTAAAGGAAGTTTTTCCTCGCCACTGTCGCACCAAATGCTTGCTCTTGGGGGGAATTGTTGGTTCTTTGTAAATTATAGTGTGGTCTAGACCTACTCTATTTGTAAAGTGTTGAGATAACTCCTGTTATGATTTGACACTATAAATAAAATGTAATTGAATTGAACCATACAGAAGCAGATTTACAGATTTTGGATTCACTCCCGCTTGCAGATCAAGTTACCTCATACCTCTTTAAGAGTCATTCAAAAAGAAAGATTTGTTTGCGTATCTAACATCACTAGCGTGCTAGTATGGATGCAGATTCATTCTTAAATGCTGCTAAAAGGCTTGTGTGGATGGAGATCATTTTCCTTTTAAAATGCCATTGTAAAATAAAAATGTATTAGTTTGGACACAAGAGCCATTGGAAATCACAAGAGACATTTCCTTTCTGTGTGAATGCTGCAGTTACAGAAGAGACACTGCACATTTGTCTGGGCCTGACGGGCTTCACATCTCTGTGGGAAGCAGCAGCATTAGGGCGAATCCCCACCCCACACAGGTCCTCGTACTCTGGGATTCAGCTCAGTTTACACTGCAGTACAACAGATTGCCCAAACAGAGAAATGTCTGGCTTCACTCCAACATCCACAGCTAGTGTTCTCCTACAGAGAAAGCAGCTGTAATTTAAAGACCGCATAAAGATTTGGGGCAGCTTACTGTCTCAGTTCTAAATGACTGTGCTTATGACAACTGTAATTCATGGGCTTTATGGTTTATTGGATGTACTATGGCAGAAAAAGTATAATAGGACTTTACTGTAAACATCCCTCCCCTCTGCCCATGGGATTTGAAATGAGATCTGTCTGCGGCAGATGGGGAAACATAAGATTGTTTGGTATGAAGATGTACCACTCCTATTGTTTTCGTAAAAGCAGCTTTGGCACATAGCTGCATCTTCTCTCCATGTCTGTGTGGGTCTTCCTCTCACAGTGCAGACACATTCAGTATTGGTTGATTAGAAACTCTAGACTACCAGTAGGTAGGACTTTGAGTGTAAATTTCTCTGAAAGCCCTAACAGGGTGAAACCTATTCTCCACCCAATGCATGCTGGGGTAGGCTCCAGTACCCCATGACAGTGAAGAAGATAAGTGTTTTTTTGTCATTTAAGTTTTCATTTATTTTTTAACATATAACCATTTTACACAAGCACTCATAATAAGGAACCCCCATCCCCCCCCACATCCCCATGTCGATTACTGTGAAAATACCTATACAGAATTACACATACATATTATACATATATAAAGCACAGCACCTTTAATTAAGACCAGACATTTTTGAACATAAGTGCTTTTGACTTTTGAGAATAAATGAATGGGTCACAAATGCAGTTTACTGTAACTCACTTCTTCTACAGAAGCTATGTTTGTTTTGAGCCACTAGTGGTCAGTGCTGCACCATTTTAGTCTTTTGTTAGATTGTGCTTTAGAAAATCATGGACTGTGCTGTTGTTTTTTTTCTGGGAATTTGGGGACCTAAAGTGCAGTTTCCATTTTATAATTTAACCTCTTAAGGCCCAAGCTGTTTTTTTACATGCATTTTTTATTTCTCTTTGCTATTTGGGCTTATTGGAACCTAATTAGAATAAAAACTAAGTATCATCTTTTGATATGATGTACTTTTAGAGAAAAATGATGTCCACATATGTGGATTCATGGTCCGAATTTCCATAAAACACAATAAAGACACCTTTGTGTAATAGAATGAAAAACTCTTCATTTCTGTTTTGAACACAGCAGTTTTTTTCCTGACTGTTTTTTAATGTATTAATAACACATACACATATTTTTTGAACATGTTTTGACTATCGGACAGTAAAAATAATATGGAAACATTGCATTTTTGCCCATTTTGGACAGTTAAAAATAGTGTTTAGAACATTTGATATGCTGCAAAACAGTTGCAGGATGACATTGCATGTCTGTAACAAAATATAAAACATTCAAAGCATTTTAAATAGTCACTCTTGCATTAGGCTACTAATGTGTTTTGAACATCATAGTAAAAAAATAGGTGAGTAGCTCATGTGACATTTTGCATTGGTAATATAAAAAAGGGAACATGTTAAAGGCTGCGATAACTGAGCACTGAAGGACCAGGCCTGCTTTCAGAGGCCCAGAGGTCACCTGATTGATTGACCTTCACGGAGTCGGAGAACATGGAGGAACCAAGGAACATGTACACACCTTGAGATTCACTGCCATCACTTATGTGTGAAAGGCTGAGTAACAGTTGCGCTCGGTTTGCAAGCACAAGAACACTTTGCAGGTCATACAACGCACTCGGGTTCTTCCAGTGCAGCCTAGTTGTCTGCAGCGCATTGCATTCTTCAGGCCGATCATCTCTGGGAGGTGGGCATTAGCCCTCCTGCGGACCGAGACGTGGGGCAACTCTGTCACGTGACGTTTCACTCCCTGGTTTGAATCTTCTTCTTCCTCTGACTGTGTCGAAAGGTCTGCATCTGCACCGTGATGCTGGTCCAAGAGGATCTTAGCCACTTCCATGCGGAACTGAAGGAACTGGATGGGTCTTGTCTTTGGTCCAGCACATATTGCATGGTCTTTTCGGTAGAGTAGCCAGCTGTTGGCTAAAGCCAGATCCGTGAAGTGCATTACCATCCGCATTGTCCACTTCTTAGTACGGGTGCTCATGCGATAGTAACTTATCATTCTATCCATCAAATCAACTCCACCCATCTTGATGTTGTACTCACGGACAATGCTTGGTCGCGAGACAGTGACATATTGTTTCACTTTCTTGTCCCAGCGCTGGCAGGTGTCTTCAGGCTGTGTACCATGAACAACAGACATCAGCAATACTGGTTTGTTGTCGTACCACTTCACTAGACACAACTTTCCATCTTCAGCGGAAACCTCTGATGAGGTACCTCTTCCTGCGTTTTTCATCGCTTTGTCACTGGGTAACTTATGCTTCGCTTCAGCGAGTCGGTTCTTCATTATTGTACCAGTCATGTACAGCTCTTTCTCCATCATTCGTTGCGCACCTTTGATGGTGGTGAAGAACCGGTCACAATACACCTTTGTGCCACGATGCAAAGTTTGGCACAGACGCTCGATGACTAAGCTTCCCAAACTCAGGCCCTCTGGTTCTTCGACCTTCTCAATCAGTGAACCTGTGCCTTGATACAGCTCAAAGTCAAGCACAATGCCATCTGCTGTAGCACAAACAAAGTTCTTTATGCCAACTGGGTTTGGCTTCATTGGCAGATATTGTCTGCACGGACAGGCTCCTGTGAAAGGAATCATCTGCTCATCAATAGATGCGCAATCAGGTCGATTCAGAGACAAGCAGCCTCGCAGAATCCGATCCAGAAAAGGCCTCACCTTCCAGAATTTGTCCAACATTCTCAAGTCTTCTGGCACATCATGATCAATAACCACTTTTATTGCTCCCCTCAGTTTGAAGAATCTGGCACGTGTGAATTTGTCAGTGATGGCAGTGATTTTCAAGGCTTTGGACCAGTACATCCTAATGGTTGGGTATCGGATGCAGGACATCAAAATACAGGCACCAAAAAAGTGGTAAACCTCATCTACTGTCATGTTAAGTGGCTCCCCACTCTTAGACAGTGACATAATATTAGAGCATTCTGCAATCGTCATCATCAAATCTCTATCTATGTACTGTTCAAAATAGTCTAGTGGGGTCCAGCCATGTCTGTCTAGATCAGTTTCATCCTGATGCTGATACTCTGCCAGGTTTGGCGTCAATGGAGTAGCCTTCCAGCGTAGTCCACGTCCTGCACAACCAGAATCAGAATAAAAATAGTATTTATTGTAGGAAGTTACATTTTTACCCATGTAAGCATAAAATACTTGAATCTGTGTGGAAGTTTATATGAAATTTGAAGATTTACCCTAAAGTTGTGAAGGCCAAAAATAATAACAATTACCTTGTTCAGAGTCTCCTTTTTCTTTTTTTTTTTGTTTGGCTTGGTCTTGGTGTTGGCTCTTCCAAGTCATCTTCTGAGCTATCAGCCTCAATCTCTTGACTTTGACGGCGACGTCTGAGAGTGCGGGATGAACCTGTACCTGTGCCTGTGCCTGTACCTGTCTCTGTCCCTGTCCATGAACCTGTCAACAAGTTTTGTAAATAAGCATTTTGCTTCCAATCCTTCACATAGCCCTAAGGCCCTAACTGCATAAAATAAACAAATATCTACTGGGTCTTGGCTAACCATTATCTGCACTGTGGTCAGTGGGCTCAGGAATGGGGTCCTCATCATCACTACTGTGCTCACTGCTGCTTTCCTCCTGTGGTGATGGTTGGTAATTGCCATCCAGGATAGGATCATCGTTGTCAGACACGTCCAAATCTGAGTTGTTTCCATCAATTAACCCAAGTAGCTCCAATGCTCTTTGCAGAGAAAAACGCTCTGGAAATAAAAACATGATAAAATCAAATACAAATTAATTTCATTTATGTATGTAGGTTTGCATTATTTATTTGTTATTTATTCCAATGGGATAATATGCAAGCTAATTTACATGTGCACATTTTTACTAGCATATTACATTTTTACTAACATTTTCAACCCAACTAATTTAAGTATGTATGTATGTATTTAGTGATTTAATTGTTATTTATTTCAATGGGACCATGTACAGCTTTTTAGCTGCATCAGAGCTAGCTTTTTTCCCATTTTACCTGTTTGCATGTTTACAAGCATATTAGCGGTTTCGAGGAGCCTCAGTCCATAAGTACACTTATGTGTACTTCATGTTTAGCGACCTACAAAGTTGCTAGTTTTACACTTTTTTTTCAAATTTGCATGTCATGACAAATATACAAGGCTTTTATAAATATCTAAATCAGAATAAGCCATGAAATATGACAGAACTTCTTACCTGGTCGACGTTTGTGTATGGAGCTACCACTTGAATCTTCCCTTGTGTTCGCCGCCATTTTGAATTTTGACCGTAGTGTGTTATAAACTTCTGACACCACCAGATGGCAGTGTAAGTACCCCCATACGTGTCCGTAACACCACATATTCAGCAGTGAACACAATTGTGGACATAAGAGCTAAAAAGTGCTGTCCACGTATGTGACCACTAAGCCCTAGGAGGTTGATCACACGTAGTAGGTTTGTAAAAAAAAAAAAAATCTAAATATTTTAAATGCATGGGCGTTTTTAAAGAAAATATACAGTATATATAATAGAACAGTTGCATTAATCAAACAGTGGAAAAATATCCTAAATTAATAGAATATTTAACAGATTTTAAGGTCTCTTTAAAATGATCTGGGGGTAGAGAGGCTGCTTGGATTTATGACTTCAGTATTTCTAAAATCTGGGCTACTGTCCTACTACTACTTGTACTGCTTGTACTTCCACTAGTGCTCTGGTAAAGTATTGAAGACAATAAGTGCTTAAACTGATACAAAATGGAATCAATAGAGAAGAAAGATCAAGTAGTAAGACAAAGGCGTCTGGCAGTGGTGGAAATTAAATGAGCACATTACTGTACTCCAGTACAAGTTTACGGTGGCCGAGACGGTTCAACAGAAATGCAAACGCACAACACAAACACAAAAGCCACAACACAAATGCAAAAGCTACAACACAAATGCAAAAGCTACATTACAAATGCAAAAGCTACAACACAAATGCAAAAGCTACAACACAAATGCAAAAGCAACAACGGAAATGAGCGGCAACGGAAGTGACCGTCTATGAAGCGGTGTCAGCTGAGAAAATAAAGAGCATTTCCAAATCGTTTCAAATCTCCATGCAAAGTTAAGAAACAGTTGCCCTTGGATTTCTTTTTTACACAGCAGCTAATGGAGTGGACCATTCTGCTAAGCTATAGCTCCCAGGGATTAAATCTTTTATTTTTCTAATTTGACCACATAACTTGTAACACCCAGATGTGTCAAGTAACAAAGTACAAATACTTTGTTACCTTACTTATATCTTATATATATTATACTTATATCTAGCTATACTTTGCTGGAGTAATTATTTTTACAGCAGACTTTTTACTTCTACTCCTTACATTTTTACGCAATTATCTTTACTTTCTCCTTACATTTTAAAAATAGCCTTGTTACTCTTATTTCCGTTTGGCTTGTTTTCATTCCGGCCTGTCATTGTTCAAAAAAACAAAGCTATCTAGATAAATCGCGCCATCCGGATAGAGTGAATTTGATTGTGGTTGGATGTGAAGTATAAACATTTACCATTCCGACACCCTATTGGTTTGTATGCGATCCATCGCACCTGCACGTGACACAAATCACGTCACACTCCAGCAAGGAAATAGCAGACGTATTTAGCCTTGTACGAAGATGTCCGTGGCAGAGACTCAAGAGAACTCGAGTGAAATGTCCCAACCAAGCACCAGCGAGGAGGTTGGTAGCCAGGAAGACCAGCCAACCCTTCTACATCCCTGGCCGTACCTGGAAGAATTTTTCAAAATGGTTGGATGCAAAAATAACTCCTTTTGAATGTGCTGCAAGCTCTGCGCACCCAAGTACCACGAGCTAATTGTTTCCAAAACTCGCTGTCTAATTTGAAAAAGCATATTGATATTATTTTCTTAACTTACATTACTTTTACTTTTATACTTTTTATACTTACTTTTTATACTTTTACACTTTTACTTGAGTAAAAAGCTTGAGTTGATACTTCAACTTCTACAGAAGTCTTTTCAAACCCTAGTATCTATACTTCTACCTGAGTAATGAATGTGAATACTTTTGACACCTCTGGTAACACCACAATGGTTAAGGTAGTTATGATTTGTTTTGTTTAAAAATGCAGTTTTATGTTTTTTGCTGTTTGGCCGACTAAGTTAAGCTAATATAGTGTAACATCAGCTGGCACTTTTTAAGCATTCAGGTAGTGGATTGAACGAACTAAAACAAAGTGTACATAAACTTTGCGCAGAGATTTTGAACAATATGGAACTGCTCTTTATTTTCTCAGCTGACACCGCTGCGAAGACGGTCACTTCCATTGTCGCTCATTTCCGTTGTCGTTTTTGCGTTTTAGTTGTATCTTTTAGGATCTTTTTCCTAATCTTAACTTCTGTTGCGGTAAAACAGTCATATTTTGTGGACTAAATTTAACCGTAATGTCCGCCGAAACGAAAGGCAGCTCGCAGAGCTTTGTACCCGGCTCAAAGTCACCTATTTTTGGGGTAACTGAACCACCAACTACCGCTGACACAACGGAGGTCTGTAGCCCGGCGTCACGAAGCTCTGCAGCAGCTTAAGCAACTAGCAACTGCAGCTCTGCGTCATGGAGCTCGTAGCCAGGCGACGTCACGTGACCAGCCGGCAGTTTTGGTGTGCATACATTTTCGTATCGATATCATGAGAATGCGTTGGGTGGTGATGGTGATGAATGAAGAGGATGCTGAGATCTGGCTTAATGAGAAGAGGAGCAAGCACTGGTGAGCTCAGACCCGGGCGCTGGAAATGATGAACTGGAGGCAACAGAGAGGAGAACATGTAAATATTGACAGCAAGTATGGGATTGGCTGTTAGAGGTTGTGCCTAAATCTGGTCAGTTTATCTAAAAGAGTAATCAGCTGATAACGGGAAGCAGGAGAATAGGGAGAAGGCTTATTTACCTTGTACTCCACTACATTTTCCAACTTTAATGTCCAAATGCTTTTTCAAAACCTTCTCCAGTCCACACTGAATTACTAAATTATTAAAATATTTATTGATTCACTTTTTTGTTGGCCTGAAAATAGTTACATTTACAGTAAATAATGAAGTCTAAAAATACTGGAATCACCGTATCAATGCCCATTATGTGTATGTTCTTAATTGTAGAATGTAAACTCCCCCTAGGTTGCTAAAAGCCCCAATTTCTCAAGAAAATTACTTATAATTCTACTAAATGTGATTTCCCAATATGCAGTTTCAAAGCCTTTTCCACACTGCCAGGAAAGGTAGTCCAAGTTAAATAGGTTTAGTCTAAAAATACTTGAATCTGCCTGTAAAATACTCACCATGTGTATGCTTTTATTTGTAGAATGTAAACACCCCCCACCAGTGGTGGAAGAAGTATTCAGATCCTTTAAAAGCACAAACAAGTTACAAGTAATAGTCCTGGGGCCTCATTTATAAAACCTGTTCCGCAAGAAAAAGTTGCTGAATCAGGGTGAAATTTGCCATCGCAACATTCCTCTCAAAAGTCGGGATTTATAAAGAATTTCCATGCGTAAAAATGTGCCCAGTTTTCCGCAACCTTTTGACCATGCGTGTGATCGTGCGTAAGTTCCCAAGGTATTTAACCCTTGTGTGGTGTTCGGGTCTGTGGGACCCGTTTTTAATGTTTGCTAAAAGAAAAATTATGTTATTTATTATTTCTTCTAACTCAAACTCATTGTCCTCGGCTCATTTTCTGTGAAGAACATAAAAAATAACTTATTTTCAATGACTGCACACATTACAACTCACAGTACACATAACTATGAGGTGTGTGTCTACTGGACCTGAGTGTAATAATTGTAGGTGCTATGAAACTTAACTGTGTCCTCCTCCTAACTGGGCCTGCTGTGTGTGTGTGTGTGTGTGTGTGTGTGTGTGTGTGTGTGTGTGTGTGTGTGTGTGTGTGTGTGTGTGTGTGTGTGTGTGTCTGTATGTGTGCGTGTCTCAGTGTAGGTGTCTGTGGGAGGGAATGTTGTCTTTCTGCACCTGCTATTCCCACACAAAGTTACAAAATTATTACATTTCAAGCACGTTCACCTGTTAAGTTCTAAGAAATAAGTACCAATAATGATCAAAAATCTTGTTTCAGTTTTTTACCTTTCTTTATAATTGAATTTCCTTGTTTTCTCACAAAAAACGAAAGTGATCATATGATCATAAATGTGATCTCACAGGGGTAAATGGCAAATATGAACCATAAATGATGTATATATCATTGGTAATTTAGCTTAATCTGTTAAGTATTTTTACATAAATTGTTATGGCTGTTTTGATTTAAAAGCCTAATAAAATTAAGGCCTCCAAACAGGATTTTGTTTCGATGTTCTACCACTGTTAGGAGCACCTCGATCTCACAATCATTGAATCATGTTTTTTTTTTCCCATTTTTCCGTTCCATGATTCCATGATCAAGGGCTTCTTTACAATGCTGCAATATTCATTGATTGATTAACATGGAGCTTATTAGGACAAATATGGCAAGACCTTGGGAGGAGCGTGAGGCTCGCACACGTCCGTATTTATAACGAGAAGAGTGCGTACCGGTGTGCACCGCAAGGAGTTATAAATCAGAATTTTGTTTTTGCGTACGGACTTTTTGGCCCCTGCATTGAAAATGTTGTACTGCAGAAAAATCCTCACATTTCAGAAACTGGAAACGATCAAAGCAGTTGTGTCAATCAACTAAGTGTTTAATCATCTAATCATTTCAGCTGTGCTTGTAGGTCTATATATTGTAGTTTAATTGTATTTTATAAATTATGTTTAATAAATGTCTTTTGTGTGCAAAAATCTTAATTTGTAACTAGTATATTTCTCTCTGAAATGTAGTGGAGTAAAAAGTGGCATGAAAAGAAAAAGTACCTCAAATTTGTACTTAAGTAGAGTACTTGAGTAAACGTACTTAATTACATTCCAGTACTCACTATGCAGTATGGCCCATTTTATATCATATCATCCATATTGCAGCTTGTAAAGGTGGGGCACATTTTAATTACTCTATATACTGTTGCGTAGCTTAACATATAATAATATATCATGATTACTAACTAATGTTGTCACATATGTAGTGTAAAAGGAACAATATTTGCCTCGAAATGTAGTAGAGTAAACATAAAGTAGCACAAAAAGTATATACTCAATTACAAGATTGTACTTAAACAGGGTATTGTACTCGAGTAAATGCACTTAGTTACAATCCACCACTGTCAAATGGTACATGCAAGGAGCAAATGATGTATATAATACGATGTGTATGAAAGTGTCTGCTTGCCATGTTGTTTATGTGATTAACTGTTCACTACTTGTTTTTCTTCAAGGTGATTTCTGCGAATCTATACCAATACACTTTGTGTCAAATTCAGCGAATATCTCCTCATAATCCGCCCGCTGTCCATACTGTGTGTGCGCTGAAGAAAATACGGTTTTCACAACAGCCTGGACTCTGTAAATGGAAAACAAACAAAGTAGCTCAGACCAAACACTGTGCACAGCCCAGGGGAAAGGCCATGGATGTATAAAGAGAAAGGCAGTGTGAGTGTGAAGGGTGGTAAATCTGGCACATACTAACATTCTGAAGGAGCACAGATGGAAGGAGTGTATGAGTCTGAGTGTTGAGTTTAAATATCAACAATCATCCTCAGAATCGCAGACTCCAGTTAGTTAACAAACATTCATGCCCATTTTTCCAATTTTTACAGGGTATGGAGTCTGAAAGGTACTTTTGGAGCAGAATGTTTGTGGGTTAAAAATCACACGTGGCAGTGTAAATGCCACCACAGATGAAAAAAAAAAAGCAGTCTCTTGGGATATCGACTGCAACAAGAAGGGAAATCTTTTACTTTGATGATGGTAGTGTGGTGAGCAAAAGTCACTGTGCATTTGAGATTATCCTCTGTTTTTTAGTGTCACACAATGGTCAGGGAAAGATGTAAATGTTATTTGATGTTAACATATAATGATGTTGAAAAATGCATACAGTACATGCACACAAAAAAAGAAAAATAATGAATATACACGGTACAGCAAATATTTGGTTGCTCCTTAACTCAGACATTTATTATAGTTTAACACACAAAGCAAATTGTTCCTTACACTCAGTTCAAGTATACTGTTAGTATACATAATGTAGCTGTTCAACATGTACTGTACCCTCAGAAAACAGAGGACCAGTTTGATAGCACCATTATAAAACATACTACAATAAAATAGGATTCACACATAATATTGTACGTAACATATTTTTTTGTAAAGGAATAAAACTTAATAACAACTAACTTCAATAACAGTAAGTAATTAATATCTGCAACTCTAACATGGGGGAAATGTTATTCATGAGCCTTCTCTGAGAAGATATCTGTGCTCTTCGGTTTCCTTGTTAAAGCAACATATAAGGCAGTGAGGTAATCGCTGAAACCTTCCTTTATTTGAAAGCATGTTACTGTAGAACAGTCCTATGATCCTCCTGTAGAGTGCCACTGTCTGAGACTTAAGACACACTTAAGTAACATATAGACTGAAGTGTATTAAAGTGGAATTTCGGTATTTTTCAACAGTGACCCATGACTTTGTGTCTAATGTGAACAAAAATCTTTGAAATTGGTCCAGTATTGAGCAAGAATGCTGTAAATGGCCGCCGCAAAGTGGGCTGCAATGAAACCACCGTAAATGTATGTCCACAAAAAATTGTTCTTATTGCCACCGACAGGCTCAGATTGATATTAAGTGTCTGACTACATTATGGGAAGATGGTGAAGTCTCATTCTGAAATCCCGCAAGGTGACACACACACACACACACACACACACACACACACACAATGTGTAACCATGGATGTATAGTGTGGAACGCAAGTGGGGAGAGGAGTTCCTGGGAGTTTAGAAAGCGTAAATTTGTGCGATCTAAAAGATTTTCAATCACACATTTCCGAATTGTGCCAAAGTAATGTAGAGCCACACTTTGAACAGCTTTCCTAGACGTTGCCTTTGGATACATGCAAGCTGAAGTTGAGGCTAGTTGTGCTAGCATACAACTACTGGCTGTTAGCCGGTGATAGAACAGTGGTGTTAATGCTTTAAGGCCTGGTCATACCAGAAAGCGGTACAGCAAAATCGATTAGTGCGTCTTTGCGAAATTTTCTAGAAGTTTAGTGACGTAGTGACAATAGTCTTAGGGCTAGTTGGTAGCTGCCTGGGGAGCTAACCGCTTAAGTGCTAGCCAGTCATAGCTTCCGCGGATTATCTCTATTTTCTCTTTAATGTTCAAGATTTATAGGTGGTGTTAAATTGCTCTTTAAAGATGGTAAGTGTAATGAATGTGAGAGATTCCTCCTTGTTCAGCATAAAGACACTGAACAATGAGAAAAAAGAAATGTGAGGTCCCTTATTAGCTTCAAAAGCTAAATATTGCTACATATCATAAAAAGGAAAGCGTAAGACAATGTCTTGGAACTGAAATTGATCTCAGTCAGTTCAAAATGGCCTCATTTACCAAACAGAAGACAACCCAATTTTAAATCAGTGTGCAAAATAACTGGAAAGCTATCCAACAGTGCTGGTCAAACAATGACAATGCATACTGTAATGTAAATTATAGGTACATCTGTGAGCTAAATCTTTCTCAAATCATTTTTTCAATAATTTCTGGACTAACTCAAATTGCTTCCCACGCACTTTGCAACACCAATGCCCTCAAAGGATTGTATCGAAACTCACCTAATTCAGATTGTATCCAGTCTTGTCCAAGTAGTTTTCCAGAGCAATTTCAGAGAATCCCAGTTACATAAAAGAAAGCTTTGGGGCACTTTGAGGATCAGCATGTAATATTTCAGCCTTGGTGGATTAGTTTTATGGTTGAATTGGGTAATTAGCACTTGTAATTTGTGATGAATGGGCTGTTTGCTTTTTGAGGACTTGCTTGTGCCACAGCTTTATTTGCATAAACTCCTCAATGAAGTTGTGAACTTCATCTTAAATAACAGACATGCAAAATAAATGCTCAGTTGGCCTGTGCAACAAACTCAGTGTACAGTAAGTGGACTTAATGTGTAAAAGGCCCTTTATGAAACTCCCAAAAAAGTGATATAATACTGCATTTATTTCCAAAGACAAACCACAGCTGTTTTTGATGATTCCTCTTAATCCTCAGGCAACCTGACACTGACATCCAACCTCTCCAGGATGAGCTTTGAACAAAAAGTGTTGCAGCGGGTTTTTGTTAAAGTGCTGCACTTTAAAAGAAGGCACATTCTTGATGACATTGCCCAATGCTGTACCTTGTGTAAAATACCTGCCACTTCCTGGCACATCTATTTCATCACTTGTTCAAAAACAAAAACAAAAGTCACAGGGCAGAAGGAGAGCTTCGCCATTCTCTTGATCTTAACCAGCGACGTTGGAAGTGTTGGTAAGGCTGTAGCTGCCACTTTTTGGACAGTAGGGGGAGATAGTATATTATTTCAGCTGGGTGGGAAAGGAGGGTGTGGGGTCGAACATAAAAAGCTGCTTTGTACCGGGGCGGGGCTGGCAAGCGGAATCCACCACAGAGGGAGGATGTGTAGTGGTTGGAGGGCTTCAGATGGTGTCAAGGTGAAGGGTGGTGGGGGGGTCGGGGGTTTTGTCTTTACCTGTGGGTCACCTGGTTGTTGAGAAGGCCTGGGAACGTTTGTTCATTTTCAGTGCTTAATGAGCCACCTATCAGAGACAGAGAGTTACCACCTCCACACACCAACAGTTTCAATCACCTCCAGTGATAAATGTAGAGAATTTCTGCCCTGCTCAGACTAGACTTCTCGATTAATGTAACAGTGTGATAATGATACAACAATAAAGTATTGATAAAATAGTCCTTTTCTCAAGATCTACTTAGAAGCTTTTTCAATAGCTTTGAACTGCTTTTTCTAAAGCTTTCGGCCCCATCTCAGTCTTCATCAGAGCATGGAGTCACACTAAGACAGGGTTTACGATCTGTACCGACTCCAGAGAGAACTGAGCAAACTCCGATCTACAGTTGAAGACCATGACATGGGGCCGAAAGCTTCAGAAAAAGCTATTGTATAAAATTATTTTTTTGTGAAACTATATAATTACAAATAACTTAGTAAAATAAATAGTGAATGACAATACATGACGATCTCAGCGAGGTCCAGTATTGAGCGAGACCCGGCAGCCGCGAGCCACGCTTCAATGTCAATCGTCAATTTCATTCACTAAAAGTGCTGTTTTTGCCACTGACAGGCTCGGATTGTTATTGTCTGACACCATTATGGAAAGGATCCCTACAGAGATACACCTTTTTAAAGTTTAAAATCCTCTTTGTTTAACCAGAAACAGGTATGAGATCGCTATCACTAAGCCCACCAGACTTCATTTAAATAAACAATACTTGTTATAATACATATTTTCACTTGTAAACCATTAAATTATGTGTAGTGATTATTGGAAAAGTGGAAAGACAAACCAAGATGGCTATTCATAGTTTTGTTTGTGTCTGTCGGCTTTGAATGAAGTGCATTTTATATAAAATTACTGTTTAAATACATGGGGTCTGGTGGGTTTAGCGATAGCAATTTTGAGGATGTTTTTTATGTTAAAAAAAGATCTTACTTTTTAAAAGAAAGATGGACCTTTGAAGGAATCCTTTCCACAGTGCTGTCAGACACGTGGAACAATAATTTGAGCATGTCAGTGGAAAAACAAGCACCGTGTGGACGTAAAACTAAGGTGCGCAATTTCCCAATAACGTACATTGTAGCTTGTTTCGCTGACTGCTGACTGCAGCGATCTTGCTTAAAGGTGCTCTAAGCGATGTTGGGTGATGTCACTTCTTGTTGACGTTCGAAGTATTGTCAAACAAAACAAGGCTAGTTTGCCCCTCTCTCCTACTCATCCCGTCCGTGTTCTAACCCCCCAACCCCCACCCCCAAATCCTTCCGATGGCTGGAACACTGTTATGTTTCGTGGTGCAGGTTGGCACAGTTTGTTTTTGTTGCCGTTTGTGGAGCCTGGGCTGTCTACAGAGACCACGTTTTTTTACAGTGTGTTCAGGGGACAGGCTGTTAGCGGATAGTGAGGAGATGTTTGCTGTATGTGACAAAAACTGTTGTAGCCTAAAAAACGTGTGACATCGCTTAGAGCACCTTTAATACTGGACCAATGTCCAAGATTGTTGTTCCAGTCAGTCACTCAGACACAAAAACAGGAAAATAGGGTCCAGGTTTAAAAAAACAAAAAACAAAAACAAATTAATAATCCTTTAAATAATTTGAAAACATTAAAAAGGACAGTAGACGTTACAGATATTCCTCCAAATAATTGTGAGGTCTTACCATTATGGCAGCTGTACATCCACACACGATGGCCATCATATCGACATCTGCATTTCATGATATTATTGGTGTAGTCTGACTCAGGTACCTCATAGTTTGGATTAATTACTATCTGTGAGAGGGAGAACATGTACAAGTCAGGGATTGCTGTGAGAGGCCACTAATGGCTGCATTTCACTCTTTATTTAGAGAAAAAAATAACGAAAGCGCATGGGAAACATTACCTGGAAAATGTAATCTCCAGGTTTGATATCAGTTATATCGACCCACTGGCAGTCAATGTCATGCCTGTAGGTATCCCAGCAGCCCACAGTGATGCCTTGATCTCCAAAGTTAGCACATTCATATCTCTTTTCAATACCTGCAATTAAGACATTTCAAAATGAAAAAATGCTGGCAAATAAACCCTCTGATAAGCATTTATAAAATGTTATAGCTGCATTAATTATTATTTTTTTGGCCACTTGGGGGCAGTGGAACAAGCTGTAAACACAACATTGACATATTATCATCTAATGAAGATGTTATCACGACAATGTTAGTGAACAGTTGCTCATTTACACACCCTAAAGACAAAGAGCAGCATTAGCATTTATTTGTTATCGTGTTTCAGAATAACTGATGAGTTAGATTTGCACAATATGACCCAAAATCTAAATCACGATTAATTGCACATTTAACGATAAATGAACGATAATTAATCACGTTGTTCTAAATCATCTTTTCTGAAGCCAAAATGTTTCCAGATGACGGACACTGTTTTTTTTGGGCACAAGTTGCTCAGCTGACTTGGACTCGGTGTTTGAGTTATCCTCCATTATGCTTTCCATGCAGCTAACTTGCGAAGTCATGTGACTACACACGCGGTAGAATGTTTTAAAGGAGAAAGTAGGCCTATCAAAAGGAATAAATTCAGAATTTTGATGTTGATACATTTTCGATTAATCGTCCAGCTCTATGATGAGTTTAAGTCCAATATTCACTCTCCTTTCAGGTCTGTTTTACTCTGGATCAACTGAAGTACATTTCCAGGATAATTGCCTGACATCTGGCATGTTGCTGTCAAAATCCCTTCCCTTCGGTAAACAAACTTCGAGCTAGACGCTGAAAATGGCATGTTTTGAAAAATAATTGGATCGTGCAACATGGCAAACCTGTTTGGTTCTTTCAGGGAATGATTTAAAGATTTACAAAGGATTTGTTTACGGCATTTACTATCCAACTGGGACATTTTAGGACTGATTTGTGGGATTGCTAGCTCACGTTACTGTATTGTGAACAGTTTACTTAATTTAATATGGCATTTTCTTTTGCGGGGTGCATTCAACGTTTTAGTGGAATTGAAGTTCCTTCCTGAGACCATTTTGCAGAGGAGCTGTTACTTGGTCCGGAGCTTAGCGCCGCCCAAGACGATTGCGATTGGTTTAAAGAAATGCAAACAACCCAGAGTGTTATTTCTCCTATTCTGGAATGTGTCGAGTAGCCAGAACTTAGTCGGCAGCGCTGTGGAGATAGGTAGTGATGTTACCCGTGAACCCTCTGCTTCGAGGCATGTACCGAAAACATGAACCAATTTGGAATGAAGCTTTGTATCGGAGCTTGATTCGTTTGGAGATAATCACGTGACCAGTGACGTCCGAAGCTTCGTTTCACACACACCCACGTCACTGCTTCGAAGTTCAATTCAAAAGCTGCGCGAACAGCGCGACACGGGGCTGGGGTTGTTGCAGTAGAGAGTCAACAGAGTCAGGAGAGTTAGTTAATAGAGAGATTATTATAGCCAGTAAGAAAGTGTATAGCCAATAGAAAGTTCATAGCGAGTAGCCTAGTTTATAGTGAGTAGAGAGTTTATAAAAGAGAGTTTAGAGTGCCTTGCACATGCCTATCTCACCTATTTGGCTGAGGAGACAATGTTGCTCTAGGCTACATAGACTTAATCACAGAAATGAGTGTGCAATGTGCAATGTGTTCTTCATTCATTTCCCTCCCAAATTGATGTATTTGTTTTCAAACACAAGACAGTTCACAACCAAAATCCTAACTTTATAGTTCTTTTTTTTGGCGGAGAAGGCAATTACATTTTTATTTATGCAAGGTCCCACATATAGGCTTAGTTATTTCTGTCATTATTTATTTATCAATGAATTCATACTCAAAATGTGTTCATCTTCAACTCTAAAGTAGAGTTTAGATTCTCTGCCCAAGCCCGAGCACGCCAGACTTTCGGGCCGGGCTGTTATTTTCCGCCACTATCCTGGGCCGAGCCGGGCCAGGCCGGGCCCTTGATCAAGCTTTTGTGTTTTTTACTAGGCCTATAGCCTAATTGGGTGGGGAGAAAGCTATGTTATAATCAGAAATAGGAGAATTACCTTTGAGCAAGTTTGGAGGAAAGTCGGAGGTATGGAACCATTTTAAACAAGTCGTGGGCAGTGACAATATGTGTCGGCTTTGTTGAATGCATTAAGTGCGGCACGCTGTCACCTACAACAGCAAATAAAACGGGGACTTGGATGATGAACAGACACATGAAGCAGGCTTGCCGTGGCAGAAAAGATGATAGTCAGCCTTCAACGTCCTCTTACTTCTCCAAGCGTGAGGGCGAGGCAAGCCCTCACAGAGAAATACGTTGAGTTTTTTTTTTTTAAGTTTCTTCATTCAGATCCATTTGCGATCCGTTCCATTCTGAATAAACAAACAGCGCAGTTTACATGCTTCGTCCTTGTTGCATTATTCATTAAGATCATTTTAAACAGATTTCAGATTTTCAGTTCAAACAACTCTGAATTGTATGAGAACGTCAGACGTATTAAAAAAGTGTCGGGTTAAAATCGGGCTCATGATTCCAGTTAATGTGTCGGGCCTTGCTTGGACACAACGCGCACGGGCTCGGGTTGGGTCGGGCTTACTCTAAAGACATTCATGGCTAATAACTGTGAAACAGGTTGACACAATGCTATCCCTAACTTCACCACCAGATGTCCTCAAAGAGTTCTGAAGCTTCGAGTAGTGAACCTTTTTTCGATACAATTGGCTTGAAAGCTTCACTGCTTCAGAAAGCTTCAGTTCGCCATCACTAGAGATAGGTCTAGCAATGACAGAGACTAGCTCAGTTTTGTTCTCCGCCAATATCTGAAAGAAATACCTGACTCTTAAGCTACCTAATGCTCCAATTTACCTTTACGCCGCCTTCAGACTGGCAGTTGAAATCTGCTCCGATACGGCTTTGAAACGACTGGAAGTCATTCATTTCCTAGGGATTTTCGCAGACCGCATGCAAATGGGTCCGAACCAGGTCCGAAAGAGTGCGGTGCTAAAAAATTGTGTCAGTTGGTCATCCGTATGCGTTAAAAAAATTTAACTCTTGCAAAAGGCTACGGACGGTTCCTATCCAACGGAAGTTAGCGTTGCTATGGTACTGATAAACAAACCTGCTAATGCTAATTGGTTAGCTAGCAACAGACATCGAACTAGTGACATTATACCGCTATATCACATTTAACCGATGTGACATGTCAACGTCCTGGGCAACTTTTCTCCACGCAGCAGCCTTTCTATTTATATCTGTATAAGAGAGGTCATAGAGAATCGGACATTCAGACACTTATCAGTCGTTCTAGTCTCTCTGCCATTTTTGTGAATCGCTTCCGAAGCTTTTCAACGGTGTAGTACGACGTCCGCTGGAGGCGTATTGCGTATTAAGCAGCTGATTTCAAATGCCAGTGTGAAGGCGGCGTTAGAGTTAGGTAAACAAAGTAGAGCATTAGCAGCTGTCTGTCTGCGGTTTGGTGCTGGGCAGGTAGTGTATAGTGGGTTTATCAGAACTGCTGAAAAACAGCTGCCTGAAACGAGGTTGAGGAGAGCAGTAAGAGTGAACCAAAACAGTAAAGTCATAAAACCAAAATAGCCGAAAGATGCTAGAAACATCTCTAGATCTGAGGGGAACTGCAGACTAGGGAGATACAGTGATTCTCTGTGTGTTTGTGACTACAAGTGACCCCTTTTACATTATAGTCATATCCATTGTAAAACTAAAAATATTGATTGTTACAGCTTAAAAACACATTATTGGCTATGTGAAAAAGGATTGTTTCTGCCACATTTTTGAAAAGTCAAAGTTTATTCACATCGTGAAATCAAAGTAGGAATACTTTTTTGGTGCTCACCTTCATCACACTCTGAGTCCTCCAGGCAAAAACTTGCTTTGTGTCCTTCTGCCACTTTGGTTCCATTGAGGGAGAACAGGTCATATAGGGTAAACACCTCCATGCTGTGATAATGCCTACACACACAGACAGAAATGTATTTTTAAAAGTCAGGTACAAAATGTCAAGTACAAGAATGGCACTTTTTGTTGTCTATTGTAGCTCTAGCCTGCTGACGAAAGAGCACCAAGAAAAAAAGACATTCAAAAAAGAAAATTGCAAATTGGCATCTGCAATGTAAAACATTTCTTGTAAATGGTTCGATTTTGGCCTGATAAGCTCCGTCAAGTTCTGCCACTCAAAAGTGCCAAAGGTTTGACATGTGGAAAGCTGGTAGCTGTGGGAAGCTGCCAACATTGAACTGTTCCTCCAGCCAACACAGGAACCACACAAATGTGGGACTTTTTGTATAGTAGCTTAATTTTACAGCACAGGGGCAATTACAGGGCAGAACAACATATGGAAGGGTAAAACTGCTCCGGAAACATGATAGGGGAAGAGTCATATTATAGTCTGTACTTCTTTGAATTAGGTCTAATTTGAGATGTTATTTCTGAATCATTCAAATGTCCTATTCTACTATGAGGTTTACAAAAGAATTGCTTGTAAATTTATAATTAACTTGCGATTTATGTTCCTGGAATATAAACTGGTTACAACTGCTTCTACAAATTATATTGTATGATAAATGTCACATGCATTTCAGTAGGCACGTTGTTCTGTAAAAAAAGGTTGCACTATTGTGTCCTTAAATATCTTAACATTTTCCTATCACTGAAATTTTCTTGTGAGGGTTAAAAAAGATTTGAAACAGCACAGACGTCATCGTGGGACATTACAACTTTCCACGTGCCATCCTGAATTTCTTTGAGCTGGTCTAGCAGTTTATTAAATAAGGAAACCCCTCAACATTCTGGGAAATATACACATTCCTTTCTGCAAGGTATGTAAGAAGATCATTCAATGTTTGTGTGTTACAGAGCTGGAGCAGGGAAGTGATTAGCTTAGCATAAAAAGCTAAAAGAAAAAAGATAGCATAAAGACTGAAAGCAAGGAGAAATGGCTAGCCTGGCTAGTTAATACTACTACTACTACTACTACTACTACTACTACTACTACTAATAATAATAATCATAACAATAATTATTATAATAACAATTATTATAATTATTAGTATTATTATAATAATACATTTAAAAAGCACTTTTAAAAAAAGTACTCAAAGGCACTTTACAATAACACCAGTACATTAAGTACATTAAAAGCAAGTGAAACAATCAACCAGCAAATAACAGCAGTTGAAATGTAATATTATTAGAGGGGGAAGGATGTTTTGATAAGTGATCTTTGAATGTGTCCAGGTCAGTACAGTCATGGATGTGTATGGGTAGTTCCAGAAGGAGGGGGCTGCGATGGTGACCCTAGGTTCGGTGCTTGGTCCTAAGTGATGTGGAGAGGTGGATTCTGTCGGAGGAGCGGAGGTTAGGGGGGGGTAGATTGTGACAGTGGAGCAGGTATGTGAGGTAGGAAGGAGTCTGCTCATGGAGGGCTTTGTGGATGAGGAGGAGGACTTTAAACTGGATGCGTTGGAAAACAGGGAGCCAGCGGAGATTCGGGAGCTGGTGTGGGTAAGGAAGCTGGCAGAAGAGTTTTGGATGTATTTAGGGCTTTTGCAGATGAACCACAGAGAATGCTATTGCAGTAGTCGATTCTGGATGCAATGAATGCATTGATGAGAGTTGGTCAAAAAAGTGCCTCGGAACACACCGAAGCGACGCCGACTTGAGCGTACGTTCTGCACGTGCGCGAGACGTAATACGTCTCCATAACAGCATGCGGCGCTAATCTGTATTGTCGGCCAAAAAATTAAACCCGGCAGCTGATTGGACGAACGCGTCACGTGGGTCTGGCTTCTCCCGAATTTCAAAGCCAGACCATAATGGCGGCTCGTTCGGAATACAATCTCGTATTTTACGAAAATAGTTCACCAAAACTTGTTTCTGAAACATTTTAAGCGAGAAATAGGCCATGCAGTTGCTGAATCTGTCTTCATTTTAGATCAACGTCAGTTTAAAAGATTTATGTAAAATTTTGAGAGGCGTTCGTCACGTCATTTCCAGTAATTGGTCAGAGTCAGAATTCTGACTTTAAACTCGGAAAACTCAAATACATTTTTCACATAAACTAAACCTAAACCTCTTCTGTAGATTTGGCTCTGGTGTCCAGTAAATTAAAAAAAGATTGCTACTGTGAAATTATCATATGGTGAAATCTGGGATAAAAGCCAAGGACATATAAAAGAACCCTTGTACTCTGTGACACTAACCTGTGGCAGTCGTGCCACACCCAGGAGTGTCTGCCAGCTTTGGGCCGGAAGTCAGACTGGCCGTTGTTGTGGATCTGGGAGGAGAAGCGCAACAGGCGGCGGTAGGAGTTGGCTGGCACCTGGTTGGCGGTTGAGGACAGACATTCCTCCTCGTGCGCACATTGCAGCATGAACATAGGCCTGTCTTCCATGTAGGTGGTCTGCTCCACCACCTGAGGGTTCAACACCAGGTCAGGAGCCGCTGTGCACAGGAGGATGAAGGAGAAACCACAGAGAAGCAGACAGAGACAACACATATTTAGAAACATATGGCCCTGTCATTGCTACAAAAAAAAACAGCCAGAAAAGCTCTGGCACATAAAGTAAATGAGCCCTCTTGTGTTTCAGAAAGGGACATTGGTGTTTTGGTTATGCAAACTTTTCAGTGAGGCAGAGCTTCTCCAGAAGCAGAAATAATTTAATTAGTTGAATTAAAACTCAATGAGAAGAGCAAATGTGGACTCATTTCAATTTTATTTATAGTGTCAAATCCACTAAACTATCATAACATATCTCAGGACACTTTACAAATAGACCACACTCTATAATTTACAGAGACCCAACAATTCCCTCCAAGAGCATGCATTTGGTGTGACAGCAGCGAGGAAAAACTTCTTTTTAGCAGGCAGAAACCTGACCTCTCAAAAGCATGAATGTGGGTATCTTACTCTCAGAGCAGGAGACTCCGGCGGCGTTGCGTCCTCCTCCTTTAGCGCAGCTGAGGTGGGCTCCGTGGTGCAGGCAGTGGGACAGAGACATCTCAGTACCAGAGCAGCGAACGCCACTCATCACCACATTGTCGGCACTCACCTCTCCTGGCCAATACCAAGTCTCCTGTTAAGAAAACAGGACCCATGGTTTACAGCTGACATTACCAGGTATTATACATCTTGTAGATGAAAATTATGAACATCTGTAAAGTAACTAGTAACTAGGCTATTTGTGAAATAATTGTACATGTAGTGAGTAAGAAATGAAGAAAATGCCTCTGAATGTAGTGGAGCAGAAGTACGAAGCTAGGTTTATTGTAGCCTCTTCAAACATCTGTATAATTCTTCACATACAGACCACAGGGAATCAAACAGCCTTAAATACAGTATGTGGTCAGAGAGGGAGACGACTCTCTCCAGTATTTTGAAGTTGGACTGCAGTAAGTAACTAAATATTTTAAATGCTAGCTAGTAGTATTACATATTGCACCTTTATAGCAGAAAATGGAAATACAAGTACAAAACGTACAAGTGCCTCAAAACTGTACTTAAGTACACTACTTCAGTAAGTTATTTTCCACCACTGTTCGCAAATAGTACCTCACAAATATTCTATTTCACTGGTATGGCTCTAACTGAAGAGCAGTGGTGGTATTCAGATACTTAGAGATTCAGATATTTAAGTAAAAGTACTAATACCACACTGTAAAAATACTTTGTTACAAGTAAAATTCCTACATTGAAAATATTATATAAGTAAAAGTAAGTTAGTATCATCAGGAAATTGTACTTAAACTATTAGAAGTAAAAGTACTTAATGCAGAAAAATCCTCACATTTTAGAAACCAGAAATGATTTCTAGTGTTTTATTGTCTAATCATTTCAGCTGTGGGCCGGGACTCGATTAAAAAAATGTATCTAATTAATTAGAGGCTTTGTAATTAATTAATCGAAATTAATCGCATTTTAATTGCATAAATATTTGACCTGAGAACAGTGAGAAGTAATTTTTTTCACATGGATTTTTAGTATACCATTGAATAATGACTGAATACATAAGCTTAAGCAACAAAATAGTTTATTTTTGTTCAACTAAGTCCAGCAGACCAGTGCAATTTTTGCCATTAAGTGTAGCAATAGCATATTTAGAAATATAGTACATTTCAGAAATTCAGGTAGCCTATAGGTAGGTAGACCTTCTGTAAACCATTTTATTTAAGTAAAACACAATACTTTACATAACACAGAACATTGGAAACCCTGAACTTCCTTTTCATTTTCATAAAGCTGCTGGACTCTTTTTATCACTGTCTTTCTGCATGGCAGCTCGTATGTTGTGTCAGACGACGCAATCTGTAGGCCGTTGGTTATTTTTTCAGACGTGGACTTAGTTACCCTGGTCCTTAAACCAGTCATCTGGTGGAGTGTGGGTTGGGTGTGGGTCCTTGTACTCGGAGTCGGGCTAACGTCCACGCTAGCTGCTAAATGTTTTGTGTTGAGGTGATACTTGAGGCTCGATGTGCTGCGGTGATATGCAAATTCCTTGTTGCATAGCTTGCACACAACCATGCTCTAATCGACGCTTCCATCCGTTCGTTTTTATAAAAAAATTTCCCATCCACGGGGCCAACCAAAGCGGTCTCGTTAGCTTCTTCGTTCATGTTCACTGTGGTTTGTTGTTGTCTGAAGTCATGAACGCTAGTTGGTGCTCCAGTATAATTGGTCCGCCGAAACTCATCCAGTGAGAAACGTCCCGCGGTGCAAAAATAAGTGTGATTAAAATGCGTAAAAAACTGTTTAACGTGTTATTTTTTGTGTAATTCATTAATTAACGCGTTAAAGTCTGTAATTAGTTAATCTTAATTAACGCGTTAAAGTCCCGGCTCTAATATACATATATATATATATATATATATATATATATATATATATATATATATATATATATATATATATATATATATATATATATATATATATATATACACACACACATACATACACACACACAATAAAACATCGTATTTTATAAACTACATATGTTTAATGTATAAAAGGTAACTTTTCTGAAACCTCCTGCTTAAAACCCAAAAAGTCAGAAGGATATCTCAATTTGTAAAGTAACTAGTAACTAAAGCTGTCAGATGAATGCAGTGGAGTAAAAATTACAATATTTCCATCTGAAATGTAGTGGAGTGTTAGTAGAAAGTGGCATTAAAAGAAAAGACTCATGTAAAGTACAAGTACCTTTTGAACCAGTACTTGAGTAAATGTACTTAGTTACATTCCACCACTGCTGAAGAGTATTAGAAGGTCCATATTCTGCTTTAAATAATTAATACTAATGGAAAAAAGATTTCAAGAAACTGGATAATTGCAGAAATGTGAGATAGCGACAGCTGAAAAACAATCCATATCACTTGATCAAAGAACTGTCTCATACCAAGACAAGCTCACTGTATTCCCCTAAATATTCAACTCTGATGATGCCCAGCAACCTCTTGGCCCTTTTTTGAGGATATCAATGGACATGTTCACAGTAACATCATATTCTGTTGTGAAGACAGGTGCTTCTCTACATTGACCACTAGAGAGCACCCTATCCTTTAATATCATCATGGATGGGCAATTACTGTATATTGTATTCATATATAATGGTATTGCTTTTCTTGAACTGCCAAATAAGGCCTGTGCAACTCATGTACCTATGACTGGAATATATGAGTGATGGTACTGCCAGAAAAAGGAAATGAGCCTAACATAATACCGTAATGTACCCCTACTGCAACAGACAGTGCTTCTCACTTCTGCCTTAAGGTAAACCTGACTTCCTATAATCGTACAGAAACCATCACTATACAATTTCCACTCATAAAACTCTGCTCTTTATTCCATCGCTCTGCAAACACTTTCAAAGCTGTTATATGAAAATTAAATGTGAAGCACAATGACAAATCAGGGTTAAACTGGGACTTCCTGCGGAAGATCCTGATATAGATTTGTAATGTAATTGATAATAGATTTGTAATATTTGTAATCCTCATATATATTTGTAATGTCCAGGTTTGATTAGTTAGACTGGAAGAATATTAAACACACAAACAGACTGAACAAACTGATCAGGAAGTCTGGCTCCGTTATTGGCTGCAAATAGAACACTTTTGAAGCTGTGGTGGAGAGGAGGTCACTGAACAAATTATTATCTATCATGGATAACCCCGACCACCCTCTACACCCCCCACCGGTCCAACAGGAGCACCTTCTCTAAGAGGCTCCGACAGTTTCGATGTCGCACGGACCGCTACAGGAAATCATTCCTACCACAGGCAATTAAACTTTTCTACACTTCAGCACTGAGTGTTAGATGAGACCCATAGACATCACACCTGCACTAAATGCACCTTGCACACAGAGGTGTCAAGTAACAAAGTACAAATACTTTGTTACCTTACTTAAGTATACATTTTGGGTACCTATACTTTGCTGGAGTAATTATTTTACAGCAGACTTTTTACTTCTACTCCTTACATTTTCATGCAATTATCTGTACTTTCTACTCCTTGTCTAGCCTTGTTACTCCTATTTCAGTTCGGCTTGTTTTCATTCCGGTTTATCATCGTTCAATATAACACACACACAAAAAAAAAACCTATCCAGATAAATCGCGCCATCGGAGAGAGTGAATTTGATTGTTGTTGGATGAGAAATATAGACATATACCATTCCGACACCCTATTGGTTTGTACGCGATCCATCGCACCTGCACAGACTCGGTGCTAATACGGCACCGGTGCCTTAATGACCGTTATCTACCGGACCGAATAGCAACGTGGATTTCGGTGCCACGTAAATGCCTGCGCTTCTCTCTGATGCTCCGAAAACGGATATTAGAGGCAACTGAAACAAGGCCGCACGGGACACTGGTTAACATTATACTCGGCAGCAGGTAACATTAGCATACCGTTAGCTAGCAGCTGGAGTAAACACGGTTAAAATGCTGACAGCTAAACGGTGTAAAAGTGTGTCTGTATTTCACTGGAGAGGATTGTAACACCAGATTGTAGCTGCCATTGTCTTAAAAACACAGAAAAGATGGGTCACCTTTTTCAGCCCTTCTGAGTTTGCAGGTATGATTTTAATATAACATTAGAGTCATTATGGCCTATCTGTCTATCTATCTATCTATCTAACACAATATACAACATGTGTGTTAGTTTTCTTCTTAAACATTTCAGATATTTACTTTAAAGGTTGTAACATTTGAACTGAAGGAAGAAAAATCCTGTTATTTTTACAACAAACCCAAACCCTCCTGGCTGCTGCGTCTCGTACCTGGAATGCGTTGCTGGCGAAGCCCAGGCCCAGCTGTCTGCAGACCACCATGGCCTCCATGGTTCCCCAGCTTTCACTGCACACCGTCCCCCACACCAGGGAACCATTCCTCTCCACCAGCACCTCCACACGGCCCTCATGGGGGTTACGACCTCCACTCAGACGCAGCTATGGGCACGAAAAACACAACAAAGGCACTGACTTAAAGGCTACGTGCATCAATGATGTTTGACAGGATATTCGGTAATAGTAACAAGTTACTGCAAAGTAACAAACCCAGCATACATGACAACATATTCTGTTATTCTGACAACATAAGAAACACTACGAGGATGTGCAAAATAAATGCAGTAAAGAATGCAGAAAAAGTAGCAATGAGAAACTTTGAAATGATCGCTACTAATGCAGGACGTATAATATCATCATTTAAAATAGGAAAACAAAATAGGAGTCACATACTTCGCCCGCTCAAGATAGCTGTATAGGAGAAGAAGGACCTTGTGTTTCCTCCAAGCCTACTTAACAATGCAGGTTTTAGTCATTACTTTAGTGAACTGTTGATGTAAGAAGCTTTTGCAACTCAGGCATGGCCGTATCTAGCATTGAGGACACCAAGGTCCGGACCTGGCCGAAGATATCAATGGCAAAAAAAAAGGAGACTGTCCTCCCCCGAAAAACACCTACATAAGTTGTTTGTTCATGCAGCAATTAAGACTTATATTTACGATTATAGTGGCCGTAGTTGTTATGATGGCTCAAACAAACAGGACTTTCACCAAAGAGTACTGTACAGTACCATTGTTGATACAGTTACTTTGAAAAAGTAACTTAGTTACTTTACAGATTACTTGATTTTAAAAGTAGTTTAGTTACTTTACGGATTACTTGATTTTAAAAGTAACGAAGTTAGATTACAAGTTACTTTATTAGTTACATGCAGCAGCAGCTGCCGACAACACCCCCACAGCCTCAACATAAAAATGACAACCGGTTTACTGTGAGGCAGCTCGGCATTGCCAGTAGTAGGGATCTGGTTTATTATGGCACAAAAGAGAGCGAGTCAACCGTGTTTAAGGGCAGCATTTCCGCTACAACATAGGCCTACTGCCCGACCAACTTCTTCAACTCTCCCCCACTTACTGGTTTTGCACCAAAGTCCACCTTTTGCTGTTTGGGTGGTGGGGGACCTCCTGCTCTCTGCTTCGCACCACCTGCTGGGACTTGCTCTGTAAGTTTGGCTGCAGAGCTGGGACTCCTAATGTTTCTTCAAATTTGACGTAGTCGCCACCAGCACAGAGTGTACAGCGAACCTTAATATTGCCGTCTTTAGCTGACACAAACTCTAAATAGTGACTGTATTTCAAGCTAGAAAACGCGCATCTCTCTCCTCCCTCCATTGTTGTTTACTTTTGTATCACTGCGTGGTACACGTGAACTGTCCACATGCTGAAAACGTGACTTGTCGCATACGTGACTTCACTCCCCGAGATGCAAGAAGAAAGCAAAAATATATATTTTTACTAAGGAAAATGACAAATAGGCACAGTGACTTGGATAAGTAACTTTAATCTGATTACTGGTTTGGAAATAGTAACGCGTTAGATTACTCTTTACTGAAAAAAGTGCTCAGATTAGATTAACGTGGCATCACTGTACAGTACTGTTTGAAATAAAGTAAACAGCAAGTTTTTTTTATTTTACGGAACAAACAGAGCTACTTCTGCGTCACACGTGTAACCGGAAGTGAAGTACCGTCTGATTTCATACCCAAACCACAATCTTTTTCTAAACTTAACTGATTAGTGTTTGTGCCTAAACCTAACCAAACTGTGATTGTTTCACAATGTTAATGACATGTTTTAAAAGTTATGCTTGCCCTTTTAGATAAGGTCGTATTTTTGGCCACCGCTAGGGGCGCTAATTTATGAAACGCTCCTGTGTGTTGTATTAGAGGGTAGGAATAAATTATTAATATTGCTGTAATGTTTGAAGGATTTGTTGGAAACAAGGTAATGAGTCTCTGAACAAACGTTAAAAATGTCGGTAGTGGAATCACCGAAGCAGAAACAAGAATTTCCAGGTTGGAAGATAAGGCTTGTCCAATTATGAATAACCTGGTGAAAGATTCTCCAGGTGCCAGAATCTCTGGTGTCAGAGAAGGAACTGAGGGCCAAGATCTGGAAGGATTTTCGAAAAATCTGTTGAGCTGGATAAAAAGCTGATGACTATATATATGATGTGCAACATATCCTCGACGTTTGTTAACACTAAGTGGTCTGCAGAAGGCCATACATATGCATGAAATTCATGAAAAGACAAATCTAACATCCCGTTGTAGTGGGTACAAACTAAACAATCGTGTTTTTAAGTGAGAATATGTTGCTGTTATGTTTGATTGAAATAACGCTGAGGCTCACCGACTGCTGGAAGCCCATAGAAGGAACATTGCATCTGACAGCTGCATCCTCCTCATGGCTGCAACCAAGAGCCTCCTTGTTGAAGACACACTCTGTGATGGACTTCTCAAATCCAGTGCACTGCACCTCATTCATATGCACTGGGCCCATTCCTGAAAAATATAGACAAAAGAAGTTTTGAAAGGTTGCTTCCCAGAGGATTCATGCGAGCGAAAAACAAATGGTTTTGGCTGAGAGATGTCTATGTTTTGTCATTATTTCATGTAATGTCACCATTTCCATTTAAAAATACAGCTCTGGTGTGAAATCAAAACAAAAGAAATAGTTTTATTAACTTAGCTTAGCATTACAACTGGAGGCACACCCACCAAAATAAACTAACACAAACAAACTATAGTACATCCAAAACTCTCTCGTCTGCTCACCCAGTCCCGCACCGGAGCTCACATCACAAAGTCCTTTAAAAACCAACTGTAGCTTCACATTTAACATACCACCTCAAAATACCAATTCCTCTATAAAAGTAAAACAATCAGGATGTCAGGAACAGTTATAAGGCTTAAAGCTAATATGGTTAATTAAGGGAAGGTGAAAGAAAGGATAGCAAGCAAAAACAGTAGACTACACATTAAAAGAGAGGCTCATAGTGTACATACATACTGTACAAGTAGTCAGTTAATCAGAGAACCCTATAAGTAATACTACAAGAACATTATATTCACCAAATTATATCAAGTACCAAATTATGATTACCTATGACCTTTACATGAGAACAAAAGATACCCTAACATGACACTAGGACTTTTCATCAGGAGAGACTTAATTAAAAGATGAAAACAATAATAATTTAACATGGTGCACAATAGGTTGAATTGTGAGAGTCTTTGGCGATTAGACTCTATCGCTATGTTTAATTTATAAGGGGTAGAGAGGGCATGGATAGACAGGAATATCCCCCCAATGGAGTCTTGACACTTGGGGTGGTAAAGGAAGCTTGGAATGACAACTGACAGCAGCAGAGAGGAGAATAGATTTAAAGTTTGAGTGAAACAAAGATCTTGGATACATCTGGTTGGTTAAACTGAAAGAGAGAGTGAACGCCCAGAGTCAGCTCATTAGGTTGGGGGAGAGGGAGAGAGAGGAGAGAGAGAGAGAGAGAGAGAGAGAGAGAGAGAGAGAGAGAGAGAGAGAGAGAGAGAGAGAGAGAGAGAGAGAGAGAGGAGAATGAAGAAGCATAGAAGTCTTCCTGAATGAACTTATGCTGAGCTTCACATAAATACTATCCTCACACAAAGAAACTATGTAACACTGCCACACACGTCTCTGCTTACAACATGATACAGTATAAGTTGCCAAAGACCTTTTTTCTATTTTGTGAAATGTTTTGCTGTTTATCATAATGTTACTATTACCATCTGAGGTTTTTTTTAATTATTATTTCCATCTGAGTTTTGTTTTTCTCCATGAAAGGTTACAGAGAGCCACTGATGAGAAATAAAGCTGGGAAATGATTTTGGAACAGGAACATTCCCTCTGTTTCAACATTTTCCATGTCTAATGTTACTGGAATGTGCAGCATGCCCCTGTTTATGATAAAAGGAAACACCTCCTATACAGAAGTCCATGCTGTATGTGATTCTTTTTGCCAGTTATTGGTACACCCTTAGAGAAAAATTTACTTTTTTTGTATATCCTGATAACAGATGAGCTGGGGCTTTAAAACACTGTATAACAAGATCTGCTGAGTGTGTAATTTAACAGTAGTCTAGTGTTTCCTCTATGTTGATTTTGTAGTGGCGGCCCACGATGGAAAAATGTCTGCCACCACAGTATCAGAAATAGGGCTGTACAAAAAATGTAGTCACGGTTGCCTTTTAAATTTTCCTGACATAATGCAATTTAACAACAAGTAGAACTATTCAGAGGTTATTGGCCCGTCCATTTTAACTCCACATACTGTTGTGTTAATGGGGGGGGAGGGGATGGGTGCCGTTGTTCGGACAGACCTGCCCCCACTGCTGAAAAAAATCCTAAAGGAAACACTGTCAGTGGCACACCTCTGCTGCAGTCTGAAAAGAGACTCCTCAGTGGAGACCATAAAGTCCATACTCCACTACTGTTGTTATTGGTTCACTCTTATTGCTCTCATCAAGCTTGTTTCAAGACACAACAGGCAGCTTTTTTGGCAAACCTATAATACAATAACTGACCAGCAACAAACAGACAGACACAGTTAGCAACTAGCTTGTGAACGTTTAGCTTACCTTGCACGGCAGCTGGATATCACAAGATCATTCAAGAATTGCTTGATCACATATCACACGATAATCAATCTTGTCAGGCTTTAACTATGCGTTTGTGTCATGGATCTATAATAACAATTGGATACAGTGCCTCCGCTCAGCCTTGCAGACAATTTTTTCCATTGGCCACTCACGGTATTGCAACGAAAAAAATCTTGATACACTACGGCCGTAACAAAACAGTGCAGTTTTAAACTTTTTACACTTGTTTAGTGTATAGATAGAATCCAAAGCACAAGCCACATTTTATTTCCCAGGATCTGAACAGAAAGTAATGGGTTAGAGGTTAACGTTTCAGTACAGACCCCATTCACCACGGGCTCTGTCCACAGTCCAGCTGAAATTGGCTTGCCTTATCTCCTTCTAACTCAGTAAAGTAACTTCTCAATTGAATACACAGGGATTTTCATATATCCATATATATTACAGAAAGATATCTAATTTCATACCGGCTCAGGAACAGATTCCTATCTTTACAGACCTGCACACTGTAACTAATTTGTTCCACTGTGTTAAATCACTTTCACCATCAGGTCTGGGAGTTCATGATACTGTGCTCAGTGGCACACAGGGGTGATATGAGAAGGATAGTAAAGGATAGAATTACTGCCGGAAATGTTTGGGATATGTGGTTTTGGTACACGGTTATAACCTTGCATCCTGTGCCATGTTGGAAATATACATGCACAGTTCTTCCAACAATAAAGTCATTCTGAACTCAATGGCATGGGACTGTTTCAGGTCTACACTGTACTTAACCCAGGCTGTTGCTGCTCAGAGGAATAAGGTGTTGGAGGAAGGAGAGAGCAGCACTCTTGTTTAGATTAGGCTTAATTAATGTAGTTTAAATCAAAAGGCCCATAAAAGTCAAGTTTCCTTTGTTATTTCCTTATGTTTTGCCTCTAGATGTGAATATGTAGCAGGGAGCAGCTGGAAATACTGTGAGTTAACTTTCCTTACCCAAATAACAGTAAAAATTTAAAACTAGTATACCTTGTCCCAGGCGACCTCCAGACAGGGCCTCTATGGCCGTACCAAAGCCCAGCTCTCGACACACCACGGTGGCAGACAGCAGGTTCCAGTTATCATCACATATGGTGCCCCACTCTCCATTTTTCAACACCTCCACTCGGCCCTCGCCTACGATGGCCCCACCACGAAGACGAACCAACGGTTGCTGAAAAGGAATATTTAAAACCACATATTTTATTTATTCTGGTTCTTTCAAAAATCATAGACTCAGGTGAAAGTTTGGAACCTCAATTTTTCCTTTTCTGTGCTGAAAAAGCTGAGGCAGCAGATTGGTTGGCTTCATGTTTATAGAACCCTCAGAGGTCTAAGCCCTTTTTTTCCGTCTTTTGTTCTCCTGGTCTCCTTGTGTAATAATATAATAGACTAGAACGCCTTTTATTGTCACTATACACATGTACAATTAGATTAAAAGCAACTACTTTCCCAGTGCCAACATATACGTAAAAAATATAACAGCATGAAATAAAATAAGTAGTGCAAAGGTAAGGTGCACAGTTGAGACACTATATACATATGAAAAAATAATTATGGTTTTACATACAGTGTGATATGCAGTGTGGGTTATTGCTCATATTCAATGAGTAAGAGATATTGGACAGTAATGGAATTGCACATTAATTATCAATATTATCAAGTAGAAGAAAGTCCGGTGTCTGGGGGGAAGTGAAGTCTGTGAAGTCAGTGTGTGAGCTCAGAGTGGTTATGGCTTTTGGAAAAAACAACCTGTGCCGCCTCCCTGAGGGCAACAGGTTAAACAGATCAAAGCCAGGGTGGGAGCTGTCCTTTTTGATGTTTTCTCCTCTGTTGAGGCAGCGGGAGGTGGAAGTGTCCATCAGGGAGAGCAGCCAATGATCTTCTGTGCTGCCTTTACTACTCTCTGAAGCCTTTCCCTGTCTGCCACGGTGCAGCTGCCGTACCATACGTACTGTATCACAATACAGTATGTCAGCAGGCTCTCGATGGACAAGCGGTAGAAGGTCAGTATCATGTTGGAGTCCAGGTTGTGCTTCATGAGGACCCTCAGGAAGTGTAGCTGCTGTTGAGCCTTCTTGATGACTGCTGTGCGAGAGAGGTGGGGGCCCAGTCTCACCGTCTGGGGCCGATTGGGGAGGCCGACAGTTACCAGTTTGGTGATGAGAATGTCCGGAATGATTGTATTGAAAGCTGAGCTGCAATCCACAAAGAGCATCCGGACGTAGCTCTGCTCTGCTCCAGGTGGTTCAGCGCAAAGTGGAGAGCTATGGCATCCTCTGTGGATCTGTTCGTGCGATATGCGAACTGATAGGGGTTGAGGTCTGGGGGGGGAGATAATCCTTGATGTGTGGAAGAACCAGTCTCTCGAAGTACTTCATGATTACCGGAGTGAGGGCCACAGGACGATAATCATTCATCACACAGAGAACAATAATGGCCAAGACTATTGGCTTTTGAAAAGTGTTCACCTAGGTGTTGGCAATCAGGGGAATAAGGAATATACTCTGTAACTTACAAAAATATTAAATTATTTAGGTTTTTTTTACCATAAAAGTCCATATGCTTTTATCCAAAAAGGTTAGTTGTGTCATTTTCAATGTATTATCACACACAAAGACCATCAAAGATGACTGCCAGCTAACGAACAAAAGATCACCGTTTGGTACAAAACAAAGTAAATAGCCGTTCAATGGATTTATCGCTCTTGAAACTGCATGCATAGTCTCCGCACAGTCTCAATTTCTAAGCTTCTTGAAGGGCTATGAAAACACAAAGGAGGTCTGTGGAAAGGGCTAGCTCCCGGCTATTCAGCTAGAGCTACAACAAGACGATTGGTCCAACGTTCGCAAAGCAAACGAAACATATGCGCAAGTTGATTTTTGAATTCATCATTTTTTTTTACGTTACAAAGACACTAAAAGACACTGTAATTCCATGACGGATTAAAAAACTTCTGGATGGGCTGCAATTGTCAGAGGACCAAACGGCGCATTTCTCTGCTTATAAAAAAAAGTAGTCTCTACACTGTATTGATCTGGAGATATTAAATAAGACATATTTTAACAGCTGGGCAGGATGCCGTTGTGTTGACTGTTCTGCACTGCAGTGCAAAAAGATCATAAGACTATGTTATTTGTCAAGATTTGTGAGGCCCATTTGGACCCAAGTGCAGAAAGGCAAGGAGGGAGCAGCAGTTTGTATAAGTAATTTAATGAAACAGAAAGAGACTTACAAACGTGTAAGCAGCAGACAATAATCCAAAAGCAACAGGAACTCTGAAAATCCAGGAGCACAAAAACACAGAAATCCAGGAACACGAAACAAACAAACAGCTTACGCACAGGAAGGGAAAGGACTGAAAAATGAAAATTGAACTCCCTGCTGAGTTCAATGATACCTCACACAAGACTCTACTTCCTACAGTTTATTAGCTGTGAAAGGGGGCATGGCCAAAGCATAGGGGTTGGGGCAAAGTAAAAAAGGAAGTCTCTGCTGAGTTCATTGATACCTCACATAAGACTCTACCTTAAATGGGTCACCAGTTATGAAAGGGGGTGTGGCTTAAACATAGAGGGCGGGTCAAACCCTTGACCAACGACAAACAAACTCTCTGCTGAGTTCAATGATACCTCACACAAGACTCTACATTAAACGGGTAATTAGTTATGACAATGGCCGTGGCTAACTCATAGGGGGCGGGTCAAACTATCACCAATCAAAAAGTAACTCTGGGAATTGGACTATTTAACGTGACTAAGAGACATTTCTCTCCCCCGAGGCGGCAGGGTCACCAGGAGAGTCCGGTACAGCCTGACTCTGCAAACAGAGATCCCCTTACCACTAGCTTCACAGCGGGGGTTCAGATCTAGTTAAATCAGAGCAAGCCGCATGTGTGTGTAGCAGCTGTGGATGAGAGGGAAGCTGGCTGCTGAAAATCAGACGTTTTGGCACCCATGATTTTCCTTTGGTGCTGGCTAAACCTCTTTGGTGGGGGGCGCCAAAACTTTCTCGATGCAGGAAAATCCCTGATTTATATGTAAAAAATAGCTGACATTTAACTCTTACCGAATCCCCGAAATAAGTGTAGCACATTTGAGATGTTGAAGCTATAGTGCGTAGTTTCTGTCGCCCCCCCATGAGGAATTCTAAGAAATGACAACAACACTGTCAAAAATGACATCCCCATGACACAAGCCTTCTGTGATTGCGCACCACCCCCACCCCTCCTCCACACAGTTGCTAGAAGTGTTCATCCGGCTCAACCGCACAGTGCTCTTTTGGAAGACTTGTTTGCACCGTATCTCATTTTCCCATTATCTTCAATGAACAAAACAAAGTTTTTCAAGCATGTTTAAAATGTGTAAAAAACTGATGCAGCTTTACTGACTCTGGACCCTGGTTTTATGCTCAAGGACCTTTGAAAAGAATAAAAGTTAGCTGACTTTGGCGTTGCTTTCTGGAGACACATGTTTTTCCTTGCCATGTCATCATGTCATCTTTGAAACCCCAAGATGATACTAATTCATAGTGATGAGAAGTGTCCAAAGCAGCTACAGCTGCAGCTTACAAAGTGACACTGAGTACTGAACGTCAGTGTTGGCTCTTTGTCCAAACAAAACATTGACTCGCCCTCCCTCTACATCAGAGCCAGTGAACTGAACTGAACCAGTGCAGCTAATTCTAACATCAGCTTTGTTTACCATTTCGGTGTACTGACACCATCCATAGACATCACACATATTTCATTTGCAACTGACAGAAGACTGTAAGAACTGTACTGTTACAGTGGCTCGGACAATTATTTTTGTAAAATGAGTGTTCAATTATTTTTCATGTCTGAGAAAAGCCCCAGTCTTAATTGCTGGAGTACAATTGCAAAATGAATTACTTGTGGAAAACAAAAAAGTATCAATAGCTGGGTGTGTGTATTTAAGATTCACGTTAGAACAGACTTTACCTCTTGTCTGAAGGCCTTCCTAAATCCCGTCATGGACGTTGGGGCAAAGTCTCTACCGGGCACGCAGCTCACCACCACAGGCAACCCTCCAGCACAGGTCCCATTCAACTTCAGTGATGAAGCCTGGCCCAGTTTACAGCTGGACAGATGGGCTTCATTGCCAGTGCAGTTAACAGCGTAGTCCCAGTATGTGGGCTTTTTCCGGCGAGCAAACATCCTGGACAGATGGGGACAGGAGAAGGAAAGGAGATTAATAAAGTATTTCAGCGGTTGAGACGTTATATTTTCTTTTCAGGTATATTAAACACAAGAAGGTGTTTTTTGTTTTTTCAAAATTTGCCAAGTACCATTGGAAAAAGCAACAAGTTAAAGCTGCAATCAATATTTTCATATGAACAATGGGTGAAATGCAATGTGTGAGATGTTGCTACCAGTGATGAATCCACAGAAAATTATCGCCAGGCTTTGGTCTATGCTATAGTCTTTAACCATCTTTGAGCCAATTGTTTTTGTTTCAGGGCTTGCAACTTTATAATAATAAGAAGAAGAAAAGGAATATAAATACATTTTATATGTAAAGTGCTTTTCTAGACCCAAACACCAGAACTTTAATGGTGGGTTCAGTGTAATCCAACTCATCCTCATTTTAGCTGTAGCATGCAGTTGTTTTAGCAATAAAAGCAACTAGTTTGTGAACATAGCGGAGGTTTTAGTCGCTAGAGAGACAGATATTTCCCTTAGTTGGTTGAGACCAAAAACAGAGCTAAAGGGGGGTCTGCTGGTGGGTGCAGGTGTGAATAGGCATCTGTTTTTTTTTTTTTTTTTTTTCAAAAACGCATTAGCATAACATAACTTGTAAGATCATATGTCAATCATGTCTGTGATGTTCATCTTGTAATTTCTGCGACCAAATGGCCAAAAAATGCATTAATGCACGTTTTATGTCTATTTGTATGTATTATTTTCTCAATTCACTTAAATACATTTCTTTTTCATTTCATTCAAGTACCCTGAAATTTGTGAGCGGATGTGAAAATAGAATTTAATTAACTTGACAAAGGGCACTCAGACCTGCAGTTGAAATTCTAGAGCTACTGTTCGAGAAACACATTACATTTATCAGCATTTGGGGTTAAACAATTGGATGTACCACAATGCTTTATCTTGACACCATAAAAGTAAAGGTTAGCCAACAGCTGGAGAGTCCCATATTAAATTAAACAAACCTGCTGGGTTGCTAATCTCTTCCTCCCGATTTATTACTGAGTCCATATTCTGTTTTAAATGAGCCTCATTAGCAGTGTGGCATGTCCTATCATTGTGTCTCATGTCTGAGGTGTACATGAAACAATGTATTCAAATTGGACAAGCAGCATTTGTTTTTCATTTGGGAGCTGGCAAGAGAGAAGCTGCAGATTGGAAGCTATCCCAAACTAATGTTCTAAGCCGCAGCCGGAGGACTGGCTCTGCTATCTCCTCAATGCAATTTAAAAACAGCTGGGATGCATATCAGTACTGCTAGAACACAGCGATGATTGAATAAACTGGCCGTCCTGAGGCTGTGAAGCTTGACTTCTCACCAATATTGCTTAACCTAGCTTTAAATATGGTAACACATTCATACCCAAGTTGTTTTTCAGTACAACTTGAATGTCTACTAATTTTGCTAACGTTCTACTTAATAATTTATGAAAAGGCACACCAATGAGGGCTTTGAAAATACAGCATGTGAAAACAGTTGTGTAATTCTGTGGCTCTGAAGGTGCTCAAGTGACACCAATTCAGATCAGCTTGGCTTGGAGACTTCAAATCTATAACAGAAAGCCATGGTTGCAAACTTGGGACATGGATTGTGAAAGACTGGAATATTTACCAGGCATGGAAAGTTTGATAAATTACCGCATATTATTGCATATTGGAAGTGTAGCAGTGTTTTGGAACTTGACCCATACTAAGGACAAGGATAGAGCAGTGTTTTGTTTTCAGTAATGAGTGCAAGAGAATACAGTTTGAAGTTCAGCAATTGAATGAATACAAATTTAAGTAGGGATCCATTATGATAATGTTTTGGGGGTTGGCTGTTTGCAATCTTACCGGAGTTAGATGTGATACTATATATCAACTTTGTCTGCGCCCTTGTCATGTTGGCGTAGCGCAATGGGCTAGAGGTGTGGAAAGACAGCTAGCCTCCGCTGTCTTCCTAGCTTACTTGCTAAAAGTGGCTACTGGTAAAACTAAATTCAGGAATCACCTGGTTTTGTTCAGACTTGTAGGGTGTGTGAACAATGCTGCTTCATTGTGAGAATGGGACTTCTGGAATGCTATATGCACTCAAAGGGTGCTAAGATAGGGTGTTGAATGGAAGTAAATCCTGCTTTTAAAAAAATCATTTTCTATTTCTATGCATGTTAAATACAGAAGGCAAGGTGCAAGTGTGTGTGTGTGTATTGTTTTTAGTGGCCCCTATGACAGAGCGGGGTTGAGTAATGAAAAGTAATGTAATGAGTTATCTAAATTATTCCTTCTGCATTTTTAAAATAACAATTTTAACTCTTTGACTCTTTGTTTTTTTATCTCTCACACGACTCCCAACCTGTGCAAGTGCAGAATCACTATAATTAATAATAATAAGCAATATAATACTAATTTACAATTAAATTGAATAATATTTTGGGTTAAACACTGAATACTTGTAATTCTGTGGCATGAAACTTAAAGTCTCCAACTTAGAAAACTACTGCACAGGGAACCACAAATTCTTTACTTCCATATTTACCCATTTTAATTTTAATCCGGCATTCTCAAAGTGACTCTGGACGAAGCTAAACTACACAGGAGCACCAGCACAGGAGCAAACTCAGGATTATAAAACTGCGGCAGCGCTAGGCTCTGTGTCATCGCCGTTTCAAACGGCTGCCTGTAAAAAACACGTTTCATGGGGCTGAAAGCGGGAGTAGATGGAAAGTTAGGGAGCTATCGTGCTCTGCTGTGGTTACCTAACGCAGAGGAAACTTCCAGACCAGGCACAGACAGTAAATTCAAGGTTAACTTGAGCACTCAAAGCTTTATAGTAGGCTGTGATTAATATGTGGCCGTTTGGCTGCAAGCTTCCTCATGTTAGCAAGATTTAGATCCCTCAGTAGTCACTCACACGTTATGACAGCGTTGTGGAATGCACTCATGTTGGATATATATACAGTCAGGTTAGATTTCAATGTATAGGGCCTGTCATGTCAAGCATTTGCTCCACACCTTTAACCATGTATGATTTGGTGTTATTCCAATGACTTTTAACCCTTTTCCACCAACTTTGGGTGTTAGTCTTCCTAAATTACAACAAATGGACTATGTTTGATGATTAGTTTTTACAGATTTATTACACTGTTGGACTGCTAAAAGGTATAGAGAATCCAAATTTTCAAGTGTTCTGTATACTGAATTGAACTATGATTATTTCAAATATTGGTCTAAAAACTAGCAGCCCATGGAAGATGTAGTATAGCGTCTTGATGGCAGAACAGATGGTGGTAAAAGGTTAAAACAATACAGTACTAACATAAGCTAATTAAGTTCAGGGCCCTGATGAGCTGATGAATAAAAATCAGAATACTTTATTGATCTCTTTAGGGAAATTGTTTAGTTGCAGTTGCTCACAGTCAAATTCAAGGTAAAATAAGAGTAACAAAAGAGCGAGTCAATAAGTGTATAAAATAACATGAAGTAACATAGCTACAGTAAGAAAGAAAAACGTTACCTAGAAGGAAAGTAAGATAGATTTCAGTGAACTGACGTGAGGTTCTTACAGGAGGCTGCTAACCAAGGCTGAATTACCAAACATGCAAAGCAGGCAGCCGCCCAAGGGTCCCAGATATCTGACCCCCAGGGCACCCAAAAGCCCTAAAAACTAGTAGAATTCTTCAAAACCAAAATGTACCCCAAAATTACTTACAGAAGGACCCCAACCCCATAATATGCAACTCCACTGTATAGCCTACTACTGACTAGGGCTGGGCGATATATCGATATTAAAAATATATCGATATATTTTTAAATGAGATATGGAATTAGACCATATCGCATATATCGATATAGTTCAAATGTGATCCTTGCTCCCATAGATATATACACAGATGTCGCCTTGAGGTTCTAAACATACGTCAAAACCGCCGCCATCTTGGAACAGAAGTCCGAAGCATTCAGATCAACGCTAAAGATGCCGGACTTTTGTACTGCTTAATTATGTTCGATAGAGGAAATGAAAAGAACAAACAGCAATGAATAACATTTAACAGGTGACAATGTGTTTTATGATTATGTATGCCGCCTTCGACCAGCAACCTGAGCTCCGGCGGCAGCGGAGGCGGAGAGCTCCGTGGCCGGCCGCAGCGTCTCTTCCCCGGAAAAACACAGCTTTGCCTCGCTGCTGCGCCGGGTCCCCGCTGATCCAGATCGGACCAGCCAAAGACAGAGTGGTGATCGGTAGGATCTTACGTAGTCCAGGACGACCTGTATGTCGATATCGGCGGAAAGTTCCACTAAGTTTGCCGGGCGGCAGGCGGACGGAGAGAAGCTACAGCGGGGCAGCAGAGACCGCTCTGCGGCTGCAGGATCTGGAGCTCAGTGCCCGTTAAAATTACATGTAACACATAAATACATACAGAAATAAATAGTGGAGGAATGAGCCTGGACATTTCAGTCTGTTTTAAACTTCACCTTGAAGCAGAAACTCTTAGTTCAGAAGGGTGAAGTTTCCGTTTGACTCAGATCTGTGAACCGATCATAATAAATATTCTTTGTATTAACACATTAATTAGTTTCTTTGTTTTGTAGTCGATAGTTCATCTTTTAGTTTACTTAAGTGGAAGCAGTATCAAGTGGAAGAATGGGACTATAAACCTAGGCTTACAGGCATGAGGCATTACATTTTGAACAAAGTAGATTATATTAATATCAAAAGCTTAATTGACCTTTGGAACGAATCACAAATATGGAGCTTTGATTTCAAAAAAGGTACTCCTGTTATACAGTATTTAGGTTTACATTTTATTGTTATTTGAACAGCTGAGCATTTAATCATGAACCAGGTGAAGAAACCGGTTTATTATTTATTTGATTTTGCAACTGTTTCTATGAAACTACTTGTGACATGTCATATTTGATTTTGGCTTTGACTGAACATTTGCTCTCACTTTGCGGAAAAAAATATCGGGATATATATCGTATATCGATATTCAGCCAAAATATATCGGGATATGACTTTTGGTCCATATCGCCCAGCCCTACTACTGACTTACAGTGTAGGCTACATCTACATCAGAGGAAGACATTGTACTACTGTATTTACCTGACAGAGAAGAATGTAATAACAAAATATCACAATGACAATGTGGAGTAATCAGACATTAGCGTCATGGAATCATGGCAGTGCGCTGCCCACCTGGCCCGTTATGAGAGCTAATCAGTACATATCTGCATTCATCAAGGTTCAGAACCAGACTGTTTGTGAGTGTGTGTGCGTGTGTGTGTGTGTGTGTGTGTGTGTGTGTGTGTGCAGAGAGAGAGATAGAGATAGAGATATATAGAGAGAGAGAGACGTCTCGTGTCGCATGATCGTCAAATTTAACACTTCAGCAGAGGTGCTCATTTCCATACAGGTTTAATGGCTTGAAGGTTAATGCTGAAGTATGGCTTTGATTGACGGTAATGTTATTACTGTTGTAAGTTAGCAATAGACTTAAAGGAATACTTCACTGATTACCATTAAGCTTTGTATCAGTAGAAACCCAGTACTATTTTCGAATGACCATGCTTCCCTCCTTAATGGCCCCTGAGGCGAGAGATCTCTGTATTGTGTGTCTGGAAAAAAACCTCTGATGACACAAAAATCGTCGTTTTGCGTCATCGGAGGCATTTTTGCCCAGAGGCTATGAACTACAGCCAGAGGGGGTGGGACATCACTCCCAGAATTTCCAAATAGTGTCAGCCATCTTGAAGCTAAGCTAACAGGCTATTGCTCTGTGGAGAAAGCTGAGTAATTAATTCATACTTTAGTAGGCTAACCACAATGGCAGAAGAGGTAGTTTTGAAGATGATATGGCAGAAGGGGATTTTGAAGATCTGGTGCGCGAATACGATGCTCGTGGCTACCTGTACGAGCCGCAATACAGCGGTGGCTGCAGCAGCTGCTGCAGCAAAATGTAAAATGTTTGTCTGGCAAAGACTTTTTCAGCAGCAACCTTGCAATGATGTGCATTGAAACTACCGCACATGTGTACCACCGGGATATATTGGTACAGATCGGAGAATACGCAGGAAACTTTATTACAGACGGAATACTCGACACACTATGCAACCAGCACCTCAGCCTGCAGTGTCGCTTGATGCCACTAGCCAGGGAAGGTGACATCGAAAGCGGTGTGTGAGAAAGCAGAAACGCGGAACGAGGGCAGGAGTTCGAGCTAGGTGGAAAGCTAACGCTAGCCGGCCACCTGTCCCATCCATCCTGCTTACAAATGTCTGCTCATTAGACAACAAACTGGACTACATCCAACTTCAACAAAACTCCGAACACAAGTTCAGAGACTGCTGGGTTTTTGTGGAAACATGGCTGAACAACAGTGTACCGGACTCCACAATCCAGCTACCAGGCCTGCTAGCCTTCAGAGCAGTTGGAGATGCTGCTCTGTTGGGTAAGACTTGTGGAGGTGGGCTGTGCATATATGTTAACATGGACTGTTGCGGAAATGCGGTGCTTATATCCAACTACTGCTCACCGCTGTTGGAGTTTGTGACTGTTAAATGCCGACCATTCTATATTCCACGTGAATTTACGGCTGTGTTTATACGCGGTGTTTACATCCCACCAATCGCTAATGCTACCAATGCGTTAGCTGAACTTTACGGAGCTATCAGTGAGCTCCAAAGCACACATCCGGATGGACAATTTATTGTTGCTGGTGATTTCAACCATGCAAATCTCAAGAAAGTTCTTATATTCTACCTTCACCTCACGTTGAGGTCTACTTACAAGTTACAAGTCTGCTTATGCCCTGTCTTTTGTTGTCTGTTGTCTGTCCTGTCCCTTGTCTGTCTTAAATTGCTCTACTTTAGTAGTAATAATTGCACTTTATGTATAGTCTATAATGTGTGTACACTAAATGTAGCCTGTCTCATGTGTCGTTTTTATATAATGTCGTTTTTATAAAATGTTGTTTTTATATATTTTAAATGGTAACACAACTTGAGCCACGGTGAAACGTTGTTTTGTTTTACTATATACAGTGTATATGGTTCAAATGACAATAAAACCCACTTGACTTGACTTGACTGCCCTCTGTAACCGGTAGGCGTGGCTTGGGAGTGGCCTTGTAGGAAGTAAGTGCATTCTGGAAGTTGTTCTTTTCTCGGTCTAGAAGGCACCAACTTCTAAAAAAAAAAATTCACATTTCTACTACATAAATGACCCAATTTAAATACATATTTATCTTTCCAGCGGTGAAATATCCCTTTAATTAACCCGACCCAGGGTGAATCCGATGAAAACCGATGTATCTGCCTGGTTCAACTCTGAGATTTTCTCACATTGCACAGAGCTGTGAAGGAATAATCTCCGAGCCTTGCAAGCATGAGCGGTCTTCTGGAGGACATCCACCAGACCAGCGGGCGCTCGTTGGATTGTTGTCGGCCGCGGTAAGCGAGGAGGGCGGGGAGGAAGCAGAAGCAGGGACGCTGGCCGGGCCTGCTAGCCCGGCTAAGGAAACCACAACGATCGACAGTGACAAGACTACTAATCACCAACGCCAGATGGATCACACACAAAATGGATATATATGCTACAAATACACATGGAACTGCTGCTTGATGATTATTACCAAAGCCTGGCTGAACACACTCACTCATCGCAGACGGCAGCTAGCAGCTAACAGGGTAGGTGAATTTAAACAATGTCTGAGTTGAAACCCATCTTGTTGTCATGTAAGGGCCCTGTTCATGTTGCATTATAATATATCATCATAATTGCATTTTGTGTCTGTTAAGAGGCAAAAAGGCACTCTTTATCTTATGCCCCCAAAACTGCCGTTTTAGTGGGAGCTCTCGGCATTAGCTGCAGCAGCTCCGTGTTGCTGCCACCGATTCGACTTGTTTTTTTTGCTATCGACAGTACTCACATATGTATAGCGATCAAGATTAACATAGTTCTCCTTTAATGGCCGTGACATACTGGTTTGGTTCAGTTTCACTGCTCTCATCAACCTGTTTTCCAGCCAAATCAGGCTGTTTTAACCAAAAAAGCTCTGATAAACCCACTGTAAACCACCTGCTCACCACCGAACAACAAACAGACAAAGTAAGCAACTAGCTAGTGAACATAGGAGAGCATTTAACAGCTAAAGAGCCAAATATTTTCCCCTTAGAAGTTGGTGGAGACCAAAACAAAGTGAAAGGAGGATGAATATACTTTTATTTCTCTATAGATATAATTAAATGACGTAAACTGGCTACTCAGAGCTTATCTGAAAACAACCAATGACTTACAGCATTCCATTGGTGGGCCACATTGTTGCAAAATACCTTATATACATTTCTGTGGCCATTTGTGAATCAAACCCTAAATCCTTCTCTGCTCTTTGAGTTACCCAGGATCACACATACAGTAGTGAAATACTCACTTGTAGACTCTGGCATTGTACTTCCTCTCTCCGGGGAAGCCAAACATGCCACAGATGACTCTGCTGTCAAGCTGGGTCCACTCTGTGTTACAGATCTGCTTCCATTTACCGCCATCCTTGACCTCCACATATCCCTCTGTTACAGGGATTCGCTTACGGTACGACGACAGGATGGCTCGTATGCGCACGTCCTCAACTTGAATATCAAGGTTCTACGGACAAAGAAATAGAGAAATGTGCAGATACGTCAAGAAACTTTGTCAAAGAAAGAATTGACATGTGTTTATGTATTCATTTCCAAACACATTTTGGTCCTTTTCTGTATAATTGACAAAGAAATATATTACTTTTGCACAGGGGCCATAAAAAGTATTCTGTTTTTATTTTCTGGCTAGACAGACATCTGAAATCTGATATGATGTAAACAGGCTATATCTGGCTAGAAACAGCATTTCCTGTGTTACATAACATGCAATCAAAGCTCCTAAACCCCCCATCCATACTTAACCTACAGCCACTCAGATCTGTGTGTGCTGCTTTTAAATCTTTTCCAGATTGCTCAAACATATTTACAGTGTATCACCTTATTAATTCCTATTGTTTCTTACAACTGTTTTTGGCTAGGCCAAAAGTTCCGAAGGGTTTTCATGGTAACATGTGCAACACATTTTAGTGGGTCGCTAAAAAAGCATCAATCTGTTAAGAAAAAATGCACAAAAACAGCATTGTGAGTACACATGCAGTAGGAGGCAAGTAAGAGACTGCCATTTCTTTCCAGACTACGGCAACATCATCATAGACCACAAACTTGAACAGTACAGGCCTTGGACAGTCCCGTACTAATTAGAGAAGAAGTTATTTTGTGTTGGTTTTACTTTCACTAGCCCTTTTGCTCAACATCCCCCTTGAGCAATGAGCAAACCAGGGTGAAATTATTTGCTTTGTAATTGCACTTGTAAATATTTTATATTAACAATTGATCAAAATAATATGTTTAATGTGAGGGGTGGCTTGTAGTGACTACCCACAGAGAATTATCACGCAACTCTAGTTCCCCTCAGTTCTATTGGGCTTGTTTTTGTTATGGCACTTTATTGTTGGGTTTACTCTTAAGGCTGTTATCATTGCTGTTTCCTGCAGCAGAAAGCAGCTGTTTCCAGCAAAAACGCTCTAATAACCATACACCAAACAGGAAACAGAAAAAAATAGTAAGGTTTGGTATGTAAGGCAAACAAGCATATAGTAAAAACAAAGAGCCAGAATTTTCACAAGGAGTTGGTTGAGACCAAGAAAAGAGCTACAAAGAGAGTGAATATGTGGCGAAAGGTGTCAGAAACATGATTCCAAAAGATTACTAATGTATCTGTGTGTAGGTAGTCTGGCTCAACGGATGCACATTGCTGAGATAAAGCCTCTTACGATATTTCTGCTTTTTATTTTGCAAGGGCATTGTGGCGCACCCAAGATGTTTGTAAATGGTTTAGAGAAATCCAAACAAATGGACTGTATTTATATAATGCTTTTCTAGTCTTAAAGACTCCTCAATGCCCTTTGACTGTACTTTTACAAAGTACAGGAACCATTCAGACACATCCATACACTGTGGCCGAGGCTACCGTGCAATGTGCCACCTTCTCATCAGATAAACATTCACACACCGATGGTGTGTGTCCAAGGACATTTTGACATGGCACTGGAGGGCCAGGGATTGAACCACTAACCTTCCAATTGGCAGGGGACTGCTCTACCACCTGAGCTACAGGCACCCCGAAACAAGCGAGAGCGTTTTTTTCCCCCTATCCCAGAATAGATAAGCTGTGTAGCCTGACCATACTCCCACGCTGACACAGCTGTGGAGATAGGCCTGTCAATGTGAGACTAGTATATAGGCAACTGTTTGCGAACACTTTCGCCAACTTTATAAGGCGATATTATGTCAGTGTTCTGTTTACAGCTTGTTCTGCTGTCATTAAAGGAGAAATCCAGTGCAAAATGAACCTAGGGGTTAATAACACACGACGAACGCCTTGCAACAAGTGACCAGTAACATAGCTCAAGCATGGCATTCGTCATTCGACTGGTCATGACTGTTTTCCCAATATGGCGCCTGCCTGTATACGAGAAAAACAGTACAGTCTTTATAAACTATCTTTTTAATAAACTGTCTGTACACTTACAAAGTTCTCAATGCTTCGGTTTACATGTAGGGACCCTCATTATGCTACCGGAAGTGTGGTGCTATTTTGAGCCTTGTTAGTGGTATAGAAATAGATTTCTTTTTACTTTACCCATGCCCCGACGACTAGCTTTATGAGTTAATTAGCGGTTTGCGCTAAAACTGGTCACATTCGATTAGCATGAAAACATATCCCAGAGAACGGTCGACTCGGTACACGTGTTATTAACCCCTAGGTTCATTTTGTGCCGGATTTCTCCTTTAAGTGGCCAAAGAAAATAAATTGATGCTGCTTTAATTACAAAATCTTCTATCATCCACCACCTCCACTACATGCGACAGGGTAGGACATCACTGCTATTTCAAACTGTGAGTCTACGTTACTTACAAATTATTTTGTGTAAATCTACATTAGAGAAATTCAAGAGTCAGATAAATGTGTATGGCATTTAGCATTTCAGCTGCTACAAATTCACATTTGTAGTGTTGGAGCCTTGTGTCATTATTTTGACCGATATTGAGATTGCGATATGATTCACAATATTGTAGGGAATGATAATTTTTGTATCATTAATCTAATTTACATTGAAAAATATTAAAATTTAAAATATTAAAATGATAATAGTGTTGTTCTTTGGTGTGTAGGGTACGATTTGTAGGCTGGGACATCTGTGCAGCACCACAATACTAAATTCAGAATGGTCACATATTTTGCCTTTAACAAATATCCATAACATTTGGAAAGTCTAAAAGAGCCGTACAATTAAATAATTTAATCCCCATCCAAGTGAATGGAGTGCTAAATCATAAGTAGCCTACTCGGCCAGCAGAGGTCTCTAGTGCGCCTGATCTATGGACCCCATAGTGCAGAAGTGGTGCAGATCATCCGGGTAATTATATGCAGAAGTTTAGAGCTTTTATGGCTTCATGCACCGCTGAGCAACTTTCATAGGAATGAACGGGGCTCCTTCTTGCGCTGTATCCAAGTATAATTATACATCCATTGGTCTCACCCAATCAGTCTACTAGACACATGGATGATTTTGGTCATCTGTTTTGATTAGGTATTTTGACCAATTCAACAGTTTTACATCTTGATTTTAAAACTTGAAACTACTCATCTGAGTATTTCATCAAAACTCAGTCAATGGCCTTCTAGCTCGAAGGCAGTGTGAGGCTGTCAAAAATCAGCTCAGAACCTTTCCTCTCAGACCATTTGCAGGGATTAAATAAACATTTTCCTCTCCAATAGGCCAAACCCACATTCTTGTGCTACGTGACGGCTGAGGAGTGCAGGCTGAGGGGAGGGAGCTCAGTCTGGCTGGGGGGGGAATACGTTGCTTTGCTTAACAGATGGGCTGGACCAGACTTCTCTCATATACAGCCAAGAAGAACCTTGACATCAAATAATGAGAAAGTAGGGTTTTCTAATTGGCATTTGCCTCCAGGGAAGGGCAGAGACCACCAGAGTGAAAGGTACAAACCATCAGTCTTTCTACCCTCTGCTATTTTCTCCCAAAGATAACCACATTAATCATTCTGGTCAGAGGCAACGTGGTCTGGACTGCAGAGGATATACTGTACTGTGACTGAAATCATGGAACATGATAATGACTGGAAATGTGGTGATGGTGACCTTGTCTGGATTTACTGGGTATATAGTACATGACTCAGTGGCAGACGTGCAAAAATACTAGTTTGAGCCGAACGTTGGTTAGCAAGGAAATCCAGGCTGACTAAACATTCAACCAAACAGAATTATGTACTGATAAAGACAAGGCATGCTGGTGCTTAAATAATGAGATTGAATATCTGATAAAGAGAGAAATAAAATACTTTACCCACCCCCTTTAACAGATTGATCATAAATCTTGGTGAGATGAACAACATCCATGCTAGATAAGAGTCTGAAAAAAACAGCTACTTTTCTGGTTTATTTCGAAACCCAATTTGTTGCCCCCTTCCCCATCTGTTTAGATGGTCCTCACGTGGAGAAAAAAAATGGCCATTTGACTTCAGAAAAAAAGCGATTTCCTGAGTCTTTGCTTGTCCAGGAGAAAAAGTGGCACAGATGGAAAAGCCATTAGTGGGATGAGATGTATGGGAGAGGTGAAGGGGCCTCAATCTGTTGCAACTCAGCTGTAATTAACAGAGTTTACTTCGAGGTAGTAAAACATGATTTTTCTTTATTGCTTCAAGACTTAATTCTTCAATTTGAAAATACCACTACACTCTGGTCATGTAATAAGGGGCAACAGGTCATTTGGGGGCAAGTGGAGCAAAATCGGAATTTAGAAATGAATATAAGTTTCAGATTAAGGAATGGCATAAAAAGATCCCCGGTTGCCTGTATTCTTTATCATTATTCTACAATCTAAGGTCAGTGGCAGGATAGAATAGTTTTAAAAAGGTGATTTAATTGGCTCAAGAGGCTGCTATGTGGGGATAAACCCACACTCGCAATGTCAAGTGAGATTGATTTTCACCACATTGTACTGTACGATTGTGTGTGACTTCTTCTTCTTCTTACAGTACACAGTGGGGTAGAGACTGCATTTGCCGAAGAAAAAAAAACAAAGTGCTTGGAACTTTGAAACATGTGGTTTCAATAGCGGTCTTCAACAAATCTCTCAGCCAGCAGAAATCACCTCACATCCACAGCAAAATACCAAGACACTGGGTTCACATGCTATGTGGTATTTAGTTGCACGTCTCTTTCTGAGAATTCTAATGAGCTGGGCCATTTTCAGGTATGTCTGTTGTCCCTTTCTGAACATTAAAACATGTCTGATCAATACCCAGTCTTTCTTGCGAGCTGATTATTCCACCAGCTGCAACGCAAATTGAGGATTCTGTGTTTTAAGAGATAGTGTTTACAGAATGCAGTGTGTCGCAATGCGCAGTTCCTCTAAAAGCCATTTAAAAGAGCCTTTGTTAACAAACTGAAAGCAGATGTTTCACAAAGTCGTGACAAACCCTGAAGTGGAGAGTAAATTACAAAGACAATGATTTAATGGAAATGACCTGCTTTTATATGGCATTAAAGCTAAAGTGTGGAAAATGTGGAAAAGAAAGACACACTCTGGAGTGATTTCAGGGCACTAGGATTTGGCTGGTTCTCATTTTAAAAGATCTTAGAATTGTTGTCTGTTGACAGCAAAGTAAATCATCATTATGGATGGCAAAGTGTAGAAGGTGATAAACCTACTAAATACAGCAGTTTAGACAAATGTACCATATTTTTCCAGAAAATTCAGAAATAAATCTACACTGCTGTTGTGTTTTTCTCATTTGTTCCTCTGCCCCGATGTAAAGGTATGGCAGGTTAGATGAGCCAAGTGTGGAAGGTTTTCTGTTGGTGCAGACAGAGCCTAAATCAAAAATATTTGCACACACACAGTTGGCACTGAGGTATAAAAACAGGGTTCCATTTGCAAAAATAAAAACCCTGCATACACAAATAGCACTTATTTGCAATGTATGAATTGGACCAAAAAAGGTTCAGGTACTCTAATTCAGCAGTTGCATGACATGATCATGTGTCTTGGATATATTTATATTTATATTTATAGGCATGTCTTGGTAATATCACATAAAATGTGTTTTTGTAAGCATTTCATTGCACACATTAAGGGCTTGACATTAACTTTTTTGCTCACCAGCCACTGTAGCTACAGTGATGCAATATTCAGCTGTGATATGGTTGTGTGTAAAGCACTTTTTGTATGAAAAAAATGCAACCGATTAAGACACAGACATAAAAAGAGTAGCTTATTGCGTAAGTGGTGCAGGGTTGTGGAAGATTAATTAGAAGTGGATTGGAGCACGTGCTTGCACGTCACTAGAGCGGAGTCAGCAGCTGGCATGCGCCCCGGTGACAAGAAGCGGAGCACCTTGCAAAAGTCTGTTGTCGTGCTGCGTGCGCTCTATACTTCTTTTAAACCCTCTTGTCATAATGTTTTTCTGCCACAAAGGCAACTGTTGCCAAGGTTGAACCGGCCATATAACGCCGCGGCTTGCTGGTCTGGTGTGCAAGATTTGGTGATCACTGGGGTGGACGGATCATGCCATGGGCTGCGCACTGGATCACGGCTGTGCTCCTGCATCAGGCAGTGGAACAGCGGCACAGTAGCCTACTCAAGCAATCAGGGTTACAATATATATAATATGTTTATCCAATACAATTATCCATCTTTTAGGGGGGGCTCATGCTCCTCGGTGAGGTCCGGCCCAGTTCCGGCACTCCTGCAGCTGTATTTGTCTTTTCAAATGTACTTTCTGACATTTGCAAACACGTATAGATCCGATACAGTATCTGAAATATATAAATTGGGCAAGTAGCCTGGATCACATTTTATATATATATATATATATAAAGTCTCATAAAACAAAATCAGTTCAAATATGAACAGAGCAGGAAGCTTGACCGAAGTATTTAACCGGGGGTTAAAGTTTCTATGATATTACAAACTGTCTAAAGTCAGGTTGCGTTTGAGTTTTAAGAACACACCATCATAGTGGTCACATATAAAAACTATTCCTGTACAGATACTTCAGGGGAGATCAATATATATATATATATATATATATATATATATATATATATATATATATATATATATATATATATATATATATAATACATCCCTGAGGGGTCATGAATGTCTTTTCCAAATGAAATAGCAATCCAACCAACGGTTAACGAAACTACAAATGTCAATTTCATGGTGACACTAAAGGAAAAGTCAAGTTATTAAGATTAATCCTTCTCGGAAACATAAAGCTCTGTACAAAAAATAAATACAATCCATTAAATAGTTGTTGAAATATTTCCGTCTGGACCAAAGTGGTGGACCAAATGACTGATTGACCAACTGACATTACCATTCCTAGTGCCACACTAGTGGCAAATTACTTTTACCATAGTTTGTCCAGTCTTCATGATGACCATGTGGTATGTTTGAAAGCTCTACAAAAAGCTAGTGAGTGGACCTTGAGTTGGGATTGTTTTGTCAAAATCCTGTTTCCAAGGTCAAAAATAATCTTTGATGCTTAAACTTTAAGCCAACATGGACGGGAAGTCCTAAAAGTGCAGCTACTGGGCTCACATGTCAACAGATGCATCTCCATGACAACTCCATTCACTGATTAAGATTGTGTGGCATGCTTAAAAGCTCAATAAAATGCTAGACCTTGAGTTGGTAATGTTTTGTCAAACAATTTTTTTAGATTTTCGTGATTACCGTGGTCACATGACACACATGTTACACATTGTAACAGAGATATGACACCATTACATTCCTCCTCAACAACACAGCCGATTAAATGTGACAAATCTGTTCTGCACATGGCTAGAAAAAACATTGGAACAGTCCGAATAATCAAAGGCATACTTCCTTCAACATTGATGCATGTTTGTCAGCCTTCAAGAACAGATTGGACGTTGGACAAAATATCACATTGTCTGTGAAAGCAAGCTCTCCCCCGAGTGAAATCCTCCATTCACACTAATGTCAAATGGAGCACTTAATTTCAGAGTCTCCAGAGGCAAAACATCCGTTGTTTAACTGTGGGAATGTGATGCCTCGGAGCGAAAGATTTTACAGAGCTGCAGAAACATCTAACAGCTATGTGAAAAATAATTAAATAGTTGAAACCATTTTTAGATTGTGACACAAAGGGCAGCCATGTATTAATTCACATGCATAGTGCAAACGTGCTAAAGGGCTGACAAGGCAATTTATGGTGCCCTGCCATGACATGGTTGGAGATTTACAGGGAGGGAAGTGGAAGATTTGACATTAAAGCCTCGGAGGGAAAAAATGACTAAAGAGAGTAAAATGGGAGTTGTAAACTGTGCTTGGGGTGACTTCATGGCCGCTTGTAATCTACTTGTGAGAGGGGGAGCAGAAGAGAAAGAGCAAGGAGGGAAAATAAGAGAAAAGCTGCAGTAAAGAAGAAAAAGAGTAAAGATCTATGCAAATAACACATTATAATAATGTAACTAAAATAATAATAATATAATAATAAAAAAACTACTCTTTGTGCCTTCCCGAAGTCTTAAAAATGTGGACTACATGTATGTAGAATTGATGCACTGACCCTGAAAATTACAGAAATACAAACTTGAAATACAACCATGAAATATCACTGTATGTATAGTCTATATCGACGACGATGTTCAGGTGCCGCCGGAAATTCCGCCGGATGTCCCTCTTTTTAGGCCGGATGTCCCACACGTTCCGCTTTCTTTGTGTTGGCATTCTAAACTATGGTGGATTTATGAGGACTTTGGTTAACTGCTCCTCAGATCTCTTCAGGATAAATCCAGACAGCTAGCTAGACTATCTGTCCAATCTGAGTTTTCTGTTGCACAACTAGAACAACCTTTGAACGTACACATGTTCCACCAAAACAAGTTCCTTCCCGAGGACATTAATGAACAAATCCAATTCCAACCTGTAGGGGGACCGAAGAGGAAAAGTGCTTTGGTGTTGCTTTAAGGTTAGCCTACTATAAAGGTGCTGGTTGACAAGTAGCTGATGCTAAAGCTTGGTCTATAACGTTAGGTAATTTTTGGTGGGTAAAACATAAGATTACAACTTCGTTCAACATGCTCTGTTATTTTTAGTGTGACTGTTTTGACCACGGTTAACATCTCTGGGCTAACCCACTAATTCATCAGTAACGTTAACTGTATAGATAGATAACTAATCTAATGGTAATTTAGCCAGGTAGCACACCCCTTGCCTCACTCTCCCAGCGCTGCAAGGCTTCAGTCGGGATGAGAGCTGATAACAGCCCCGGCACGGGGACACATCCACAGTCAGCCCCCAGCCTGCTAGTAGCCAGCCACTATCATTACAGCAATCCAAACCCGGTCAGCACTTAACTACGGTGCTAAGGACGCTAACGGCGGTTTACTGAACCATCGGGAAACAGACCCAGGCACCCGAGTCAGAACAGTGGGCACTGTAACATTACACCTCCGTTAGCATACACCCTGTAAACTGTAAAGCTGGCTAAACACAAAGGGGGGGGCCTTTGTGTTTAGCCAGCTTTACAGTTAGCTAAATTTACCCGAAAAAAGGGGGATAAGGCACCAAAACAACTAATAATAATTAGTAATTTAAAGATGTGGTAGCATTGGATCTGGACGGGAAGGATAACTCTGGGAGCTGGAAGGGGTGTGTCGCGATTCTGCCTTCTCACACAGGTTCGTGGATCTGAGTGTCGCGATTTTGGTTTCATATCGCATTTCGTTACAGCCCTATTCAGTTCGTTAAGACAAAGTCAAGAACGTCAACTCAGATGAGACGCTGAAGCTATGTAATGTTTGTTGTCTTCAAAGATTATTTGATCATCACAATAGTTGTCAGCTGGAAAATAAGAGGGCACTGTTTAGGGAAATTAGGATTTTGACAAGTGACTGAGACACGTTCCCCAGTGAAAGTCGAGGTTAGTAATATATTTCACAAGCAGATATCTTTATAAAGTAACCAGACCTGTTGGCGAGAATATATTGTAAGAGTCCAACATTATAACCCGTTTTCAAAAGCTTTTGATGACTTATAATTGAGGACGTTTGCACCAAAAATGGCTACAACAATTACAATATTCAGCCCTAATTATATCTTTCCAGTTTTTCTTCACTGCTGACAGACATTTCTATAATGCTCCATTGTGTAGCCAGTCTCCACATCAGTTGACATTTCCATATAAAGTCAAGTGACTAAGAATATTCCTCTTTCATAGGCTGCTCCTCAGACATTTTTAACTGTTGTTTGTGTCCCTTTCTGAGTGCTGACTTGAATAAATCAAGTTGAGAAATCTGACTGCATCACTGTTCATATAATTTGGATAAATGAGGCAGCCTGTTGGACCAGTGTGAAAACGGGCACTGCCAAACATCACATTTCATAAGCCCTGGAATTTCTTCATGTGGAAATTGGTTTGAAATGGAATGTAATGCATACGCATGATCACAGGTCAGACTATTTCTGCAGCAGACTTCCTCAAAGCATAGGAATACATAAACAGTGGAGAAATGTGACTGTAAATATTCCAGAGAACACTGGTTGTCAATCTGTGTTGTTTACTGTGCAGCTGACTGAGACACAACGCTAAATATACAGTTACTGGAGCCCATGCAAACCCATGAACTCAGCTGACCACAAAAGAACAAATTCAAGGAACAAGATGTTGTTTTTTTTGCATGTTTACAAGTCGGTAAAAAAACCCCGGCAACACTCAAAATTTCAACAATGTGAGAAGACAAAACGGTCACAGAGAGGAATCTGAACCCAGATGTCAAAGGTCAGTAACACGTGCATACAAGGATTTGTGTTTCACCTCCCTCTTAGCTCACTCTCTGGGTATTTCCTTTGTGGTGGAGTGGCTGGCCATTGAACTGAGGTTACCATCACCTGAGGAGGCACTTATTTTACACGCAGGCTCCTTAGCACTCTGAAAGCCCTAATCATTCCATACCGCAAAAACCCCCCACAACATGTCGTCATAGCTGCCATTACACACCACAATATGTGTGGGTGAGTCACCAGATTACCATTTTGAGATGATAAAGCTAGGCCCGGCTGTGTGGCAGCGGAGCCTGGTTGACCGTGTTTTATATGCTTGGAGCCCATGTTATTTCTTTTACTATATGGAAAAGCAAGGAGTCAGATTTTTTTTTGCAGCTACTATCCCCGCTTGACTCCAGACGTCTAGACCTCTCCAGCCGTGCTCAATAGAGAATCATAATCTTTACCATTTGTCTCTGTAAACCTCTGTGCAGGAAGTCGGCTATATCTGTTACCACAATGCAGCTTTAAAGGGGAACTCCACCGATTTTACACATCATTTACAGGTGTTAGCAGGGACAAAATTTCGGCCCTGGCAATTCCGTTACCGGCCCAATTTCAAATTATTTGCTTTATAATTGCAAAAACCAGGCTCATGTGAGATTATGGCACCAGCAGCATGAGGCGCACTTACAGGCTTTCATAATGAAATAATACACACAATTCATAAAACCTTCATATAAACTACCATGGCCCCCAGGTCCCTCAGATCCTCCAGCCAAGGCCTCCTCCATGTCCCACGGCCCCGGCTTAAGCAAAAAGGTGACAGAGCCTTTTCTGTTGCTGGTCCTCAGCTGTGGAACCAACTGCCACCTGACATCAGAAATGCCCCGTCAATTGTGATATTCAAAGCCAGGCTCAAAACTCATCTTTTTACATTGGCCTTCCCGGCATCTTAATTGTCTTATCCTGCTATGTTTGTAATTAAGTGTCTTTCGATGTACTTTTTAGCCTAAATCACTGATTTGTACGTGTTTTATTTTATTTTTCTTATTTTCTTATTTTATTTTATTACCCTGTGGCTAATGCGCTATGTACAGCACTTTGGTCAGCGCGAGCTGTTTTTAAATGTGCTATAGAAATAAACTTTACTTACTTACTATGGCACCATCTTAGAATATAATGGAAATGCTTGCATATTTCAAAAATATTATTACATACTTAAACCCCCAAAACACAGACGATTGGGTCTGAAGACTATGAGTTTAAAAATAAGAAAAAAACTGTGGGTGCTGTAGTTAGAAAGAAGTTATCTTACCAGACCTCTGTAGCCTGCTCCTCGTCTCTGCTGGTGACTAGAGACTCCAGGCTACATAATATGCCATAGCATAACCAGAATCTCTGATCGGAACTGTTGGCGATTGAGTTATATGGTGGTCGTAATTGCCAGGCCTATCTCCACAATGCTGTGGAGTAAGGTCTGGCTTCACCAAAGATACATTCTAGGATAGGAATAAAAAAAATGCTCTGGGTTCTTTGCATTTCTTTAAACCAATCAGAATCGTCTTGGCGGGGCTTAGTTCCGGACGCAGCAAACGTGCCTCTCTGAAATCGTCTCGGGAAGGATCTTCTAGCTAGTCACTAACTCTGGCTACTGTTTAGTGCTGAGCAGGTAGTGAACAGTGGGTCTTTAGAGTTTCTTTTGCTGAAAACAGCTGCCTATTGAGGCCGAAACGATGCTATGAGAGCGTTGAGAGTGTATCAAAACAGTAGATTTGTGGGCCAGACAGCTAAACAATGAGCTGAAACTCCATAAAGCCAAGAGTAGCTGCAGATTCAGGTGATTATTCGCTCTTGGTTCATTGCTATAAGCGGCCCCTTCCCCATATCAGTTAGTTTTTCAATTTAAGTCAGCTGTAAAACAAACCTTAATCCTGACAGTTGCTTTTGTAAAAGAAAAGAAAAGCTCTGCTGAGCTGTTCACACACGTTTTGAGGGCATTATGAAAAACACTATATAGCATGTTAATAACATTATAGTTTTTAAGCTCTCCAACGAACCAGAAGAGTGTGTCAGAAGGAGAGACAGATGCAGAGAGTTAGCTCTGGTTTGCAGTTTGCTCATAACATTGGAATGTGCATTCATGAGGCCTGCACAGTGAGCAGAAAGATAACATTCTGCTTTTGGTGGCAATTAGGTTAGAGCTCATTGGCTGGTCCAGAAGGCGATGTTCAGGTCAGCCTTTCAAAGACCCGTCAAGACAACATTTCGACATTTATGAGTGCAACACCTAACAATTACCAGTTTAACTTCACTTTTGCTGACACACTCTCACTGCAGGCTAGTTACAAAAGGACTGGAATACAAACAGAGCCCCTATGGGTTATTAACTTTAAGTGTACAGAACTGCTTCCAGCCAAACCCAAGGAAACAATAATTATTGAATGGGGCTTTAGGAGTAGCGCTAAGACTGTTAAAAAAAAAAGTATTATGTTTTCTGTGATTCTGGAGGAGCTTTGCCAAGTCTGTCAAGCTGTCATGTCTGAAAGAAAAACTCAAGGGTGAGGGTTATCTCAGCTAGTAGTCTACACATTTTTATAGAACGGCTGCGATACAAACTGGGGGTGTGGAGTTTGAGAGAGAGTTGGCATTGACCATGTCAAACGAAAAGTCGTTATTAAGTTGCATCATAGGAAATGTAGGATCCAGCGGTTTTGGAACTTGACCTAGCAGGGACTAAAAGTCTGGATATCTTGGCCTGAGCTGCTTTTTTTGATTTTGCCCATTCGTTTTTAACCTGTTTTAATCTGCCTGACACAGACAATATAAATACATAATACTTCAATAAATTAGGAAGTTAATGAGAAAATGTATTGCGATTCAATGTGAAAAATCAAGACAGCCAAAATCACCATGAACCTAGATGTTTTATTTTTGTAAAATATCCGGCTGCACTGTGGTCTTCCTGTATGTGATTACCTGCCTGGCTTGACACATATGCTCGCGAATCGCGTGAAAAAATAGAGGAGACGCCGAAACTATTGCTGCAGCGCGCCGGCCTACGCGGACGCTACACGCCTGGTGTGGCCTGACAGATTGGATAACATCGACGAAATAAAAATAGCTGTGCGACGCCTGCTGTACGCGACGCCTGCTGTACGCGACGCCTGCTGTACGCGACGCCTGCTGTACGCGACGCCTGCTGTACGCGACGCCTGCTGTACGCGACGCCTGCTGTACGCGACGCCTGCTGTACGCGACGCCTGCTGTACGCCTGCTGTGTGTTTTGGCTGTTAGGTTGGAGCCTGACAAGATGGATTTTCATGATATGTGATCTCACGATTCTCGCGTCATCTCGGGATATCCAGCTGCTTGCAAGTTAACTTTTGCGCACCAGGTGTAAAATATAGGCTAGTATGAGCATTGAAACTTTTTCCTTAACATTCCTGTCTGAATAAAGCCATAACTAAGATTTATGTACAGTAACAGACACCTTTGTCTGAATGATGAAACCCCATTACTTTAACAGATTTTCAAGTTTACCTCTACATGGTTGGGCAGGGTGTTGACAAATTTAAATCCCGGGATTCTCTTGTCGCTGCACACCACACCCACGTCTTCACTGTGTTTGCAGTCTGAAACACCGATCCCGTTGGAAGGACACAGCGCAAGAGTCTTTTCCTTGCCAGTGCAGTGAAGATTGTCAAACCAGATGGGTCCTGACGATAAAGAAGAGAAATTGATCAGTGTTTCCATGGGGAGGAATGTTTCCCTTTAGTAGTGGAAACAAAGGAGTAAAAAATATTTTTCTTTTGAAGGCTAACCTGGTTTCTCAAAAGTTGAAAAGAATTTACCATGAACCAGTTTCCAATGAATAATAAGAACAAATAAGTCATAAATTATAAGATCATGCACAGGGTTTCCATCAAAATACTGCATCCATGTTAAAAATGAGATGTTATCCATTTTTATTGTGAGAAATATTATGATATTTGTTGTTGTATTTAATGTGTTCCCACCCTTTCAAGAGTAACAGTGATTTGCATTACATACCTTGTCCTTTCCCATATTTCGAGGATGGTGACCATGAGATGGCTTCCAGGTAGCCCAGCTCCCTGCACACCACCTGAGCGGCGTGGATAGTGAAGTCGTCATCGCATACAGTGCCCCATTCATTGTTGTAGAAAACCTCCACGCGACCCTCGTTGTGTTTCCTCTTATCCCCGGCTAATCGGAGCTGAATCCTGGGCGTGTCTGGCGACAGCTGGGGGGCGATATAGTGTTCCTGTTCTGGGTCAGGGTAGCCTGGTGGGTAGCCGAGGTGTTCGTACTGGGCAAGAGCCAGCTCGAATAGCACTAACACAATGACTGTGCAGCAGGGCAGACACTGGGTGGACAGCATTTTGGTTGGAGCTGATGAAAAGACCAAAAGAGAAAGGCACTTATTACAATTCAGATGGTTTTTCACAATGGTTCTTGGTGTTTATTAGAGAGGAATCAGACTGAAGAACAAGTACAGGAGGGAACACTGACTTAACAGTCTGAGAACCCCTTATAATCTCAACAGGGTTTTCTCGACTTGGGCATGGAACCTACAAATGTGTAACAGAAAGCCTGTCTTACAAACTGGGAACATAGTTTGGGAGTGGTCATTAACCAGGCAGGGAGGGTCTGACAAAAATACACAATCAATTGTATTATCTCTCCCCCTGCTGCTTTGATTTTGACTGTTTCCCCCCCACTTAAAATCTGTCTCTTGTGAGTCCCCTATATTTATAAATGCTGAAATTCGACTTTAAAGACCTTGTGGTCCCCTAATACTGTATCTGAAGTCCCAAAATTCAGCCTTGGTGCAGAATTAAAGCCACTAGAGCCAGTCCCACAATGAGCTTTCCTTAGTGTGTGCCATTTCTGTGTCTGTAGTTATTGAGGACACAGAGATGAGAGAGTTTCCACCTATCGCCATTTCTAGCCACTGGGGGACCATAGGCTGGCTGGGGGAACTCATATTAATGTTAAAAAACCTCATAAAGTGAAATTTTCATGCCATGGGACCTTTAAGCAGCTCACCATCGATTATGTTGTTTCCCTCTGCATTTGTGATGTGAAAGGGGTGACAATCCCACAGAACATTTTTACGGTGCTGCTGTTGTGTTGTCCATGCACTGCCAGTGTCCCCTTTTTGCGCCACAACCATATCAGTTATACAATCATTTTTCACTGCATGAGAAAATTGACGTATGTCGGTGGAGCGTGTGAAAGGTGCCAAATGTCTGTTTTGGTTTGAAAACTACGTTGTTGCTTTGTAGTCTCGACAGGCACAAACGGAGACCTTTGGAAACGACAACGCACGTCAGTCTTATCAGTTAGGTACATATAGGCTTACATATCTTTCAGTGATGGTTCCAACACGTCGTCTGTCCAAGTAAATAAGTCTCTGGTCCTACTTTTTGCCATTGTTGATAGTATTTTCTGTGTTTTCAAATTATACATCCATGATTTTCAACCGCAGAGTAAAGTCAGACAATCTGATCCCCATGGTATGTGAATGGTCATGTGATATGCGTTGTCAGACATGTTAATATGAACAGAGAGTAGTTCTGCTACTGGAGCTAAAATTCTTGTGTGGACAGCGATATTTTTTTTGTCTCAAAATGCTGAAGCAAATGAAAAGATTTTCCTAACTTGCTAGGGCTTGAATTTTTATTGTGATCACTACATGGTATAAAGTAGCTGAATATAAATGTACAGTATGTGAAACAGTTGCACAATCTTTCAAATGACTGTGTGAAAAGATGATCATCATCCAATAGTTTTCTTTGAGTTGAGTTCAGAAAATGAGACCAAGATAAGCTGGACTCAAGCCTGAAACAGACCTGCAGGGTGATGTAATGTCAAACAGGCAACAACTAAGGCCTTTGCTTCTGCCTACCTTTAAAAGACAAAGAATACATCACAATTCCAAGTCAGACTGATATAATCAAGAGTTCATGGTCGGACAAAACAAAAAATTGGCACACAACTGAAATTATCCACAGGCTCATCAACAGCTGTTTCCACGACCCATTAAAATCTTGTGCTCTTGTGTAAAAACATCTGACAGAAGCCAGATGATCCTCCAACTGCAGGGTTTCTACTTTTCTCATAACGTGGCGGCGGTTGCACAAGCTAGTAACAGCACACACATTACAGAATGAACAGATGAGAATGAAATCATGCTCATTAGGGTATTTTCAAACGAATGCAGATGAACCCCTCTGGAAACTCTTAATGCCAGTGTATTCATGCTGTAAGAAAGGTCAGAAGGGCTTCTGTGTCTTATACAATTACAAACTGCTTTCCCCTTCATGGAAGTCAGGTCCCACCTCCTGTTGGGGGTGGGGGGGGGACTATGCTTTGGTTCAAACGGTCAAAATGTTAGTTAATAAGAATGTCAACTGCTCTTCTTGTGCCCTTTTCTAAAGCACGTTTAGGAGAGCTTTACTGCAAGTAGACACAGAGAGAAGGGCTGAGAAAGGCACCAACCATTGTAGAGCTGGCTCAGGTTTGCCTTGGACAAGCTCATAGTTATGCTGCTATAGTTTTAGACTGCCGGGGAACTTCATTTGACACACTGATCTCCTTCTTTCTTTCCATCAATGTGCATTAATGTTCCAGAAATACTTGTTAACAACTTTTCTCCGGAGAGCTTATTCCCCGGAGTCCTTACTTTTTCTTCAGCGACAGATGCCGGCCACAAAGAGCCTGGGTCTGTCCGAGGTTTCTGCCTAAAGGAAGTTTTTCCTCGCCACTGTCCCACCAAATGCTTGCTCTTGAGAAACTGTTGGGTCTTTTTAAATTATAGAATATGGTCTAGACCTATATATTGTTGGGTAGTTTATTACTTGTATTTTATAAACTACATGTGTTTTGTGTGCAAAAATCTTAATCTGTAAAGTAACTTGGTACTAAAACTGTCAGATTAATGTAGTTGAGTAAAAAGTACAATATTTCTCCCTGAAATGTAGTGGAGTAGAAGTAGAAAGTGGCATGAAAAGAAAAGACTCAAGTACCTCAACAAGTACCTCAACATTTGTACTTAAGTACAGTACTTGAGTAAATGTACTTAGTTATGCTTTACATTTTGTCTGACCAACAATTGAAAACCCAAATGTATTCAATGTATGATATAAAACACAAAGAAATGTGCAAAAGCTCAACTTGAAAATACAGGAAAATGCAGCAAATTTGGGGTAGGCCTATTTTTACCTTATAAAAGACTGAAACAAATCATAAAAACTGTTGACAATCTTCTGACGATCGACTAATTGATTAATAACTACTGTATGTGCTCAAATGTATGCAGGAGGTATACAATACAGACATGTGTAAATTATGTAAAAACCTTGTATAATTGTATCTCGTATTTCATCACTTACAACAGATTGTTAAAAAGACAGCAGTGCAAAACTCTGAAGCATGATGTAGCCACTAAACGTCAAAGACAATGAAAACCCTGCAGTAACACCGCGGGACTTAAAAACACAACACAACTGACCATCAGACAGACACAGTAGCATAACTCTTAATGACAAAGGCTTTAACTCTGATTGTTAAAATTCTAGAGGTAACTTTCGCATGTTTTCAGGCTCTAGTTGAACTTACTTTTCTTGTCCCTTCTGAGGCTGTGTGCTCCTGCAGGCTGCAGTAACACTGTGTACAGACCAAAGCCCAAAGTCAGCTGTTTCTTCTCCTTCTCTCTAAACTTTCGCTCCTTTTCATGCAAACGTCTGGCTTCGGACCGGAGCTGCGGTGGCCCCGCCCACTGACGTCCACCTTTAAGATGACCTCACCGGAGACGGCCCGGGACGTGGAAATAGCAGATCCGACCTGTGAAGCGACATTGCTGCATTCAAAGACTGTCGAAAAACTGTTAAAAAAAAACGACTAAGTGATCATTAAACAGCCATGAAAAAATGGAGTAAATGGGGAGAACATTTATTTACGATGATATCTAAGGAGTAGGCCTAAGTTATTATTTTAGAAACAAGAGAAACAGAGCTGTGATGTACGTAGGTTACTTCAACATGAAGAGAAACAAATGTCCATCAGGCATGTAGATAATCAATCAATGTATTTCTTTGTTACATGAAATTATAAAAGAATACGATTTCAGTGAAATGTGTCAGTTCCTTCAATGTAGGCCTATGCATTAAAAACAGTAATAATAATAAATATATGGGGGGTGGTTCTACTGGCCTGAGGGTAGAGGAAAATAATGAACTTATTATAAAAATGTATTGGTACTGTTTATATATGTGTTGCAAAAGATATTGACATCACTGACAAGTTGTCTCCATACTTCCATTATGTCACATCTCTGCTGGTATACCACACTTCCTTTACCACATACATTTGATCTAGATGAAGGCAACTTTGACCTGTCATGTGTATAGCAGCATAAGTATCCTCAAAGTGTTCAAAACCCTTCACTGGACTGGACTCTACTCTGCTGCCACCTGGTGTAAAACAAAACGGGACATTTTTTTCTTCCAACAACGTTGTACACTTTGTGGAACTCAAGCAGAGGTGTCATTAGGCCTGGGCATCCCTACTATGGCCACGCCAAGACCCGCCCTACAAAGCAGCTCGATTGGTTGGGTTTAGGCATTTGACCTCGAGTGGTTAAGGTTAGGATAGCCGATTGGTCAGGGGATAGGACCTGAACAAATTAGGTTACGATACCTTGCGTAAGCCAATAAATGCTATTGAAGGGCGGCTCTTGGCGTGGCCATAGTGGGATTCCAATTAATGTATCATTGAGTTGAATAATTATCATTTGCACATTTAAGGAGGTTACATCCCCAACAAAAGATGCAAAGAGGGAAGAGTAAATTATGCCTTGGCTACATGTCTGCTGACTCTGATATAATTAGAAAAGTCAAACCAAAGGAGAATAAATAGTTGAAAGCAATACAGAATGCCTGAGAGCCTTACTTCAATATATTCCATTATGTTTTTATATTTGGATTGTATTCTATGTTTCCTTTTACGTAAAGACATTTCCAGCATACATTGATTCAGAAAAAGGTAGAAATAGGGGCATACAAATTCAACAGAATGCAGGAAACGAAGTGTTTTATGCTAAAAACATTCTGGGGGGAATCCCCCAGACCCCCAACACCATAAGTCACCACAAAAATCTGGAGGAAAGACCTTGGCCTTTGGTTTGTCAGGCCAGTTTTGATTAGGCCAAATGTTTGGGCTATTTAACTAACATGGGCGGGTAAAATAAACATGCACTGGCTATTAACAAGCTGGGCAAACCAATCTCCATTTTGCATTGCATTCAGTTTAGTTAAATGGGTCCGGGCTAAGCCCTGATCTTCCTCAAGTCCTAGAAATGCCCCTAAAAGTATTACAAATTCAGCATTATGTATAAAATGATGTGTTGGTTCTTAAATGTGCAAATATTCCCCCTCACAACATAAACCAGCAGTGTATTGCGTGTTTTTTTGTGAATGGTAGGAAATCAGTGTGTTGTGAGGATACCTGTCGTTGTGTTAAACAAGACAATACAGATTGAGGCTGCAGAACAATTACAAAGTGTTCTTGCGACCTTTTGGCCTCAATAATACTCGTGTAAGGTGTCGTAAAGTTATATGAAAGTTTCAGAGAAAGGAAAGACAAGGAGCTCCGGTTTGCCATTATTGCCTTCTTAAGCGCTTGTAATGCCTTTTAATAAGGCAGGTTTCTAACCATTTAGCTTTTATTGAGGTGTTTGTGGCATTTGGTGATCATGTGTTTCGCTTTCACTATTTGCCTTTGCACATCAGTGGACAATGTTACTGCACTGCTGCCAGTGCTTTCTTTTCTGAGACAAAGATGACACACCAAGCAGTGACTGATCATGATCAGTATTGCATGAACTCACTTCATCTTCCCCCGTTCATTTCTGCAAAGCTGAGTGGTCACATTTTACCTAGTCTACATCCTTGACGTTCCACTTCCGGGATTGCTCCGTTGCCGCCGGACAATCTGCCGGATTTCACTCATTTAGGCCGGATATCCGTTGCCTTGGGCTTCCTTTGTGTTGGCATTTTAAACTCTGGTTAATTTATGAGGAAGACTATGGTTAACCTTTTCTCAGATCTCTGCAAGGTAAATCCAGACAGCTAGCTAGACTATCTGTCCAATCTGAGTTTTCTGTTGCATGACTAAAACAACTTTTAAACGTACACGTTCCACCAAAACAAGTTTCTTCAGAGTTTATTTTGAAGCGGCACAGCAGCTTTTCTCCGGTGCTTAGCACCGCCCAAGGCGATTGTGATTGGTTTAAAGAAATGCCATTAAACCAGAGCACATTTTCCTCCCATCCCTAAATGCTATGTGGAGTAGCCAGACTCTCCTCCAGTGCGCTTTAGAGGAGGGTCTGGCAAAGCAAGACTACATTTTACCATTTAAATCAGGATTATCAGCAATGTCACTTAACCCTCATTCTTCGTATCTGAACTACTGACTAATAAATGAATAAACAACTGTAAGAAATAACCATCATTAGTTATGTAATTAATGTAATCTGAAGGAAAAAAAACAGATATTTAAACATTGTGTGAAATAAATAAAACACATGAGGAAACCTGTGTCTGCTGCATCTGTGTTGTCTCCTTTAAAATGATTGACTAATCAAAAGAGAAGCGTAAAACAATGATAGGAAGCCATTAAGAACAAAGAAAAATTTAAGAAAAAATTAATAAATAAATAAATAAATGACAAGTTGTGGTTTAATGGAGGGGTCATGTGCCTGACTATTTCATGGCCAGGAGTTAAATTGGTTAGCGGGGAAGCTCACAATGATGACAAGATTCCAGAAAGTCCCTACCCTGGAAATCCAGAGTTCTCGCAAGAGCAATTTGAATTTGCTCAACGAGTCACTCTGGCATTCAGTAATGATGCTCATTAACTATACCCTTTTAGCTGAGCTGCACCAATCACATTGGTGTATCTGATATAGGCCGGCCAGAGGCGAGCTAAACAGATGGCGACAGCGCTGCAACGTCGAAGTTGCAGCTTAGACTTAGCTTTTTATCTAAAAGAGGAACAGAAGACGGCACTCAAATCGTTCCTTTGCAAAAAAAAAAAGACGTTTTGGCTGTTTTGCCGACCGGATACAGCAAGAGTTTAATCTACCAGTTAGCTCCGTTGGTAGCTATGGGGCTCTGGATACGTCACCCCGTGTGTTGTTGTGATTGGTCGTAGTGTTATCCAATTGCGTGCAGTGAAATTTTCTAAAGCATTCTTGGTGCCGCCCCTCGAGTTGGGCCATTTTCATTAGTCATTGCCAGACCCTTAATCTTTCGGATTTGGGTCTGGATCTCCAGGCTAGAAAGTTATGCACCCAGTTAAGAAACAGCTCGGCACAAACTCACAGTGAATCCACTGGTTGGTCAGTTGATTCACCACTGGAATTCACCCTTCTCTGAATTCAATTGGTAAGTCACAAAAAGGGTGCCTTATTTAAAGGTACAATATGTAATATATATGCATTAAAATGTCTAAAACAGACTATACTATTGTCTCTGCTCCCTGACACTTCCCTCTGCCCTGCCGTTCCTGGATTCTACAAAAGATATATTGCTAACGTTATGTAGCCAACATTAAACATTGCTAAAGTAGCTAACCGCTAAAGTAGCTGACCGCTAAAGTAGCTGACCGCTACAGCAGCGACGTAGCTAACTATGTTAGCTGCTATGGCTGTTTATAAAGTGGAAGTAGACAATTTATCAACTAGGTAGCTAATCTGTCTGCTTATCAACTCCTTGAACAGATTATAGTAACTTTTACCACGGTTTATTGTAGAAAGGCTACCACAAGAAAACCGTAGATAATCAAAAAGACATCATTCAAAGATCATTGATGTTTGTTTGACTGCCGATGTTAGCTAGCAGAGCTCCGCTAGCTAGCGCGCTGCAATCATGTCCGATGGCAGACAGAATTGCAAAATAAAAAGCAATCAAACAGCATATTATACAATGTAAACAAAGACACGTTTTCGTGCAGCGGCCTTTATAAAATGAGCAGTGGTGAATATATATATATAAATCCATATGGCATATATAAATCCATATGGCATATATATATATATATATATATATATATATATATATATATATATATATATATATATATATATATATATATATATATATATATAATACAACACTGTAATGAACATTAAATTGAATTACTTGCCTTTTCTGCCGCTGAAAATGTTCCTCCCAAAAATGAAATCTTCTGCAGACTGCAAATCTCCGGCAGAGTCCTAGAATTTAACCGCCAAAACTTTTTTTTTCAGGCGGCTGAGTTCCATAATTCTCGTTGTGGCCCGACTGTGACAAAACGAACTTGGGCTGACGGTAAAAATACACAGCTACACCGAGTACGGAACTGACACTAGTACAACTGCTTCTAGCTGACACTGGCCCATTAATAAAACGCCGTATTTGAGCCAGCGCGAGTAAAACTGCTTTTAGCCGACACTGGCCCATTAATAAAACGCCATATTTGAGCCAGCGCGAGTAAAACTGCTTCTAGCCGACACTGGCCCATTTATAAAACGCTGTATATGAGCCAGCGCGAGTAAAACTGCTTTAAGCCGACACTGGCTCTTCATAAAAAGCCGTATGTCAGCCAGAAGTGTTGTGTACACAGTCGGCACGACTCTGGCCCATTATCTTTACTCCGATGCCGACATTGAGCCGACAGTAGCGCTTTTCAGCCGGAATCGGCCCAAATGTGCTTGCTATCTTGGCAACGTTAATGTTAATCAAAACGTAATTTTCATGCATCAAACTGTGAAATATATTTGTGTAATATGTCAATAACTGGGTGAATAGAATCCTAAATGTTACTAAAAATGTTACAAAAATCCATCTTTTCTCCGACTCGTAGTATTGTGTGACAAAAAGAACGCAACAACCCACGATTATTCGTTTTCCGACATGGATGTGACGTCACACTCTAACTACTGGTCGCGATTACAAGACAAAAAGAACACACCATAACTGTCACTAACCCCCACCCCCTCCCCCAACCATCTTTTCGGTGATTGGCTGGAGTGGTTTGTTGTATTTTGGTGCACAGCCTCTAGTGTTTGTTTGACGTTTACGACCCCTGTGTTGTCTCCTGAGACCGGGCTTTTTCACAGTGTATTCAGGGGGCAGGCAGCGAGCGGATCAAGGAGAGATGCCTACAATTTGAGACAAAAATGAAATTGCGCTGAAACCACACAGGAACACATTATCAAATTAACATTTGAAGGAATCTAAATGTATGTGTGTGTGCTCAAATATGGCTTCTGGAAAGAAAATAAAGGATAACATATGAATTCCTAAACAGACATTAATTAAGACGTTCCCCATACTTTTAGAGTTACAACAAACAGTAGATGGCGGTAGCGTATAAGAAATGAACTGACAGCTAGTAAATCTTTTAACATGGAGTGCGAATAATAATAAATGTAATATGTCAGGCTCACAATCATGTTGCTGTCCATACTAGGCTACTACCATATTTTCCGGACTATAAATCACACTTTTTTGTCATAGTTTGGCTGGTCCTGCGACTTATAGTCAGGTGCTACTTATATATCAAAATATATATACAGTGGTGTGAAAAAGTGTTTGCCCCCTTCCTCATTTCCTGTTCCTTTGCATGTTTGTCACACTTAAGTGTTTCGGAACATCAAACCAATTTAAACAATAGTCAAGGACAACACAAGTAAACACAAAATGCAATTTGTAAATGAAGGTGTTTATCATTAAAGGAGAAAAAATCCAAACCATCATGGCCCTGTGTGAAAAAGTGATTGCCCCCAAACCTAATAACTGGTTGGGCCACCCTTAGCAGCAACAACTGCAACCAAGCCGTTTTTAACGTGCAATGAGGCTTTTACAGCGTCCTGGAGGAATTTTGGCCCACTCATCTTTGCAGAATTGTCCTAATTCAGTTACATTAGAGGGTTTTCGAGCATGAACGGCCTTTTTAAGGTCATACCACAACATCTCAATAGGATTCAGGTCAGGACTTTGGCTAGGCCACTCCAAAGTCTTCATTTTGTTTTTCTTCAGCCATTCGGTGGTGGACTTGCTGGTGTGTTTAGGATCATTGTCCTGCTGCAGAACCCAAGTTCGTTTCAGCTTGAGTACACGAACAGATGGTCGGACATTCTCCTTCAGGATCTCCTGGTAGACAGCAGAATTCATAGTTCCTTTTATCACGGCAAGTCTTCCAGGTCCTGAAGCAGCAAAACAGCCCCAGACCATCACACTGCCACCACCATATTTTACAGTTGGTATAATGTTCTTTTTATGAAATGCAGTGTTCCTTCTACGCCAGATATACTTGGACACACACCTTCCAAAGAGTTCCACTTTTGTCTCATCGGTCCACAGAATGTTGTCCCAAAAGTCTTGGGGATCATCAAGATGTGTTCTGGAGAAATTGAGACGAGCTTTGATGTTCTTTTTTGCTCAGCAGTGGTTTTCTCCTTGGAACTCTGCCATGCAGGCCATTTTTGCCCAGTCTTTTCCTGATGGTGGAGGCATGAACGCTGACCTTAACTGAGGCAAGTGAGGCCTGCAGTTCTTTGGACGTTGTTGTGGGGTCTTTTGTGACCTCTTGGATGAGTCGTCGCTGCGCTCTTGGGGTAAGTTTGGGCGGCCGGCCACTCCTGGGAAGGTTCACCACTGTTCCATGTCTTCGCCATTTGTGGATAATGGCTCTCACTGTGGTTCGCTGGATTCCCAAAGCTTTGGAAATGGCTTTATAACCCTTTCCAGACTGATAGATCTCAATTACTTTCTTTCTCAATTGTTCCTGAATTTCTTTTGGGTCTCGGCATGATGTGTAGCTTTTTAAGGATCTTCTGGTGGACCTTACTGTGTCAAGCAGCTCCTATTTAAGTGATGCCTTGATTGTGAACAGGTGTGGCAATAATCAGGCCTGGGTGTGGCTAGAGAAATTGAACTCAGGTGTGGACAACCACAGTTATAGTATGTTTTAACAAGGGGGGCAATCACTTTTTCACACAGGGCCATGATGGTTTGGATTTTTTTTCTCCTTTAATAATAAACACCTTCATTTACAAATTGCATTTTGTGTTTACTTGTGTTGTCCTTGACTTTTTGTTTAAATTGGTTTGATGTTCCGAAACACTTAAGTGTGACACACATGCAAAGGAACAGGAAATGAGGAAGGGGGCAAACACTTTTTCACACCACTGTATATATATATATATATATATATATATATATATATATATATATATATATATATATATATATATAAAATTTAACATGTTTTTAAATGTTAATTCATACTGACTGACATGAAGGCAGTAAACATTACTGTCGCTTGGTGAACTTGCTTACCGGTAACTTGCTTGTTGGACTCGCTGGCTTGTTATGTTAATTTAGCCTATTCAGCCTCCCAGGTATGTTCTTTATGCTATTGTGTAGCTGAATAACTGTTAATGTGGTACGTTAACATACCAGACACCTATTCAGCCTGTGTGCTATTGTGTAGTTGAATAAATTGCCTTTCCAGATTAAATGTCTATTCTTGGTCTTGGATTTTGTGAAATAAATTTCTCAATAAGTATGACTTGTATATGTTTTTTTCTTCTTCATGAAGCATTTTTTGACTGATGCGACTTATACTCTGGAGTGATTTATAGTCCGGAAAATACGGTATGCGCTAACGTTACCGGCATCAAGCCACAATGATTTGCCGCAAATGAATGCCGCCGAATCCGTCGAGTCGTATTGTAGTGGTGCGTCAAGTGCAACGTATATTCCCATCCAATTAGATTGAATTCGGTTTTGATGACGCGAAAAATAACGGCAACTCCACTGAAATAATTTGAAACTAAAGTAATGAGCCAATGAAATTTGCAGACTCACTACATTATGAGTCACCCTTAGGTTCTGCCTTCGAAGCTTACAAAAACACAATTCTTAGTTTCAGGTGATTATATACACTAATGAAAATCTAATTATGAACATTATATTCCTGCTTTGGATATTTCTTAGTTTAGAGATTTTACCTTAGGAACACATATCTGTGGTAAAATATAAAACTCAAGGTTCCCTTAGCTGGCTAGCTAGCTAGCTACAGTGCATCATGGGAGAGCTTATGAGGAAAATGTCACAGCTTTGATAAAATTCTAACTTTTTTTTATTCTTTGGCAACAGATCAATCTTAAATATAATTTCAAATAAATATTTACACCCACAACAGACATTGATAATGATCACACTATTAAGAAAGCTGCTTGTACATTCAAAGTAGATCAAAGTTTGTAGAACTTTTGGATTGTAAAAAGGGGAAGTGTGATCTGTTATGGTTGAACTGATTTTGCATGGATGGGTTTGATGCATGCAACAATTTTCAATTTCCCTTCATTCATTCATTCATTCATTTTTTCTTCTTGAAGCAATGGCTGTGGGAGAGAGCAGATAAAGATAATTATGAAATACAACATTAAAATAAATCCTCTAATCTCATCAACTGCACTTATATCCTCACCGTGTAAGCCAAAACCTCAGGACTGGAGTCTGGTCGCTGCCATTTATGGTTGGACAAAATCATAAGGACAACCAAGCCAAAGGCTACAATTAAAACTCCTAATGAATTTCCTAACAAAGCCTCGGATGGAAGGTTATTATACGCCTGAGTTCCAGTGCTGTGGTAAAGAAAAAACACATGTAAGAGAGCAATTTAGTAATTGTATCTTTAAAGGAAAATATTACTCAAAAGTAACTCAGAAACATGCCACTCACAGAACAAAGAAGAGTTTCTCGTTGATTCCGGAAATGCATGCAGCGATGCTGAGCCACAGTATGCTGCCTCCCATCCACACATGGACAGGTTTCAGGAGTGCACGTAGTGATATGGGGGAACAGGGCAGAAGGAAGCCAGCCATACCCACCACCCACTGAAATAACAAATGCAGGGACAGACATCCACAGACACAGTAAACACAAAGGCTGATAACCAAAGCTCAACCATGTCTCAGATAAAGACAAAAAGAAAACACCTTATTACACATGTCTAATAAAGCGATTTAGATCCTACATGTAAAGTCATATACCTGTATGGCAAAAAGAGCTACAGCAGCGATTCCAATCCAACTGTGCAAAGAGTAGAGGTTGGCAATGTTTTTAGCATTGTGGAAACCAAACACAGCACAAAGACCCACAATTGACAGAACCAGAGCAAGGAACATCAGTGTGGCATGCAGCAACTTCCAGGGGAGTTTATTCTGACCCCAGGTCAGGGGGACGCGGTACAACACAGCTCCTGCAGGGAGGAAGCAACAAGAGGAAAGACGCTACATTTCATCTGTACATTATAGATAATGTCGTCTGTGGCTCTGGAGCGAACTGAGAAAATAACCCTGAATCATACTAGGGACTGAAAGGTGAGATATATAACAGTCCAATAAATAATAAAGTCCAATACTCATCACTCGAGTAGACCGTTGAAAATGTGAAAACGTGAATACACTAGTCTACATTAATCTTTTGGAAGCGCTGTCAAAATTAATGCAATAATGAGTTACCACAAATTCCTTTTAATGGCAATAATTTTTTTAACATACTAATCGTATGCACGTGTAATATCATACAAATTATCAGTATGTCATATGTGAATGGAAAAGGCTGAAAGGTGTTAATGCATTTCATAGAGGTAGTATCCTATCCTTAAAGTTTAAATAAATCAGCAAAATCACAAAATAACAATCACCAGTGGACATTTTGTCAGATACTTTCACAAATGTTCATCACACATGTGGAACATTATGACATGTTGTGTGTGCTGCGCATATAACACATGTATTATCACTGCTGCCTCCAATTTTGACACATTTCAAAACCTTTCACACCATTTAATATCCAGAGGGGCTGCCCTAAATGTGCATTGTACATTGATTATTCATTACAGCGAGGTGGTCTTTCTGCTGGGCCTTAGGCCTGTCGCACCTCCAACGGTGCCTGTGGTGCACTGTGCATGACAGGGGCATCCTCTTCCCTGAGGCAGGCCTAAACCTGACCGCATAACGCAAGGTGGGTGCATTGTACATTGATATTTGTATTACACTTAAAAAGGGTGAGGAATTACCAAATGCACCTACAGTATTATCAAGTATTCCTTTTCCCACACATTGACATGTACTAGGGCTGAACGATTAATCACATTTGCAATAATATCGCGATATGTTAAAACGCGATATTCTAATCGCAAAGGCTGCGATTTGGTCACAAGACTCGCAAGAGCAAATCAGTCTGCACACCGCAGAGAAAGCATCGCTACGCTTCGGCCGTCATTATGCATCGATGCGTAGCCAAATGTGTCGTCCCAGTTTTTGATATGCGACGCACCGATGCGCACAATACTATGCGTTGTCGGTTGGTTCGACACTGCACGTATTGTACATTACTCAGAAATATTGAATCAACTTAGCTGAGCAAATTCATCAAACATAAAGACTGCTGAGTCACATTTTTCGGTATGTATCAACGTTGTGGGTCTATGCTGTGTGCCCTCCTCAAGAGGCGAGAGAGAGACTCAAATGTATTTATATATTTTTAAAACCTGCTAAACCATGTTTAAGCGACCTTTTATCAATGTATTGGTCAGTGCTACCCAATCGTAGCACACTGTACTGGTGGGGAAACACGCCAGCATCTGATGGAGGGTCTGGCTCTGCCGACTGAACACCGTGGAGCACACTGCTACCCCCTGTTGCGTGGGCGGTGTATTGCATTTCACGCATCGCCCGTGACGCTTGGGTCTACTTGCGTCCCCTGTTTAGACTATGAAAGGGAGGGCGTCGCTCGCGTTGCTTGTTCGCGTTGCTTGTTTGCGTTGACTCTGTAACGGCCCTAACAACCAGACTCTGATAAATGACGTTCGGGGAGCTTTCACAGCAGCGTGGCCGCGGTGTTTCAACGGTTTTATTAGTACAGTCAATCCCACGGCAAGACCAGCAGTAGCATGCTACTACTAACGTAACGATAGCCTCTCTGAGCAAGTGCAACGTTGATGCTGTCATGCACATGGCACGCAATTTCATGAGGGGGAGGGGCTGGAGGCAGCTGCTCTGTGTGCACTGTAAAAAAAATACATACATACACATGTAATACACACATAATATATATTTATATTACATATTTATATTACATATTTAACTAATAAAGTTCAAAGACAGTGTTTAAAAGTGCAATCCACATGTTTGCAAATGTTTATCACAGTAAATAATAATGACATCATCTAAGTGTGGTAAAGCTACATATTTGTTTTTATATTTCTGCAATCTGCACTTTAGTTTGTGTGATTTGTTTCTGACTTTCATACAAATGTTTAAACCAGGCTTGGTCAGTGCTCAATATACTATTGTGATTGAAGTAGTTAAATAAAAGATGTCATTCATTCATGCATCACCTAATTTCATCATCACATACAAGCCTGGCCTCCAGGAAAGAACAGTTTGTTTAATCTATCTAATCTTGTGTTGTTCATACTATACAATAATATATTGCTTGTCTTTGTTGAATACAGAAGACAAAGAGCTTAAAAAAATAATTGCATACTAAATCGCAATTACATTATTTTCCAAAATCGTTAAGCCCCAATAGGTTCATTTAGGCAGAAAAGGGCTCAAAAATCTAATGCAATCGCTTAGCAGAAGTGTGAAGCTCCTACCTTGTATTGGCTGATTGTGCTCACATAAAGGCATCCAAATAGAGACAGTACCCATCATCATTACAATTTAACATCCAGTTCATCATGTACCATATGCTAGATACATTACCGTTTCTTGCTGAAAGGCACCTTATTTCATTTAAATCTTTTTTTTTTCTTTTCATCCGAAAAAAACAAAAACAAAACTGTGACTGCAATCACTGAGGTGTGGCACTTAAAGCAAAACAGTCACTGTGGACTTTACCTCAGATTTATGATACCGAAGTGATGCATCAAATTATATGCTAGGTCTCTATGTAACCTGTAATGTGTAATTATCTTAATACAGTCTGACTGTCAGAAGGAAAAACAGAAGTGAGAAACAGAAATGAAATAGTCTGATCTAAAAATGAAAAAGCACTCACCATTGCCGTACAGCACAACAAGACCTGTTACCATCAGAACAGGGTGCCAGTTGAACTGCAGTGCCGAGCCATCCCAGGCAAAACCGCCACGCCACCGGCTATTCCACAAACACACACACACCACGCAGGCCAGGCCCAGTGCCAGGCACAGCAGGTAGCATATGTAGAAGCTCACGATGGACCTCATTCTGGACAGAAATGTAGGCTAAACCATAAAAACAACAAAATCAGAAAAAACAGGATGGCAGGTGTCATGTTGCTGATTTGATCCCAAAATAACTAGATTAAGCCTGGGCTAACTTTTTTTTTAAGACATATGGGTCACTTATAGCCATTGTTTCAACAGCATTTCAACTGCTTTTGAAACAATGACAATATGGCACCTAGATATCTTGAAAAACGTTTCACTTATTTAACCAAATCTAGCCCAGCTTAAATGTTATGCCCCAAATCAATGTTAAACACCTTCTTCTTCACCTTTTTTTCAGTTACAATGCATAAATGCAGCAGCTAACTAGTACTAGAAACAAAAAATTCACTTGAAATCCTTTTGAAAATCTCAACTTTTCCATTAGAAAAAACTAAATTGCAATTAAAGTGGTTGAATCAATCATTGTTGCATCTCTTCTAACCTTTAACTATTTATTTCAGCATCACATCAAACTCAACACTTTATCACAAGCTATCACCAGTGTTGCACGCCTTACCTTGTCCACAGATGCTGTGCTGTAGCTATCTCACAACACGCCCTACTCTACAATACTGATACTTAACTCCACATCATGTAGAAGTTAATGCTTTAGGTCGTGACTTCCCCTGGTTACTCTTCAACTACTGTAATGCTCACAATGTTTTCTGCTCTCACTTCGTGTTTCTCTCGTCCAGCTGAAGTCTCACTTCCACATTCCGCTGTATTGCGGTGGCTGAGGGGGAAGCAATCAGAGGTGGAAGAACAGCTGTGGGATGAGGGGCCAGTTTGCTGCATCTGCTGCCCATAAATAAGATGGAAAGTGAGAGTACGACACATTAATCAGTTTGTGTGTAAAGCAATTAGAAACACCCAACTAAAAACAGTATCTTCTTCTGTCAATAGGCTGCACAATATAACAAGTTCAAAAAGATTAAGAGGCGTTAAAACGTGATAAAGTTACCCAGTTGCTTTTTCGCAAAGGAACACGACTCGACTTGAACATACGCCAGGTTAAATCTCTTGTTTGACATTCGTGTAACTTTGACGCATTCAGCAAACTATTTCAACTTTTGCAACTTACATTTTTTACGTTGACATGTTTAAGTATAGCAAATAAAAGAGTGTCGTTAATACATTCGTATTCATTTCATGTCGTTTCTCTTTAAGCAGGGCAACATTAGGCCTAGATTAGCTTGTCTTTCAAAAAGTCTTTAATTATTAACGTTACGTAACGTTACCGCTGCTAGCATAGGCCTAGCAAAAAGCCTGAATAATTCACCTGTTAAATTGCGTATATTCGTGTACCTCATTTACATAGGCCTACATTCCACATCTTACGTTATACGACTGACAACTCAAGGATAAAAGCTGCGCATAAGGTTAAACCTTCTGTCTATGGGTTAAACCATAGACAGTATATAACATTTCAGGAATAGAGGATACATTTCCTTATTGACAAGGCAGGGCCTTGTGGGAAACGTAGTTTTGTTTGTCACTAGCGTACCCCGCAGCACTCCACATTATGAAATGATGATTCTATAATTCTGCAATTAAATTGAATAATTCAAAGTCCTGCGCTTTTATGCTCCAGCTCAAAGTTGATGCTTTGCCCTCCAGTTTTTCTTGATGCTATTTTCTTCAGCTCTGAACTTCCAGCCTCTGTGATAAAATAAGATGATAAACTTTATTGAGCAACTATAGGAGAAATACATTGCAGCACTTAAAGGTATAAGAGTTAGAAGGAAACATTAAAATAGAATTTAAGCACACACACATGAAATATTTAAACAAACAATAAAGCAAGGGAAATAATTAAATAAAACAAAAAGAAAACTATAAACTTTTCAGCCACTAAACAAGTATGAGGTTGTATAAGCATAGGCTACAGTATGAATTATTACTGATGAAATTGCTACTGCTTGGCCTCTCAGGCTGTGTGGGAGTTGGCTGTGATGGCTGTGATGTGTTGAACTAAAAATCTAAGGGATCCTACAAAAGGAAGAGTGTTATGCTTGCTTGATGGCTGATCTGAAGGTTGTCAGTTTGTTGTCTTTCAGCTCCACCTGGAGGCAGTATTAGTCTGTATTTCATTTGCTCTTCTGTGTAGCAGGTTTTATGCTGCTCTAAAGCTGCAAGGTATAAACTTGTATGTTCAAGTAAACTTGTATGTTAAGGTTTTTTTGGTCATAAAAACATATACATGTTTTACTGACTGTATTATCTTGAATAGTATTATCACATGTATCGTAATAGACAATAATGAGGCTATATGTTACTGTGATTCAGTTCAGTCTTCATTGTCCCGTGCGTTGGAAATCCGGTTTGCTGTAACGGAGGGTGCAAGAAAAACAGTGCCTCTCAAGTACCTTGCTTGTGTAGGTGCCAGTTAGCCTCCTGGGCACTGCCAAGGTGCTCTTGAGCAAGGCACCGAACCCACAACTGCTCGGGGTGCCTGTCCAGCAGTCGCAGTCCCCCCACTCTGACATCTCTTCATTTGTGTATGTATAGGACCTGAGCATGTGTGTGTGTATTTCAGGCCTGTGTGTAGTGTGGTCTAACAACAGAGTGAAAAAAATTGTAATTTCCCCAGGGGGGGATCAATAAAAGTATAAATTGTTATTATTTTCATATAAACCACAATTTGGTTTCAACCTCAAACAGCAGTAATACATACAGCAGTTCTCAGAAAAAGCCACTACAGTTGAGGGAATGTGCATCATCAAACAGAGGGTCTGAGCCACTTTCCTCCAGCACTGTTATCTAAAACAGACACGAATTAAGCAGTCAGTGGGTGCAAGTCCCTGCTTTATATTATCAAAGTCTAACAGATCCTGTGACAGATTCCTTGAAGTGATGTTTTCAAATCCTTATCCCAGCCCCCTTTCAGTGTGACCGGACCGGCCTCAGCAGCCACAGTGTTGTGGATCAGGATGCTTGAGTAGAGTGGGCAAAGTTGGCTGTGTGACACGGTGGGACAGCTTCAGGCTTTTGTTAGGGGACATCTGAGTTAATGTGCTATATTTCCTTTACTCCTTCTTGGATTCTGGCATGGCATAGACTTTGTCTAATCTTAACAGTCCCGCGGTGGTTTCTTCCCCCTCTGTTTTCTGAAGCCAGAGATGCAGAACTTGAGTATATATATATATATATATATATATATATATATATATATATATATATATATATATATATATATCTCTGAAAAGCTTTTTAAACAACTCATAAAGTTTAAGTACTCACAAAAAATAAAGATGAAAAGTATGTAAGTAAAAACTAATGGTAAAACAAGACCAAACAGTTTACAACCCTGCTAGAGGTTCTGTGAGGCTGTACCTAGCGCTTGAGCTAAATGCAAATGTCAGCATGCTAACATTCTCACAATGACAATGTTAACATGCTGATGTTTAGCAGGTAGGCTATAATGTTTACCATCTTCACCGGCTTAATTTACCTGGAATGCTGGATTTTGGTAATTACCACTATGCAGAAAGTACTGTTTAGACTGATGGAAATGTCATTAGGTTTGCAAGATTTTGGTAAAAAAGTTGTTCAGACATTGCACATTCAGAACCACAAATGTCAACCTCGTGGTGTCGCTATCCAACTATCCGATAGCTGTTAGGATTTTCAGTCAAGACCAAAGTGGTGGACCAACTGAGCGACAGACTGACAATGCCATGCCATTAGCATGGCTAAAGAAGTGCTGGAAAGTACTTTTAACACACATAAATGTGATATTTGGCAGCAGAAAAAAACCCTGTCCAAGACATTCTTTTAGCCCCGAAACTTGATTTCTCTTCCTTAAGTAACCCAAAACATGCAAATGGAAACATTTAAAAATTTAAGATTCTTAAACAGAGGGTATAACTTCTCATATAGAGGTTAAAAATACCTGTACCTATTGAAATAACTTTTAGGTTAGTGTGGTTAGACCATAGTGTTTGAAACCAAGGAAAATTATGGGAAATCTTAAATATTTTATGAAATTCACTTCCTTTTCGAAAGTTAGATGAGCAGATCAAAATCACTCTCATAACTGTGGTTAATGTGGCTCGGAAAAGGGAATTTTGCTGTCCCCTGCTGTAGCTACTGCACGACCCCCGGATAATCGGATGGCGATGGATGGATTAGCTTAGTTTAACATAAAAAGACTGGAAAAAGCCTGGTTCTTTCTAACGTTGACAAAATCCACCCACCAGCATCTCTAAAGCTTGCTACAGAACACCTTTACAGCATCATTGTGCGGTTACGGTTATTTTTGCATCTATAAAATGCGGCACACTGCATTGTGGGATTGTTAGCAATGGACTCATTTGTCGTCATCATGAGGTCACCAGGCAAACAGCGGAAACTTCAGGACGTTACTGCTCCTGGTTTGATTCCCTTTACGCATCTGTGGTGTTCCCAGTCAAAAAGGACGGGCCATAGGAAATAAGTGTGCAACTTTATTATGTTCAACCAGGCCATGCTTACATTTGAAAGGCACAAGCCAAAATTATCACACATGGCCACTCATATTAATGAACATGTACACACACACACACACACACACACACACACACACACATATATATATATATATATATATATATATATATATATTTAGGGCTGTCAATCGATTAAAAAAAAATTAACTAATTAATTGCACAATTTGCTGTAATTAATCGCAATTAATCGCTTTTTTAAATTGAGACTGAAGCTTATAATAATGGATATTTAAATGCTAAATCACTTAACTTTGCAAATATGAAGAAAAAACCAAACAAGGAAAGGTTCTGCTAAGTTCAGAATGTTTAATATCTTTCAGAACAGCAGCAACAATTTGGCTTAGTCCTGCTGAAGGCTGCTGGAAACAGCTAGATTATTTTCAGTTCCTGTGTTAACTCATGCTCTGACCTCCTTTTGTAATTTGCAAATATTTACATATTCAAATATTTTTTTGTCCTTGAATGCACGCTGCGTCAACTTCTGATTTTGCAGCAGTTCAGGTCAGAAAGCTCAAAGACCTCACACACAAAGTGTAAGATCCCCACAGGGAATCCCAATGAAACTGACATTTTTGTTATTATGCTGTGGAATATATTAAATTAACGATTCTGTCCTAGACCAAATTGAAGAGTCAAGACTCAAATCTGTGATGTCATCCTGATCTACAGTTTCGAACCATTCTGTTGGCAGTGAATAGAGGGCTGACTTTGTGAATAAGAAATAACTCCTTTTCTGAAAAAGTCATCCTGAATTCTGTCACAGTGACCTTTTCTACCTTAAAATTCATTCTCTGCAAAATTGCACATCAGTATAACAAATTCAGATTAAGGAATGGGAAAAAAGTCCTCTTGTATCTAGCAAAGAAGGTAGTATATTGAAGGTATATTTTACACTCATATTTAAGAGTTGAATTTCACTTGTTTTGTCCTTTATGTCCTATAGAGTAGCCCTGAAGGCCAAAGAATGCCTTTTTATTCCATTCTCAACTATGATTAACAGAGATCTTAGTATAAAGACTAAGGCAATCTGTTTTATCTGCTTCTTAGGTGCCCTGAATGGAGTGATCATTACAGCTTTCATCAAAAGCAGGCCCCATTCACTAAAAATTGCACATAAGAAGTACCCAGAATCCGGTTGGAAGAGCACTTACATGGATGTGACAGGAATTGTGTAAGTCATTTATTATTGAATAAATGAATGTAGGCACAATGGTCATGAAAATTTAGTTTTGAATTGAAGGGATGCGAATTGAACAGTGCTTTATTATAGGTATTGTGTTGTGGCAATGGGGAAACAAACCAAGAGTGCTTTCTTCAAAGGGAATCAATAGTAATATCACCACTGGATGTCAATGTGATCCCAAAGCGCACTTTGGTTCACGATCATACACACACAATAGAGGTTTGGGGTCTCTGCCTTCATCTCCATGAAATCCTTGGCAACTGTGGAGGGCCAATGGAGCTGTTATCACAGAATGGGAATGAATTATCTGGAGTGGCAGCTGGGCTTCTTGGGGTCTTACCAATAATTACAGAAAACTGCAGTCAAATTGCTAAAATGGGGAAAAAAAATGCAAAAGGAATCAAAAGGTGTATGATGTTTCAGTAAATGAGAGTCAGAGTGCTTTTGAAGGCTTGATAATTGACATTTATCACATTCTAAAGTTGATATGACAAATGTGTTAGCAATAGTGGGGTTATTTACAGTTTAAGATACTGACCAACATTAGTATTAATTTGGAGTCGGCTGTCTTTGATGAGTGTCTGTGTGCCTTTGGTGCTGTACAGGTAGTGTATCAGTCAATTTTTAGAGCTTTTTTGTTGAAACAACAGGAAATGATACTGATGAGTGGTGAGTGGTGAGACTGAATCATAAAAAGTAAACAATGTGTTAAAATACAATTTAAAAAAAAGGTTGCGCTGAAGGGTGCCAGTTGATAAAAATTATCTGTGGGTTTTTTCAACTTTTTACATACACATAGCATCTACACATAGCTGCAGCAACATACACTTACTGTATACTGTGTGCAGCAAAATGCTGAAATCAATATTTTTATATTAACTATGGATCAATTTGGTTTAAGGCATGTGTATAAATGCTTATATTAAGGATTCACCATACAATCTGGTAATTCTTGTATTATTTCAATATGGCAATTCATATTTCACATCAAAACGTAGAAAAGTAGTTTCCCTCAATTAGCTTACTTCTAAAAAGTTATTATGCTACCTGACAACTCAACCTTTTTATTGCAGTAGCGCAGTCCAGTTCCTTTAACTGAACATAATTACATTGATGAAAACATGTCAGAATCAAAGTATGACTCAGTCATCAAAGTCTGTGCCTCTGACCCTTTGTTTTCTTGCAGTTGCAATCTCTGCTATATTTTCCTGTGCTTTTTCTCTGAGATGACGGGTCAGCAGAGGCTTCATCCCTCTCAGTTTAGCACCTGAGCTCTGCAGCCAATATGCACATCTTATTTCCATTTGTTGGCCTCTTTGTCTCTGAGTGTATATCACAGAGATACAGTGCATGGGCTCTAGAGGTCAATGTTTTCAAACCGAGTTTGGTCATGACTTACCAATTAGGGAAACTGATAGAGAAACAATGATATGACTTTTGTATTATTCAGCTGCTTTTGGCCAGAATACTGTGCAGTACCATACTGGCATAGTCTGGCTATCACCAGACCAAGCCCAATAGATTTAAGATTGAACATTAGTCTGGGGAATCTGCTCTGTATTTTCTCTGCACAAGAGGTGTGACCAAGGGGCATAGTTCAAATGACTGTGTACGCAATTGGATAGTCCTTCAACCAATCAGACCAACGATCTGGGTGACGTAGCAGTGACAGCGGCATCAACGGGAAGCTGTGCTTCGGGGGCCGGCTTGTTGAATGTAAACAAGAAGCTGCTTGCTGTTGCTTCTCTATCGTCATTGTGTTAAACCCGCCAATAGTGTGCAAGGTGGATAAACCAGTTTGTGATTGGTTACCACAAAATTGTGAACGGAAGCAGGAGAGATAAACCAAGGGGGTAAGCCCAAGCCTGCCTTCACAGAGCGTAGCTCCTATGGAGCCATTTTGTTGCTAACAAGCCATCACCCGCCGTTAGCATCCCATTGACTGCTATTCATTTTGGCGTGACTTTGACAGTGAATAACTTTACATCTGAAGCATTTAAAGACCTGTATCTCACATTATGACCCCGTAGCAGACATTTTTGTAAAAATAGGCTAACGATTGTGTCATAACCACGCGACTTACTGTCACTTAGTAGAGGAATTACGGTACAATAAGAGAAGCTTGCAGGCAGTTTCGACTTACATTAGCTGTTTAAGTTTAATTACTAATGTTAACCAGCATTTTAGTTAGCAATAATTAGCCTGTGTCCATGTTATCTCCTTACATATACCTACGCTTTCCTTCTCTGCAAGATTGGGAATGATTGAGATTTCTCTTGGCACAGCTTCAACTTTCAGACAGCTTGCTCACATCATATTTATGTCGTCTCTCTCAGTTGGAGGCTGCGCAGTAACGCTCCGAAAAAGTGCTTCTAATATCCTTCACTGGTCTCCGTGCAGAGCAACTGGATCTGTTGGTCCAGTTGATATACTGTCTATGAGATAAACGTGCAGGTTTCCAGAGCGAGCTGCAGGGCAAAATCAAATCGCCGGCAGAGTGGGCAGGGTTTAATATTGGCAGGCTTTGGAACATTAAATCCCAGGGATTCTATTCATTAAAAGGCTCCATTATGTGGCCGGGTTAGCTCAGTTGGTAGAGCAAGCGCACATATATAGAGGTTTACTCCTCGACACAGCGGCCGTGGGTTTGACTACGACCTGTGGTCCTTTGCTGCATGTCATTCCCCTTCTCTCTCTCTTTTTATGTCTTCCTCTGCCCTGTGAAATTAAAGGCCTAAAATGGCCAAACAAAAAAAGAAAAATGCTCCATTATATTTGATGTGGATTAAGACAACCTGACAAACACTGTTTTGACAGTGAATTGGTGTCTGATTAGAGCCCAAGTGCTGGACACCAACATTATTATGCATTTCCAGTAATTAGACACTGTCTTAAAATACTCTGAGCTGTGGTTCTGAAGTTTCAAAGCACTTTACTATCATTAAATCAAGATGATTCCTATACCGTCAGCTAAATACTAACAATTCTGGCTGCAGACATCAATAAATATTTGTACTGTGTTGGAACAAGCAGAATCAGAATTGAATTTATGGTCATTCTAAGTACATACAACAAAAAAGCAGTAGATATTTCTTTATTTCAACAAATGCAATGATTAAAGTAGTTTTTGCCATGCTAATGACACAGTTTTAGGGGTGGCTATGTCAGTCAGTTGGTTGTTATTTGACTCCATTCCCATCAGCCCCAGCTGTACTTTGTGTTTAGTGCTAATTAACAAATGTTAGCATGCCAACATGCTGATATAAACTAAAGCTAAAAGATGAACATGGTAAAAATATAATAAAAATAATCATTGTGTGCATGTTGGCCCCTAGCATTTTTTACATGCACTTCACCATGAGGGTCAGAAACAAGCTTTGGACTGAAAACTAATTTGGATTTCTTTACAAGAGCATTTTAGCCTTACAGAGCAGCTAACTAACTAAAGATTAATATTTCTGTTAAAAAATATCAGGTGAGATGCTGCATCGTCGCTGACATAAGTGAAAGTGAAAGTTTGTAAGCTTGGACCGAAGACCTTGGATATTGAGCAACTTCACATTTTTAGGCGCCGATACTGTGGGTCCCCCGGAGCTCGAGCACCCTCGGAAAATACTGAGCACCCACGTGTGCCAGACTGCCAGTAAGCTACATTCATTTAAAATTAAACATTGCAGTGGGTGCTAAGTGGAGCGTCTGTCATAGTGTGATTGGTTATGTTGCTGTCAGTCTCCAATCACAGCATCTCTCGGATGAAAACGCCTCTTTAGTGAAGATAACAACAGGTGGCAATGATTCTTAATTTCCCACAAAGCTGATCGCGGTTACGTGTCAGTTAAACTTTTCATCTCCAATCCTATCTGTATTTGTGAGAAGTGGCATTGTTCTGAGTTGAAAGATGCCTAATTTACGGCTTTATTATCAAGTTAATAGGCGTGTGTGTTCGTGTCGGCCGCTGTCCATTTCCTAAGGTTCTGAAATGCAAAAAATGTTTGACTACTTCTTTTTTAAAGGGCGTTCACCTGTGAGAACCCACGGAGGAAAACATCAATCGCCGCCTACGAGCACATTCACATATTATGAATCACATTCTGTCAGTATCAGATTAAGATATTAATGTGTAAGGAATTAACGTTTTGGAGTTACACCTGGTTTGACGCAGGATTTCTTAGATGTGGATTGCTGGTTGGATTCCTCAGTTTTGATTTCACAACCACTCAGTGTGAACGGAAATAGTGGTTATGTGTGTACATCCCCATACCATTGTAGTATCTGAATGTTCATAACTTTAAGCTTAAGTTTCTGTTAAAGGGGTTTAGATGGACTTTGCTCAAACATCTGGAAAGTGTTACCAGAGGGGTCCCTAAAAGAGAGGTTACTTTGTTGCCCCTGTTCCATGTGGATGGTATTGATTGGTCAGTTCCCTGCTCCAATCATATATTCACACATATCATTTATTATGTTACACAGTGCATAGGAGATATATACCATGTTTCAAACAAGGGGGTAAGCACAAACACATTTTTATTTAATGTAACAAAGTATATTATGGTCGCAGAACAGCCAAGCTCTGAGATCTTTAATAGATGCGTACCTTCAAATCACCTTTTCCTGAGTGGTTATTTGGCTGGTACACTAGACGGCTGCAACATAATGTTTAATAATGTTCTCAGAGAGCATTAGTTTGATGCATGAGAGTCAGACAGCTGATTTGTTACAACAGGGGTATAATTTAGCTGCATGTTTCTGCGACAGCTCTATTAAATGCTCTGGCTTTGAAAACATAATGTAGGGCTAGTATCTGAATTCACGGACATGGTTATCCCATCAATATTCATAATGTTAATGTAAGACAAATACAGAGTGAATGAACAGCTAGCACAGCGTGTTATTCAAACTGCTGAATGTGGAATGACGGAGAAAATGAGGCAGCAAACTGCAGAAATGATTGGCAAATGAAGGAAGAAATAATGGCTTTGAGGAGGCCTTCACAGAGGAGAGAAAGTACAACTTGCATTTCAGCCGAGGAGCTATCAAATAAGGGAACTGAGATGTACCTACTGTCACACAACCTTGTGTCGAATCATGTAACAGCTACTATCAGGGCTAAAGGTGCACAGTACTGAACAGAGGTTTATTTTGCTCTGGGCAGTCTTTACAATCTTTATATCCAGTATGCCAACACATAACACTAAATCTTTTCAAAAACCCATACTCCAAGTATCCGTAGGAGAACTCCCAATACTAAAGAAATGGGAGCGAGAGCTGAGCCCTGAGGGGAATGTAATTAATTGGGAGACAGTTTGGGACAACATTTCCCACTGTTCCTAGAACCCAAATCACCAGCAGACCCACTTCAACATATGGCATAGGACATGTTGGACTCCTCCGAAAAGATACGTCTCTAAAGCCATTCCTACTTCCTATTGCACGTTCTGCCAACCTTTTGTGATCAATTATTTATTTATTTTCTTACAATCATTCATACATTGGAGAAGAAGCATCTTCACAGAAAAAAAACAAGAAACCTTAGGCTGATTACATCATCATTGAAAATACAACAAAAGCACAATAAAGTTGCTTAATTCTGATGCTTGTTTTTCCTCTCCCCTTATCAGAGCATTGTATATATTGGATAAATATCTCATACTTGAGAATATCAAGCACATCCTGATTTCCTCTTTCATATTATAAAATCCACAAAGGTCCATACAATATTCTAGATAATAATAAAAAAACTGAGTGAGGTATATGCACAACATTTAAACATTATACATTGTATACATTAGATGCACATTCCAAAAAAATATATATATAAATAAAGCAAATATATGAAGCAAATCAGAATGTAAACAGTAGAAAGAGTCTGACCTTGTCTACATTATTTCATTTATTTTCTCCAATAGCTCCGGCCAGCAATCAATATTCAAGGTTTTGGCATAATGTAAACGTGCTGTAGAGAGTTCTAGCTGAGCAATATCCCGGTAAGAAGAGAGACATTTCTTTACTAACAATGTATGTGGTGGTTTCCAGCGACAAGCTATCATTCTTTTGGCGACTGTCAAACCAGCTAGAAGAAGACGCCTATTGTTAATAGTTAGCTTTAGAGACGATGTGTCATTGAGCAGAAGCAAATATGGCAAGAAAGGGATGGGTCGTTTAATGATACTGGACATGATGGATGAAACACTATGCCAAACTCTATTGACCTCTGGACACTGCCACACCATATGGTAAAAAGTAGCAATGGTATTGTCTGGGCAGAAATCACAGTATGGGTTGTCTCTGAGTTTCATTTGCTGTAATCTTCGCAGGGTTAAATAAGACCTTTGGATAAATCTGTAGTGTATCATTTGATGATCAGGATTTCTAGATGATAAAGATATATTTGACCAAACCACACACCTGTCTGGTTCCTGAGAGATGTTAAATAAATTCCTGATAAATGATAAGGGCTTATATGAGACTTTAGTTATAAACTTGTATAACTCTGAGACAATACCATTAATTTTACCCTTAATGTCAAAGATTACATGAAGAGGGTGATTCCCCAACTCGATACCCCAAGGAACATAACTAACTGTAAATAAAAATAAAAAGTTCCACATTCTGCCAACCTCAACAAACTGGAACTTTCCTACACATGGTCTGGGAGTGTGAACAGGTGCATGAGTTTTGGAATAAAACAACATCAATAATATCTGATGTGCTAGGATGTCGAATTCCTACTGACCCGATTGTTTTGTTACTTAAGGACAACTCTAAATTACATCTGCTTGGGAAACAAAAGAAAGTTTGGTTAGCTGGCTCAAACCCCACTCGCTTTGTATAAAACAGTGGTTGGCTGGATATAGTTATGCTTGAGCTCTCCACAGCAATGATTAACAAAGCCAAGTCATTGACTATAGACCTATGGAAAGGTGCAGCAGCACAGGTATCAGTCCTAATGACCTCAGCATCATCAAGTAGAGGAGAGAGACAAGGCAAGGTGGGATTTCGGTTTTTGTTTAGTTTCTTTTTTTTTTCTCCTTTTCCTCGAGACCTTGGAGGAGGGTGGGAGAGGGGGATTGTTGGGGTGGGGGTGGGAGAGGGGGATTGTTCAAGTGGGTTTGTCTGTTCTGTTGTTATTGTTTCAAATAGAGAAACTAAATAAAAAATGTATCTTAAAAAAGCAAAACATACTCAATGTGTTTGTTATAGGAGAATTGCATTATCTATTATTATATTCTCCATAAAAGCAGTGATATCCCATTTAAATACATTGATAAAACTTTGTCGCATTCCATTCTGCAGTTATTTTAAGTGAACGTTTGACATTTTGGCTTGTTTCCTCATGCACTAACAAGGGTGTGGCCCACTTTCCTAGCTAGCTCACTGGCTGACACTATTGACAATGTACAGTAAAACAGCAATTTTAAGTTATATTCAATTCAAGACTTGGAATTTGTCATCAGTGCGCAATTCCCCATCAGTGCGCAATTCCCCACAAAACCAACCAGTGCACTATATATATTGGAAGAATACCATAAAACACATGTAATTTCAGACAAAGAAAATAAGAGAAAGGGGGCAGTGTTTATTCATTTTATTTACACATAAGTTGTACTTTAATAATTGCTTTGAAGCCCAATTTTTGAATTTGATCGGTCAGAGCCCATCAGCTTGCAATTATTCTGTAAAAAAAGCAACACCTGATTAGGTTTGTAAAATAAGTTAAAAAGAAAATCAATATCAGAAACAATAGGCGGACACTGACACTACAGGCCATGAAAGTGAGAGAGAAAACAGACTATTAAGTAGTAAGTAATAAAGTATAAGTTTATATTATGTAACATTGTGACTAACTTCTATAAAAAATGTAGTCAAGGCACTTTGGTATTGCAAGGCACTTAATACAACAAAGCTAAAGCGATGCACATCAGTAGAACCTTTTGTGGTTTGGTAAACTTTTAAGGAGGTCATTGTGATCAGGATCATGGCAGAACTGTAACAATAGACCAGAAATACAACACAGAAAAAAAAAAAAAAAAAAAAAAAAAAAAAAAAAAAGAAAAAAATCAATGAATCATTGTCTAATGATTCTTGGGAAACACTTTTGATCAACAATTTTACAATACAGTCAGAGCGCATACTTTTTACAACCAAACATAACTGCTGTCCAGCATAATATAATCTCATAGCAATTGATCACATTTTGTTAATTGCTTCATATGTTCCATTGCTCAATCAGTGCAGCCATTAAGACATTCATTCCTAAGGTCTGATGAACATCACATTCACTATGTGAAACAATCAAGCAGTCTTAAGATTTGTTCTAATTTTAAGTAAAAAAGTTTTGCACACTTATAAACAAGACACTTCTTGTAATTAAATACTCTCATTATCAACACTGCATGTAGAGCTAAGGAAAGTCAGAAAAAAAAAAAAAAAAAAAAAAAAAAAAAAAAAAAAAAATGGCTGTAATTAAACACTACCACCACTAAACAAGGCCCTGCATTACCTGCATGCCCTTACTGAAGTAGCAGCAGCTTCAGTAAAATATTCACATTGTAAGTGTAAGAGTAATGTGCTTTTTTGTCCGAATAGATTTACTACTCAAAAGACCACTATGGACAGGAGGTAGCCTTCTGAGGTGCTTATTGGACAATACTCAAGCCTACTCCAACAAGGAGCTCACACCATGAGTTTTTCATGGCAGATTTCACGTGTCTGGAGTGCTGTTAGCAAGGGGTTTTCTTGAACAATTCACCTCTAATTATCACAAAAGTAATGACCATTGAGAACAGCATTTTCCTTGACAGTCTCAGCTGTTCGCCTTTGATTTAAATCAAGCAATGCTTTTAGCAGGTCATTTAAGGTGGCTTCTTTGCCCTCTTTCTCCACCCAAATATTCAGCAATTCATGGATCTTGTCATCATAGAGAAGGTGGTCTTTGCTTTTGATTACATTGTCCATTATCCCAATGTGCCGGAAGAATCGCTTGTGGTAGTAGTAGTCTATTTCTTCAAAATACTCAAAGCATTTCCTCAGAGACTCTTCACCTACAACCAAAGATAAAGACCTTAATTAAACACCATCCTGACCTCTCAGGTATGCAGTCACCATTGTAATTATAGGCTTCATTATTAAGTGATTTTGAACATGTAGAACTTGTACATAACTACACCTGACATAGGGGACTCAAAGCGGTCACAAAGCAGGGTTGCGACAACAAGAATGTGGCAGCATGAAAAACTGAAATATCCACTGTGGTTTTTAACAAAGGTGTACCAGTGTTGTCACATTTGAGTAACATAAGGGGGGGAGGGGGGGGGTCTATTGTTTGAGAGGAAGGAATGAAAGTAAAAGAAATTTTACCATTCACAGGAACAAGCTTGGGAAATTGCTTATCTTCCTAAATGACAAAAGAGAGAACAATCATTAATCAAAGAAGTCTATTGAAATTATTAATGAGTCAGAAATTGTCAGTCCTGGTGAATAAAACTCATTGATTATTCAGTTACTTGGCATGTCCAAAAATTCCTCTTAAGATGACTCACATGTTATAATTAGTAACAATATCAACACAACAGACATATGACACTACAGAAGGCATGTCTCACAATGACTGAGACAGTGACAGTCTGTGTAGCCGCTCCCACTGTAGGGCACCAAGTGCGGAGGGGGCACCAAAAACAGCAGAGACTAAGTGTGATCGTAGGCTAAGGGACTGTTCGTTATTCATTTCAGGGACCACCAGAGGAGTTTTGGGATCTTCAGTCAAAATAGACATGACCCTCCCCTCGCCAGTAATAATTTTTCTATGACCCCCCAAAACCCCCCTTTGCACTTGGCAAAGATATACAGGGGGTATGGTGATAGACATTCCTGAGAGACAAGATGGCCGCCAGGGTGCAGCCACAGTGTTTGGCAGGTCCTGTGTGTTTGCCACAACAGTTTATCAAAATCCCTTGGATTTTGCCATGCTTGTCTGGTCTTTTCCTGTCTTTCTACCTCCTCTTGAGTTTAACGTGTCCAAGGAAAATGGATAACTCAACTCTCTATCCAGCGAAGAGGAGCCAACATCTTTTGTATGCAAGAATCCTGGATTGTGGATATGCTGGGCCGCCACCAGGTAAACTTGATCAAACAGCATCTAGATCATTCCTTGGGGTTGTGAATCTTTTGAGGATACTACTTCTGGCTGGTGATGTTGAGCAAAACCCTGGACCTGTTCTAAGTCCTGTTCTACAGCTACAGCGGTTCTCTGGGCTAACACCACCACTGCTACCTGGGCTACAGCAGTTCTCTGGGTTAATACCACCTCTGCTACCTGGGCTACTGCAGCCTCCTGGGCTAACTCTACCTCTGCTACCTGGGCTACAGCATCTCTCTGGGCTAATACCACCACTGCTACCTGGATTTCAGCAGCTCCCTGGGCTAATACCATCACAGCTACCTGGGATACAGCAGCTCCCTGGGCTAATACCATCTCTGCTACCTGGGTTACCGCAGCTTCCTGGGATAATTTCACCTCTGCTACCTGGGCTACAGCAGCTACCTGGGCTACAGCAGTTCACTGGGCTAGTAAATAAACCTCTGCTTTCTCATCTGACGCATCACACTCCTCTGTTATGGTGTGCTGGCCATTTCAGTAGATTTACTCACTAACATTGTTGTGGAAACACAATAAGCATGGAAACTAACTTTTCTTAGGATTGTCATTCAGTAGAATTCAGCGGAATATAGGCTACAGTCTCACACAAATTAGGTGACGTGTCGGATGTGCAGTGGGACAGAAAAGGTCTCTTGAAGTCTGAAGAACTCAGACTTGGGGCCCTATTTTAACGATCTGAAACGCAAGTATGAAACGCAAAACACAAATAGCTTTGTGGGCGGATCTCGGGCTGTTGCTATTATACCGGCGGGATAAATGAGTCTTGCGCCCGACGCAAATCTTAAATGGGTTGGTCTGAAGTAGCTAGCTGTGGTTTGGGCGTAACGTGAAAATAACCAATCAGAGCGTCATCTTGCATTCCCTTTAAGAGCAGGAGCGCGTGTTCCATGGCGGATTGCTATTATGACGGCGGATTTGCGTGGCGCACGCCAGCAGGAGCTGTCCGGGATGCGGCAAAGTAGGCTAATTAATGCCCGTCTTGGTCGGGTGGCGATGTTGTTGCGGCCTCTCGGGCGCATCTCCTCAAGTCTGGAGAGGATTGCTGCAGCCATGGAGCGTGGGCCTCCAAACGCACCACCTGTACCTGTTGTGCCCCTTCCTCGTCCCCCCACGCCATCTCCGTCCACCCGCTCCACCTGGAGGGCATCGAGTGTCCAATCCCACCGTAGTTCAACATCACGTCTCCTTAAGTCCTCGAATATTTCCTAATTTATGTCATCAACACATCCATGATTCATGGAAATGTGTAAAATACAACAAGCCACAAAGAAGGCTGCAACTTTTTGAGGACTGTACTGTGAAGTGTCTCCTGATCTATCCAAACACCTGAAGCGCATTTTCAGTAATATTTTTCTTTGTAATTATGTATGGTTTGCAAAAATGGGAACTGCTGTGTCCGTTTAGATGAGAGAAGTGTATGTGCGTTGTGCCAAGCATTATGGCCAAGCATGCGCCCCTAAAATAGCATCTGAATAACGTGCCACTGACTTTAGACCAGGTTTTTCCTGGTCAGTGGCGGAATTGTTTTCTGAAACTGCAAAATAGCACCAGAGAACGTTTGCGCCTGAACACGCCTCCTCTTTTCGCTGAACTGCCCCCGGGAGCGCAAATACTAGGGCTGTCCTCGACTAAAGAAATTCTTAGTCGACTAACACTTATACGATTTTGTCGACTAATCAATTAGTTGATTTAATTGACAGAGCTGTGCGCTTTGAGAGGTGGTTAAGACTAGAAAAGCACAATATAAATGTAGTTAATTAACCATCTGTAAAACTGAGTTTCTCCACAATTAATCCTGCAAAAGCACCACTTTAAATCTTGTGTTTACCATAAATGTGCTCAGAAGTTTCTTGGAAATGAGTAATTAAGCATGAATAAGCATAAAAAAAATGACTAATCGACTAAAGAAATCTTAGTCGACTAAGACCAAAACGACCGATTAGTCGACTAATCGACTAAGAGGTGGCAGCCCTAGCAAATACATTCCCTAATTTACCGACGTGCGTCTGTGGAGGGAAAAGTCCGCCGTGCGTCGGGTGCAAAATAGGAATGTACAAAAGGCAATTGCGCTGAGTGCAAGATAGGTTCCTTTGTGTTACTGCTACAGCTAGCTTAGCTACATCTGAATGTGACACAAAATACATGACAAAATGAACTGGTATTTTGATTGCATTTATGTCAGGATGCAAAGGCATGGTGGACATCTGCCGGGGAAATAGAAAACGTTTTGTAGTAGACAAATGCGCTCGTAACCATATTTAAGTTGTATTCAATTAAATGCAAAAATAAGGTTTAAGATTCAGAAATGTAGTCTTGTGTAAGGTGTATCATTTTGCTTTTATTCCTGTAGGTAAGATATAAATATAAAACGTCATTATGAATGATATAAAGCAAACATTGTTGAATTGTGTGCAATATTGCAACTCATATTATTATCGTTTTATATTAGATTTATCAAATAGTTGATAAATAAGTAATAAAGGGGGAGAGATCCTTGGCTGCATGCTTTCAGTTTTAAATGTTTATAATTTTTTTCGGTATAAGATTCTTTGTTTGAATATTTTGTCTCTTTCTATACTGATCATTTTTCTGAGTATTTCTAAATTAATGCAGGGTCAATGCTGAGATACATACAAGGAGGAGCACATGGCCAAGAGGAAGTTTTTCCTTGGGTATATGGTGGTGGGTGAAACAACTGGCCTGAACCGGTCTACTGACATTCTAGACAAGTTGAAGGAACTCGACATGACGTTTGATAATTGCCGCAGACAGGCCTATGACAATGGAGCAAACACGAAGGGGAAAAAGCAAGGGGTTCAGGCCCGACTGCTACAATTTAATTCAAGGGATCTTGTCATAGCTGAAGCTGACATGTCGTCCAGGGATGCCACTGGCTTTTTTGGCTATTTGCAGAAGCTATTTTGTTTCTTCTCAGGAGCTACAAAACGATGGAGCATCTTGACAAAACACATCAACCTGACTGTGAAATCATGCAGTGATGTGAGGTGAATTGAACTGCATAAAATCAGAAGGTGAACACAGTGAGTGGTCAATATTAAATTTTGAAATAAAAAAAGTCAATGTTGCTCACATAGACATTATGCATGTGTGATATTAACATGCGTTTTCATGCACTTTGTAATGTCAGAATCAAAGTGGGGAAACTGGATGAAGAGCACGGTCAGACCAGTGTAACCGGACAGCGGAGGTTGTCTGCTGTTAAGACAGCAAAGCATTACTCTGTAACAGAGGTGGGTAGTAACGAGTTACATTTACTCCGTTACATTTACTTGAGTAAGTTTTTGAAAAAATTATACTTCTAGGAGTAGTTTTAAAATCACTATACTTTTTACTTGAGTAGATTTGTGAAGAAGAAACTGTACTCCTACTCCGCTACATTAGGCCACAATGAGCTCATTACTTTTCTTTTTACCTCTTTGGTATTCTACGCGTCATTGTTTTTATCTCCCCCGCGTTCGCCTCATTTTAATGTTTTATTTTGACAGCGAGAGAGACTTCCGCTAAAGGCTCTACCACGTGACTGTGTTTCACAAATCAAACAGTTGTGCAGTCTCGTCACCATACTCATATTGATCTCAGCGGCGGGACGGGTTAGCTTTACAGTCAGAATGTCAGAATGTCAGAATCAACGGCAATGCAGAGGCAACAGCCCTGGCCTCATACTGAAAGCAAGTTTACCTTAGTAAAAGTGCAAAACAGCAGCTACGTTACCTTGTTCTAGTTCTGCATGCAGAGCCTGGTAAGAAAGTATAAACGTTTGGAAATTTGTGTTACTTGTGCTTATTTATTTTTTATTTATTATTATTTTATTGATTTTATTTTTTTAAGTACTTGAATTTACCTGGATTATTTTAATTTAAGCTATTTTGTAATTTATTTTATTAATTTGGATGAACTATAATTTGCCTAAAGAGGATTATTTTGTATTTTTGTCTGTCTGATTGAATGCTTGTTAAAAAATAAATCAGACGTTACCCAACAGTTAATCAGTACTTGAGTAGTTTTTTTCACCAAGTACTTTTTTTACTCTTACTCAAGTAATTATTTGGATGACTACTTTTTACTTTTACTTGAGTCATATTATTCTGAAGTAACAGTACTTTTACTTGAGTACAATTTTTGGCTACTCTACAGGAGTAAGCAGGTGAGAAGGAATTAAGCAAAAAGGGAAGCAAGGACAGAAGCAAGGGTGGAAATGAGCGGTTGGGTCTCACCCTGCTGTTGGGCTGTGTGGGGACCATGGGACAGGCTGGCGGGAGATATGCGGGGAAGGCAGAGCAGGGCAGGCCAGTTAGACTGTGCTGGGAGTTACTGGCTGAGCTGCTGCAGAGGCTTTCACATAGCACTTTGCGCTCTTCCTCAATGCCGGCCGAGGATTTGGCTCTCACCAGTTGCCGGGACAGGATCAGATTCGAGCAGCTCTGCCCTGGGGTTTCTCCGTTGCTCCTTTCCTTAGTGGGACAGAGAAGAAAGAGACATTTTTTTAAAAACAGCTTTTATATATTTCTCAGTCTACTGTACATCAGTTATGGGCTTCTGTATTCATCTTTATTCATTGTATAAAACCTGAGGAAACTTTAGTCTCAGCTATCACTTTATTGTACTGCTCTGCCCTTGTTTTAAATACATTCTGAAGTATACAGTGGTTGCAGAAAGTAATCAGAGCCCTTCCCTTTTTGCACATTTTGTGCTGTAGATTTTTGCCAGTCAAGAACCCATGATGACAAAGTGGTAATGAAGGAATATTTTCCACCAGGTTGTGCACATTTATAGAGCCTGCATTAAAAAGCTTGCACAGGGAGAAGTATTCAGATGCGCTTTCTGTAGTTTCACCACGGCAGACCCACGTCAGTAACATCCGCCATCGCATAATTACGTAGCCGAGTGAAAGTGCAGTCGGATTCTTGTACACCTGGATTGTTTTTCCTAGTTCCTTATGAATTCTCCTTCACATCTTTCCTGGACCTCATGTCGTTTTCCACCTGGGCTAACCCAACTCTCTGAGAACTTCGAAAATCCTCAGCATCACTCCTTTATGGTAGAGTGGCTAGACGGAAGCCACACGTCGCTTGGAGTATGCCAAATAGCATTTAAAGGACTCCGAGCATGAGGGAAAATATTCTCTTCGGGCAGAACTCTTAGTTGCCAGGCAGAATAGAACAAACTTTTTAAAATCCCCATGGTGAAAAGGGTCTCAGTGTACGACAATGACCAAAAGCATACAGCCAAGACAACAAACGGACATTTGGAAAAACAGAAAAATTGGTTCAAATTTTTTCCCACCTTGACAACAGCTGTTTTTTTTTATCTTTAACCCAGTCCGCAGAAGCTTTTTTCCATTCAGAGGATCAGGGTATTTTGAAAAATATTTTTAAATCTATTGTGTCTAAGGGACATTTGGAAAAACAATTATTCAAATTTTTTCCCACCTTGACAAATAATTTTTTTTTATCTTTAACCCGTTTTTTTCTGTTTTTATTCAGAGGATCAGAAATTTTGAAAAATATAAAATTGTGTCTGGGCTCCAATTATTCAATACTGCAATGATATTCTCTCCCTCGTTCTGAAGAAAAATGATATTTCATTCAATATCCAATGAAAAATTTAATATTTGAACCCATTCTTCTATTTTTCCAAATGTCGGTTTAGGTTTAGAAAATTTAACTGATAAGCGTTACACGGACCGCAAAGCTTGTAGAGACTTACCCAACAAGACATTTGCTGCCAAAGAGGCTCCCACAAAGTTCTGAATTAAGAGTCTGAAAATGATTGTAAATGAGATTTCAGGTTTTGATTGTTAATACATTTGCAAACACATGCTTTCACTTTGTCATTATGGGTTATTGAGTAGATGAGCAAACAAACCAGGGCGCAGGTTTGCAGTAGCGCTAATAGCATTCATTGCATGCTTAAAAAGTAACATTTCTGATTAACGGTTGATTTTGCAAAAAGCAAATGCAGGCGGACACTCAGGCTGTCATCTCCCTCCCCCCCCCAAAAAAATAAAAAATAAAAAAATCTGTTTCGATAGCTCTAATTGTGTATTGCCTCTGGACAGCATGCACACGAGAGAGAGAAAATAAATGTGTGATCAATTACGAACATTTTTACAGTATATGGAACGCACTCATTTCTGGAGAAAACGTCCAGACCCAATACTGAAGCCACTGCACATGAAATTATCATTAGTGACTCACCAGTCCAGCTTGTAGCCCATCAAGTACATTTCTCTGAGTGTCTGAAAAAGGATGAGAGAAAAGAAAAGAACAGCCATTTTATAGCATGTATGTGTGAATTTCCCTTAATGGATAAATCAACACTCATTAACTGAAAGGGCAGAAAACTGCTGCTCTTTTTGGGTTCAAACATTTATTGCATCACCTCTGGCCACACCAATCATTGGTGTCAGAGCTATTTTCATAGGTCAGCTCTGAAACCTGACCGTGTGGCACTAATTTGTGCTGGATTGAGTGGCGTTTACATTGCAAACAGTAGAGACCAGGAAAAATATCTTCACATGGCTTGTCATTGCAGAATCCAAATGGAAAAGGTGTTACATGCCAACAACTGGATGCAAGTCCAGTTTCAAGTTTGTTCTGAATGATGACATACAGTGTCACAGACAGTTGTTTTAACATATTGACTATGCAGGCCAACCTGATATTTACGTTTTATTATCCTACTACACCTTTTTCCAACATCATCAGCAGAAAGCGTAAGCACATCAACTGCTGTACCACCTGCTGCGGTGTGATCATTAACTGAAACAATCAATGCCGTACCTGCCGTTTGTAGTCCTGTAAAGCAGGTTTCTGACCATATTGCTACAGAAAATCCTGCAGCATGTTGGAAAAGGCTGTATGCCCATGTGTGTCAAAGACACAAAGCCTGCAGTGATATCACTACTCATCCTAAAACATTCATTAACCAACATGTTTCTGTCTGACAAGCACTGTGAATCACATAATGACACGCCCTGTGAGTCAGATAATGTCTTTCCGGCCTAGTCACATACAGTGCTGCTCATGAGTATTGGAACTAAAGTTGACTAAAAAGAAAAAAAAAAAAGAAAATATCCATCTTTTGGAAACTGATCTTAAGGCCTTAATTGAAAAAATTAGGAAAACTCCAACCTTTCAGAAGCCAATTTTCTTTGTGAATGAATAATCAAATCGTAAATAAAGAAATGTTCTTCCTTAAAATACAGGGGGCATAAGTATAGAAACAACCTATGTTAAATTCCCATATAGGCAGGCAGATTTTTATTTTTAAAGGCCAGTTATTTCATGGATCCAGGGTACTATGCATCCTGATAAAGTTCCCTTGGCCTTTGGAATTAAAATACCCCCACATCATCACATACCTTTCACCATACCTAGAGATTGGCATGGGGTACTTTCCATAAGACCATCTCTCAATGCAAATCAAACCAGCTATTAGGCTAACTAGGCTAACTGAAATAAAACCATGCCAATCTCTAATTTTTTTCAATTAAGGCATTAAGATCAATTTCCAAAAGATGATTTTTTTTATTCCTCTTTTTAGTCAACTGTAGCAGGGGTTCCAATACTCATGAGCAGCACTGTACATTTAAAAACTTAAAAGTTCTACCTGAAAGTTTTGATTAATCAACTAGTTCATATAAAATCGGTTCTTTTTTGTCGGATTTGAGAGTAAACTGAATATTTATACGTTTTGGACTGTATTTCGGGGTAAACAAGGAGTTTCTTTAGCCTTCAGCAAGCCAAACAATTCCATGCTGCACTAAGTTTTTCTTGTCAAAACTGAAAATGTGTAGTGTCATACTGGATGCTATAATTTACTTTGCTAGGTCCCAATTTTCTGACTGCATCTGTTGATGTTGTCATCGTTCCATTCGGTTTATGCTGATTATGGTAGGGGAGAAAAAAAATTAAACTAGAAGATTTTAAAATGGTTTAAGTATAAATACAGTCACTCTCCTTGGATACACATTTCATCTTTATCAAAACTTGGAAATTAAGGATTTTAAATATTTTCCAACCTTTATCTTTCCTAGAAATAGTTTTTTTTACCTACCTGTTGCTTTATGATGTCTCCTTGTGCACACAGCAATGATTATCCCACCAATAACCACAGAAGGAATCAGTACAAGCGGCACAATCACAGAGGCCTTTGCTGATAAAATAAATAAATAAAATAAGAAGCAATATTGACAACCATTAGCACCATATCATGGTAATGATAATAAGTTTCATACTTTGTTGCTTTTCTCATGTTGCAGCTTCATGTGTAAAGTTGTATGCATTTTTGTCTTTTAAAAAATAAAAAAAGTGAAAAAACCAAGCATGTCTTCAGTGATGACTGATGTCTTTAGAAGGTTGTGCTTTTCATGTGGCATTAGCTTCCACTGTGCTGTGTACCTGAGGTAGAGGCAGCATTAGTCTGGATTTTCTTGCACTCTGTGTTGGAAGTAGAGGTGCATCTCCTCTCCATCTCTTCATCTTCTTCACATCTGAATTGAAAGCATGACAGAATAAAAATGAGTGAGGCTGTCTTAGAAACAATGGTCCCTAATTCACAAACAAGTGACATAAAGAAGGATTATTCTTCCATCACTAAATTTAAATAAACCAAGCATCAGGTGTGTCCCGTTTCGTCTGCATAGACTCACCTTGAACACGTCTTGCATATCTCACATGGTTGCTCAGGAGCACAGAATCTTCCCAATTTGCACTGACATTCAGTATCTTGAGTTGGAGTACATGGCCTTACAACTTCCTGATCTGAGATAGCAACATGAAAAAGACCTTGTTAAGTCCAAGTTTATGCTCTGAGCACTTTGAAAAGGTTGACTATGGATTTTTCTTCCACAGTCATTCCAATCGATAGCATAAAGCCGTCAGGCAGAATTACCTGAGCGACACCGTGTGCACTTCCAACACCGCTGCAGTTCGTTATCGTGCTCAGTGTATGTCCCATCGTCGCATTCCTCACACTTCCCCTTCTCTCCTGTTCTGGTGCAGGGCGATATCTTACGTGTACCTTACACACACACAGAAAAGTAACCCCCAAATATCTTTATACACCTTCTTAATTTAGCCTTCGCTCTACTTTAACAATAACAAATCACAATGAAGCTCAACCTGCTTCATAGCTCTGGTGATGGATTTTATTGATTCGATCTGGTGACAGAACTTCAGTCTGAGTGGACTAAATCAAGTCTAGCTCTATGGGTCTTACCAGCTGGACAGTATGAACAGCAGATGTTTCCATCCAGGTACTCCTGGCCGGGTTTGCAAGAGACGTCCCGCCTTGTCCTGTTGCCTACCAAGTCAAGGCCAGACCGCGGATATGCACCCGTGGGTTTGAGGTGCCAGATCAATGTCAAAAAAGCCTTTGGGGGAAAAAAAATAAAATGAGGACAGTCATGTTAAAAAAACAACAAATATTGTAGTTATTGGTTGATTCCTTTTTGTTTTAGAATCAATTTATTGAACATTTAGTGTAGTATATGCAAAGATTTCTAAAATTCACTGGCTCCAGCATTTAAATTTGTCAACTTCGACTTAGAATTGATTAATAAAATATGCAACATTTTATAGACCAAACAATTAACAGAGAAAATATTGGCTGACTAATCAATAATGGTTATAATCATTGGTTGCAGCCCTCATTTTGATAATCCCGTAATTGTTGATAACAAAGTAAAACTGACTGGTTTCAACTTATCGAATGCGCTTCCGTTTTAGATCATAGTAAACTGAACACAGTTAGTCAAATAAATGGTTGGTATTTGAGTCACATTGGACTCTGAGACATTATGATAGATGCGCATAGAAAGTCTAATCAAAATCAAATCGAGAAAACAATCAGCAGATTCAAAGATAATGAAAATACTAAATTGCAGCCCCAACTATTTGTTTTTGTTCCCTTTGGCGTCTTTGCTTTTTCCTCACTACGGTTGCACTAAATGCTTGCTCTTGGGGGAATAATTGGAATTGTTGGGTCTTCTTAAATTCGTAAAGTGTCTTGAGATAACTTCTTATTATTTGAAACTATAAATAAAATTGTTTTGTTTTATAAAAAGGTGCTACTCTCTTATTACATAATAGCTATAATGCGTAGTTTGACTGCCGCATGAGTCTACAAGCCTTCCGTGATCGTGCACCACCCTCACCCCTCCTCCACGCGGTTGCTAGTAGCCAAGGAGGACACTCAGGACTCTTCAGAAGAGGTAATTATCTTCACTCGAGTTTCTGTGCACGAAAGTCACCTGACGACACCAAATTATAAATACAGCCATAATGAGAAATACAGAGAGTTTTGGGTCTTTTAGCTTTATATAAAGTCATTTGGCAATGGCTTGAATGTAACAGATGTTCATTATTATAAAAACGTTACGCACTAACACTTTAAAGCAACTAGTAGGAACACTTGGTGTTGAGTTTGGCAGCCACTGTGGACAAAGCGTTAGTGTTTCCATGAGCACCGTCATGTTGTAAAGATCTGGCTAGTGTGTCTTTTTTTGGAAGAGAGTTAAAGAAAGACATTTTTAATAATATTTTTCATTTTCAAAAAACAGCTGTTTGCATAGTGATGAGGTGATGTTTATTTTTGGCTAAGATTGTGAGATTAATACCTGTAATATGATGACAGTATAACATTGTAAACTTGGTTTTGGTAAGGATTTTCAACCCAGTCCCAGCAGAGCCTGGCATCCATTCTGCTTCCGAAGGCAACTTTTTTCAGGCAGCGGAAGCCCATGCCTCCTTCCCCCCAGGATCAGGTATGTACTCAGAGCAGACTGTGGCCCAGCGAAACATCTGGCTCCACACGTCGCAGCTACCCACGGACGTCAGACGCAAGCTTCTGTACGGCCCCATAGCTCCCGATGGACTATTTTGGCCCCGCCTTTAGACAGCCACATCCCACTTTCACCAAGCGGCCGAAGACGCGGAGCGGCTCCGAAGGCTCGGCTCTTGGAAGGCAGCTCCTCCACAGCAGCGCCGTCGCCATGACAATGGCGCGCCCTCTGCTGCGGCGGCATCTTCCCAGGCCACAAGCTCCGCTCCTCCGCCCTGCAGCGACTGCTGGCTCCACATCACCGGCAGGCTTCATGGAGCCGGAGGACCATGAAGGTGGCCCCCACCTGGTCTAACCCACCCCCCGAGCCACCCAACAAACATCGGCGGTGGCAATGTCGGGGCGCGGGGAACGTCTGTCCCTCTACATTTGAGAGCTGGAGACACGACGGCCCTTTTAATGTCCACTTCCACCCATCTAAAGAGCAGTTTCCGCTCAACCAAGCAGCCCTTGTTCCCACTGAACAGTGCGCTGACAACATGACAGTCGTTCCCGACAAAAGCACACACCAGCCCACCGCAGCACGCGGAGCTCCACCACTCTCACTATGCAGACAGCAGGAGCGAATGCTCGAGCAGTGCCGCTCAGTCATTCGGAGGACGACAGTGGCCGCTCGCTCCCCATACGGCGGTGAGAGTCCGCCGCCCTTTCAACAGAGCCCTACCATGGGCTGGGCGACATGATCACATGTCTTGCTCAGCAGCAGAATGGGCTCTGCGCTCCTTGCTGGCCATGTCTGTAAACACACAAACATGCGCACGCCTGCTTTCGGAGCACAGCGCGGCATTGATGAGCCATGGACATAAACTTGATTGTCATGGAGGGCCAGGCTGTCAACGCCAAGACAAGATGCACTGATCTCGTTGTCGCGCACCACGCCACAGTGTCAGCATTGTCTGTGATGAGTCTTCTGGGCATGAGGTCTGCAAATCACGTAGTAGTCCCCCTGGGTCTCCTCCCCAAGGAGGATCCAGAGGTGGTTTCATCGCCAGCGCCTCAGCCATATATGCCACAAGTGGCGAATGCTGACCATCCCTCCCTCTCTTCAGTCAGACCTGGCATATTAGTGAAACCCCCGGACCCTGTCAACCGGGGTCCCCCTGGGCAAAGTGACGTCACAAGTGTACACAGACGTCCCTTATTGGCTGGGGAGGAATGTGCGAGTCACAGGTGGTGGAAGGAGAATGGCCAGCACCCCCCCCCCCTAGGGCTGTCCTCAACTAAATAAATTCTTAGTCGACTAACTCTTATAGGATTTTGTCGACTAATCGATTAGTTGATTTAATTGACAGAGCTGTGCGCTTTGAGAGGTGGTTAAGACTAGAAAAAGCACAATATAAACGTAGTTAATTAACCATCTGTAAAACTGAGTTTCTCCACAATTAATCCTGCAAAAGCACCACTTTAAATCTTGTGTTTACCATAAATGAGTTTCTTCGTTGTATGTGTGCTCTGCCTGCTGCTTTGTGTATTTGATAGGCACCATCAAAAGGAGTAGTCTATTACTTTGATGAAGATAAAACACATCAGTGCCACTCACAGGAAATGGCTTACCTACAGATACTGTAAACAAATAAAATAAGTCATTTCTTTTTCTTAGTAGTTTTATGGAGTTATGGGTCACATGACTGTGCCCAACCAATGGAATGCACTTCTGATCAGGCCACAAGATGAGAGCTGGGCAGGTGAATATGATGGGAGAGGGGGATTTCCTACAGACATGCTTAACCCTTGTGTGGTCCTTCGGGTCCTTGTAACCCAAAAGACAAAACAAGGGTTAATACAGCACCTTAGTGCTTGTTTGTACAACATTTTGGCCAGCTTAAACTGTGTTTAAATGTGCTCTAGAAACAAAACTTTCTTACTTACTTTACAAGAGACAGGGTTTAGAGAGCAATTCTCAACAAAATAAACGGAAGTACATAACCCTTGTGTTGTCCTTTGGGTCCCGGTGACCCGAAGGACAACACAAGGGTTAAACTCTAGCGGTGTTGAAATTAATTGCATTGATGCATTGTGATGTGGACCTGGAGGATTCTGCATCCATTCAGTGACAGACTATAATCAATTATTGCCTACTGACATTTATAGTTGATTGTCTGCTGTGGTCAAACTCCTCTACATTTAGCAAAAAAAAAAAAAAAACGCAACTGATCTCAACTGGTATTCTGTCTGTAATGGAGTGGACATTTCTAAGTAACCCAAAACTTTTGACCGGTAGAGTGTGTCTGTCTTGGTGTGTAGCAATATATAATAATATTGAGGTGAGGATGAATCTTAATATCGAATTATTGACATAATAGTCAAATCGTGACACCAGTGAATATTTATACCCCCATTAAACTCCAATCCTCAGTCTGATAAACGCAGTATTGTTAAAACAGATAAGCAGAGAAGAATGACATCTTAAACTTACCGGTTTTAAAAGAAATTACTCAAACTCATGCCATCTTTACAAAAACAGTGTGTACAAATTCAGTCAATAGCTTGGCCAGGTTAAGGGGGAAAACCAAATGAGGCAATCATGCATCCAGATTGCTGTCCACACCCATGGCTATGTCGTAACATGACCCACACTCCCCAAGTTTGCTTAACGAACACAGTCTGAACAAGCCAGGTAAACCTTCCATAAAAGGAAAAAACTAATCATACAAACCTCCATGCCAAACTGAAAGTGACCTTGTTTAACGACGCAGAAATACAGAAGACATTTCAACTACAAAATCTATTGAATCTTTAAGAGACGCGCTTTAAATCGGCATGCCTATAATCCATTTAAATAAAATATCAACTTCCTGTGGTAGTTTACACCGCAACTTCTGCTAGCCGAGTAACGTGACGTAGAGCGATAACATCAAGTGCGGGATGTCAGAGGGAGAAGACTGGAATTTTAAAGTAGCCTAAGTAGCGTTATTTTTGCGGATAACTTAACTGCCGAATTGAGGAGAGATTACTAACAATTCATAAAATACAGTTTGGCCCAGAATCTAAGATATATACGCATGGAAATTGCTAAGAGCACTTCAAATTGACGTATTCATAAATCGAGATTTGGGCACCACAACAGGAACACACCACATGGTTAGGGCATGTAGCCTAGGTTTTATTCGTGAATGTTATTATTAATTTACTTAATTAATGTAAGACTCATTGTTAATTCACCCCGAGCAATCGAACATAGGCACTTAGAGCAGCTCACTGTCGTGTATGAGGAGAAAAGAGCTTGAATGAACTTGTTACTTTTTGAAGACTATGAGGAATTTCGCACTCAGGCTCAGAGAGACTGAGAGGGACTTTGACGGATGAATGTGACATTCTCCGAAGAGTCTTGTAGACACAGACTAGCTAACTACCAGAAAATCCCATACAATTTTCCTATTTTGCCGGGTGGCCATATTTGCCGAATCGATATTCGATAGTCAATATTCAACCAACAGAAAAATATAGCCCCCTTGAAAAGACTTCTGAGAGCTAATACATGTTGAAAAGTTCGGAGGAGCTCAATGGAAAATGACTCAACGCAACCATTTATTAATTATTTTTTACCTTCAGAAAATGCCAGGAGCGAAACAGAAGTAGTTTAACAACGTAAGTCTTAACAAACAGAGGCAGCCCATTACAAAAGCAAACTTTTGAGCGGTGTACGATTTGAAAGACACTTACCATGTATTGTAGAAATTGTGTCATGCTTTAGTAGCGATGTCTAAATCCACAGAATTATAGGGAGTCATTTCCAAAGTTCCATTTGCGGCAAAGGGCTTTGACAGGCGTTTTATATGCTACTGTCCCAAAGTCTAGCGCAGGTGTGCGTAATGACGTACTTCGGCTGGGCGGTACCGCACCCAGTAGCCTATCCTAGAACCACCATCCGACACACAGACAGACAGACAGATAGATATAGCCTATAGGCGAATTTATTAATCCAAAACAAAAAACACAGATCACTGATGTAAGAAGTATTTCAGATTATTTGCTTAGGCCTAAGTACAAATACCAATATAAAAAGTAAAGAAACCCATTTGTAAATGCCCTGCATTCAAAAGCCTTCTTACTAATTAAAAGTAGTAACATCATTTACAGTACAGGCCAAAAGTTTGGACACACCTTCTCATTCAATGTGTTTATTTATTTTCATTACTATTTGCATCGTAGATTCTCACTGAAGGCATCAAAACAATGAATGAACACATATGGAATTATGTACTTAACATAAGAGTGTGAAATAACTGAAAACATGTCTTATATTTTAGATTCTTCAAAGTAGCCACCCTTTGCTTTTTTTGATAACTCTGCAAACCCTTGGTGTACTCTCTATGAGCTTCATAAGGTAGTCACCTGAAATGGTTTTCACTTCACAGGTGTGCTTTGTCAGGGTTAATTAGTGGAATTTTTTCCCTTATTAATAAAAAAGCAAAGGGTGGCTACTTTGAAGAATCTAAAATATAAGACATGTTTTCAGTTATTTCACACTTTTTTGTTAAGTACATAATTCCATATGTGTTCATTCATAGTTTTGATGCCCTCAGTGAGAATCTACAATGTAAATAGTCATGAAAATAAAAAGAAACGCATTGAATGAGAAGGTGTGTCCAAACTTTTGGCCTGTACTGTATGTACCATGTTATCCAAAAGTACTTGGCATGCAACCCCCCAACCCTGGGTTAACATAGTTTTTTAGAAAACATCATTCTCCTTGTGTGTGTCAGTTTACCAATATCTAATGAGCAGTTGTCTGCCGTACACAGATAGGCCTTTACTCTGTACACTGCTGGAACTTCTGTTTTAGATGATAAGGCCAGGGAGGAGGCCGAAAACCAAGATAAGACTGTAGTGCTTCCTGCTCATATGTTGCACCGAGGTCAAAATCAATTCTAATGATATGGAAAATGTAATTTTTTCCTTTTCTTACAGGGTCCTCTGTACACTGAAAGTTAAGAGAGGGATCTCTTGACACACTGTGCAAGAGGATATAGTAAAGGGTAAGCACATGAGCTCAGTTGACTCTTTTTTTGGAGGAATAAAAACTTTGTCAAAAGGGAAGGGGAACCTGCACGCCTTTTGGGCATGAAGCCACATCCACAACCTACATTAAGAAGCACATTCTTGTATAAATTGTAGATTGCTAGATTATTGACAAAAATAGGGCCGTTTTTTGATCCCAGTCCGTCACTGACTAGAGCCCTAAGTTTAGGTCACATGAAATGTTTGTGTGCATCATAGTGAGTATCAAATCATATAAGCAGGGCCACACTGAACACACACACAATTTTCAGCAGATTTGAAAGGGATTAAAAAATAAAACTCAATATGTTAACACGTCTCCACCCCAAGCAGAAAAACTGTCCGCTAAATTCTGCAGATTTTTATTCTGGATCACCACTGAAAACTGTAAAAAAATAAATAATAGTAAGCTAATAAACAAATACATACTATCCAAAACAATCCACTAAAATACTGTCATTCATCAATACAATTATTCATTGAATGCAGTGACTTTGTTTTTGATTACTTGTCAAAAGCAATGCAATTTAGTGTCTAATAATATCTTGGATATCAGTTAGACTAACAGATCTTTTTTTTCATTTCAAATTATACGTAACCCTACCCAATAAATCTGAAATGCTCTGAAAAGCAAAAGGCCCACTGTTTATGTCCTGATAACTACGTTTTTGATTACCTGTCAAAAGCAATACAATTTAGCATCATCTGTCTAACATTTTCTTTTTAACCTTTTTTTTAATAATCGTTTTGGGAAATTTTGTTTAAAAAAAAAAAGAAAGACATTTGAGGACGTCATCTCGGGCTTTGGAAAAGACTGATCAACATTGTTCACCATTTTCTGACAATTTATAGACACATCGATTAATTGAGAAAATAATCGACAGATTAATCAATAATGAAAACAACCGTTAGTTGCAGACCTACGGTAAATTATAAGTGGATATCAGTTAGACTAACAGGTCATTTTTTTACTAAGGTCATGTAACCTTGCCCAATAAATCCAATCTTGTGCCAATGCTCTGACAAGCAAAAACCCCACTGTGTATGTCCAGTTATATATTTTAGTGAACTCATAAACAGCAAGAATCAGTCTCTCCTTCATTGATTTGCACTGTGTGTCGCTCGTATAGGGAAGTTTCACTGGATTGCGGCCGCTTGTTACTCTGCCTGTCAGATTGCCTGCACCCCCCAACATGCCCGATCGCCTCTCATTGAAAATGAATAACTAGGTGCATCAATCGCTCCCTGTCTGAAAAGGCCATAAGTTAGTCTCTGTTCTAAAAGTCTGCGTCACTTATTATTTGAAATCGTTTTTTAAAGTTTAATCATAGGGCTGGGTGAAAAAAAATCTAATTCTTCAATGAAAATCGATCTGATCTGATATTGATTAATTCAATCCGCAAATCAATCTTTTAATATATGCCTTTTCACTATGGATGTGGTGTATTGACCATCTTTTGGGGTTTAAGATAAACAAGTATTACACTGCACAGTAACATCTGAATACCTTGCCAATTTAACATTAGTAAAGATGAGACTATAGTAATTTTGTCAACTTGTCAAGTATTTAACAACTACATACCCCATGAGTCTTTGACAGGAACTATTTAGGCTAATACTCATGGGAAATGTATTGAACTTTCACTATCAATAATGATAACTCACAGCGGAGAGAGATAACTGCATGTTAACAAGCATGTTGCGTTGAATGTGCAGGGGTATATTCTAGTTGTTGTTGTTGTTTTTACATCTGAAAAAAAAATCAGTCTGTTGCAAAATGAAAAAAATTCTAAACCAGTTTTCTAAGTTGTGATTTTATTTCCAAATCCATGTTGCTGGAATGACATGTTTCCCAAAAACATTAACAACATTAGGAAATGTATGCTTTATGTTATATTAGAAAATAAAATACTGGAAGAAACATCAACTTGTACAAATATAACATGATGATACACATATTTACATTTTTAGTTGATGTACAAATTGAGCAAGGAGATGTCATTTTTGGCTACCATTGTTGTTTGGATGGGCAAACAGGCTTGAAATCATTTGAGCAATAGGCAGAATGATTTTTCATTCAGATGTTCAGAAGAGTCTTTAAGGATTCTGGAATTACTTTCATTACAGCTGTGAGTGCTTTTGGATTTGGATGGACTTGGAGTGTATTGAGCAGGAGGCTGTTGAGACTGTTTGGGCTACCTGCTCCCACTAACTGGGCTTGTTGTCGTTGGATATGAGACCTATTGGTGTCATCAATGTCCTTCCGGATGGCAACTGAACTATGATGGAATGAGAAAGTGTTTGTGTAAAGGGAGAAGAGTCATGGCTGTTCTCATGAACCATACGTTCATTAAGCTACATAAAGTTAAGCACTGTAATTCACAAGCACTTCATGCATTTTTTGCTCTATACACCCCAATGACTGCTGCTATATAAGTTGGCCGCGTAGGGAGGAGCTCAAGGAACTTGTAGCCGGTGTTGTGCCGAAATATGACTGCACGCCGCTAGAGGGCAATGTTGGTCATCAAAATCATGACAATAGTTAAATTCTAATTATTTGAACGGGGAAATATTTAATATCACAAGGTCACAAGAGAGATTGCTAGGACATACATTTACACATTCATGCATCCATACATTCATTGTATGCAGCCACTGTAGCCGGAATCACGTGACCAGCCAGCAGGCGCCTAGTTTCGTAAAATATCCTGTATTGGTGTGCATAAATGTTTGCACTATATCATACAGACCCATTCATGAGAATGCATTGCAGGGGGACAGGACACAGCCCTGTGCGGCTCCTGGGGGCTCACTTCTCCTGTCACACAGAAAACTCAAGAATATGAAGGAGCTGATGTTCAACTGGGTTTTTGTTCCCTCTGTAAAAGAACACACTACAGAAAAAAAACTTTTGTTGAAAAATGAATAGATTATATTTACATGATTTAAACATAAAGATGAGAAAACAACATTTTGACCAAAACCCATTTCAACTCAACCTGTTCAAGCCAAGAGAGGTGCTCACAAACACATTGTGTTAAAAGCTAATCTGTTTGAGCAACACACACACACACACACACACACACACACACACACACACACACACACACACACACACACACCAGTGGCGGCTGCTGGTCTTTCAAAGAGGGGAAGCTCATTTTCGGCCTACACCATAAAAATTGTCCATTTATTTATACGTAAATTCTGCCCTATGTTCCTTTTCAAGAAAATGCTCTGTGACCCTGTCGTACCAACTAGGCGTCTTTTCCAGTGACTTGACCAGTGTCCTCTCAATGACCAGCAGAGCTAGGCTGCTTAAACAGCCTTGGCCCATTGTGTTACAGGTGTAGGACTTGAGACTCTGTTAGAATAAAATCAACAGTTTGACACATCTGGACACAAAGTGGTGAGTGTGTGTGTCACCCTTGTACAAACGTGTTTACTTTGCATGCTGTGAGCTCACAGTCAGTGTTCCTGTTTTACCTCTCAGTCAGACTTCAGATCAGAAGTGATTTGATTTGAGTTATGAGTGATTTGGAAGAAGAGGACAAAGCAGAGTCTGTAGTATCCGACTGTGTGTCTTTGAATAGTGATCGGGCAAAAGATCAACCTCTAGACTTCAGTAATGAACTTGGACCCTCAGCCACAAAGAGTTGAAATAAAATGTCATTTTTTGTCAAAAAACATTTTCATTACAAACTGAATTCAAACAGAACAGTAACGACACTTTCTCTGTGAACATCTGAGCTTTGAGACATTTTTGGTCAAATCTCAAATGTTTTGCTTTTAGCAACAATAAACAAATCTGTTTAGTTATGAAGAAATGTCTTCACAGAAAGGAGTGAAGTTTCTGTGGAGGAGCAGCCCTCCAGATCCAGAACCAGAGCTGGACTGCAGACAGCCAGTCAGACGGCACTGTAGAAAGTAAAACATCTGTCTGCTAATGTCTTCATGTCTGAAAACAGGATTCTTCTTTTGTTGCTGCAGTCATTTACATTTAAATTTTTTATTGTTAAATTTTACCTCATCAAGGGCAAGCTGCTTCCCTTGGCTCTCGTCTGGATAACTTCCCAACCATTTCACATATCAAGACAAGAGCCTCCACATCATGTGTATGATCCCAGTCTTCTGCTGGATCACTGCCACAATTCTGGACCACATGTTGATGACAGACTAATAATATTGCCTAGTGGAAGCATAAATCAGGTAAATAGAATTGGTCCAAGCACCAAGCCTTGTGGAACACCATGGCTAACTTTAGCGTGCATGGAGGCTTTATTGTAACATTAACAAACTGAGATAGATCTGATAAATATGACTCAAACCAGCTTAGTGCAGTTCTCTTAATGGCAAATAAATGTTCCAATCTCTGTAACAGAATGGTATGGTCAATAGCGTTGAATGCAGCACTAAGATCTAATAAGACAAGTACGGAGACAAGTCCTTTGTCTGAAGCAGTTAGAAGGTCATTTGTAATTTTCACCAGTGCCGTCTCTGTGCTATGATGCATTCTAAATCCTGACTGAAAATCCTAAAATAAACTATTGTTATGTAGAAAGTCACATAACTGATTAGCGACTACTTTCTGAAGGATCTTGGAGAGAAAGGAGAGATTAGAGATACTTTAAGTCTATAGTTGGCTAAGACCTCAGCCCACTCTGGGCTTTTTAAGAAGAGGTTTTATCACAGCTACTTGAAATGTACATATCCTGTTAATAAAGACATATTGATCATATCTAGTAAAGAAGTGTTAACCAAGGCTAAAGCTTCTTTTAGTAGCCTAGTTGGGATGCGGTCTAAGAGACAGGTAGATGGCTTAGCTGAAGAAATCGTAAGCGTTAATTGGTGAAGGTCGATAGGAGAAAGGCAGTCTAAATAAATGTCATATCTTAAAGCTGTTTCTAATGGTCCTGCAATTATAGGTAATCCGGAAGAATTTGAGGGCAAGAGGTAATTAATTTTTATCTCTAATTGTTGTAATTTTACATTAAAGAAGCTCATGAAGTTGTCACTACTAAGAGCTATAAGAAGACATGGCTCAATAGAGCTGTGACTCTCAGTCTGGTTACAGTGCTGAAAAGAAACCCTGGGTTGTTCTTATTTTCTTCTATTAATGGTGAGTAATAGTAAAATGCTTTGGCATTTCTTAGGGCCTTCCTATATGTTTTCAGACTTTCTTGCCATTCCAAACGAAAATTATTAAAGAATGGTCTGATAATAAAGGATTCCGTGGAAATACTAATAACTAACTATCAATTTCGATGCCATATGCCATAACACGGTTGAGGGCGTGGTTAAAACAGTTTTTTTTCATTTAAATCTCCTACTATGTTTTACTGTTGCAGTGGTGGTTTTACATTTTATTAAGTTTTTGTGTATAACTTAAATTTTTTTAATTGAATTGAGTCAGGGGACAGCCACTGTTGTTATAGAGTGGGTAACTGCTCCAATGGAAGCCCAGAAAAGCGTGTCGGACCGCAGCTCTGCTTCCTGGTCTCAACTCTTGGTCGTCATGGTTTAAAGGACAATTCCGGCGCAAAATGAACCTAGGGTAGGGTGACCAGATGTCCCGGTTTGACCGGTACAGTCCCAATTTTAAGTTGCTGGTCCCGAGTCCCGAAAAAAGCCTGTTGGGACGCTAGAATGTCCCAGTTTACACCAACCACTATGAAATTGTCCCGGTTAAACGGTTAACATCATTTAAATTCCTCCCTTTTTTTGTGCTAATCCGGAAATTGATCTGATTTGTGACTCATAACCGTGATCCAATCCAAATGTGAGTTTTGTGATCTGTTGCACCCCTATACATTCCAAATAATCAAAGTGATGTAAGGCGTTTGCCTTACATCACTTTGTAAGGCAAATGCCTTACTTGGTTATTAAACTCATGTCAATACCTGATGATTCATAAGATTTAAATGAGTAAAGTAATGCACAAATCATGAATTAATTCATGCATTAATTCATGATTCATGTACCCTTCCTGTAAAGTGTTACCATAACTTTAGTTCAAGCCTGTGGCAGCAGTTCCAAATAATTCGTTTAGTGGCATGCAATGAAAAATACCTTTTCACAAGTTCAGTGGGTGCATTTTCCAAAAGAATGCTTTAATTCTGAAAAATAAAGTTGTTCCCCCACAAAAGTCACGCAATAAAGTCTTTTAGTATTATTTCTTAGATATGTAGGCTACATACCAAGAAAATTCATGAATATTAAACTGAGATACCCCATTATGTTGTGAGCTGTAGGCCTACGTGTGCTGTTGGCAAAATTGTGTCTAATCTGTCTGTGTCTATGTCTGACCTGGGCTGGCACACACGTTAAAAAGCATGTGCGTGCACAAGCACTACAGTCACGCGCAAAGTGTCCCGGTTTTAGTTCCGGGAAATCTGGTCACCCTAACCTAGGGGTCAATAATGGGTACTGAGTCAACCGTTTCTGGGATATGTTTTCGTGCTAATCGAATGTGACCAGTTTTAACCGCTAATTAGCTTGTAACACAAGTAGTCGAGGCACTGGTAAAGTAAAAAGATATTGCTATTTCTATACCGCTAACAAGGCTCAAAATAACACCACACTTCCAAGGTAGCATAATGAGGGTACCTACATGTAAACCAAAGCATTGAGAACTTTGTAAGTGTACAGACAGTTTATTAAAAAGATAGTTTATAAAGACTGTACCGTTCACGTGTAGAGGCAGGCGCCATCTTGGGAAAACAGTTGCGACCAGTCGAACCACGATTGCCGTGCTTGAGCTATGTTACTGGTTACTGGTTGTGGCGAAGCTAAGCTGACTTCCTGTTTCTTGTTGCAGACGACAACGGCAGGCGCTTAACGCTTAACGTCTTGCAATTTAAAGTCCTCCACAACGAAATACAGTCACTAATTACACCGTTTAGCTGTATTTTAACCGGACCTGTCTGGCCGCAGTTTCTCCGTTGTTTGCAAAACTTTCCTCCGCTCCGTTAGCTAACGTCTAGGTATTTGTTGTGCTAACGGCTAGTTAGCCTGCCTGCTAGCGGGAGTTAAAGCAAACCACTCAGGATTTTGCCTCCTGGGAAATCTATTCTATATTTTGGTAGCAGTAACGGGCTATCCACAGCTTAACACAAGCAGGAGCACTTGCATTGTATTTTGACTTGTGAAGGTTTTTAGGTTTTAGGAGAAGCCCTCCATCAACGTTGCTACTAGCTAAACTAGCAAGCTACACGATGCCCCCCCTCAGCTGTTCACCTGGCTGTGACTCGTGCCTCCTGTTCAGCCAGAAGATAGTGGAACTTGAAGCCAGAATATTGTCTCTCCACCAGATCAAGGCAAGTGAAGAGTTCCTCGACTCCATTATCATTGGAAGTTCCCCCCACACACACACTGACGGATGTTTTGATTCCACTGTGCCCTGCAATACTCTCACCCCACCACGCACTAATACAACTTCTGTCCCTGTTGTCTCTCCTCGGCTTCTGCCGAGGACCCAGCCAGCTCTGCTGACCAGCTCCACTCCACACCAGCCTGAGCCATGGCGTGTAAGCAAGCACCAGAGCAGGCGGTCAGGACAACGCTCAGCCCCAGCCCAACCCCTACAACTAGAAAACCGCTACAGCATTCTGATGAACGACGAGGAGTTCCCTTCTCTGCCACATCCCCACGCAGCTCATCCTGGTCCATCCACACGGTCGACGCGCCCATTGAGGGCGGACTCTCCCCCCTCGGACTCATCAATCTCCACGCTGGTCATCGGAAGCTCCATGGTAAGGGACCTCCACATTCCCCCTTTACTAGCGGTCCCTCCAAGGTCTACTGCTTCCCCGGTGCCAAGGTCCGTGACATCCAGCACAAACTTCCTGGCATCCTCGCCCACCACGCCAAGGTTGACAACATCTTCGTGCATGTGGGCACAAACGACATCAGAGAGAGACGGTCAATAGCACTCCAGGAAGACTTCACCACTCTCATCACCATCCTGATGGGCACAGGTAAGCGGATTGTCATCTCTGGGCCTCTACCTACCTACAGGAAGGGTGCGGAGAGATGGTCCAGACTGTTCTGGCTCCACACCTGGCTGGAACCACTCTGCACTTCCCTGGGCATTCCCTATGTCGACAACTTCAACTTGTTCTGGGAGATGCCCAACCTGCTGAAGCGTGATGGTCTCCACCCAAACCGACACGGAGCCAGGATGCTATCTGACAACATAACGACCACACTGAAAGGCAAGTATTGACATTATGTTGAAAATATCACAGATTCATGTCCCCCAGGTATTGATCCTGATAGCACTATACAAGTGGATGAATCTGAAAATGTTTTCTGTAGGATAACATGTAGTACTAGTATTATTCCAGTAACGTGTAGTACTAGTACTATTCCAGTAACATGTAGTACTAGTACTATTCCAATTATAATCAACAACAGACCACACAAAGTGGTGAATAGAGGGGCAATACTTAACAACCTAATTGGAATTAAAACTACCACTGCAATGATAGAAAAGGATAGGAAAATTAGATGTGGATTACTAAATATCAGATCTTTGTCTTCTAAAGCAGTACTAGTAAATGAATTGATATCTGATAATCAAATTGATCTATTCTGTCTTACTGAAACCTGGCTGGGCCATGAAGAATATGTTAGTCTAAATGAAGCCACCCCTCCCAGTCATATTAATACTCAAATTCCTAGAGGCTCTGGCCGAGGAGGGGGAGTTGCAGCCATATTTGATTCAAGCCTGTTAATTAACCCTAAACCCAAACTAAATTATAACTCTTTCGAAAGCCTTGTTCTTAATCTTCAACATCCAACACGGAAATCAGAACAGCCAATTATATTTGTTGTTGTCTACCAAGCTCCAGGTCCGTATTCTGAATTTTTATCTGAATTCTCAGAGTTTTTATCATGTGTAGTCCTTAAATCAGACAAAGTACTTATTGTAGGTGATTTTAATATCCATGTGGACGTTGACAGCAATAGCCTTACTACTGCTTTCAACTCATTACTGGATTCAATCGGTTTCAGTCAGAGTTTGCACAAGGCGACGCACTGTTTTAACCACACCCTCGACCTTGTGCTGACATATGGTATTGAAATTGAGGATGGTATTACCCTGGCCTCCAGCACTGCTGTCAGAAATCTAGGAGTTATTTTTGATCAGGATATATCCTTCAACGCCCACTTAAAACAAACCTCAAGAATAGCCTTTTTCCATCTTTGTAACATTGCCAAAATTAGGAATATCCTGTCTCAAAACGATTCTGAAAAACTAGTCCATGCATTCGTTACTTCTAGACTAGATTACTGCAATTCCTTATTATCAGGTTGCCCAAATAAGTCCCTTAAGACTCTCCAACTGATCCAGAATGCTGCAGCACGTGTTCTGACGAGAATTAAGAGAAGAGATCATATTTCTCCTGTATTAGCTTCTCTGCATTGGCTTCCAGTGAAATCTAGGATCAAATTTAAAATCCTCCTCCTGACTTACAAAGCTCTAAATGGTCAAGCACCATCATACTTAGAATAGCTCATAGTACCTTATTGTCCCGCTAGAGCACTGCGCCTCCGGAATGCGGGGTTACTTATGGTTCCTAGAGTCTCTGGAAGTAGACTGGGGGCCAGGGCCTTCAGCTATCAGGCTCCAGTATTGTGGAACCAGCTCTCAGTCTGGGTTCGAGGAGCAGACACCGTCACCACATTTAAGAGTAAACTGAAAACCCTCCTCTTTGATAAAGCTTATAGTTAAGGAGTGAGGAGTTGCAGCGTCCGCCTAACCCGGCCCACCTGCTTCTCCTCGTAGTCATCAGTTTTATATACTGTATAATTAATAATCTAGCGAGAGTAGAGGGAGGCAGGCCAGTACAGCCTGATCCGGTTGGGGAGAGTTCTAGCCCAACCAGGCACCTCTCTTTAACCTGCCTCTCTTAAGTTATGCTATTACAATTCTAGACTGCCGGGGAGGCTGTTCCTCCCTAAGACACACTGAGCTGCTCTCTCATCTCTACTTGTTACTTTTGTATGCATCCTGTCCCAGAAATGCTTGTTACTAATCTAGCTCTGGGGAGTTTACTCCCCGGAGTCCTTATGTTTCTTCTTCTCAGAGCTATGCTGTGCGATTTTCTGCATTTCCCGGCCGCATCCTGCTGCGTCCTGCTGCATCCGCAGCATCCACCCGTGCTTTGCAGCGCCACGTTACATCCCGCAATGCCCTGCTGAAATGTTCCTACGCACAGAGTAGTCAGGATCCGGTATAGGAGACTGCACTACTCAGTATTACACGATGTGCCCTGCTATGACATGAACTTCCACGATAACCTTCGAAGTCACTGTGACTTCTAATGTGACTGTTATCACCACTGTTCATCACGCCCCCAACCGGCCTGTCAGACACCGCCTACCAAGAGTCTGGGTCTGCCGAGGTTTCTTCCTAAAAGGGAGTTTTTTCTTACTGTAATTGTTGGGGTTTTGGAATTTATAGAGTGTGGTCTAGACCTACTCTATCTGTAAAGTGTCTCGAGATAACTTTTGTTATGATTTGATACTATAAATAAAATTGAATTGAATTGAATTGAAGTAGCTAACAGAGCTAACAGTGTAAACAACCGTGAAATTAGTGAGACAGTTGCTGTAAGATAAGAGTACAATGAGTGCTTGAGTACAACTAGTGTAGGTTTAAATGTAATCCAGGTAATTAGCCGCTGAACTGACGAATAAAACTTAAAGGTGCAATATGTAATATTGTGTGTAATACTGGCAGCTAGCGGTTAAAATAGTTACTGCACTACCAATTCAAAATACTGGAGAGTCGTTTCCCCCGCCCCCTCCTGCGCAGACTCGAAGTTCACGGAGGTTGCCAGGCTGAGACCGCAGCATTCACAACAATGTTGCTAGACGCTTGTCTCACATAGCCAGACATTACTCCACAGCACAGCGGAGTAGCTAATGGTAGATGCTGGCTATATTGACAGTCATAAAAGCCCGTGCTCACGCGGAGCTCTGTAACCAACTGACAGACACACTTTTTCGGCTTAAAATTACAGTATGAACCACTAAAAACACAACAACCTCACTGTCCTCTCCACACACCAGTCAGGAACACTTCCTCGGCTTAGAATTACAATAAGAAACGCTAAAAATACCACTACCTTGCCGACGGAACACACTTCATTGGCTTAGAATTATGGCAACAATCGCTAAACACACTGCAAACTCACGGTCCTCTCTTTCCGATTTACAGCCCCCCTCTCGTGGCTTAAAATAACTCATCGTTGTCGGCTCCAGCTGCTGAACTACACGTTGTAAACAGCGATGGGCTGCATGCCTGGTCCTCCCGGTAACGTTAGCAGGGTTAGCATGGCGGCCTTAGCCAGGACCAGTCGGGATCACTTTACTGGCTGTCTCAATTGTTTTTGCGAGTAACCAACTCGGGTACTCTAGCTATATAATTCAATGTGAGTACACAAATGTTGAAATGACAAAAAATGCCCATCCCTAGTAGCTGTGATAAATTAGCCTGAAGCTAATGTTTACCTGTTCAGGAGGAAATAAGCCAACTCTGCGTCCTTTTGGGATCCAAGCTGTCTCCATCTTTCAAATACATCTCCAATATTTACCAGAGGCTTGTTACGTCTCTGGTCACGCAACTGTTAGAAACATGCTGTTTTCTTTTTTTTATGTCATGTAGAATCTATCTCCGTTGATCCTGTTCGTTTGTTTGCTGCTTTCATGGCTGTACTACCGTTACAGCTGTAGCACGCTGGGTTTACGTTTTTACAGGTATATCTGGCAACCCGGCCTGCCTGTCAAACTGGGCCGTTGACAACACACAGATCAAAACATAACCATAAATTCCGTCACGGAATGTAAATTTCAAAAAGAAAAAATACTGACATTAGCATTGTTGTCAGAAAAGATAGTATTTCACTTTAACATGTTTCCTTAATATCTGATGAGGCATTGGTGTCATTTTTGGATTTATTACAGTACAAATATTGCATATTGGACCTTTAACTAAGTTCAGCTAGAGCAGCAAACTAGCCTTCGCCACACGGAAACACAGGAAATGAGACAATACGCTTACCGTAACACATCAGCACGTCTTCCTCCACTTGTGTGTATTTGTCTAGGTATTTCAGTGTTAAAGGTTCACCTGATGAGTGATTCAGGGGAATTATTTTAACTCTAATAAAATAACTGCTGTATTTGTGTTTATCCCTTTAGGATGGATCACAGAATATACAGGGCTGCACCTGACAGACATGGAGCACGTAAGTAAATATCTTACAGAAACAAACTGTTACTGAAACAGGAGCATAACTCAAAGATTGGCTGCTATGTTGTGCTTTATGGCACTGGTTAATCCCAGTAACCACAGCAGGTCTGTTGCTTTGTCTGTTCAGTGTTGCATGTTGGGAAAGATGATGTCTTAAATCTCTGGCACTGTTATTTCTGTGTAAATGTTATTTTATAAACACAGTCTTAACTTTATATTGAGCCCGTTTGGGACTTAGTTTTGACTTTAACAGGATCTTTGCTGTACATATAAACTTTTTCAGTACAGGAAAAATAGGGGTGAGGGACTAGCTACAAAGGGCTCTGGTGACCTTGAATTGGGAATGTTGCTGTTGGAGGTTTATGAATGTTTGATCAACAGGATGTCCAAAGGTGAGTGTGTTTTCTTCTCTCCATCCGATGGCCCTAATCCCCCACCAGATCTCTCCACATTAAATACAAAACTTAATGTGTCTGAGGAGAGAAGAGAGGATCAGCTATGCCCTGTTGATCCAGAGAGGTTGAAGCAGCACCAGCAGCAGCAGCTTGTGTGTGGAGAGGACCCAATAGAAATGTCAGTGTTTCACTTTAACATTTTTATTAATTTGTCAGTAATCAGACTGGGGTTCCTCAGTTTTAACCCCTCCAGGGTTTTATATTCCTTTCCTTTTCTTTCTACTTCCTCATCTATGAAACCACTAGCTGCTGTCAAACGGAGTCCTGCAGCCTTAACTTGTGCAGGATCATTTCACTGAATAATAATAACAATTATTCAGTCCTTATGACAGTGAAGTGATGAATACAGAGTCAAGAGCAGAGAGTAGAAAGTGAAGCTGTGAGGATACTATCACTTGGACAGAATTGGTAGAGTTGGGTAGACAGTTTCTAATCCACCCTTTTTGTTCCTTTTTTAATTTTTATTTCAGGACACGATAAGTTTCACACCTGGAATGAGTCTGGAAAGATTTCATACAGGAAACCAAATCACAAAAAGCAGAATACTTTAACTGTCAACTGAGTCAACTCCTTTTATTACTTAACACTTAAATCTAAAGTTCCACCTTTTTAGTTGAGTTTTTACAGATGCATCGTTGAATTTCAAGTGTTGCAACGGTAACTTAACCTACTTTGGATGTCTCATGAGCTAATCCGGATAACATTATCAGTCACTGTGTCACAAGCCAAAGCATTAAGAGATTGTTGTAGAAACCAACATAATAATAACTTAGATTAATAAAGCGTATTTCATGAAACCCAAGGACGCTTTACACAAATAACGTTACAGGGGAACAAGGGCAAAGAAAATAGTAGGCCAACACAAAAGGAATAAAACGTCTGTGCTAAATGGAAACAGGACATAATTTAATGTGGGCTACTGACATACAACCACATCGTGCATTTTAAAGTCATTTCATGAATGAAATAGACATATTTCCTACGTGAGGGCCAATTCGGGGTCGGTTTTGAATCATTTACAATTTCTTAATTGTCTCCATCTGTTGATAGCCCAATCAACCCGCGTTGTCGCCTTTTGCCTTTTAGTTCTTCGTTTAATTTTCTTCTTTTCTGTGATGGTCTTGCCCCAGTATCAGCCATAACTACAACCGATAACTTGTAAAATAACAATACAATTAGGCCTATATAAAGAAATCTCCTGCTTTCTTTTACTTTTACCTGGCTCAAAAGGCTTGATACGCTAACACAGACTTTCCGGTGTTACAAAGAAATCTGTGACCCATCAGAATGTGTTACTATAGTGCCGTCTACTAAAGCTGTTTGAGTCGTGACTCCCTCGGATCTTTCACCCAACTCTTTCAATTAACTCATGAGTCGCGAGTCTCTAGTATCATTAACTTGGATCAGTTGAGTCCTACTACAATTGAATCTAAAGTGATAACAGCGCCACACACAAACCTCTTTCAACATTAGCTACTAGTCCTAGCCATCTTAGCTGCCAAAAGCTTTATAACTAAAGGCAACAACAACTCCACAAGTCAACTCAAGTCTCTGAGTGAGCAGAGAGACAGTCCAAGACAGGTTATAGGAACTTCCCGACCCGGAAAAAAAAAAACGGAAACATTGCAAGCTCACAGACCATGGGACTCACTTGAGTCCTCAATGACTCAAGAGTTCTTGAGTGAGTCAGTCAGGCGCGCGAATCAGCCGGCTACGTTGTCATGAGTGGATCTGTAGCAGACGAGCGAGTGAAGTCTTTCCTCGAGTCAGGGTGAAAAGCAAATCCACAACAAAAGTCATTCTTTCACTTCTGAAATAACATGCTTATAGGTTATAGGTTTGGTGCATAGAAAACCTATATATTGCTAAGGCTACACTAAGTTAAGACAATAAACAGTCTGGCTCAAAATGCTTTCTTTCCCGTGACTAAATGGCTCTCCTGTGAGCAGCTGTGTGCTGCTCAAGTGACTCGCACAACCCGGATCAATTTAGTGAGTAACTCAGAATAACCTGAATCTTTAAAAGGAATTGAGTTTGCCAGGCCTACCGTCTACCTGCCGTAAATCATTCTGTGACTGAGCGGGAAAAGTCAAACCCGGGCAGATGCCTTTGTAAAAACTATATAAAAAATAGTGTTCTTTTCACTGTTAGTCTGGTTTACTGTCACAGGTCATTTAAGATCATTGTATGAAAAATGCTTCAGAAAAATTAAAAAGTTTCTTTTTCACTTTAAACTCCATCAGAACTGCAGGTCAGATGGTCAAACAGCTTTAGAAACTCCTCCTCACATACTACAACTTTCGCTTTCACTCCTTTCAGTGATTACAATTCACTTTTTATGTACAACATGCACTTTATACCCCTGCAGCTGCTGCTTTACTCTCTTATTCAGAAAGTCAGTTTGGTCCCCCAACTCAGAAGATTAAAGCGAGAGGTTGAAACATATAAAACACCCACCCAGTCTCACGGCAGTTTGTAAAATGGTCACGTAATTTAATCTATTGATTTGTGTACAAAGACACATTTATTTATTTATTTATTATTTATTTTTTGAAACATTACACAGTTTCAGAAACATCAAATAGCTACATATATTAACTTAAATTACCTCGATCCAGTAACAAGCCACAAACCCAAGTCTTTTCTTTTCAATCCACGGGTTATTTTGTATGTCATCACTGTTTTTGTAATGTTTTAATTGTGCTTCCAAAAATCTAGTAGGACACACCTCCAGTACACTGCACAAACATTACTGCTGCATTACTCATACATTCAGGTATACCAGCGAGCTTCCTTCCTGGACTTAGGTAATCAGGATATCGCAGCGGCTTTTGTGTCCACTGATGTTTACAGTAAAAACCCCAGCTTCAGAGTGCAATAATCTAAATGAACAAACCAGGGTGAAACGGTTTCTCCTTTAACTCGATCTAAGTAGGAATGCTTTCCTTATGCAGTTCAATGTGGTGTGTGTCAAGCCAACATTAAAACTGAACTTCACTGATTTTACACATCAAAGTCTGTTTACAGTTGCTGGGGAGTACTTACTGCAGATGAGAAAAAAAAGCTTTTTTGTGTCTCCAGAGGGAGCTGTGTGAAGTCTGATAAAAGTCCTCAAGTGATGTTGAAAATAAAGCTGGAGGTGTGTAGTAAAGATGTGAGTTTACTAGACCTCTGTAGCCAGCTCCTAATCTCTACATGAGGCTAGAGGTTCAAGCATTAGCCGCTACTAGCATAACACACCTGAATCTGTGACCGGACTGTCGATCATTCAAAATTAATTAATGGATAGTTGCACTGCCCGATGTAAAATAATTAGCATTTGGACAAGAGATTCTTCAACTGTATATTTATTTCCAAAAGGCTGCATATACATTTGCAAATTCTACTGTACAGAAAACATCCAAAATGTCCATAAGTATAGATACAATATACCACAAAGCTGCCCCTTACCAAACATAGATGTTCAGCACTAGAAAAGCTGCAGCCGATTTGATATTATAATCTTAAATACTTTTTCAACTAATACCTTTAAATGTATGTCAGTATGATTAATTGTTATTTTTTTTATCTGCATCTGTACTTTACAACATTCACCATTTACAGTAGTTAAACAAGGCACAAGAATAGTGATATGAAGCCGAAGGCCATGCGTAAAGCAAAAAAAGATCATGGGACCGACCAATTTAGTTGACAGAAAGTTCACAGTGAACTTTTAATCTCAGCATCAGCCTTACACCAAAGCATTATACATAGTGAGAATACATTTGTGTAGGTGAGTGTGTGAGCTCACTTTGAAAAAACCAACAGAATTTCAACATGTTTATGAGATACAGTGGACATAGCTGAAACACATCCAGAATGAAGTGTGTGAGTGTGATGTGGTGTACTGCACAGACAGGATGCTCTTGATGCAAGCCACAGCTAAGCGTTACAAAAGCACACATTTCCATTCTTGAAACTCTTTACTTGCAGGAATGAAAAGGCAAATACAGTTACACAATTAAAGAAACAATCATGTTGAGAGAAGAAGAGATGACCTTTCACATTCTTCACTTGCCATCTTAAATTATATAAAAGATGAATATAATATATAGAGAAGATGCAGAGAAATAAATCATCATCATGCCAGGATGAAACCATTCACATACTGTATGTCAGGTCAGAAATAGTCAGTGATGTTTTCAAAGTCATTCCTGACAGGCTGTTCTCATGAACCTTTCGTACATACAGTATACTGTAGCTACGAAAAGTAGTGCACTATAATTTATTACTGTATGCACCACATTGACTCCCGCTGTATAAGAGCGCCGTTGAAGCGCCAAGATACGTGAAGGGAGGAGGTTGCAGTTGATGGATGGGTCCTAAAACACAGGGCTTTCAAGCGGGGGAGTGGAGTTTGTGTCCCAAAAGAAGTTTAAGGGAAAACACAAGACTTTCACCCAGGAAATTGCAAATGATACCCAAATATATCTATCGATCAAGCTGGATGAAACCAATCAGTGAGTTAAACCTACAAGCATGCATTATGCTATTATAAAACCCTGGGTGACCTACAATTTCCTGATGTTAAACTCAGACAAAAAGTTATTGTACTTGGCCCCAAACACCTCCGAAGTTTTTTTTTATCAGGATATATCCTTTAATGCCCAAATAAAACAAATCTCAAGAACCGCCTTTTTTCACCTGCATAACATTGTCAAAGCTAGGCACATCCCGTCTCAAAACGATGCTGAAAAACTAGTCCATGCATTTGTAACTTCAAGGCTGGACTATTGTAATTCCATTTTATCAGGTCAAATAAATCTAAAGACTTTCCAACTGATCCAGAATATTATATATTATATATATATATAAGCTTCTCTGTATTGGCTTCCTGTAAAATCCAGAATTTAATTTAAAATCCTTCTCCTGACCTACAAAGCTCTTTATGGTCAGGCACCATCATACTTTGTCTAAGAGCTCATAGTACCCTATTGCCCCACTAGAACACTGTGCTTCCAGAATGCAGAGTAACTTGTGGTTCCCAGTGTCTCTAAAAGTCTAATGGGAGCCAGAGCAGACAGTCTCCACATTTAAGAATAACTTTAAAATTTATGTTTTGACACTACAAATAAAATTGAATTGAAACGTAATTTTAGTAGGATATCATACCAATTATTGTACATGCATTTTCTTAACGTTATTATACCTACCTGTTCATGAGAACACGTTGTTCCTGATGAGGGACATATTCATGTGGGATTTGTGGGCACTATAGACTAAGGACTGGGTAAAAGCAAAGATTGACTCAACTGGGTGCCACAACAAAATCAACTAGTTCGTTCAAGGGAAAATGCAGCTCCAAGCATATGCTTTAAATTTTTCATTTGTACCACTTTCCTCTGTTTTACATGGTTACTGCTACTGTGATTAGTAAGCTTATTTCCTGAATTTAGTAACTGGTGAGAAAGGTCATAAGACTCAAACCACAAGGTTCACTGATGGTTATTTTTTTTTTTAAACTCCCCTTGATGATGAGTGAATGAAGCTGTATGAGTCATTGCTCTACCAAACAAACCAGGGGGTGGCATGTTTTTCTTATCTTTACTTAAGGAGGAGTCCAAGTGAAACAATAGGTCAATAAAATGGCATTATGGCTTGGTCTACCAGTCAAAATTAGTTTATTTTTTTTTTTGTTTTAATAATGATTCACAAGACCAAAAAGTAGCCAACCTTTAAGGTGTCTTACACCAAATGCTTAAGTATACTTTCATTTAAAAAAGTGCTCTACTTGGCTCCAAGTCGTACTGTACTAACACAGACACGTACATGTAACCCAATTTGTTTCCTCAACACTCTGTATGTTTGCTTGTCACAGCCTTGTCACTAACTAACATTTTATACCTGTTATCCAGCATCCAGTTATATTGTCTTCTTGATGTCTACAGTCTGCCTGAAATGACAAAATGTTTTGTTGTGGCAAAACCAACGTTTAAATCCATTATAACCACCTGTGTCCTTCCGTTTTGTTGCTCTTCTTCTCTGGACGTACGTTTAGTCTGCTGTGCTGGCTTATAGCAAGTAGAAGCAGCAGCTAAATGGAGTCTGTGTTGTATGGAGACACATACAAAATGTGTGCAATGTTGTGTGATGGAATCACAGAGAAAAATATGGAGTGCTGGGGTCACAAATGAGGCTAGCCTCCATGAAGCAAACACTTCAGACAAAAGTGCAGCTGTGTGACTCAGTGTATGTATAGAATTCAGAAACTTCAATCTTATTTTCCCTCCTGCTGTCACTCAGTGAACAATTATAACCTGTCTCTTCAACTCCACACCTGTCTGTGCAAAGCATTGTATAAATTAGTGAGTCTGTCATTTAGCCTACCACATTAGACAACCAGAATATACTTATACTCTTAATATACTTTTTTTATTTGTCCATGCGATCAGATATCTGCCCCGGATATTTCCGCCTCCACCCGAGTACAATGGAGATGAATGAAATTTCAATTGTGGGGCTGTTTTCTACCTAAGAAATAGTCCGTATGAACACAGTGTGTTCTGTGAATTTTCAAGCGTAACCAGGACATTGTTTCTGGAATGATATGTTGTTGTTAATGTTGTTAAATGTAATCTTACAATACTGTGAGCCCCACAAATGACATTCCATTCACCTAAGGTAGAGTCAGAAATCTCAGAGGCAGACAACACTGTGCTAACACAGTGAGATGTGTTCTTGTGTAATTTAGTTGGCCTTATTTCACAACATGGATGCAGTGTGTAAACCTCTGCAGCATGAAAGCAGAGTATATTTTCATTTCACAATGATTCATACAAATGTGAATTATAGGTTTTCATGTATTTATTTAACTGGTATATAATTTCATCAGTTTTTAGTTCCACAAATTATTGTGAGTGTCTTTAAAACACTGGCTCTGGCACAAGCTCTGACTGGTTCATCCATCCATCCATCCATCCATCCATCCATCCATCCAACAAAATTAGGGAGTGTGTTACATTTCAAAGTTAAGTGGTTTAATGATTTTCTGATTTTGTTTATCTTGGTGGCCTCTTCATTTATAATGATTCAACTTGAAAGGTCAAACAGTAATATAGGGCAGCAAATCTACCATTATTTTTTGGGATTTTGCCCAGAACATCCTTTTCCTTATCTTTTTCTCAGTATGGTATGTGTTTAGTAGGATTTGAACAGATATGCAACTGCATATTGTATCATGACACTGACACCATCAGTATTCCTTTTTTTGTTATATGCAAACTCCCAGTCCATGTGCACATGACCTCTGTAGCCATGAAATGTCAATGTTTGTGTTTGCATGTGTTTTTTTGGGGTTAGGTAGTGGTGGGGGCAGTCGGGTGTGTCAGGGAATGATATGAGGTCTGTGTGACGGGTATTAATGGTGGGAATTGGATGATAAGCCGCAACGATTCGCTCCAGGCCGTGCCAGGAAATTATGTTTTACAGCTTCCTGTGCAACGGTTTCAAATCTCACTCTGCCACATTACACCACAACCATGTTTTTTTACATGGTTGCACTCTGACCGGCAAAGAATAAAAAAAACATTTTGCCTGAGGAAGGTCTAGTACCGAAACGCTGCCAGCTATTAAATACATTTTTGCAAGTTAGACAGTGTGCGGGAGTTTCTTTGCAACTTTTGTATAAATGATACAATACTGGTGCTAAACTTCCTATAGACTTTTTTTTTTTTTTTTTTTTTAAATGTTAAGAGATGAAAATGGGAGAATTTCAAGATACTTGGCTTTGAAAGTTCACAATCACAACATTTAAGCCTTCTTGAAAAATATAATATCACGTCAAAAAAGTAACTTCTAAGTCCTCAATCATTCATTGACACAAGGATGTGGTGTGGGGAAAAAATTAGATGAAATTAGATGAGGTGTCTCTAAAATGTCACCACAGTTGTATCACCCTATTTGCATAGAATAACTTCTATGCAAATACGTCCAGCTCCCATGGGGAAAAGAAGGGGAGACAGTATGAAAAAAAAGGAGCTCCCATCTCTTTTAACACAAATTCAGAAAATAATGTGCACAAGAGTTCAGGAAATACCCCACTCACCCTCTTTTAACTTAAAACAACAAAGACATTAAAAATTAACTTAAGATGTGATGTGAGTGGAGAGGCAGAAAACGATTTATAGTCCATCCTCAGACAGATTCTTAAAAGAGAGGGGTGGATCCACAGCAGGTACCGGCTCACCTCCATCTGTTGAAACTGGTTGGCATGTTGCCTGCTCGCACTGTCTACTCACAACCTCATGACCTTCCAGCAAACCGCCACAGTGTGTGTTGTCCGTCACTGGCTGTGTGCACACACAGATATATGCCTTAGTTTGTCAGTTTTCACTCACTCTCTTTTCTTTCAGCCTGTATAGTCAGGAGCAGAGTCCTCTGTTGTCTGATTTGTTACTTTGCCCGTTCCACACACACTGCCCGCTTGTATGCGAAGTCAGAATCCGGCTCATCCTGGTCCTTGGGGGAGCTTTTGGAGTGTATCTTGCCAATCTCCTCGAGGGCGCTGGCTAGAGAGTCAAGGTCAGCAGTGTCCTGGTGGCGAGCCTCCCACAGGCTCAGTATGACTGCCGACGGACTCCGCTGCTTTGCAAAATAACCCAGGTTTCTGTAGAGGAGCACACAAAGCGGGATTAATGAACCGCACTGGGAACATGTTTAATGTTTGCTTCAAATATGGACTGTATCCTTGCTGATTATCTATGCATGTATCTATCTTGTAAAAGACATAAGTCAAACCGATTCTGTAAATAATTGAAATTGTCCTAATTTCCTTTCAGAAAGAGTGTTGAGTGTGATTGTGATGCATAGAAAACATGCCAGTTGTTTAAAAACTGCACCGTAAAGGATAAGGCTCATGTTATAAGAGATGTTTCTTTGTTTAAAGCAAGTCCCATTTAAAAATGAGTTCCTAAAACAGCTGGGCACTGTAGGTTTAGCGAACATTACTTAAACAGGAGGAACTATTTTTAGCCATGGATTAATACACATTTGATGCTTTAGTGAGAATAAGCAGGAGTGTAGGATTGAGTCAAAAGCCCTATTTGCACGGCACTAGTATTTACCTGGGAAACTCTAGTAGCCTACTTTGTAATAATTGCGGGGGTTGTCTATGATCTTAATCCTGTGTGAATCTGCCATTAAGGTATTTGTTAAAATTTGAATCAACGTCTCTGTGATTCGGGGTCGGATTGGCTGTGCTGACAATTATAAATAAAGGTTTTGACAGAGCCTTGACATCATTTGTGGGGGATAATGAATTAAATTTGTGTAAAAAACAAAATTTGCTTATCGTGTGCACATGCACTACTCAAAACATAGACGTGGGGAGTCATTTCTAAATCACGAGGTCCCTACATAATTCTAGTCCCGTGCAAATGGGGCCAAAGAAAATAAACTATTTTATATTATAAACTCTGTGTGTTCATGGTAATGAAGGACATGTCACCCAGTGCAACAGTGTGGCTCATTGGAGAAAATGTATTAAATTAGCTTGACAACAACACCATATTTAACATATTTGCCGTGAAGAAATTATAAAACAGGTCAGAAATGCAAGAAATATCTACTGACTGTGAGTGTATGTTGTCCTAGTGCATTTCAATTATTTGAAATGCTTCTAGCTCTCTGGTTAGGTCCGGCCTGGTGGTTGTGCCGGTATTATATACTTGCTAGTCTCGCTTTGCCAGACCTTCCTTCCACAGCACTGCGGAGGAGGGTCAGGCTAGTCTACACAGCATTGCTGTGCTCTGGTTTATTGGCATTTCTTTAAACCAATCACAATCATCATGGGTCGTGCTAACCACCGGGCAGAGCCACGGTGCCGCTGCAAAATAGCCCTTGGACAGAAAGTTTTGGTGGAACCATTTGCACGTTCAAAAGTTGTTTTAGTTAGAAAACTCAGATTGGACAGATAGTCTAGCCAGCTGTCTGGATTTACCCTGCAGAGATCAGTTAAGCAGTTAACCATAGTCCTCATAAATCCACCGAAGTTTAAAATTCCAACACAAAGAAAGCGGAAGGTACTGGACATCCGACCGAAAAGAGTGAAATCCGGCGGAATTTCCGGGCGGCAATGGAGCATTCCCAGAAGTGGAACGTCATGGTTATAGACTATATCCATGCTAACAGGAATAGCTCCTGCTATGTGGTTCGTAGGGATGGGCGATATGACAATGTATATCCTCAAACTATACAAATGTGTCTATCGTCAGAGATGTTGCCATATCGTTTCTACTATGGAAGCCATATCTTTAATGTCTTTAACAGTCATTTAGGCCAGATGGGTGATTAAGTGATTTGATTTTTAAATAACACCATTACAATTACATTCTGTAAATGGTATTACAATTTGTTTTATTACCGATAAAATTAAACATTTCAAATACTGGAAAAAAACATTACAGTGTAGATAAATGCAAAATAATTGGTGTTTGAGACCCCAAACATTAGTTCTTTAGGCTTTTGGGAGGTCCTAGGTGTCGAGTAACCAAGACCCTTGTGCTGTATTTTGTACAATGGCTCCATTATCCTGTGCAAAATGGAAAACATGTTATTAAAATGATATATATTAGAATGTATACCTAATTAGAGAATGCACTCTATAAAGAACAGTTATCCACATTATTATCCTCACTCTAGATTCCTAATTCAACAACTAACCACTAACTAAACGATACCCAAATGGGTCCTTGGGTCCCCTTAACTTGCCTATTATAAAATGTACTGTCTGTAACTGAAAATTAATTTAACAGAAATTGTCTTGCTGCTTTAAACAAAAACCATCTGGTTCATGTAGGTAAAACAAAAGGTTTCTTAAGAGCTTTTAAGACTATCAAAAATATAAAGAAAATAGTACCATCACAAATGATCAGTAATTACTGGCAAACAAACACAGTGGTTTGAATTTAATTAACAGGTGCTGCCAAAATGAAAGAATAGAGGCCTTGTTGCTATGCCAGTGCAATGTCTTTATGTATTATGTAGCATTGAATCCAGTTGGGGGCAGTGTTTCACTGCCGCGTCTTGGTGCTTTATAAGAGAAAAAAAAAACAAGCAACATAAAAGGCTGCAGCCATTGGTCACATCAGGCTCAGTTCAAAGCTTCCCAACTTGGAGAGGAAAGCTTATCTGTATAATTTGGAATCCCAAAGGACTCTTAGATACCAGGGTTTCATGAATCATGCACTTAACAGGAGATTATAGCTACCAAAAGATCAGACCAACCGAAGACAACAACTGGATGGAGTAAATATTAGTATGGTGTCTCATAATAAATGCATTTTTCTATTTAATAATTGCATGTGATTAATAACATATTATTTTCAAGGAAATTGCGTAATAAGGCCAGTACATAACCACAACGCACATAAGCCACAGCATTCAACAGACAACACAATCACTTATGTGCTTTACAATTAAATATGAGTCTTGCCTCCTACTTTTGAGAGATACGATGAAGAACAAAAGGTAGCTGCATATAAAGCCAGATGCATGAGGTGAACAACACTCACAGCAAATTATCCTTTTCGTCAGGGTGTGTTCACGGTGAGATCATTACAAAGAAAAGGATGCACATCATACGCTCACCGATCTAAGTGGAGCTTCTGGGCTAGGAGTTGCCAGTCCTTGCCCTTGGCGTTGGTAGTGTCAAAGGTGGCACAGATCCTCTGGCGAATGGACACAGGGATTTTAAAGGCCTTGGGCCCCGTCTGGGACGTGATGGTGCAGTCTGTCTGCATAAAAAATGGAACTGACTCCTTTTCAGTCTGGAAGAACAGAACAGAAACAGACTAGAATCAGACCAGGGTCAGATAGGATTTGCAAATGTTGCTTTGTGCTTGTTTTAACCAGCTTGGGGAGCCAGATGAATGGGGTTTCCTGGGTCAGGGCAACTCAGACAGGTATGTTTAACATTTCAAAACATCAGCGCATAGACTGTAAAAAGAAATACGACAAAGAAAAAGACATCTGGTAGCCACTAGTAGTGCGGCTAGCGCAGGCATTTCTAAAAACAATTAAAGCAATACACCTCCCAAAATCTATTTTTTGATGATCAAACGCTCCACCATGTGGGCTTATAATGTGGCTTTACATGTTTGGAGCATGCTCCTGTGGGTCACCAGAGGCTGTGTTCAGTTTACATTCAGATCAGAACAGTTCAGTACCCAATTTGGAACAGGGTAGTTGGTGGCAGTGGCATTTACAGTAACAGTTTAACATGTGAATGTCAAAAATGTCTATTTTCATTAGGACAAATAAACACAATGACAGTGTTGTATGTAACAGTGTGACATCTGGCTCATCTGCATGCAAAATGTCAAATTCAAAAAAATATATTTTTAGTGGGTGGGGGTTACTAGGTTTATCTGCAGAATACCAGGATAATGATAGGTATGGTGCGATTTGGATCATTTTGCATATGTATAAAAACCTTTAAAAAATGTTAAAATATCAAACACTATATATACAGTATGACTTCCTGGACTCTGCCTAAATAACTTTTTTATTTGTTGCAAGAAATAAATATGCAAGATTTCATCATCTGCAATACACTGAATTTTATTTATATTAATGGTTAAAAAGTATTGTATTCATTTACAAAAAAATAATTATAATTAGCCTTATAATAATGATTATTAGCCTAGCTTAGTGCAGGCCATGCTGAACGAATAGCCATTACAGCAAACCATCTGAGAAGTAATGTGAGGAAGCATTTTGGATTCAACACCATAGGTGGAAAAATTATAGTTTAGGTTATGTGGGTTGTGTTGTAATTCAAATAAATGACATGATTGAAAGATTATTTAAAAAATGTGTTTCTATGCAAATTTTCAATTTGCACAATAAATACTGTGGGTGGAAACCCTGGGAATTCAGGAAAAAACATGGAAACATTGCCACAAACATTTTACACTTGGCTGAGGTGAAAAATTAAAAAGTGTATCGATAAAACATCAGGTGTCTGTCAACTGATAGGAGACTGTGACGTTTTTTAGGGTGCTTTCACACCTGCCTCATTTAGTTCGGTTCAATCTAGAACTAGAGTTTGTTTGTCCCGCTGGTGCGGTTCATCAGGCCAGGTGAGAACGCAGCATTCACACTCGGGTGCGCACCAAAAGCGGACCAAACAAGCGTACCGAGACCTGCTTGAAGAGGTGGTCTCGATACGCTTTCAATCGAACTCTGGAGCGGTTCATTTGTGGTGACAACGTGATCCATACTCGAACCGCACCAACTATAAATACTCTGCAAGTCTGAGCTAATGTCTGCGATGCAGCAGAGCAGCAAACTATAGCAGCTTGCAGTGTTTCTATCACATAAATAGGCAGCGGTCAAGCTTGCCGTCCGTCACTCACATCTCCGTGGTCAAACCAGCTGCCGCTAAAGTTGGAGACAGACACCGGCAGAGCAGAGCGAAGTCTTGGTGACCAGAGCAGACGTAGTAACATCTCTCGCAAAACAATGTCTGATAATTTTAATGAAATGAGCTGGTTTGACCATGGAGATGCACAAAATATGCACTAGTCCAGAACACACTTGACATATATAAAATGGACCAACAGATGCCGTTGCTCTGGAAGGAGAACAGTGAAGGCTATTAGAAGCACTTTTCCGGTGATGGCTGAGCGTTACTGCGCAGCCTCCAACTGAGTTTGAAGACGTAGATGTGACGTGAGCAACCTGTCTGAAAGTTGTAAGTCTTCTGGTAGCTGTGCCAAGAGAAATCTCAATCATTCCGAATCTTGCAGACTGAGAGTGTATGTATATGTAAGGAGATAACATAGGCACAGGCTAATTATTGCTAACTGTTAACTAGTTAACATTAGTAATAAAACAGTGATTCGAAACTGTCTGCAAGCTTCTCCTGTACTGGACGGTAATTTCTCTACTGTGCGACAGTGAGTCGCGTGGTTATGACACAATCGTTAGCCTATTTTTACAAAAAACGTCTGCTACGGAGCCATAACATGAGCTACAAGGTAATGGAGCCTTTTATACATTGTTGTGTTTCTTTAGAAATAAACAATGGACAAATAGAGTCGTTAAACGCTTCAGATGTAAAGTTATTCGCTGTCAAATTGGCGCCAAAATGGAGCCAAAATGAATGGCAGTCAATGCTAACAGGAGGTCATGGCTTGTTAGTATCAAAATGGCACCATCCGAGCTATGCGTTCCGAGGAAAAGCTTACCCCCTTGACAACACAGGACCTTCTTCCTGTATTTACTTTCTTGCTCCTGCCCCCAGACACATCCGACCAATAAGAGGAGTGGATGTTCTTGCGTGATTTGTAATGGCGCATTTTTGTACGCTTGGATTTTTCCAGGTGTGAAACCAAACCAAACAGAGGGCAAATCGCTCCAAGTTTACAAACTTACCAACCGATTCGGACCAAAGCAAACAAACTGCAGGTGTGAAAACGCCCTAAAATTAATACAAGGGACAAATATAAATGTCATATTTCCATCAAGTTTTCCATTGCTTGAGGTTTGACTGGAGCGCTTGTAATTACATCATCTCTTTGTTTCCTCTTCTTCACCGATGGATGATTTAATGGCACCCAACTGGAGAATTAATGCCACCAACTGTTTATCTTAATAAACCAACTCCTAATGTTTAACAGCAACCCATCTGAAATAAACCTAAATCTGGTTAAAATTTGTGCTGTGATAGAAACTTAATGGCTCATGTTGGTGTAAAACAACAGCTGCTGTATTGGTGCTCTGTATGAAAATTGTATTGTTTCAACCTGGTGACCCACAGTATAGACTCTGTCCTCGAAATGGGCATGTCTGTTTACTGTACTCTGTGTGTGTGTATGTGTGTATGTGTGTGTGTGTGTGTGTGTGTGTGTGTGTGTGTGTGTGTGTGTGTGTGTGTGTGTGTGTGTGTGTGGTGATGATTTGAAATCTACTCACAGCTCCTATAAACAGTTTTATTTCTTCTTCCTACCTGTCAAACCCTAACTAATCATGAAGGTAAAACCATAAAAAGTAATTGCAAATAATATTTCACCTGCGTCTGACTGCAATACAATGAGTTTAAATAGTGTTGGTGGCCTTGAGTTAGGACAAGTATGCTTGTGACTGGTTGTGAAAAAGCAGTAGGGTAAAATCAATGAGTAACACTCTCTTCTGGCTTAACAACTACTGTCAAGGTGCTCTTGAGTGAGGATTTCTAACTCCTTGCTGCTCCAGTGGAGCTGCTCAGCGGCTGACAGAAGACTGCTGTTACACTGGGCACCTCCCAGGTGTTAATGCATGTGAATGTGATGCAGGCTATTTGCTAGAACACATGTCTCCCTGGGCGAATAAAAGTTTACAAATATGTGCAGGTAATGTGGTGAACAGCTGGAACTTTGTTGTCTGTGTTTAGCATAAATCTGTGAAGAAAAAAAGAGAGTAGTGTCCTCGCTCTATTATTACACAATGCAAGCTCAGGAGAGCTGGCCCTGCTGTCAATGGACACACTCCAGGAAGGTTACATAAAGGTTGAGAGAGAAAGTGAAACATCCCCCTGCAGCTCAAGAGCCTCACCTCGGCCACAGCTGTGTAGACCTGCAGAATCTGCTCTTGGCCTTTGACCTGGCGCACGCTGATTTTGCAGGAGAGCTGGGTGGTGGCAGGGCTGTATCTCTCCAGAGAGAAGGCACAGTGCAGGGGCTGCTGGTTGCTGCACCACACTTGGGGGAAGGAAAACTCCTGAGAAGGCAGAAAAAAAGGGACATCAGAAACATAACACGGTACACAGCAGTGTTAACTTATGCTCTAAATGAGATGACTCAGCTGCCGATTCTACATGGGACCACGCTGGCACATGCACAGCCACTTACACCCGGCAAGATAAAAGATAAGAGTTGGCTTTGAAGTCTCAATAATTCCAAGGCTTGATATATTTATGCATGGAAATAACTATTGTTATCCATTTACAAATACAGCTCCACTTGTACAGTAACTCTGATTGCAAAAGCAGCTTTCGAGCTAAGCTATATATGTGGGAATACACGGAACAGGGAAAAGACTGCCTTTGATGTATAATTAATTTTAAGAGAGCGGGCACATCTGTGGGGAAAAGTCCTTGACCTTTGCTAGACTCCATCTCTGCCATATTAAAAGTGACCTGCAAACGATTCTTAGTGAAGACCGTGGCATTAAAAGTGATAGCCATTGTAGCTACTGATGACTTAACCCTTGTGGCTTTGATCTTGGCTGTCCAGTGCAGCTCACAGCAGCAGATAATGGAGTCTGGGCGCGATGGGGGGAGGGGAGGGGGTAGGGAGAGGGGGAGGTGATGGAAGTGGAAAGCTTGGATGCTCTTTAGCACTAAAAGCTGACTTGATGTATGGCACCACGCTCGGCTATTATTCTACACCTGCTCCACCAAAGCAGGTTCGCTGTGCCTGCCTGCCATTCCGAGACCCTCATAAATAAGGCCGTGGAGAGGGTGTGTGTCTTTGAAACAGAGATTTCGCCATGCATTCAGTTCTTTAAGCAATAACAGCGTACAGTGGGGAAACAGCTCAGCTGTTCTGCAAATGACAACAGATACAAAACAGCATTCACTGGCTGCTGCGGTGCGTTCGATCTCATACTGTTTGCATTTTAATGCTCTGCAAGCAAAACAAACACAAAGCTATTAATCTCAAGTCACGTCCATCTTTATAATTCTCTGAATGTGGGCTGACAGCAGGATGCACGCTAGAAGAGCAGTTTTAAAGCATGGGCGTAAATCTGATCTAACAGTAGGGGGGGACAATAAACATACAATTTCTGAATAGCAATTTTTGAAGGGGACACAAATAATACAGCCACAATTATACTTAAAGAGGATATGTGTACACAGAGGAAAGCCTTAATACTATCATTAGTGTAGCATGGAGACTGTACCATTATCCTACTTTTCAGTGTTTCTCTTGATTCAATGAAATAGCTGACTAAACTGACCAAAATATTCTTCTTTAAAACCATTTATTTATTTTTAAGTTGTTTACAATCAAGCCACAAAAATACCTTAAAACATAATGACTTCTTTTGAAAACGTGTCCCATATAAAAGAAATACAATACTTTTGTACACTTGTTAAATTAACTGATCATAATGTAAATTAGTGAGCCACTGGTAAAGCTCATCAGCTAACCCTGACAGCACACACCTCCAAAAATATGAACTAAGCTCAACACACTTATCTGAGAATCTACATCTGACTGTCCCTGGTATCCCTGTTCCTCAGTTCTTTCTGTCTCCTTTGCCTGTGACATAGTGACGTTAGTATTTACATAAGCACCCATTCTTATAAAGATGTTACCAAGATGTTGTCTTAATATGAGGACTTATTGTCCTTACTTGGCGTTTTGGTGTAGGCGTACTGAAAAAGGATCATATGTTTATCTTTTTCTCTGTCATTTTATCTGGGCAACAACAACACAAATCTTTAACGTCAAATGTCTAAATATGAGTTAGGTTCATATGTTCACCACGCAGTCATATTATAATTATAAAATTATCTTGTGTCCTCCACATAAATATTAGGTTTCATCTGGGACATATATATGTATATATACTGTATATGGGATATATATTTAACTGATGTGTCATTAGTATGAGACAAAAAAAAATTATTTTAACTGTGTTGGGCTCGGACATAAATATCTTAACTTCATATTGATCAAAACACAACTGTAGATCTTCATTATTAACCCTAATATCAGTTCACACACATAACGTTAGGCTTATCGCAGTGGTAACGTTGTAGTGGGTGCATTTCTTTCCAACAACCTATTAAACAAGCTAGGTAACATTACATTATATTACACTAACATAGCAAACTTTTTTGTCATGACTAATTTATTAATTACTCAGCATAATTTCTATTTGAGAAAAGAAAAACTTCATCTGATGTTTAATAATGAATGATGAATAAAATAGCCTTGAACCACCTGCTTACATTCCTGTCACTACCCGATGTGACTGTTAGTCGAGTGCAGATCCTAACATACAGCAGGCAGTGGACCAAACCACTGTGAGGCAAGGGAGGGAGAACTCAAAATGTTTCTAAACTTAAAAAGCATTTTTTTGGGGTTTGTATTGTTTTACTACTTACACAGATATTTTAAGTATACATCATTATGTTATTTACAATACCCAGCATTGTATGGGTTGCTGACCCCCCCGACTCCCCTGGGATTTAGGCCCTTGTTTTAAAGCACAAAATGGTGCACACAAACACAAATATGAAGTGAGTCAAAACCAGATGAACAGTATTTTCATTTCATCTTCAGACAGATTTGAGTGGAGTCTGGTGGGTTTGGTGATGGTGATTTTGTGGCAGTTTGATGTTAAACAAAAAGGATCTTACTCTTTAACAAAAAGGTCTATCTCTGTAGGGATCCTTTTCATAATGTTGTCAGACACTTAGAATAATAATTTGAACCTGTCACTGGCAAAAACAGTACTTTTAGTGGACGCAAACTGACAGTGTGCATTTTCCAATGCAGATTACGCTGGTTACAGCGTTCTCACTCAATACTGGACCACAGATTTGAAAAGATTTCAAAGATTTTGGTTCACCATGCATGGGAAAATGGGGTCCAAGATGAAAAATACTGAAACACCATTATTTATGCAAATCAGCACGTTTAATTAGACAATGCCTCATTTGCATACTTAAACATAAAAGTTCAGAAAACTTGTTAAAAAAAAAAATTATTGTCTTAGTGCAAGTAATCAACTGGGGAAGTTTCACAGAGATATCTGTTAGTTAAATATTCCCTATCTACTGTGTCTCACCTTAACATGGGCTGTAATGGGAAAAATTGGCATCACTGATTTAAGTATTTTTCAATACTTTCCACCACTTGGATTTCTTAGGACTTTTTATATGTTATAGAGGAGATCTTTATGAATAATAAATATTTGTCAGATTTTCTGTTGCAATTTGGGAGAGATTCACCCCTCTTTTCTCACAAAATGGTTGTACTAATAGCCTCAGTAAGGCTAAATAACCACAACATAAGGCTACTGTTTCAAAATCAAAGAAAACATAATTCAGAGCACTCATATAAGAACATAGCACTAGCAAAGCGCTAAATAATTTTGAACTGTCAAAATCAGCAGGGGGTAGCGTGTAGAAACAGCTGTGTGTGGCTTGCAGCTCTCTCTCTCTCTCTTGTTCTCTCGCTCTCGCTGACTGTCCTTTCATTTCCCTGTCGTTTCCCTTTCTGTGGATTGTAGAGATATTAATCTTCCTCTATAATACCATTTACATTTCATTTATTATTTTCTTGTATTTCAATTATATATAAATGTTTAATGCTCAAATTGAGCCTATTATTAATATTTAGTATTATTAATATGTACTACACTACTCAGGCTTATGCATTGCCAATGCCACTTAACATGTGGTTGTTGTTATATTTCTGTCTACTGGGGGGATTTCAACAGGGTAGTTGTGGGTAAACTCAAGCTGTCATTTTTAATTAAGTCGCTGGCCCAAAAGGTAAATTATGTCTCGTTAGTGAAAGTGTTGTTATTAATGAGATATGAAAGCATCAAACATGTATTTCAGTTGAATGAGATGTATACATATGCACAATATAGTATACATGGGCGGCTGTGGCTTAGTGGTAGCCTGCCAATTGGAAGGTTGGTGGTTCGATCCCTGGCCCTGCAGTCCCATGTCGAAGTGTGCATGGGCAAGACAGTGAACCCCGAGTTTGTGTAAATGTGTGTGAATGTTAATCTGATATGCAGGTAGAACCTTGTACGTCGGCCACAGTTTATGAATGTGTGTGAATGGTGAATGGTTCCTGTACTATGTAAAAGCGCTATGTAAAATTCAAATAATGAGGTAAACGTATTTTAGAGAAATCCCGTGAGCTAAACCGTTCAGATTTCCAACTGTTCTAAACATTCCGGTTTCAACTGTTTTTTCTACTCTCGGCTAAGGACGGTTACACACTGGATGCGTCGCACGAGCGTGTCAGCTGCGTGGCGTGTCCGTTTATATTTCGGCTCCCATGTTAACAGGTTAGAGCTTACACGCTGCCTGCATGACATGCGAAAACGTGTGCCTGCTAGAAATAGAACCAACGCCTATTTTTCACGCGACACGCAAGCGTGTTGGAAGCGTTTCCAGGCAAAATAGAATAGGAAAATATGTTTATATGTCGTTTAGACACAAATACATATTAATAAATTACATGTTGATGTTTGAAAGTCTCTAGGTTTTGATATAAATGCAAATATTTAAAGAGTTAGACCTGAATATTGTTACTGATCAGGGTAAAATGATTGAGGTAGTTTCATCTTATAAATATTTAGGATTTTTAATTGATGATCACCTTTCTTTTAAGCTTCATATACAGAACCTATTAAAAAAGTTGAAATTTAAGCTAGGTTTTCTCTTTTGGAACAAATCTTGTTTAACTTTTTCTGACAGAAAAAGGCTAGTCGATGCCACATTTCTCTCTATTATTGATTATGGTGATCTAGATGAATGCCCCATCAAAGTGTCTTCAGATGTTGGATGCTGTGTATCATGGAGCTTTAAGGTTCATTTCAAATTGCAGACCCCTTACTCATCACTGTATACTTTACTTCACAGTGAATTTGCCCTCTCTGTCAAATTACCGGCTTACTCACCTTTATATGTTCATATACAAAGGCATTTTAGGCAGGCTCCCATGTTACATATCGGAATTTCTTTCTTTTACACAGAGTACTTATGGTTTACGGTCCCAGAACACCATCTCATTGAATGTACCTCAAGCCCGGACAGAGTTGTTTAAGAAGGCTTTCATGTTTGCTGCACCTTCTAGTTGGAATGACCTACAGAAAACACTCAAACTACAGTGTCTAATTTCCTTAAACAATTTTAAAGGTTATGTTAAAACCATCACCACCAACATAGTGCATCCACACGTGCAAATGTTTTAACAAATTTTATTTAAATGAAATGCACTTGAGATGTCTTTGCCTCTTTTGTGTTTGTTTTGTGATTGTAAATTATTTTTTCTATGTAACAAACTTGTTCTGCTATCTTCTAGGTTCTAGGTTAAATAAAAAAAAAAAAAAAAAATATATATATATATATATATATATATATATATAAATGTAATTTAAAAAAAAAACAAATCGATTTTCTAATATTGCACCTGTCAATACAGAACAAAATATTCTGTAGCCTATTTTGCCGTCAATGCTGCCAACATTGTCTTTGCTGTAATCAAATCAGTATATATTTATGTTTAACATGGTATTTTATTTTATCAATGGGAAATATACATGTGTACAGACAAAGCTAGCAGCAGCGCCGCTGTCAGACACGTTTCTGGTGTGTAAAGACAGAAAAATCCACGCAGCGACATGCAACAGAAACGCCACGCTCACGCCACGCAGCCAGTGTGTAACCGGCCGGCCTGAGTGTCACGCAACTCTAAGCCGGCCTTCTATGATTGGTCATCTGCTCCAGGTAGGCAGGACTGGAGTGGGTTTTTTTAATCTACTGGGGTGTTTTGTCGCATGTAGCTACATGCTAACAGTAAAATATGTAATCTTGGCTGCCGGTGTTGTTAAATTCTCCCCAATTCCGGGTCACATTATTCCTGAAACATTTCCGGTTATGTAGTATTTGGTTTAAAAGCCTTTATCTGTGATTCTTGACTGTAAAAAGTGCTGCTATATTCTATTAGTGTCCACTGCTAACTATAGTAGCCACATGCTAACAGCAGTAAATATGTCATCTTGAAGAACACAGTGAACAGTGGAAGTTTAACATCGCTCCAAATTTTTACTTTAAACAAACCGTTTTAAATGTATAACTATGCCCAAAAGTTGCTGAGTAGTTGGTTGCACCAATAATACATCCAAAAACCCTGATCTCCGATTTGTCCTCCTGCAATGTCCTAAAATAGATCCTGATAGATGGGCTTTGGCTCCAGGCTATAGAAAAGACCGGCATCACCGAGGAAAAGAATCGCGCTGTCACATCAGGAAAGAAACAGGAAAATGATGAAAAGCTGTTGTGTAGCGGGTTAATCAAGACTTTCACACTGATTTATGAGGATCATAAGATAAGTGAATATTCTCAGTCAGTGTGGTAAATGATGCTGGTGACAGTTACTACTGATGGATAGCTAACGTTAGCTTAAGTGGGAGGCTGCTAACAGTTACAGCAGCATCAGACTGTGGTCTCCCACTAAATCTCAGCCTATAGATCAAACACTAGGTTATAATAATTACAGATGACACTCAGCCTAACAACAGTGATTTAATCAGATATGTATTTCCACATAAGCAGTATGCAACCATCGTGTTGGGTCATTGAGCCAATGATACGGGGGAAGATGGGTATATGACAGCGATCAACCTTAATTTATTAAGGTATTGTGAACTCTCAAGTTCAGGCAAGGGCACAAAATAAACGTTAGACATGTGTATAAAACCAACATTTGTTTAACAAGAAATAAATCCATGCATATTTGTCAAAATTATGATCCAAACACATGTCAAATTGCATTGAATTCTATAGGATTGTCTGTTTTCTATCCAAAAGGGGGGCGCGGCATTGATGTTTAGCAAAGTACCTGTATGTGCCGGCCTAACGTAACAGGTGCAGCAGCCATGGGCAGAATGAGAATTTTTTTTTAACATTAAAGCATGTAAACAAAAAGTACAAACACAAAATACAAGTATGAACCTGAAAATGCTATAAAATAGGACACTTTGACACTCTCTCCCAAAGTATTCGCCATAGCATAGAACATTTGGCCCCTACAATAATAATAACTCTCTCCTAACAATCTACTGCTGAATCAGTTATTTGTAAAATAAATTATAAAAATTGAAGTCGGAATTAGCCCAATGATAGATCTATGTTTTTTTTCAAATGAAAAAGACCATACTAACGACTACATAATATTTATAAATGCAGACTTGATAACTTATTAGAAAGTAAAAAAAAATTAAAATTACAGAAAAATACATCCTACAATACACAAAGTAAATTGGGCCAACTGGAGAATCTCTAACTAACACAACACAGCACCCCTCACATAGTTTGTTCGATAGGTGACCCATGGGAGAAGCAGGACACAAACAACATAGTTATGACCTCTTAGCATCAAAAACAGGATCTTGCAAATTAGCACTTTAGTATCGGATCTCTGTTTTCATTTAATATCTTGTCGGTTACTGCCATAGTTACCTGACATGTGGTAAAGGGTTTGATATTCCACAGGAACTGGGGAACATCTTGGATGGACACCTGGAGGCTGAAGGTGTTCGCTTGGAAAGGCAACATCTTTGGCTCCTCGAGGAGCTGACCACCTCCGGTCTTCTCTGCAGCCACCACTCCCTGGAGGAGAAAGGAAAAGGAAAGGAACAGGGACAGCGTAAGACGTAGATAGGAGAGAATGGAAGGAAAGGGGTCAGAAAGAAAAAGAAAAGGGGGATAATAGAGAAAGATAATATAGAAGGAAACAAAAAATGAGAGGGGGGAAAAAAGGGAAATAAGACAAATGCGAGAGAAAGTACACTACCTTTCCATATCAGCACTAACACCTGTTCCAAATCCTTTCCTCTGTCACTTCCACTAATTGACTCATTACAAATATTAACACAAAAACAGGCAGCCAAAGAAGTGACGTCAAGTCTCCACTGAACAACTCATACAATTCGTGCTCACATTAGCATCACAATTGCAGCCTCAACATGACAGATTGAAGCTTGACTTTAATGCTGTGGAAACGTGTGTCAGGGGGGCAAACGTCCATCTCCCAAATTGAATTTGTGATGATGAAAGAGCACTTTGATTGTCGCTAGCAGGTATTCATCTGTCATCATTGTTCAGTGTCCCGGTGGGATGGTTCTGTGTCTGGCCCGTCTATCCTTAGCCATCTCAATCACAAAGGGAAAAGACAGGGAACAGAGCTGTGACTAATGCCAGGCCACGCTGATTGATTCTGACTAAGTGTCTGTGCGTGCAACAGCTTGGTTTAACATGTGTCTGTGTGTGTGTATGGTTAAGTGTGTGTATGCACCTTTACGCATGTGTTTGCAGAAAAGCGTGCCAGTGGTTATGATATTGCTCTAGGTCTGAAAAAAATTAATTGTTGGCAAAATGCAAATGAAAGACATTCATATGAAAAAAAAAAAAGTGGCAGCAGGCAACCTGAATAATGACGTTCCTCCCTGCCATCTGCCGCTGTTGTTCAAAACGGTTTTACACTAAGCTGCTGGACAACGCTGAATGTCTTTGGTTTTCCTGCGTAGCATGTACCTAGCTTGGGTCTGTGATAATGTTACTTCGTTTGAACTCATTTGAGCCAAGATGCCAAGATGTCATGATTTAAGTTCACACAAGATTGATGTGTCTAGATCATTATTTACAGCTACGGGAGTGTTGCAATTTCAGCCAAGAATGAGAAATCCAAACAGAGGTTGGTGGAGTTATTTTGGGAGTCCAGGGTTCCAAAAGATTAAAAAAAAGTAATCTTCTGCATAGACAATGTTAGATTGCGCCACCTTAGATTTAGGACTTTTAAGAGCCCTCTAGCAACTTTTTGGGCAGACCTCTTTCTTCTCTCTTGAAGCAAGTTGCAAATATTACTCGGTATATATGCTCTCATGTGGTTGTAGTTGTAGGTAGATTTTGGTTCATATTTATTATTGTAGTATTCACAGCAGTTTGAAAAATAGCTCATGATAAACCTAGTTAAAGTCAGGTATGTTTAGCTTAATTTAATTTTTTACATGTAAATTCTTTATCATCTTCTATATATGTTTATGTCTACATGTAAACAGTTTAATTATGACATTGCAAACATAGGCCTGGATGGGCATAAAAGTCTCACGGTTGGATCATCAGTACAAAAGATGAGCAACGGAATAAGAAATTCTTTGGTCTATAAAAGTACAAGCCTGTGTAAAGTGAACTACTCCCAAAATGCATTTCATGTAATAAAAATCCAATTACCAGCTTTAAATGTGATTGCATGTAAATTCGCCATCTTTGACAGATGAAGGTAGCCTGCATTCATGTGAAAGAATATTCATTAATATTCACAACAGAGTGAAATTGGTTATGAAAATCACATTACCAACCCCCAGCCACATTACTTGCAATCTAAATCATTACATCATCACGCAAAAAGTTTATAATTCCAGCCAGGAAACATGCAGAAAGTACCCTGCTAGCAAAAGATATATGGGTCGTCATGGTGACACAGACTTTATGACTCACCACCGGCCCTATGGAGGCAGGCCACTCATCTTCAGCTGGAAATTGAAGTGAAGTTTAATGGAGCAGAGACTTTCAGATTTTGCAATTCATGTTTTTTTTAGAAGTTCAAATTTATGCAGCTGATTACAGCACAGTACTGTAAGTGTGGTTTTGGTGATTAGCAGGTAAAATGATTTCTAGCTGTCTACATTTGGTTGAGAACATTCAGTTTTTTAGATAACTACCTTCATTTTAATGGCATTTTTATTACTATGTTACCTGTCACTCAGGATCTTCCAGACATATTTCTTAGCAAAAAGCTGCTCAAAAGCAGTTAAAGTTAACTTAAAGTAAATTCCTTCACATATATTAAAACATTTTGGGGCAGATTTACAAGTGAGATGCCACTGCAGTAATGGCAGATTGTTTACTTCCACCTACAACCCAGTTTAGTCTGTACATTTGAACAGTTTACCAGCAATGACTGTGTGCAGAGCCACAAGGGTATCATAGTATTCAGAGCCATCTGTCATGCCAAACTGATGTAAATCGCACTCAGAGGGGAAGTTGGAAAATTACAACTGATGGCCAAAACATATATATATATATATATGTGTGTGTGTGTGTGTGTGTGTGTGTGTGTGTGTGTGTGTGTGTGTGTGTGTTTTTACAGCTAAGTCAATGTCAAAATAAGAAATACATAGTTGAATCATAAAATGTGATTAAAAACCATTGTGTTTATCACTTTCAAAACAGACTATTATTTGTTGATGATGCTAGAATTTGGGACATTGTAGAAATTATCCTTTGCCAAGGCTAAAGGCTAAAGGTTGAGGTGAACAGTATTTTCTGGTAGCATTCACAGTGGAGGGCAACGTCCACCAGCAGAATACTAATATGGGTGGTATTTTCAGGTAGATAGCTTGTATCAATGTTGTCTCCTATACTGAATGCTGTGACCTTAGAAAAGGACTTGCTGGTGGATTGGAATTACCTAGGCCCATTCGTGCAACAAGACATTCCCTGACATAAAAGAAAGAAATCACACAATTTGTGATTTTAAGACCTTTACTTAAACTGAATGTGTATCTGGTTAATTTAAAAACGAGACAAAAAATTGATGAAATCCTTAAAAAGTGCATCCATTTGGATATTAATATCAGGAAATGTGACATGTTAAAGAGGACCTATTTTAAAAGAAACAGCAGAATTGTGCAATATCATAGAAAATATCAGAATACTGCCAATCATAACCCTTCCTTGGTCTCAGCTGAAGAAAATGTCTCCCTCTTTACGAGTGTTGGTGTTGCATCAGGCTTCCTGTTGATCCACAATCCAGTCTGTGATTGTGCCCGAGCTTGGAAAACACACACCAGAGATGTGCTGCTAACAGACAGGAGCCCAAGGGATGCACAAAAGTCTGGCATCTGCTCGGCAGGCTGGAAATTCATAAACCAAATCTAGAATGCATTTTAAAGCCAGCTGCTGCTGACGGCTGCGACATGACAGAAAGGCGGTCGGGAGGCAGAGTCAGTCACAAGGCTTGCGGTGCTCTGTTCAGCTCAGCTCAGCTCTTCTGTTAGTCTAGTCTCTCTGGGGAGGATGGGATTTTCAATGCTTAAAAACCCTATAGGTTGCTGAATGATAATCAAGTCTAACAAAATTAAAAAAGAATGATTGGTTAACATTTGAATGGCAGTGATTACAGTATGGCAGCCTTTGTCTCAGTCTAATAAAACCTCTGGAAGAGGGCTGTTACAGAGTCCCCAATATCAGCTCTGGACTATTGTTTTTAGTGACAGTGGCAATGAGTCTGCAATCACCAGTGTGGGCAAGTTACTTCCAAAATGTAATACATTATAGATTACTAGTTACTGTCATTTGAGATTAATTATTACAATATTACTGTCTCTGAATTGTAATGAGTTACACTACTTTTGCATTACTTTTGAGTTACTTTCGCCAAAATAACAGTGGAAGTTTGACTTGGCAGCTAGCTTGTGAATTTCATCACTGGATCAATGAAGTCTCCTCTTTATCCACTTTTACATCATAGATTATTCATAATATTTTGTATAATGAATATGGATATGCAAAGTAACTAAAACTATAAAAAATAGATACGTAAAACGTACAATAGGAAAGTAGGAGAAAATGAAAATACTCAAAAGTACCTTACAGTTGTATTGAAGTACGGCATTGTTGTAAAATTTTGTTTTGTTTGTTTAAAGCACTTGAATAAGAAATTCATGTTGTTTAGTTTAAAACATTCTATAGGAAATGGTCAATTATAGTGTGATTAAAACTCACTATTTACATTATTTACAGTGCTTGATTTACAGCTGATATGTGAAAAGGTCCACAACCTTATTTGTTTAACAGTAATTTAGTTTTACTGTGAACCGTCACAGGAAGTGCTTTTATTTTGAAGTAGCCTACACAGAAGTTGTCTGTTGTGTACTCTTGCTAGCTTGTGTTGAGATGAACGTGAAACCCGTCAAGCTAATGCCGCATTCTATTGGTGCGTTCTTTTTGTCTTGTAATCGCGACTAGTAGCTTGAGTGTGACGTCACATCCATGTCGGAAAACGAGTAACCGTGGGTTGTTGCGTTCTTTTTGTCACACAATACTACGAGTCGGAGAAAAGATGGATTTTTGTAACATTTTTGGTAACATTTAGGATTCTATTCACCCAGTTATTGACATATTACACACATATATTTCACAGTTTGATACATGAAAATTACGTTTTGATTACCATTAACGTTCGGCTACTGCTCTGCTTTCTGCTCAAGGCTCGGCTTAAGCCGTTGTTGTCACATTAGCAACCGAGTGTCTCTAGCCAATTTTAAGCTGCACAAGCTACAAAATAACTAATCAGGCGGTATTTAACTCCTAATAAGACTGTAGCAACATGCCTATAGGTAGCAGTATACAGTGCTATGTATACCACTTCTTCATTTGGTTACAACAAAGACAACAGTGTTTAAAATTGTAGAAAACCACAATGTTTACTATGTGTGATGCACGACGTAGCCATCTTTGAAAGTGAACTCGGGGTCCTCTGAGTTCAGACGATTTGACGAGTTGTATATACAACCTCGGTGGCGTTCTTTTTGCAACTTCCGGTTCGTAACTCCGGAAAACAACTCGTAAATCGACTTCGGTGGACAAAAAGAACGCACCATATTTACCTCGGAACTCGGAAGCCGCAACTGGGAATGACGTCATACCCGAGTTGAATGCATTCTATTTAAAAGTCTGATTTTCATTGTTTTCATTAGCTCTAGCCCGGTTAGCTATTGTTAGCAACCAGTTGATAACAACGCATTATGCCGTTTATTTGTGCATGCAAACAGCGTAACAACATGTCCACAGATAGAAGTTGAACATGCCTGTGTGAACGACTGACTTAGTGACACAAATAAGAGTGCTTATAACTTTATGTTACTGCAGCTTTCACAACTGTTGATACAGGGGGCAGCCGTGTTGGATTTTGAACTCGGGCTACTGCGAGGTTGTCCGAGTTCCAAGCTCGTAAATATGAGGTCAGGAGGCGTGTTTCCAACTTTGACCTCGTAAAAAACGAGTTCCGAGGTAAATAGAACGTGGCATAAGTTGCTCACTTTCTTGTTTATAAAACTGCAACATATTGAACAGTAAATGGTCACAGTAAAAGACAAGCATTTTTGGTCGTCATTCGAAGCCATTCCACTACAGGCATAGTTACTCTCCACGGCTGATAAACTGCAATGATATTTACGTGTAGCAAGCCTAAACATTAATTCCCGACTTGTTTAAATCTGTCAGCGGCTCGGACACTGCTGTCCGCGCTGACTTACCGTCACCTGTTGAGACAAAGATGTTATGAAATAATATTCAAGGCTTTTCTTCCAGTGAACAAATGTTTCGCGGTGTTGGGAAATTCTTAAAAAATGTTGCGTTAAAATGCTTTGTAACTCGCGTTACTGAGATTTTAACAGGTAAAATATTACCGAAATTTAATTAGTAATGCGTTATATTACTGCGTTACAGCAAAAAGAAGTACATTACTGTAATTGCGTTACTTTTGTAACGTGTTACTCCCAACACTGGCAATCACTCACATGGTTTTACCGGTAGAGAGCACATGCTGAGGTCCCTGCTGCCTCAGACAGCCCAGGCAAAAAACACATTCACACAAGATGTTCAGCTTGAATCTAGGCCATGACCTACAATATCTTCTTCTGAATAGAGTAGAAATAGCTAAAGTGAAAATGTGCATCCTCACATTTTTGTGAAAGAGGTAAAAGTTGTGATGCACAGTTGCAGAAAGATTGCTGAATTTGCCAGCTCTCTCTCTCAAGACAAGATCAAATCCCTCCTAGTGTAGCAGTCTTGGATGACCTGATCACAAAAACATATTTTCTCACTTTTCTCAAGTGACATCAATGCAGATAGTTTTTATAATTTGCTCATTTTTGCAATATTTGTCTCTGGATTTCTGCTTTGACCCAAGTACAACGGAGATAAATTTAATTTAATGCGTGCTCTACAAATTGCTGGGAGCTCTTCCCAGCTTTGAAAAATGACTTTCAAAAGCAAAGTGTCTTTTGAGAAATAATGTCCTGCTTACATTAGATAATCCACAAACCTCATTGTCAACAGTGTGCTAATTAGATTATCCAGGCTAACAAGGACACTTTCTGGAAGAACATGTTGAATTTACTAAAAGTCATTTTTTTCAGCTGTGAGCACCACAAAGTGAAAGTATCTGCTACTTAAGCCATTATTACTGGCTACATCCTCTTTATAAATAAAAGAGACTGTGGAGAACTGTAAGGCACAATGCTACTGGAAACAATCATGACTCAACTTTTGTTGGACAAACAAAAAGGAAAAACAATGAGCTAGACACCTACAGTAACCATTGTCCTTCACCCACCTGAAAGGCGTGTGGTGTGTCATCCACACAGTACACCCGCAGGCTGTAGCTCATGGAGCCGGCCTCCATGCCCCCAAACACAGCCAGCTTCAGTCTCTTGACGGCGGCCTGCGTAAGGGGCTCGCCCACCAGGGCGTACGAGCCCGGCTGGTCCAGAAGCAGATGGCAGCTTGTTGAGTCCATCAGACAGTAACAGGAAGTGGACTCCTCCTCCACTGACATCACTTCCTGCAATAAAGCACAGAGGTGGTCCCAATGAAGACACTTCATGGATTTCTTCTTAGCTAGAACATGTTACATTAAACATCATCTCAGATTCAGATTCATTTTATTGAAACGGGGACAATGCACAAGTTAACATTAACCTTGTATAAGAACAAGGAGAGATGCATTGTGCCAGGTTGTAGCACAAGTGCTATTTTCTGCCCGTAGTCCCTTGACAGATCATTAACACAATAAAAATTCCATGCAAGTGAAATACAAAACATTAAAATATACAAATTTACAACCACAGTCACACCTAATTTACGATTAAAACTATCAGGTGCTCAATTGTTCCCCCTTCCTAAAAAGGATGATTTGCCAATTTAAGTTTTGCGGTTGGGAATATTGCACTCTCCTCTAGTGGCTGACTGAGTAGCTCTTTTTTTTTCTGAGTTGAGTGTAATACATTTTTTTAGAGGAGCGACAGCATTATGAATGATTTTAAAAAGTAAGCAAACATTCGAATGCATTATCAAATTTCCAACATTTATTTATTTTATTATTATTATTATTATTATTTTGCAGTGGTGATATTGACGTGTTTTTTTATCATGGATCTTAAGGGCTGTTTTATATAATTATTCAAGTGGTCTTAACACTGTCTTACCTGCTTGAGACCAACTTGTCATGCAATACAAAAAGTGTGGAACAATCACTGCACTTAAGTAGGTATTTGATGCCTCAATGGTAAGAGAGTTTCTTATATGTCTGAAATTTATAAGGTTAAATTTCAGTGTACTACTCAGTTTTTGAACATGTTTTTTAAAGGTAAGAGTTAGGTCCAGGGTGACACCCAAATATTTGAATTCGTCCACATTTTTAATTGTATGCCCATTTACTAAAACCTCAGGACATTCCTTAAGTTTGCATCTATTTTTAAAAAACATGGTTTCAGTATTCAAAGTGAGACATGAATTATGTAACCATTCAACAACCTTATGCATTACATTTTTTAATTTTAAAGCAACCTCTGTGGCATTCTTCACCATGAGTGTACAACACAGTATAATCTGCATACATTATTAAATCAATATCATTACATACTAGTGAAAGGTCATTTATATATACAGTATACTAAAAAGAAAGGCCCTAAGATTGACTCTTGCGTTTCCCAAGCTATCTAACTATTTGTATCCTGTTTACTGCTGAGAATAAAAAAAGGACTAAAAAGATTATTTGCATTATAATATAATATTCAAACACACTACAAAGTTGCAATCTAGATAGAAGAATATTTTATTGATCCCGCAAGGTTAATATAATAATGTTCCCTCTGTTGCTACAAATACACACATGCCCAGGACCTAAACATGCACTAAATGGAGAGCAGTTGTGTTCCTTGCTCAAGGTCACTTTGGCAGTGCCCAGGAGTTGAACTGGCATCTCTCTAGCTACCAGTCCACACTCCGTACTTTGGTCCGTATGGAGAGTTAAACTGTCGACCCAACGTGCCAAGTCCCTAAGGGCTGAGTTAATGCCACCCCATTTAGATTCAGATAGTTATATCATGAACTCTGACTATGAAAAAAACAAAAACTCCTGCACACATTGTCGATAGGGCTGAACGATTAATCGCATTTGCAATAATATCTCGATATGTTAAAACACGATTTGTTAATCGCAAAGGCCTTGGTCACGTGACTCGCGAGAGCAAATTAGTCTGCAATCCGCAGAGAAAGCATCAACCTGGCACGCTAACGCTATGCCATACCTTGAGCAGATTTCTGTCATTCAAACCGGGGCCGCGTTGTTTCAACGGTTTTATTAGTACAGTTAATCCCACGGCAAGACCACCAGTAGCATGCTACTACTAACGTAACGATAGTTACGTTATTGTAACGCCAGATTCTATGAGTATAGGCGTAGCCCTCTGAGGCTACGCTATTAGGTTTATCCCTTCGTGCATGCGCAGTCGTGAAGATTTTCTTTTCCGCCCTTGCGTACAGCACAGGCTTCAACTACGTCTGCAGATACTGTATATATACAGAGCGGACCCGTTGTTCATCTCCCAACATCAGCTTTTTCTTCAGCTAATGTAACAGGAGCAGGTGGCCCGAATCTTAGAGGGCTACGCCTATACTGATAGAATCTGGTGTTACAATAACGTAACTATCGTTCTATTTCGTATAGGCTTCACCCTCTAAGGCTACGCTATTGGGTTAGGGTGAAGCTAATGTAGTCAATGCCACCTGCGACACAGGGTCCACAAGCAGAACATAGACTTTTTTCTCTCTCATGCACTGGCAGGAGATCGCATCAGAAGCGTTATTCTGGTAAAAGAGCCTGCCATGGTAATGACTTGACCTAGCTGGCTGCAAAGGCCAAGCCATGAGTGTAGGCATGCATGATAGTGAGAGTTGTAATTGATTGACAATTATGGGACGTATATGTTCCTCTCAGCCACCCAGTGTAGGGGGGGGGGGTGAGGGTCTCAGACGAGTAACCTACACATGCAGCGGTACATATCATGATTGTAGGCGTGCATGGTTAGTGAGAGACATAGTGACAACATATATATGAGGCACCGCTCTCCTCCCAGCACCCAGCGCAAAAAGGGGGGTAGGGGGGGAAGCAGGTAGGCAGAGCACACATACAACGGAGCATTATTCGACGTTGAGTGAGGATAGAACCGAGTGGGTCATAAAGGGCTCAGACATACTGCGCAGATAGAAACGGATGAAAGGGCATGGAGATGCCCAGGATGCCGCTGCGCAGATGCGGCTACTTTCATGCCCTTGAACGGAGCCGCCGATGCCGACAGTGCCCTCGTAGAGTGTGCCCGGATTCCCGTGTTATAGGTCTGGATGATAGCCTCGCACAGCCAGTGAGACAGACGCTGTTTTGAAAGGGCCGCTCCTTGGGAGTGTTCCCCATAGTGTACAAACAGCTGCTGTGTCTGCCTTATGTCCGCTGTGCGTAAAACGTGCCGTGATAACACGCGCACCGGGCATAACCAGTAGAAAACCTCCTCCGCGGCGTTGTCGTGAAGTGGCGGGAAAAACCCTTGAGGGAAAAACACCGACCAAAAAGAATTAGTTAGAATTTTTCGGTGTGAATGAGGGGGTGACGGCTGCGCTTCCGTCCCCTCTAATGGAGAGGCAGGACAGTTAAACTGACAGCGCACATAAGTCGCTCACTCTCTTGGCTGACGTCAAGGCAAGGAGAAGTGCCGTTTTTAGTGACAGCAACCTGAGAGAGGCTTGTGCTAGGGGCTCGAAAGGAGGCTTCCCCAGAGCTCAAAGCACTAGTGCTATGTCCCATTGGGGTGTGAGAGGGTACACGGCGGGTTTCTGTCGTCTGACCCCCTTCAAGAAAACGCTTTATCAGGGGGTGCGCAAAAACCATCCTCTCTCCATAGCCTTCGTGGCAGGATGAGATGGTTACTGCGTAGGCTTTGACTGTAGATGGAGCCAAATCATTATCCACTAATGTTTGGAGATAAGCTGACACAAGAGGCAGGGGACACGATATGGGGTCCGCTTCCTTCTCCGTGCACCAGCGCTGGAAAGCAGACCAACGTCCCGCATAACACGCTGTAGTGGAAGGGGCTCTTGCGTTCTGGATAGTGCACACCATGGCAGGAGGCAAGCATAATTTCTGCAAGCGTTCCCGCTCAGCAGCCAGCCAGAAATAGTGACAGAGCGTCCTCACGCCACGGCAGTTGCCAGGGGGGACCCGCCAGCAGCTGAACCAGAGTTGGGAACCAGGATGCGCTTGTGCGCTCCGGTGTCACTAAGATGACTGACAGATTCTCCTCCTGGATGCGTTCCAGGAGGCGAGGAATAAGAGGGACCGGAGGAAAGCGTATAGGAGGGTTCTGGGCCAGGGTTGGTGGGAGAAAGCGTCTACGCTGAGGGGTGGATTGTCCCGTGTGCTCAAGGAAAACCACTCGTGAGGCGAACAGATCCACTTCCGCTTTCCCAAACCTGCTCCGCAGCTCCTGAACAATAGAGGGATTCAATTTCCACTCGTTGTGAGAGGGCCCTCCCTTCGACATTAGGTCTGCTGCCCGGTTCAAAACCCCAGGGATATAAACAGCTTTGAGGGACCACAGATGACTGTGGGCCCACAGCAGGAGGCTCCTGGCCATTTCCAATAGCCGAGCGCACGCCGCCCTGGCGGTTTCTGAATGCTGCTGCTGTAATGTTGTCTGTCCGCACGACAACATGTCTCCCTGCTACCACAGGGTGAAGTGTTTAAGACCTTCAGCACCGTGGAGTGGGGGGTTTCCTCAATATGCCAGGTCTGACTGAAGAGAGGGAGGAATGGTCAGCATTCACCACTTGTGGCGTATAGGGTCAAGGCGCTAGTGGTGAAACCAACTCTGGATTTTCCTCATGTGGAGGACACCCAGGGGGGCTACTACGTGACCCGCAGACATCGTGCCCAGAAAAAGCATCACAGAACACTGACACTGAACGCATATGGTTGTGGTGCGCGACAACAGAGAGATCAGTGCGTCTTGTCTTGGCGTTGACAGCCTGACGCTCATGACAATCGAGTTTATGTCCACGCCCAGATAAACTATCGATTGTGCGGGGAGCAGTGAGCTTTTTTGCCAGTTTATGGCGAAGCCAATGTTTGCAGATGTCGCAAAACTTTCATAGTTTGCAGCGCTGCCTTTTCCCGGGAGGAGGCCAGAATGAGCAGATCGTCCAGATAAAACAGGACTCTGATGCCTTTTTTCCGCAACGGCTGAAGTGCCGTCTCTATGTTTGGAAAAAGTGTGGGGGTGCAGTGAGTACCCGACCAGCAGCCGGTTGTACTGGAATGGGCCCCTTGGAAAAAGAAGCGCAGGAATTTCCTGTGTCTGGGAATAATTGGATGTGAAAGTATACGTCTTTCAGATCCACAGATGTGAACCATTCATGGTGGTGCACACATTCCAACACGTGCTTGACCATCAGCATGTGGAATTGGCGCCCCATAATGCACCGGTTGAATTGGGGCAGGTCGAGAATAGGACGCAACCCGCCTCTCTTTTGTGTGTCACACTCATCCATGCCGCGCTGTGCTCCGAAAGTGTGCGTGCGCATGTTTGTGTGTTTACAGACATAGCCAGCAAGGAGCGCGTTCCGCCGCTGAGCGAGACGTGTTATCATGTCACCCAGCCCATGGTAGGGCTCTGTTAAAAGGGCGGCGGCCGGTATAGCCGGGGGGAGAAGAATGACTGAGCGGCACTGCTCATAGCGCGTGAGCGTTGGCTCCCGCTGTCTGCATAGTTAAAGAGCGGTGGAGCTCCGCGTGCTGCGGTGTGCTGGTGTGTGCTTGTGTGGGGAACGACTGTCATGTTATCAGCGCATTGTTCAGTGGGAACAAGGGGTGTTGTGTCTCCGGCACCTAACTGTAGAGGGACAGACGTTACCCACGCCCCGACATAGCCACGTCGTTGTGGCTCGGGGGTCGGGTTAGACCAGGTGGATGACACCTTGATGGTCACGGAGCCTGCCGGTAATGTGCCGGCAGCCGCTACGGAGGGGGGCCGGGCCGAGGAGCAGAGCTCAAACCCTGGGAAGACGCTGCCGCAGCATTTTATGGCGTAGCGAGAGACGGGAGCCTTCAGTTTCCTGGGCTGGGAGAGAGAGAGCCTCCTCCACGAACAGCCGAATGCTCCGTGAAGCGCGAATCTGAGGGCGAGCCCGTGAGAAGGGCGGCTCCTGAGCGTAAACATCCCCGCTCAAGAGACCAAGAGTGGGGGCTGGAAGCTCAGCAGGGAGCACTATATTTCTCTGGTCTGCCGCCTTTTGACGATCTCCAGCAGATCCAAGAAGAGAGCCTTAGCGGTGGAGGCCACCGAAACGGTGCCCCTGGCCGTTTCGGAGATGGGGAGAGCTGCAATGAGAGGGCATCGATCCCCGTTTCGAGGTCCAGTCCTCCCAGGGGGGAGGAGGGACAGCCGGTGACGGAGGCGTTATCCGAGGGAATCGAGCCATCGGGCTCGTGCTCGTTGATAAAGCCTTCCTCCAGCGGATCCAGGGTGTTGACGGATTGCCGTCTGTCTGCCCAGCTGCCATCCCCTTCCACGCTAGCCTGCATGAGCGGTACCGAGGCAGGTCTCACAGCAGGGATGGAGGTCTGGCGGCGGGATGTAGCTGGTCCGGCAGACTGTGGGGCAGAGGCGAACACCGCTGGAAGTCATGCGGATCCAGGGTGTTGACGGATTGCCGTCTGTCTGCCCAGCTGCCATCCCCTTCCCTGCTAGCCTGACAACCCAGAAAAGCTTCCGCCCGCCGGTTAAGCTCTTTAGATGGCAGGCGGGCGCAGAACTGGCAGGAGGTGTCGGGGGTGACAGCCGGGCCCGCGTGAGCGGTACCGAGGCAGGTCTCACAGCGGGGATGGAGGTCTGGCGGTGGGATGTAGCCGGTCCGGCAGTTGGGGCAGAGGCGAACACCGCTGGAAGTCGAGTTTGTCTTCATACTGTTAGCTTGAAGAAAAAGTGGGAGATGAACAACGGGTCCGCTCTGTATATATACAGTATCTGCGGGACGTAGTTGAAGCCCGTACTGTACGCAAGGGCGGGAAAGAAAATCTTCACGACTGCGCATGCGCGAAGGGATAAACCCAATAGCGTAGCCTTAGAGGGCGAAGCGTATACGAAATAGAACAATAGCCTCTCTGAGCAAGTGCAATGTTGACGCGGCACACAACTTCACGAGGGGGAGGGGCAGCTCCTCTGTGTGCACTGTAAAAAAAATACACCGTTTTATATTTTTATATGTATATATATACAGTACAGGCCAAAAGTTTGGACACACCTTCTCATTCAATGCATTTCCTTTATTTTCATGACTATTTACCGTGTAGATTCTCACTGAAGGCATCAAAACTATGAATGAACACATATGGAATTATGTACTTAACAAAAAAGTGTGAAATAACTGAAAACATGTCTTATATTTTAGATTCCTCAAAGTAGCCACCCTTTGCTCTGATTACTGCTTTGCACACTCTTGGCATTATCTTGATGAGCTTCAAGAGGTAGTCACCTGAAATGGTTTTCCAACAGTCTTGAAGGAGTTCCCAGAGATGCACTTGTTGGCCCTTTTGCCTTCACTCTGCGGTCTAGCTCACCCCAAACCATCTCGATTGGGTTCAGGTCCGGTGAGGAGGCCAGGTCATCTGGCGCAGCACTCCATCACTCTCCTTCTTGGTCAAATAGCCCTTACACAGCCTGGAGGTGTGTTTGTGGTCATTGTCCTGATGAAAAATAAATGATGGTCCAACTAAACGCAAACCGGATGGGATGGCATGTCGCTGCAGGATGCTGTGGTAGCCATGCTGGTTCAGTATGTCTTCAATTTTGAATAAATCCCCAACAGTGTCACCAGCAAAACACCCCCACACCATCACAACTCCTCCTCCATGCTTCACGGTGGGAACTAGGCACGTAGAATCCATCCGTTCACCTTTTCTGCGTCGCACAAAGACACGGCGGTTGGAACCAAAGATCTCCAATTTGGACTCATCAGACCAAAGCACAGATTTCCACTGGTCTAATGTCCATTCCTTGTGTTTCTTGGCCCAAACAAATCTCTTCTGCTTGTTGCCTCTCCTTAGCAGTGGTTTCCTAGCAGCTATTTGACCATGAATGCCTGATTCACGCAGTCTCATCTTAACAGTTGTTCTAGAGATGTGTCTGCTGCTAGAACTCTGTGTGGCATTCATCTGGTCTTTAATCTGAGCTGCTGTTAACTTGCGATTTCTGAGGCTGGTGACTCGGATGAACTTATCCGCAGCAGCAGAAGTGACTCTGCACTTGGGGACACATTCAAAGTTTTTGCAATTTTCCGGACTGACTGACCTTCATTTGTTAAAGTAATGATGGCCACTCGTTTCTCTTTACTTAGCTGATTGGTTCTTGCCATAATATGAATTCTAACAGTTGTCCAATAGGGCTGTCGGCTGTGTATCAACCTGACTTCTGCACAACACAACTGATGGTCCCAACCCCATTAATAAGGGACAAAATTCCACTAATTAACCCTGACAAGGCACACCTGTGAAGTGAAAACCATTTCAGGTGACTACCTCATGAAGCTCATTGAGAGAACACCAAGGGTTTGCAGCGCTATCAAAAAAGCAAAAGGTGGCTACTTTGAAGACTCTAAAATATAAGACGTGTTCAGTTATTTCACACTTTTTCGTTAAGTACATAATTCCATATGTGTTCATTCCTAGTTTTGATGCCTTCAGTGAGAATCTACAATGTAAATAGTCATGAAAATAAAGAAAACACATTGAATGAGAAGGTGTGTCCAAACGTTTGGCCTGTAATATATACTATATTTTTACTTATTTAACTGTCTAGTAAAGTTCAAAGACAGTGTTTAAAAAGTACAATCCACATGTTAACATATATTTATTACAGTAAATAATAATGAAATAATCTAAATACCACTAAGTGTGGTAAAGCCACATATTTGTTTTTATATTTCTGCAATCTGCACTTTAGTTTGTGTGATTTGTTTATGACTTTCATATGAATGTTTACACCAGGCTTGATCAGTGCTCAATATACTACTGTGATTATAAAAGATGATCACCTAATTTCATCATCACATACAGGCCTGGCCTCCAGGAAAATACAGTTTGTTTAATCTATATAATCTTGTGTTGTTCATACTATACAATGATATATTGCTTGTCTTTGTTGAATAATACAGAAGACAATATTATAATATTGCAATATTGGTGAAAAAAAATTGCATTTTGATTATTTTCCAAAATCGTTAAAGCCCTAATTGTTAATCACCTGTACTCACTTTGTTAACGTTTTGGTTCTCAGATCTTCATTAGGTAAAATCAGAGCAGGTTCTTTCATACTATTCAAACACAAAATGTACATGGACCACTTCATATATTTCACCATTAATGTTCTTGGGAATTTATGCAAGAACAAAGGAAGCATTGTGTCCATTGATGGTATATATATATGCCATTAAAAACATTATTTCATACAAATTTGTGGGTCACACAAAAGTCAAATCATTCAGTCATCATTCATTACTCCATCTCCAGTATTTCAATTCAGATCAGCAGAAAGTTCAGGCTGATTATAGATTAGGGTTGAGCAACAGCCAAAAAGAGAGAATTAGCACAGAAGGGTGTCCAGACCACTTAAAGGGGTGATAGAATGATTATATAGGGTATTTCACACTGTTCCTTAAGGTCTCCTAATAGGGTATGTAACATTGGTTTGGCTGAAAATTGCCCGAGTGCTATTCTATGGGCCCTTAACTACCCTGTGAATATGGCCATATTTGTAACGAGTAAGAGTTTTTCTTCCAAATATGGTATGCTCATGAATATTTAGATGAGTTGCGTGCTGATTGGTTGAGCGAACCACATACACATACATTGGAGATGAGACAGCAGGTGTCATATTTTAGACACTGCAAAGTTATACATTGTTTGTCTGCTATTTCGTTATTAAAATTATAAAAAAGAGACTTTTTTCATGCAAGAAATCAACTATATAAAGCTGAAATATGGGCCGTTTTCCGAAAATAGATGGCTAATTGCAAATTTGGTAAGTCGGACTTAAGGAGCTCCACACAGTCTGACGAGAAAGCAGCAGCCTGCTGGGCTCCATATCCAGGGCAAAGTCACCGTTTCTGCGTTACTGGCCTACCGGGGCTCGGGGCTCCGCGGAGCTGGCCAGCTGTTGGCATAACTATAGTATATTTACAGTTTGAATTTCATCACGCCACTTATATTACAGCTACCCCAAAGCTAAAACGTGTCCAATTTCAATTTAATGCATTTTTTTGAATGTGAGGGGTTTCGTTAGCTGCTAGTGTCCCTTCAATCCTATGGGTAAAGATAGCGGCTAGGTAGCTAGCTACAATTTTGGCATAACTATAGTATATTTACAGTTTGAATTTCATCACGCCACTTATATTACAGCTACCCCAAAGCTAACACGTGTCCGATTTCAATTTAATGCATTTTTGTGACTGTGAGGGGTTTCGTTAGCTGCTAGTGTCCCTTCAATCCTATGGGTAAAGATCGCGGCTAGGTAGCTAGCTACACTTTTGGCATAACTATAGTATATTTACAGTTTGAATTTCGTCACGCCACTTATACTACAGCTACCCAAAGGTCTTACAAAGCTAACACTTGTGTCCGATTTCAATTTAATGCATTTTTGTGAATGTGAGGGGTTTCGTTAGCTGCTAGTGTCCCTTCAATCCTATGGGTAAAGATCGCGGCTAGGTATCTAGCAACACTTTTGGCATAACTATAGTATATTTAAGATTAACTGGAACCTGTGGTAAGACATTGCGGGCGTAACAAGCTCGCTGACTGCGCTCTCACTCACATACACCGGCCATTTAGCAGGAAGAGGGGAGGGAGAACAGCGAGCTGCAGGCTCTGGAGCTCTGTCAGGGCAGCGGCGTTTGGTAGTCCAGTAACCCAGAAACAGAGACGTTGCGCGGGTATGGAGCACTGCCGGCCGTGACAGAGCTCCATCTAGCACACAGCAGGCCGGGGTCTGTGAAGGAGGACAGGCCGGGCGGCGAGGTACACTGCTGTTGAATAATGGTGTAGGTAATATAACACTGGTTTAAATCACGAAGCAAAAATCCACACAGGTTGTAAGCAGTCTACCGAGAATGTAAAAAAAAAAAACATTTCCAACATGACTGATAGTTTTAGAACATAACAAACCGAACAACAGTCATTATGAACAATACATTCATTATTTTGAGATGACAACACCAGCCAGGGAAGCACTACATTATTTCCAAGTGGAATGAAGGAATCTTTAATCATTTTATCATTTTTTCCTTTCTTTTCCTTTCAATCATTAGAAATTAAAAAGAAGACATTATAACAAACCCAGCAGGAAGGGGGAGTTCTATTATGCCTAGTAATCACAAGCCTACGGAAATTTCTGAAAGAAATAAAAAATGTGTGTTTTTGCAACAAATGAGCCAGCTCATTCAAACAAATGGTGTTCAAGTACTCTCTCTGTCAAGCTTATTTTCATGACGGAAATCATAAATAATATCACCAGTTGCAGTGAAAATCCTAAACTTTAAGGAAAATGTACTTGAACAAAACCTGCAAATGATATGAAATATACTGTATAGTCTATATCCACGAAGTTTCACTTCTGGGATTGCTCTCATTCTGCCGAAAATTTTCAGATGTCCGTTTTCAGATGTCCCATTACCTTCCACTTTCTTTGTGTTAGCATTTTAAACTCCGGTTGATTTATGAGGACTATGGTTAACTGCTCCTCAGATCTCTGCAGGGTAAATCCACACAGCTAGCTAGACTCTCTGTGAACGTGCACATGTTCCACTAAAACAACTTCCTTCCCAAGGCTATTTGGCAGAGGCTCGCGCTTAGCACCACCCAAGATGATTGGGATTGGTTTAAAGAAATGCCAATAAACGAGAGCCCGTTTTTCTCCCATCCTTGATTGCTGTGTGGACTAGCCAGACCCTCCTCCGCAGCGCTGTGAAGGAAAGCCTGGCAACGCGAGACTATACATTGTATGACTATTACATGTTTGTTTTAACCTATTTTGAAGCTTAAAGGTGATGGTTTTCTGCATAAGGTAGAGTGGAACATTTTGCTTGGGCTAACACCCATGGTGCTGCCATTACCAGTATAAACATACAGAGAATACAAATGTACATACAGAGATACAAAAACCATGCAGAGAAAGGCAAAGTGCAACAAATCTATCATCCAAACCATCTCACAATATGGTCACGCAGTATGTTGCAAGCCCCATAGCAAGCAGTTATAATCCATGAACTACATGTGATTATAAAATGTAATGAGGAGCTGTGAGACCAAACAGCATGCTAAAGCACAGCCTGAGGAGCAGTATTTATTCCCTCACAAATAATCACAAGTTAACTGGCAGTATGGCAATCAAAAGTCCTCTTACCAGCCTTCATCTTCTGTAAGACAGCACACACACCTGTTCACTCACTGCTGGGTTGCATTAGAACACCGACATAACCGCCACACGGTTTATAATTTATTTACTTATCTCATAATCCTAACATGTGTTTTTACATATAGGAGATTATTGCAACAACATGGAAATACAATAACTAACTTTGTGTTGTTTTTAGAACACCAGCATACACCTATCCCTTTCATCTCACAGTATCTCGGCCTCATGTCTTCCCCCTTTCAAATACACACAATACACTCGGGCCGATTTATTTTCTGTCGACACTCCAGAATCTGGGTGTCTCAGGCTCTGCGCTCTCATTGCTCACATCTTACCTGTCAGACCGAACCTACCGGTTAACTTGGAGAGGATCTAGCTCAGAGCCTTGCCCACTCAAAACTGGGGTTCCTCAGGGATCAGTCCTGGGTCCCCTCCTCTTCTCTCTACCAACTCCCTCTGAGTCATTCAGTCGCACGGCTTTTCTTATCACAGCTACGCAGATGACACCCAATTAATTCTTTCCTTTCCTGAGTCTGACACTCAAGTAGCAGCATGTATCTCGGCCTGTCTAACTGACATCTCTTCTTGGATGTCCACTAACCATCTGAAACTCAACCTTGACAGACTGAGCTCCTTTTCCTTCCAGGGAAGGGCTCTCCTACCCAGGACCTGACTATAACAATCGACAACTCGGTGGTAGTCCCCACCCAGACTGCTAGAAACCTGGGTGTGACACTTGACGACCAACTCTCCTTCACTGCCAACATTGCTGCAACCACCCGATCGTGCAGATACATGTTGCATAACATCAGAAGGATATGTCCCCTTCTAACACAGAAGGCGGCTCAGGTTCTGGTTCAGGCTCTAGTCATCTCACGTCTAGACTACTGCAACTCCCTCCTGATTGGCCTGCCTGCATGTGCCATCCGACCCCTGCAGCTCATTCAGAACGCAGCAGCTCGACTTGTCTTTAACCTCCCCAAGTTCTCTCACACTACACCGCTCCTCCGCTCTCTTCACTGGTTACCAGTGGCTGCCCGAATCCGCTTCAAGACACTAGTACTTACATACAGGGCCACGAACGGATCAGCCCCAGCTTACATCCAGGACATGGTCAAACCATATACCCCAACCCGCTCACTTTGCTCTGCATCAGCCAACCTGCTTGCTGCCCCCTCACAGCGAGGGAGAACTAATCACTTACCAAATCCCGCTCCTAAATGGTGGAACGAGCTCCCCATCGACATCAGGATGGCTGAAAGCCTACACATCTTCCGCTGAAGGCTAAAAACACATCTCTTCCGACTACACCTCGGATAAAATATAAAATATAAATATAAAAAAAACAAAAAAAAACTCCTGAACCTGCACTTTTATACGTTTCTTTGTAGCTTTGCTTATTTAAAGCTAATGTACTTGCACTTACTACTTGTTGTCTAGAGTTTGGACCTTCTCAGTTGAATGCACTTAATTGTAAGTCGCTTTGGATGAAAGCGTCAGCTAAATGACATGTAATGTAATGTAAAATACTGGTACTCTATCTCTCAATGAGATGCAACATAAAGTGAGAAAAGTTACACTTTCGTATCTGGTGTTTGGATGCCTTCTGTGAATACTTGCTATGCACTTACCATGCATTTTGTACATGCTTTTTACATCCTCAAAAGGACAGCTTAACACACTGCAATATGGCACTGAATAACAATATACTGTGACTAGGAGTCCTGAGGAGTGTTCTGTGGGTAGTGTGTATTCAAATGACAGTTGAAATAAGGGTATTTTAATAGCACTGTGCATTTACAGGTATTATGCATTGTCAAAACCCTCCTCTCTCTAAATTTAGGTTAGACTTCAATGGTAAGTCATTATTTCGAAGCAAGAAGCTCTGAAGATCTCTGCACCCTTTTAATAATAGAGTGAAATCGCAAAGAGACATGACTGTATTCATTCATATTCCCTCGGGTCTCCTTCCCTTTCTCATTCGCAACACTGGTACATCTTGAGAAATTGCCCTCTTACACTGAAAAGAAATAGTTTTTTGTCAGACAATAGCAAACCCAGAATGCTTATAAAAGACAAGGTTAGGTAAACAAGAGCTTGAACTCAAAGAATAAAGGAAGAATATATACAAACTGACAGAAAGTGGTGACACAAACAAGCAAACAAGATATCGGCAGAAGAGCTCTTCAAATCAACATTAATCTGAATGACCTAAAGAGAGTTGACAAGGTTTGTAATCTTACAAAGACGGACATGGAACAAGATAAAACAAATAAGGGAAGAGAGCAACTTCTGTTTCTATGTTTTGGCATCCATCTAATGTCTGTGTGTTACGTATGAAGAAAAACCCTGTATTAATGGATTAGCCTTTGGGCTTGACTCAGGTATCTAGAAGCTAGCTAACTTTTACATCAACATGGTAACCCATGCTGCACAGCCAATCTTTGTCTCAAGCAGGTTCAGTTCAGATGATTAAAACAGGTAGACATGTTTTAAAATAAACCAACACCATCTCAGTGTATGCAGATGATTTGACAGTATACAAGTCGGCACCTACGATGTTGTTAAACTCTGAATTAAATGGGGAGTTGAAATCTGTGGTTGAGTGGATAAGTTATAATAAGCTTTGGGTGTGTAACGTATTTGGAACAATATTTTCTCTAGGCAAAACAATTATGCTCAATCTCTACATATTATGAATATATTATGTTCTGATAATATTAGAATAATATTATGTGTTGGAAGGTAAAAAAGATGAAGCTACTAGGAAACACAAAAACTAATTATCATCAGTGTTGGGCAAGTTACTTCCAAAATGTTATACATTATAGATTACTATTTACTGTCATTTGAGAGTAATTAGTTATATTACAATATTACTGTCTCTCAATGGTAATGCTGTACACAACTTTTGCATTACATTTGAGTTACTTTCACCAAAATAACCACGGAAGTAGGCTATGACTTGGCAGGTAGCTTGTGAATTTCACCACGGGATCAACCGCAACACCATTACCTGTTGGGACACAGATGTTGCCTTCTCTGGTTCTGGCTCTGACCACTGGGCAAGAGACGGGACAAGGCAGCGTAATAATTCTTGAAAAATAATATATGTCCATCTCGCAAATGTAGAATCAGTCTCTGCAGTCATCTCAACCATCGAATTCCAGCAACAGGATATAACGTTGCTCTTTTACTCACAGATTTTTTTTCTCTGGTGCCGAATGCCATTTTGCGATGTTGGTGAATTCTTAAAAAAACGAAACACCACTTAACTTTGGGTTAAAATGCGCTTTAACGGGTATAATATTATAATATTATTATAACATTTTATTAGTAATGCATTATGTTACTGCATAACAGCAAAGCGCAATACATGAATGTAATTGCATTACTTTTGTATCAACACTGATTATCATGGGTAAAAAATATAGATAAGATGGTTACTAAAATGGGAAATGGTCTTGCTACTGTATAATAATGTTTGATAGTCAACAAATGGGACCAAGTGAGGCTACGGTATGGCAAGATGCTCTCTATGCCCACACACCAAAAAAAACTGGACGACTGCTTTTAAAAGGAGGGTGGGGGGGGAAGATAATTGCAACCAGGACTAAAATACTTTTAACTGTAGTTTTGATCTTAGTACAAGGGTACCAAACCAAATGTGGCAAACCTTCTAATGACTGTCAGAAATAAGCTGTTTCTTGAATTGAAGATGAAGGTCCTTTATGTTGCATTTTTGCTTGTGGTAAAACAGCTGCAGCTCTTGAATATTCGTTATATCAGCCGTCTCCATTGTTTAGAAAAAATATTTTCAGGACAAAAGCAGATAATGTAGAAAGCAGGCAAATCCTCTGAATACCAATCTCTTCTAAGCGCTGACATCTACCACAACAGCCAGGGGCAAACCTGTGAAATTCATTATTCTGACCCATAGTTGGCTTGCCAAAATTTTACATCAGATTCACATTTACATTACTGCATGAATGAATATCCTCTTCATTATCCCCCTTCCCCCCCTTCTCTTGTCTTGTTATCATTTTGCCAGTTATTGCTCAAAAACAAAAGCAAATAATGCAAAGTGACAACAGCGATTGGGCTTGTTATGCATTTGGGTTTGGAATTAAGCTATTGGGACTTCATCCAGAAAGGGGACATTGTTGGAACACATACACATAAAGAGCTGGAAAAATAACATGTGTCCTGTTCCAAGCATTAGAGTGAAGCTAACAAGAAACACTAAATATTGTTGAGTACCGTGAGTTGTACGGCTTGGTTGTTTGGTGTTGATGGATGTGTGTGTCTGTGTGTGTGTGTTGATGTTAAATGTGTAATGGGGGTTGGGAGATGTTCGAGGAGGAAAATGGAGAGTTGTGGTCAGCAGATAAACAATCTACATGACTCCTCCTGATTTCCTAACATCTAAATTCACCATGCCATGTCTTTCCTGATCCAGAAATCGATACTGCCCTTGCAACCACCACCACTTCCCTACTGAATGACAGCGTCCATGCCTCTTCCTGGCCATTACATGCTGTAATTGTTTCTTTATTATCCTCCTGCCGGACCAGCAATGTTGCCTTCATGTGGCCTTATGTCACCCTCTGAACCCACAGAGAGCATAAGGCGGAATCAATGAGCTCACCCACAAAGCCCCAGTAGTCTTTTATGGCTCAAACATAACTCACCTGACACATGTCATTGTGACTAACAGGACCTTTTATCACATAAAGCCCATATATAAAAGTCAGCAAACAGAAGGAGATAACAGAGTCAACAACCCATGGCATCTTATGTCAAGTAACATACACTATACTTTAACGTCCATGTACAAATCTCACTGCTCTACACTGAGTGACATCTGTTATAAACCATATAGAATAGTAAAAAAAATAACAGGGAAACTAAAACAACCGATCTTGATGTTAAAAGACATTGAGCTGCCATACTGGAAAGAAGAAAATACTGTACACTATGCTTAGTCCTGCTGGCATTCCAATGCATTTCACATGAGATAATCTAATCAGACAAATATGTACACACTTGTGTAAAAATCTGCAAAATGAAAGAAGCACTAAACCAAATGTTGAATTTCATTGCATTCCTTTGGATCAAATGGACAGAGAATTGTTTTGGCTAGATCGGAGCCTACAGAGTTTTATATTTCAAAAGTTTACTCTAGACATTATTTGACAAATGCCATTCAAATGTGTGTATTAAGTAATTATGTATTTTAAGTAATTAAGTAATTCATTTCAATTAATTTGGAGTTGTGTTTTTGTCCAATATTCATTCTCATCTTAGCTAGTTAGCTTTAGTTTTGGTCTCCTGGTCACCATGGACAGAGTTCTGATCACTCTGGAGGACTTCCATCAATCCGCTGAAAGAAGTCCGAGTAATTTATAAGCTGTGGCAAAAAGTGGGAAAACGTGGAGCAAGATATTGTCCTCCAATTCAGGCAATGACAGCAGATCTGGTGAGCGCCTTTTGCTACATCTTCACATAGCCTATAGTCTATGATCGCTTAGCTGTAACTTCAGTTGTAGGGACAACAAAGTTAATTAGTTACATTGCAACATTGTGTTTACAGGTGTGTAAACTGCAGCGCCTGTGCAAGAAGGAAACAAGATGAATGAGGACAGAAGTTTGGCACACACACCAGTCTGATGCCAAGCAAGGAGGGGGAGATACTGTGGTGCTGATTGACAGATGGAGGGTTGCATGAAACAGCTACAGAGTTTATGTTTCTATGGATGCAGTGTTCCAACCGTAGAGACGGAACGACTATTTTCTTTTGCGGAAGCAATACAATAGTTTTTAAATCAATAAAATCCTTTTTCAATCAATATTTTGTGTCAAATTTTTGATTTATTTGGTAAATAGCCATGTAATAAGCGGGATAAAAGCGGGAATTCAAGACCCCTCCACATCATCCCTTACGTAGTTTTGTCACTATAAGCAATTCCTTTAGCATTATACATGGTAATTTCATCCATTGTTAATATAACAAATATTGATTAGTGCAGCTTTAAGTTTTACGGCAACATAAGCCAACAACCTAATATTAAGATATTTGCTGTAATTGCATTGGCTAATAAAGAAACAGATGGGTAAACTGAAAGAAAGCATACAGGTCACTATGATGTGTCTGCTGCTACTTGTTTGATTTCTGATTTAGTTTATTTTTCTTTCTTTTGTCATCTTGGCATTATAGGCTTTTTTTTTTAACCAGGTTGCTAGATCCAGATGTTGCTCCAGTTGCATAGAACAACATGCTATTTTGAGGCATGTAAACAACTGAGCGTATGGTGGTCACATACATATATACATGTAAGACAGGTAGTCAGTGGGTGGAAAAAGGTTCTACATCTAAATACTGATCAGGTAAAAACAAAGGGTTAACTACGGTTACATATGGAGCCATGCACTGATTACAGCCTTCAATATGGTGACACTTTATGGTAAAATCATTAGTCCATATACTTTTTTACTTTTAGGCTGAGACTGGTCTTTTTTGGTGTTTACTTTTTCTACAAAATCTGCACTTCAGTTTCTTTTATAGTCTAATCTTTGAGGTGTAGAATGCTTTGTAATATAATCATAAGCAGTGGAAACACTGACGTTTGATGGGTTTACCCTGCCTTTATTCCTGTTGTCATTTAGCTACAAAGAAGAATAGAGCCATTGAGGAAAAAGACAACAGAGGAGAGCGAAGCACCATGTCTGAGTCAAGCGAAGATCTTGATGGGCTGTTCTGTACTTGACATATGTGGGCCTGCAGCTCTCACCTCCCATTTGCTGTCCTGTGTTTTCCTCTTGAGCTGGATGTTCCAGTTCTCAGTGTCCACCTCAGCGCAGTGAGCGATGGTCATGGCCACTGGGCAGGAGAGGTCCAGGCCCGGAGGAGCATACATCACCTCTGGACCCAGGAGGATTTCACATCCTTCCAGTGTTTGGACACTAAACACACCATGACACACACACACACACACACACACACACACACACACAGAATGAGACACATTGTAAAAAAATACATTAAAAGAAATTGTGGACCTGCAGAGACAAGATACAGCCTATACCGAATGACTCTGTTTAGACATCCTGTAATTGTGCCTTTTGATGGTTGCTTCTTTGCTTTCCACCAATACATTCTCACTCCCAACTCGTCAAATACTGACGCTTGGTCAGGACCCATTAGCGTCACGTTTTAATGCTCTGGGTACACCTTTGGCATCATTCTTCAACGTGCTTGGTCAGGACCCTTGACGTCCGTTTTTGACGCTCTGGGTCGGGACCCCTTGGCCTCATTTTTCAAAGTGCAGGGTAAAACCACTTTATTAGAAAAAGATTGATGGTGGGTAAACAAAATGTACGTTTAAGTGACATGCAGGACAACGGGACAAGAACCCCGGCCTCCTGTGTGAAAGTTCTATGTTGTTCACCACCCCCAAGAAAGGGTGCTTTGTGCATCGGTATCTGACACTAACGGCCACTGACCAAGTGCCAGTATTTGAGAATGGGTTGGCTTTTCAGCATCATATCACCATGCATTTTTTTGTAAAAAATTGCAGGGCATTGAGTTTCCTGCACAACTACATTATTTGCACTCTAAGCATGTGTAATAATAAATGAGTATAAAACAGTGTGAAATGCGTCAGTGTGTGTGTTGTGTTAGTGTGAAATGCTTAATGAAGCCTGTACTTCATTCAACAACAAAAACGGTGAAACAGATCAGCCACGTTGGGCCTGGTGTTGTCCATGGCAGCTCCTTTCTTGCTATGTGCATTGTTAAGATTGTAGGCTCTGATCTTCATATAACTTTCCATCTTTAACATTTTTTATTTATTATCAGAACCATTATACTGTATGTGTTTAATATCTATTTTTGAATTGTTGTCGCTGCTGCTACATAAGAAATTTCTTGTGGACTCTTACTCCTCAAATATGTGTTATTGCTACACAGCCAGGCTGCAGGATTTTGTTCCAGCACAGGTGAAAAAGGCACTGCGATTTTCCAGAAAGTTGGAGTGTGCTTATTAAAAGCAGCTTACAACAAACAGGTCTTGCCAGCACATGGTGGCAGCAGCAGCAGCATTTGTTTTTTCTGAAAAAAGGGCAGACAGGACTGCACAGGATCATGACAGAGAAGATCAATGCCTCCACAAAGCTTTCTAAGCTCACATCAGCCACCACTGATCAGAGATCTGAGTGTTGATTTGTTAAGATTTTCACCTTTGAGTGAGGAGTGATTTATAGCTGTCATGGGAGCAGCAGCTTTAACGTACAGTATGCTACACAATGACTTAAAACTAACAGGTCGATAATAAAGAAGCATGCCTGATGTAGTTTCAAAGTTGTGTTAGATTCAACACAATCTGCTGTAAAAGAGAGTCTGCATATCAAAAAACAATTCTAGTTCATAACAACTTATTTTTTGTATTTTGACCATCATTTCTATCAGTTTATCTATGATAACAAGAAAGAAACAAGATATATGAGCAGTCAGATGATCAGATAGATTGCAAACAGTTTAGCCAGATCATCAACCACTTCATTTTGGAGGTACGGGCCATGTCCAGAAAGACAGTAGCACTGTGTGAAAAAACCCTTATTCATTTCAGACAACAGAGTTGGCAGAAGGCTCCTGACAAAAAACACGTTGTCCAGTGTCTGTATTCCATGTTTTGCGTTTGTCTTTAATAGTAAAGTATTATGTGACATCTGATCAAGACAGGTACTATAAATAAATGGTTAACTTAAACTGTCCTTCTTAGATTGTATTTCATTGGCTCACTGGCAGGGGCAGACTGGGACAAAAATTTGGCCCTGGCAATTCCGTCTCCTACCGGCCCAATTTCAGACAGGCACATTATTTGCTTTATAATTGCAAAAACCAGGCTTACGTGAGATTATGGCACCAGTAGCATGAGGTGCACTTACAGGCTTTCATAATTAAATAATAACACACAATTCCTAAAACCTTCAAATAAACTATAATGGCACCCTTGTGTTTATTATTCAAGGTAGTGTGGCTCCAGGAGATGGCAAATCCAGTCTGTCGGTCCATAGTGATGTTGGTCAATCAGTTTGGTCCAGACAGAAATATCTCAATAACTATTAGATGTATTGCCATGAAAATCATGGTTTCCAGTGAAATATCTCTATATCTACTCTAAGGAGTGTTGCAATTGTTCTGTACAGATATTTATAGTCCCCAGAGGATGAGCCCTAATGAATACTTTGGTTTATAACCAAATGCCTCCAGAACTAATGGCATTCCCATCAGTGTTGCATGTACTTTGTGGTAAGTGCTAATTAACAAAACATTAGCATACATATTTGGACCAAAGCACTGTACTTTAAATGGCACATGATATGCCGCAGGACAGACTGTCTACTTGCAATGCAATGATTTTTTTAATATTTTTATTTTTTTGACACCCCAACTCTTGAAAACAAAAGTGAAAGCAAAATCTGAATCTAACAGAAAAAGAAATAGTGCCGGCTAAGCTATAGGGCTAAAATATAAAATATTAATTACAAGGTCGTAAATCCCAGGGGTGTCAGAGGGGTCAGGACCCCCCATCTAAGGGTTGTCCCCCCGTAGAAATATCATAAAAACAATGCTGTATATTGTAAATAACATAATGATGTATACTTAAAATATCTGTGTAAGTAGTAAAACAATACAAACCCCCAAAAATGCTTTTTAAGTTTAGAAACATTTTGAGTTCCCCCTCCCTTGCTTCACAGTGGTTTGGTCCTGTACGTGCTGTACGTTAGGATCTGCACTCGACTCACAGTCACATCGGGTAGTGACAGGAATGTAGTAAGTAGGCGGTTCAAGGCTATTTTATTCACATTAAACATCGGATGAAGTTTTTCTTTTCTCAAATAAAAATGATGCTGAGTAATAAATGAATTAGTCATGACAAAACAGTTTGCTATATGTTACTGTAATATAATGTAACGTAACCTAGCTTGTTTAATAGCTTGTTGGATAGAAATGCACCTACTACAGCTAACGTTACCACGGCGATAAGCCTAACGTTATGTGTGTGAACTGATATTAGGGTTAATAATGAAGATCTACAGTTGTGTTTTGCTCAATATGAAGTTAAGTGGCTGATCAGTTAAATATATATCCTCTGTCCCAGACAAAACCTAATATTTATGTGGAGGACGCAAGATCATTTTATAATTATAATATGACCGCGTGGTGAACCTATGAAACTAACTCATATTTAGACATGTGACGTTAAAGATTTGTGTTGTTGTTGCCCAGATAAAATGACAGAGAAAAGAAAAAACTGACATTAGATCCTTTTTCAGTAGGCCTACACCAAAACGCCAAGTAAGTACAATAAGTCCTCATATCAAGACAATTTGGTAACATCTTTATAAGAATGGGTGCTTAACTAATACTAACGTCACTATGTCACAGGCAAAGGAGACAGAAAGAACTGAGGAACAGGGATGTCAGGTGGAGAGTCTCAGGGAAGTGTGTTGAGCTTAGTTCATATTTTTGGAGGCATGTGGCTGTCAGGGTTAGCAGATGAGCTTTACCAGTGGCTCACTAATTTACATTATGATCAGCTATTTTGACAAGTGTACAAAAATATTGTATTTCTTTTATATGGGGACACTTTTTCAAAATAAGTCATTATGTTTCAAGGTATTTTTGTGGCTTGATTGTAAACAACTTAAAAATAAATACATGGTTTTAAAGAAGAATATTTTGGTAAATTTAGTCAGCTTTTTCATTGAATCAAGAGAAACAGTGAAAAGAAGGATAATGGTATAGTCTCCATGCTACACTAATGATAGTATTAAGGCTTTCCTCTGTGTACACATGTCCTCTACGAGTATAATTGTGGCTGTATTATTTGTGTCCCTTCAAAAATTGCTCTTCAGAAATTTGATGCCCCCCCTACTGCTAGATCAGATTTACGCCCATGATAAATTATATATATACAGTATAAATATAAATTAAGTATTATAATTTGTGTAAATAGTATTGCAAATGAATAAAACCAAATGTAAAAAGGAATTTAGTAATGTATGCATGATAAGAAAAAAAGTATAGAGGTGTACACAGTTCATAAGCAAGGTATATATAAAGATAAAGTGATGGTTTAACGGTAAAGTGAATGTGATGAGAGAGCTCAGTGCTCAAGAGTTCAAAAGTCTTATGGCCTGTGGGATGAAGCTGTGAGTCTGGTTGTGCGGAACCAGATGCCAGACAAATATATACATACAAAATAACTGCTGCATAACAGTTGTTTTGCCGACATTGAGATGGAGGTTGTTGTCTTTGCACTAAGACGTCAGGGCTCTGACCTCCTCTCTTTAGGCCATCTCATTGCTGTCAGTGATCAGGCCGATGACGGTCGTGTTGTCATCAACTTTATGATTGTGTTGAAGCTGTGTGTGCACACTTTGCGTCAAAGTAAATGCTCCTTCTGGCTGCTGAGATCCTCTCCAGACTTTCCAGTTACTGCCTCAATATCTGAGATGCCATCTCATTGCACAACCACTTCACCCTCTTCCCTTTCTAAGCTCAGTCAGTTTTTCTGTTATGTCCTCTTGACTGGCCAAAAGAGAGCTCTCGATCCTTCAGCCAACAGTGCTGAGCCTGATCACACATTTAATGTAAAGTGTAGGCAAGGAGCAGATTACCTGCTCCTGTAACGCTGCCTAAGAGTCCGGTAGCAACCCAAAAGGTTAGCAAACTCTCTCCATTCTACTATACGGCAGCTTCTTAAGGCCCTAGATGAGGTGCATTATTTAAAGTGAGGAGTGACTCACTCCTTGGGGACCTGGGGAGCCGTGCAAAGTGGCAATTATCTACCAAAGACATGCTGTTTTCGTTTTCCTGCTTTGATCATCGTAAAATCTATCTACTGCTACTGTCTCCTCACAACTGAAGCCACGTGCAAAACTCTAACCACAGTCTGCGCTACCAACAGTCACCTGAGCTTAAAGCTACATTGTGTAAGAATTTCTCCCATCTAGTGGTGAAATTGTACATGACAACTAACTTTCTAGCCCTTCCCATTCCGAGTGCGTTTTAACTCCTACGTAACCTGACTCCGCCAGATGGATTGCTTCGCATTTGCTCGGCATATCCATCTGGGAACTTTCTGTTAGAGAACTTTTGGGAAGGGGCGAAAATACTGGTTAGCTGATTGGATAAACCATCCGTCTATCACTACCTATGTTAGTCATAGACGGGCCAAATCAACCAATCAAATCAAACTCTTGCCGGGAGAAGAGCAAAAACATCTTTTCCTCCGAGAAAAGCCTCCAATGCCATTTTTTGCTCTTCTTTCAATGAAGAGCAAAAACTGCCAACAGTTGTTTCTCGTTGTGTCACTCCTAAACCCGCCTCAAAACCAACGCTGATTGGTCGGTCATTAGGCAAATGGCTCCAAATTTTCTCTATTTCAAGATGCCAGACTGATCTGCGAGTAGAAAACTGGAGCTTGTGAGATCAGGACGGTCTCACGAGGCTAACTCCTACGGTGGCCAAACCCAAAATTAGCTCTTAGCGTCTCCATCGTTTACACGCAGCTGTTCTAGCCACTCCAATATTTACTTTGGTCTTGTTGCTTTGCCTGTCGCGTTGTCGTTTTAATTCACTTTTTCACTTCCCTGGCGAGTAATCTCCCCTTGGCATTTGTCACGGTGCCACTGATGAGGGCGAAAGGCAGAGGTATGTCCCTCTTTGGCTAATTTATTTTAAAGATGGATGTGCAATGTGGCTGCCGTCATTTGAGCTTGTATGTATTCTGAATGATTCTAAATGGCAGATTCTACGCTTATGAGAATACTTTGATTAGTTGATGGAAGTAATTACACATGAATGAGCACATATTTGTGAAAGAACAAAGGGATTTTTGCTAAGAATCAACTCAAAAAAATTACACAATGTAGGTTTAAAGGTGCACTATGAGTTCCTGCATTGTCACTTCTGTTGATGTTCCAAGTAAATTTCAAACAAAACAGAGCAAGCTCACCCCTCCCCCAATGTTTCCGTAACTGTCATGACTAACTGTTTGTTTGACGTTAATGACCCCTGTGTTGTCTCCCGAGACAGGGCTTTTTCACAGTGTATTCAGGGGGCAGGCAGCTAGCGGATAAAGGAGAGATGCCTCCGATTTCAGACAAAAATGTAATCATGCTGAAACCATGCAGGAACTCATAGTGCACCTTTAACAGTTCACATCACCTGCAAAACTCATTCCACATAACTTAACTCTTAACACAGGCTCAGTGCAGCGAAACACTATGAACAATCCTCACCGAGACAACACACACTGTCCTCAGAACACAGAGAGTAAAAACACTAGCACCAATACAGAAATTAAAACACTTTTCATTTTTACAGTTTCAATAATTTTAATGATTTCACACAAATCACAAATTTTCTTTACATAAAGAAAAGATAAATTCTTTCACATTAATTTATTTATTTTATAACATAACCAGTTTTTAAGGTAAACAAGAACGAATGAAAATCAGCAGTTTGCTTCAATATTTTGTCTGTAGTAATTTATGTAATTACTGGAAAAAAAGTAATCAAGGTGTGTAATAGTAACAAAGCATTTGGGGGGGCTAATCCTGCCACTCTCCAGCATCAGGGGACAAGTTTTCATTATCGCATTGGGTGTCTTGCCATGCACGTGCGTCATCTATATATACAAATGCATGTGGTGTTTCCGTTGTTTCCACCTCCATTACTTTCTGAAAGTAATAGTAAAGGTAGTGTTTTTCAGATTTTTTTATGTAACCTCAGACACCTTACCAGGGGTCTGATTTATAAAACCGTGTGTACGCACACCTGTAAGCAATGTTCCCTTTATAAATCACAGATTACGTGTTAAAGGAACACGGCGACTTATTGGGACTTTAGCTTATTCACTGTATCCCCCAGAGTTAGATAAGTCCATACGTACCCTTCTCATCTCCGTATGTGTTGTAACTCTGTCTGACGGCTCCACCGGTAGCAGCCCAGCACAGAACCTGCAGGTAACTGGTTCCAACAATCCTACTGCTCCAAATAACGCCAACATGTTCCTATTTACATGTTGTGATTTGTAGAGTCACAGCACGTACAAAAAACAACGTAACATGAGACACAGCCATCTTCTAACCCTAAACAAACCGGGAACTATATTCTCAGAAGGCGAAGCTCAGGTACTTCTGCTACTTGGGCGGAGTGATTTGCTTTGCAGCAAGCCTTTCTGAGAACATAGTTCCCGGTTTGTTTAGGGTTGACTCTACAAATCACAACATGTAAATAGGAGCATGTTGGCGTTATTTTGTCACTTATTCGGAGCAGTAGGCTAGTTGGAACCAGTTACCTGCAGGTTCTGTGCTAGGCTAAGCTACCGGTGGAACTGTCAGACAGCGTTACAACACGGACATGAGAAGGGTATATATCGACATGTCTTACTCTGGGGGTTACGGTGAATAAGCTAAAGTCCCAATAAGACGCCGTGTTCTTTTAAGTGTGCGTACATGGATCAGCCTCTTATCCCACCCTGTACACGCCCATTTTTAACCATAAATAGTCAATGGAAAGCACCTTGTGAATGCTGATCAGTATATGAACGACACTGGCAGTTGTTAGACTGAATCATGATGACTGGCGGAGATAAAGCAAACACTTCTCAGACGTTCAGGAATTGCTGCAAATTCAATTATAATTTCGGCCTGTTCTTGCACAGAGTAGGGAAATCTGATCTATAACTACATGTGTTAATAATACGTCCAAAACGGCCTGTATTATTAATCTTAATCTTAATAATCTTAATAATAAGATTTAACATAACTATATATTATATCCAAACAAGCCTTAGTGATAAATATATAATATAAATTAATTGCCAAAACAGGATCAACTAGTAGTATCCCCCACCCCAAGATACAGATTTGATTTGAAGACGAAAGAAAGTGTAATAGGCAAACACACTTTTCTTCATGCAGGTTTTGTCACAAACAGTAAGTTTGGACTGATAACGAGGACGTTGAGGGTAACAATTTTCAGACTTTGACATTTGATGATATATGCACAGTTTTAAAGACGTACACACATTTTCAGCCCTGTTTTGTGCGTACCTGGACATTTATAGGTATAGGACTAGGTGAAACAATCCCCTGTTTAAAACCTGAGGTATGAGTGGTGACGATGCATCCATTGGAGTGGTTTCCTTGCTGTGGTGTTGACAGGTCTGGTTGAGTGGGATGATAATGGGGGTTTTAAGCTTCATTGGGGTCATCAGGTGGGCACCCTCCTTCCCTGGTGTTTCAATGATAGGCCCACGACACCTCTAGAGGGCTCATCAGGAGCACCTGGCATCCCAGGTGTGCCCCCTCTGCTTTCAACCCTTAAATGGCGCAGGTGTTATTAGGGGCCCAGGTGGAGTCTCCCCTTTTTACCCATAACCATCGACTTGCTTCTTCTGCTGCACCTGAGAGGGCTTTGATGGTTTGGCATAGGGTTTGGCATCGCACTCCCAATTCCTTAAGCAGCCTGATGGTTGAAATGCCCACGAAGCCTCTGCAGCCGACTTCCACTGGGCAAACCAAGGATTTCTATCCACGTTTCTCAGCATCAGCTGCCAGCTCGGTGTACTTAAGGCTCTTGCGCTCAAATGCCTCCTCTATAGCAGCCTCCCAGGGAACGGTAAGCTCTATGATGTACACGGTGTGGAGTGAGGAGGAACAGAGCACGAGGTCGGGTCTGAGGTTCGTTGTGGCAATCTCAGAAGAGAAGCAGAGCCTTTGGTTCAGATCTGCCGCCAACTTCCAGTCACAAGCCCCTCCGAGCTGGCCAATGTTGTATTGTTATCCGTCTGACCTCCAAGGTAGCTGCTAGGCACTTCAGGACATGGTTGTTCTGCCAGGTATAATGGCCTTGTGACAAACTTGTCTTGCAGCCAACCAGAATGTGTTTGAGGTTTGCGGGGGATGGACAGAGGGTCTTCTCCGTACCACTGGTTGAGGTTTGAGGGGGAAGGCAGGATGTCGTACGTGGCATGTAAGATGAAGCTGATGTGAAATGCTTTCAAGCCCATCAGCTCCCTCCAAGAAAACTTTCTCCTCTCCACTCCCTCCCATCTCATCCACTGTCCTTGCTTGGCTTGTGAGACAGCCTTTACACCCCTGCTCGTGCCGACGCACCTCCTCGACGACCAGCCATTGGCGCTGAGCTTGAGCTGCCCTTTGCCACGATGGTCTGCTCTCGCCAAGGCTGAGGCCTCCTCTCCGCAGTTGCACAATGCCAATGATGTCTCTGTGCCTGAGGTCTGACTACGCCTGGTGAGTAGCTGCACCTGGGTTCCATTTCCTTCCGGTCACCAAGGTAGGAGCTGTTTGGGAAACACACGGGTCACTGGACTCTGTTAGTGTCATTTCCAGCCTTACTTTAGAGCATTTAAACTCTTCTGCAAGGCTGGAAACAGGAATCTCCAGGATGCCTCCTCCATACAGCCCGATGTTAGAGAAGCATCTGGGGAGTCCCAGACACTTTTTGGCAAATGAGCTGACCAACCTCTCCAGTTTTTCTACCTTTGAGATTGGCCCCTCATAGATGGTAAGAGGCCACATCAGCCTGGGTAGTAGCCCAAACTGAAGGCACCACAGCTTTAGCCTGTCAGGGAGCATGGTCTTGTTGATATCCTCAAGGCCACACATGGTGTCCTGCATAAGCTGGTCCACTTGCTCTGTGTCCTTGAGGGTGGCATGGTACCAACGTCCAAGACTCTTGACTGGCTTCTCTGCCACTGTTGGGATAGGCTCCTCGCCCACATAAAACCAATGTTCCGACAGCTTCCCCTTGACAACTGAAATGCTCCTGGACTTGCTTAGCTTTATTTCCATCCGGGCCACTGGATGTTCTCCTGTAGCTTGTTCAGCAGCCGCTAAGCCTTGGTTGTAGTGAGGATGGTCATATCGTCCACATAGGCTCTGATGGGAGGGAGACGAAGACCAGATTTGAGCTTCTGTCCTCCTACTACCCACTAAGAGGCGCAGATGATGACCTCCATAGCCATTGTGAACGCTAGAGGTGAGATGGTGCATCCTGCCATTATTCCTATTTCTAATCGTTGCCATGCTGTGGTACACTCGTCAGTTGTCAGGAATAGCTGTAGGTCTTGAAAATAGGATTTGACGAGGTGGGTGATTGCTTCTGGGACGCTGAAATAGTGGAATGCAGTCCAGAGGAGATTGTGAGGAACTGACCCAAAGGCATTTGTGAGGTCCTAGAACACAATGTGGAGATCTCTTCCATCCCTTTTGGCGGTTTGGATTAGATCCACAGTATTGTGCAAGTTGTGGTTAAAGTCATGGGACAGGTGTAGAGTTTTGAAAACTGTATTCAAGCTATGAAAAACAAACTACAGTTTGGTCCACATGAACTGCTGCTGTGCAGACCACTGTCATTTAGAAATCGCAAAAAACTGTAACCACAAAGCATTCATCAAAACAACTCCAATAATCAAGGACTGGCAAAGTTACTTGATTGAAAGAACAGCTTTGTAAAACAATAAATTAAGCTAATTATGAATATGTTTAAAAAGCATCAAGGCAGCCTTGATTTATAATAAAATCATAATGACTATTCAACTAACTTTAATACCACTCATCTTTAATCCCAGACCTTGGTGTTGAGCAACCCACTTGACTGGGAAAATGAAGGTAAGCAACAAGGCTAATCACTTGAAACAACTCACTATGCTATTTGGTCCCATATCATTGAGAGTGCTACTTAAATAACAAAAAATAACGTCTGGAATCACAGAACAAGTTGAATAAATGCTTGAAGCACCTGTGCAATTGACATACAAGTGGTATGTTTTGTCAAGTTTGTATTTTCTTGCTTTTGTACTGCAGACGTGATTTTTGTAGGGCTGCAACTAACGATTACTTTCTTTGTCGATTAATCTGTTGATTATTTTCTCGATTAATCGATTAGTTGCTTGGTCTATAAAATGTCAGAAAATGGTGAAAAATGTCGATCAGTGTTTTCCAAAGCCCAAGATGACATTTTCAAATGTCTCATTTTGTCCACGACTTAAAGATATTCAGTTCACTGTCACAGAGGAGTGAAGAAACTAGACAATATTCACATTTAAGGAGCTGGAATCAGAGAATTTTTTTAACTCAAACCGGTTAATCGATTATCAAAATAGTTGCCGATTAATTTAATAATTGACAACTAATTGATTAATTGATTAATCTTTGCAGCTTTATTTTTTTGAATCATATCTAGAAAAAATATGAAATAAAATGTTGAACACTATTAGGACCAATTGCTGGCTGATGTTTAACAAACATTTGTGACTATTACTACTACTACTATTAAAAGTCATCATAACAATATGTCATTTTTGCATTGGACAGTATGTAAATTTCTATTGGTTTAACTGCGTTTCAGAGTCCATCTCCATGTCCTATATACCCAGCTTGTCATTACAACTTTTCATAGTAACTGTTAATGAGTTCATTAAAGAAATATGAATGCCTAGCAGTCAATTGTACATTCTGTCTGCTCTTCTTGTTTTGATAAAGTCAATAAAGGACAGAGACGTGTGTGTGTGTGTGTGTGTGTGTGTGTGTGTGTGTGTGTGTGTGTGTGTGTGTGTGTGTGTGTGTGTGTGTGTGTGTGTGTGTGTGTGTGTGTGTGTGTGTGTGTGTTAGCTGAGTCATGGGTCTATTTCAACAGAAAATGGAAAAGATGATGACCATACTAAAATCAATATCCAGTTTAATCCCCATCCCTTTAATACAAACTTTCAGGTGATATTGCCAATAAAACCTTGTTATGTCATTAATACAGGTCTTAGTTTTAAGATATGGTTGATTTTGTGGTGGGGCCTTATGGATTGCAAAGTCAATCGATGTTGGGCAGTCGGCCCATCTGTTTGCACTCTATTTAATGCAAAATATTGCAACATCTTTTCAGATTTCTAAGAAATTTGCTGTTAATATTCATGGTTTTCAGACAATGATGTAGGCTGATCACTTGGTCCCTCTAGCACCAATATTGGGTATTCAAAGTTCATATTAAAATGAACTTTGGCTGAGGATTGCCATTCATGAATGGATCATGGACTGCAACATTGAGGTTTTCACGGAAACATGGTAACAACAGCGTCATGCAACAGCATGTGCATGTTTTGACATGGTTGATTTACAGATGATGAACGTGACGCAACGAAAGCGAGATACTATACATAATTGTAGATGACGTAACCTACGCAGTTGACTAATAAGTAAAGGAGGAGGATGTTTTCACAAATAGCAAACAACAGGAAATCAATTAAGAGCTAAATTAATGGGTGCAGAGCAGTAAACAGAGAAATGTTTTACTGAAATTCTATGAAAATTAAAAACAGGGGAAATATGAAATAAAGGCGTGTAATCTAATGTAAGCCTGTTTTTAAATAAAGGCCAGGGGCACTATTTCAGAATGTATGATGAGTGTAAATTTTTGTGTTTTCAGTCTCATGTTTGCAATAAAGTAAGTTATTCACATAAAAACATACAAAAGATAAGTTTTGAATGAGAGGGTGACAAAATCACATAAGCCACACAGTAAAACAAGTAAGAAGGCAAGTAGAAGGAATGTCTTTGTCCTCAACATACTGTAAATGAAAGATGAATTATTCTACCTCTGGAACAGTGAAACATTTCAGATTACGATGGATCTCAGTTGGAAGTTTGACAGCTATTATTTCTAAAGTGTAATGTCACCTTGGCGTGGACATAGAGTTGTGTGCTCTGGACTGAAACCATGAGTGATGTGTCCATCCAGAGATATGCGCTGTGAGATATATGGACCATGAGAGCTGATGGCTTGTGTTGACTTCGGGTCAAATTGACCCGTTTTCAATTTTTGTTTTATATCATAAAATATGGGACGTAGAAATAAGCGCTAAAAAGGTGTAGAAGAAAATGTTTACAATTTAAAACGTTGGAAAAAGCAAAAACAAACAAACAAAAAGTGTTTTTTTCAAGGTTGACGGGAAGACAACAAAAGGGTTAAAGCTGGATCTGCCCCAGCTCTCCATCCAGAAAAACTGATCAGCTGGGTCAGCCACTGTACGCAGCCTGTACTCTGACTAGAGGGCCAAGCATCCAAGCAGGAAGTTATGTCACACCTACACACTGGTGCATTTGTACTGACAACCATGTATATTAGATTATCATTTTAGCATAGCCTGTAAAAAATAATGGACAAAGCTTCCGGGCCTGAAAAGTGAAGCTAACATGAAAGGTGCCTTAAAACTGCATTCTATCTAATTTCCAGCAGTGGGGTGACTGCACTGGTTAAAAAAAGAAGTCTGTTTCTATAGAAGTCCGTGGGGAAATCACACTCCTTCTCACTTGATTTATTACCTCAATAAACATTTTCCTACTGAGTTATGGCATCAACAGCTACTTTCAAGTCTTCTTTAATACAGCATGATGTTAATTTTGTAAATTATGGTCCCATTTGTTTTAAAATAGACGAGGGGGTGACAGTAGCTCAGTCATTAGGGACTTGATTTGGGAACCTGAGGTTTGCGCTTCAAGTCCCCGTACGGAGTGTACAGAGTGTGGACTGGAGAGGCACCAAACCCCCAACTACTTGGGGCACCTGTTCATGGGCAGCCGCAGCCCCTTCACTCTGACATCTCTCTATTTGTGCATGTATGTATAGGTCTGTTTTTATGGATGGAGAGGTGGGGCAGCTCCAGCTTTAAGCCATCAGCTCTCATGGTCCATAGATCTCACAGCACATTTCTCTGGATGGACACATCACTCATGGTTTCAGTCCAGAGCACACAACTCTATGTCCCCGCCAAGGTGACATTACACTTTAGAAATAATAGCTCTCAAACTTCAAACTGAAATCCAAACCTAATCTGAAATGTTTGACTGTTCCAGATGTAGAATAATCTATCCATTTACAAGTATGTTGAGGACAAAGGCATTCCTTCTACTTGCCTGTTTTACTGTCTGGCTTGTGTGATGTCACCCTCTCATTATATCTGCACTAATGTGTACATGTTTCTATGTAAATAACATACTTTAGGACAGAGGCCTAGCAATGTTGCATTTGTGCTCCGTGTATTTCTGCAGTGGTTTCGGTTTTCCACCTCTGACATAGAGCAGCGTACAGCCACTTCTCTAGCTAAACTATTTGTCTCATTCAGAGACCAGAGACCCAAACGGGGCTCTGTGTCTGTCAGCAGAGCAACCACGTAATGTACAACAGACTATGGTGCAGGCAGATTATTTTCTGAAATATAGTGACTTTATTCTTGTAATAGCCTATTATCACGTTATTTTTCTAAAAATATCCCGACTCCTCCAAATCACAGAGAACACAGATATTGTATTTTGAATATGCACAAAGTTTTGGACAAGAGCAGAAATCTTGCTCAAACACATCTGAAATATTACAGTCCAGGGGTGAATAATTGTCATATGCACATTTAAGGAGGTTACTTCCCCAACAAAAGACGCAAAACAGGAGGGAGGAGTAGATTATGACTAGGCTACATGTGTGCAGACTCAGATATAATTAGAAAAATCTATCCAAAGTAGAATAAATAGTTGAAAGCAATACAGAATGCCTGAGAGCCTTACTGCAATATATTCCATTATGTTTTTATATTTGGATTGTAATCTATGTTTCTCTTTACATAAAGATATTTTCAGCTTACACTAAACTGAAAAAGGCTGTTGCTGCAATTTTGTTAATTTTACAGGAAAAAATACTGTTATTATTAGATGAGGAGCCTACAATCAAAATAATGAAGTTACTGTCTGTGTATATGTATTACCTGGGCTGGAACATGTTCACGTTAAAAAGCGTGTGCGTGCACAAGCACTACGGTCACGCGCAAAGTGTCCCGGTTTTAGTTCCGGGAAATCTGGTCACCCTAATTTAGTCACCTAGTAATTCCTTATTATTATTATTCCTTAAAAGCTAGCTAACTACCACTGGCGTTAGCTAGTAATTTAAGGGCAAGTATGTGGATTTTCGGTACTGCCGTACATGCAGATGAATGGTGGCAGTACCCGGATGTCTGCTTTTGTCCGCCGGGGGAAAACCTCCACTGGATGACTCGCTTCAGAAGGGTTGAAAATCAGCAACTTTCCCTCTTAAGCGTTTAGCTTAGCACAGTGCCACTGCAACCATAATGGCTTGTCATCCTCCCCAGTTCATCAAAAATTGTCACATCCAGTTGCAAAAACAACCCAAGATGGCGACGCCTGTATTCCCGAAGTTAAAGCTTCAACACGGCAGTCCACAAACCAATGGGTAACGTCACGGATGCTACGTCCACTAATTTTACAGTCTATGCATTTTAGCAGTCTATAGAACAGATTCTGCAATGCAATGCACTTTGTGATTTATAATACCTAACTGGGAGTGTCTAGAAAACAATAAATAACATACAGTATTATGTCCCAAATGGTCAGCCAGGCCTCTTTCATAAAGCACACATATGGAAACTAGTTTCATCATTAAAATATTTTCCCCCACCAGGACAAAGCTGTTTCTGCTTCAATAGATTGAGGGATTTATTTTTCAATACAAAGCGCCCATAAAACCTTGGAGGCAAAGGGAATATGTCTGACCTAAGCAAAACCGTGCCTTCAAAAGATTTAGATGAGCCTTTGAAAAGCTCCAAGAACACACCTTTAAAAAAGAAGAAGCTTTAATGGAACTCTATCAGGGTGTGGAGAAGTAGGTTGGACAGGGATTGGGGCTGGACGCTGCTGCGGAAAAGAAAAGATACAATTCTCTGCATGTCCTTTGGCCTGCCAGGATGTAGACAGTGATTGACAGCTGGCAAGTTGCCAAGCACAACAGACTACTGGGAGAAATATGGGTGACTACAGTAAACAACCACATGCTCACACAGAGCGACGGAAAAAATAAGCTCTGTGATCAAAACCATACTGTCAGGTTGGAGCCTGCAATATTTTATTGTATTTCAAAAGGTGGATACAGAGATGGGCAGTATTTTAATTAAATGTACTTACAATATTACTAATTAAAATAAGTATTTACAGTAATTTAAAGGCTGTCAAAATAACAAGTTAATAGGTTAAGAGTTAACCAATTAAATTTTTTGACGTACAATTAACGCATGCACGTTCTGTGATTTGGGCCTTGTGTCACTCCGTAATTTGGGAAATGAGGAAGCAATGCAGCACCATTGCACTCACCAGAGACTACTGGACTTATCTCAGTAATCACATTTACCTCGGGGTCACAGCACATTTTTTTTGACCCACAGTGGTATCTTCGGTTGCATGCTTTGACTGTTATGAAGATAGAGTAGAGGCATTTCGCTGACGCGTGTGCCGAGCACTTTCTCCAAGTAGCCAGACAGCGGACATTGAACATAAAGTCAGCACACTGACCACTGTTGTGCACGCAACATGATTGCAGCGGCCGGGCCACTCCTGTTTGAGCATATGCCTTGCGTCGCATATAGCCTCCACCCAGGGATGTATTGGGACAAAAGTTCGGCCCGGAACTTTGGAATGGCGCTGCCTTTTATTTCTATTCATAAAACAAGTGTATATCCAGCCCGGCACACTGCACTGCACATCTTTTCACTGTCTCTTTGCTGGTTCCTGTCCTCCTCCTCTTCATCCTTTTTCTCATGCTCATCACCACCGTGACTGGAGTCACCCTGTGTCTCAGCATCCCATCCACTATAGTCACTGGACTTGACTAATAACAATAGTAATAATAATAAACTGTTATACTTTGCATACTGCATTTATATGCAAAGACAATAACAAAATAAAAGACAAATACAATAAATTAAATTATAGGCATATATTAATGAGTTTAGGAAATCATTTTTATGATAATAAATGCCTTAACTATTCCCTCTTAAACCCGCTTTGACCTAATGCCCACATATTATTGCCCAACATGGCCAATAGTGCACCTGTCATGTCTCTGCTGCTGGGTTCTGCCTCATCAGTGCTCTTGCTGACTTGGTATTAACCTTGGCCTTTCCACTACGTAAAAAGGTTGATTAATCTTGCTCTAACTATAGGCAACTTTTTTTAACCTCATCTTGTCAGCAACCCCCTTTTTTCTCTGTGATACCATACATTTTGACAGTATTAAATTGACCCAGTCTGACGGCCAGGCCACACTTCCGTTTTGCGCTGTCAGCAGATGTGAGCCTTTATTTTCCCAGGTTAAACACAATTACATTGTTACATTACATTGTTACATTTAGCGGAAAAATGTAGTTGTACAATGTGTCAGTTGTTGTAATGCACGAGGTCCATTGATTTGTTAAGTTAACCTTCACAAGCGCAAAGTGGGACACTACATTGTGTTAGTGGGTCACTACACTACAGTTGCATTTAAATTGGCTGTCAACGGTTGCTTTGACTGACAGAAACACCCAGCATTTACTCCTGCATATAGGGATGGGCATGATTAATCGATGATCGATAATTGATTATTTAGAATTTCATTGATGACGTTAATTTGTTATCGATTAAACTAATACTGGTTGCGTTGCGTAGTGTGAGTCTTGAAGCAATTAAATTAATTTCACAGTGTGGCAGCAATTAAACATTTTACCACTCGGGGGCAATATTTGACTCCATACTCCGTTACCTGGCTGCAAGTTTCCGTTTTGATTTCAAAAATAATCATGAAGAGGACACGGCTAAATGTGGCGTGGGACCATTTAGATTTTTTTTAAACGACTTAGTTCACTGCAAACACTGAGATGCCGTGTATAAGTACAACACGGCCATGACTCACATGATGTAGCCTACCACTGAACAAAGTGTATCCGACCCTGGTTAATGTAGACCTGCAAGTTAATTGACATGGATATTGGAACCAGCATATCACATTTCGTCAGCAGACTGGTAGAAACTCAATACGAAGAACGGAATAAGGTTCCCCAGGCTGGCCAAGTTAGCGCGGATCAAGGTCTGTGCATCCTGGCAACGCAGCTGTTTTCGGCGACTGGACTGACGGTCACCAGGTAGTGGTCGCGTCTGACCCCAGATCATGTCAACATGCTTATCTTTCTCAACAAACATCAGTAGACTGGTGCAGAACTTGTAACTGAGTTAGCCTACTGGTTATTTTTTCTTAGGCTTTGTCCCGTGTCTTGGATAGTTTTGAGTTACATTCTGTTTAAGAACGCCGGCTCGCAGCTGCAGGTTCTGCTGCTTCAGAGAGCCGCAGCACAGCGCATATATCTATAATCTATATCTATAACCTCCAGTTTAACTGCCACAAGTTGTTCTTCTTGTAATTAAGATCTCATCAAGGAAAAACCCACTGTATTTTTGTATTTTCATTGCATTTTTAATTTATAAAAAGTTAAATAAATAATGAATTTTAATTTAAAAATAGTAAAGATTAATCGATAGTCGATCGTTAATTCTCCCGACGATCGACGAAGAAAATGTAATCGAATGCCCATCCCTACTCCTGCATTTGCAGCCTCCCACCTTCAATATATCCTTATCGGCCAATTCCAATCTATGATGTCGGAAATTAGCAGAACTCATCTTTTCAATGTAGGGGGGGTTGAGGTCAGACCTATATTGAAGCTAAATGCCTATAAATGTGATCAAATCAGAGTTGAAAAAGGAGGTTGCGCTTAAACAATGGAGATTCTCTGTCGTGACTCAGAAGAAGGCTTTGTGCTGAAACACGTCAACATTGATTTATTGTGATGTGAGCCTAATTAAATTGGGAACTTGACAGAAACCTTTATAATTTACACTTTCCAATGTGTCCAATGCCAAATAATATGTGATTTTTTTATGTAAATTAGATACAACTTTTTACATTACTCAGTCACAGCAGGTAACATCCCCCCCCCCATATTTGCATTTCTATTCACATATCTATTATTTTAATTTTTTTGGGAAGGACCTAAAGGCCCTGACACACCAAGGCGACCTACCTGGGCCGACGGTGAACGACCGTCACCATGCGTCAGCCTTTTGTCGCTGTCGGCAGGTGTCGGCCATCGGCCAAACAGGCCAATTCATCCAATTGGCTGTTCAGCTTGAAAACAAGAGTGAGGAAACCTCGGACAGACCCAGGCTCTTGGTTGGCGGCATCAGTCACTGCCAGTTTGGACACAGACACTGTGTGCAGTCACGGCTCTCTCTCTCGCTCTCTCTCGCTCTCTCTCTCTCTCTCTCTCTCTCTCTCTAGAAAGAGAGGATGGTGGGGAAAATTGTGGTAATTGTAACCTATATGTGGCTGTAATGTTTATTTTTGGTAAAATAATCGGCTGCACTGTGGTCTTCCTGTATTTGATTACCTGCCTGGCTAGACACTTATATATTATACACTTTGCGTATTGCAAGAAATAGAGGAGACGCCGAAACTATTGCTGCTGCGTGCGGGCCTACGCGGACGCTATGCGGATGCTACGCACCCAGTGTGGCCGAACAGATTGGATAACATGGGCCCCGAAATAAAAAATAGCTACGCTACGTTGCTATACGCTATACGCTGCACGCTTACGCGTGCGGTGTGTTCCAGCTGTGAGAAACCAGACACTTTATGCTGGCAGGTAAGAATTTATAACATGCATGAAGGCAGCTCTAGACCTTTGTGTAAAGATTTATAAAGGCGTCATGGATTACACATGCACTATGCATTTCAACAACACTGCCTTAGGAGGATTTGCAGCAAAAGATAGTAATCCATGGAGCATATTGTTACCCCATTCAGAATGGCATTCTTTGGATTAAGTAAAAACACAATTCTTTTAAAGCTGACTGACCATTTTCAAAAACTGAAATCAAAAAACTCTCACTCCATACTGTTTTCATCTCATTATTTCAGTGGTCTGTCAAAGCGATCCACGACCCCATTTTTACCACTAATATGTGTGCATTTTGTGGGATCTCTTTTTTGCCTGACTTTGTTCAAGCAGAGCAGTGTGAATAAACTGTGACATTTCAGAGGAAACTGGAAATCCTGGTGGCTCTCTGCAGGGAAGAGCGTGCAAAACCCCCCTGAAGAGAAGCTCAGTCCATCCAAGGGTCATTACCTAGCTGTGATCAGAATACATAATGCTTGTACTGCCAAGATGAAAGGCCTCGGGAGACGTCTGTGCCTTCTATTCCGCAGTGCATGTCCATCAGTGCAACGCGCTCTATTCATCACTGCATTCATCATCGTTTAAACAAGCTTCCTGGGTCGTGACTCTCTCCCAAAGCGCCACATTGTTGACACCGAGTGGAGTACATAACTACATATTGACTCTCTGCAGAGTAGTAGGGACAAAAAAGAGATTGGAGGATTGAAGGCTTGACTTTGGTTCCTACAAGTCAGTTGGTTAAATGAAGGACTCAATTACAGAGCCCCCATGGTAACGCGCCGTGAATGTGAGTCTCTCCACAGCAGCTGGGACATCAAAGTCCAGACTACCACCTATGAGGGGCTTCAGGAAAAGAACGCCAATAGCATGACACCTGGAGGACTCCTATAGGGAGAGGGAGAAATATGTGGTGCTCCCTGGGCCCATCTGTCACACAGCCTGGGAAACACACAGTGACATGAGAATGGCCATGGGGAGGGTCACACATCTATCCTCTGTATGTGTGCCTGCACTGATGATGACTGCATTGAAACTGCCCATAGTCAATGTTCTTTACCAATATTTTATTGCGACAAAAACCAAACGCGTAGGGAACTAATAATTGCATCACCAATTGATCTTTTATCATTTTTATTAATGATTTATTATTAATGGTTAAAGAATAAGGCTGGAGTTAGGGCTGGGCGGTATGGTCTAACATTTTTATCACAGTATAATTTGAAGCACAGACCGTAACGGTATACATCACGGTATATTCATTTTTCTTAAAATTCTAATATAAATACTTCTAAAGTGTTACATCACTGGCATGGCAACTGATTGGCAGCTATTACTGTAATATTAACTGTATTGTTAGTACATATTGCATATACATACTGCAGAGAACATTGTTTGTTTGGGTAGGTATTCAAGTTTCAATTTTGGGATTCTGATAGGCTATTGATTTTGTTTTTTTCAATACTGTAGAATAACAGAACCCTTATAAATAAATACTTTTAGTTAGTGTGTAAGTTAGTAATTCAAATTGATTTCTAAAGTGCTTTTCACAGACATAAGCCAGAAAGTGCTTTACAGGGCATAACACAAAATACAAGACAAGATAAAATGACCATGTGAGCATGTTTAAAAAGTACAAATTACCAGGTGCTACCAGGTTTTCCAAATGCCTGCCTGAAAGCTAAGTATTTATCTGCCTTTTAAAATGATCCACAAAGGCTGTAGACCATACTTTGAGTGTGTTTCAAAGTTTTGCATGAGCCTGACCATGCAATAGACTTAAGAACAGGGGTAATATGAGACCGTCTATTTGACCTAGTGAGTAGCCTCGTGCAGCATTCTGGATTGACTGAAGGCGAAGAAGAGCAGACATACTAAGTGAGGAGAAAAGTGTGTTACAGTAGTCAATGCAAGATGAGATTAAGGCATGTATAAGCAACTCAATATTGATAATTGAAACTACAGATCTCAGTTTACTAATGTTTCTTAAGTGTAAACAACAAGATCTGGTCCGCTGCTTAACATGGGTGTCGAACGAAGAGGATTAACCACATACAGTATTACCCCTAAATTACGCAGGTTGGAGAGGACAGCAGAGGAAAGAGGCCCAATCCATTGCAAGGACTTTTTTGGAACAACAACCAGAACATCTGTCTTATGGGCATTGAGTTGTAAGAATTTTTCTGCTAACCAGCCCCTAATAACGTTTTAACAGTCAAGAAGACTACATATAAAAGCCTTGCTGGGTTTAAATGAGAAATGAAGCCGGAAATCATCCACATACTGTATAACTGGTATGCAATATCAAATCTGTTTATGGTCTGACCCAAAGGCAGCAAATATATAGAGAATAACAGGGACCCCATAACAGAGCCCTCCAACACAGGACAATTTAGAGGAATCAACCAAGCCTCCAATAGAGATAGTAAAACTTCTGTCAGTGAGATACAATGAAAACCAGTATAAACCTATGCCTGATATGGCCACCCAATCATAGCATGCAGAACTAAGGTCAAGAAGTACCAACACAGAACAACATCCTGCATCATACAGTCATTAAAATATTGTTAAAAACTTGCTGTTTCAGAAAATCTGATTGAAACTTTTTTATAAATATTGTGCCTCTCCAACTCAGCAGTTTTATTTTTGTGATTGGCCAACACCTTCTCTAGGATTTTTGACAAAATTGGGAGATTAGATATAGGCCTTTAATTGTTCTGAAAAGCAGTATCTAAGTTGGTTTTCTTTATTATGGGCTGAATGGTAGCATGCTTAGAATAGGAAGGACACGTTTTGTGGACAAGGAGGAATTTACAATCGTTGAAACAGCAGGGCCAATAATTGGTAAAACCTTAAAAAAAAATAGACAAGATGGTATTACATCAAAGTACTAGATGATAGCTTAATTTTCCTAATCAAATCTAAAACAAATTTTAAACTGATTGGTTAAAAAAAAGTCCAGAACAGTTAGCAATTGAGAGGGGCTGGAATTGGGCAGGCAAGTCCCAGGATGAAATCTGGACCTAATAGATTTTTCGATTACTTTATCAATCAAGAAGGTAAGGAACTTGTTGTAATAATCTGTGGAAAACCATGGTAATGTAGAGAGTGGCGGTAAAACAATATTATTAATGGTATCATAAAATCTTAGGATTTCTTTTTGAAGAAGCAATTAAGTTAGCAAAGTAAGCAGTCCGCGCTTTCTTTTATTAATGCATTAAAATTTCCGCTCCTCACTCACAGGGCTGTTTGTTCCCTCCGCTCCCCCGCCTAAAGCCACTCCTGGCTGCTACGTTCAATATCGCTCCGTGCTTAACCCAGATTTCACTCTGCTCTACTTAAATTGCTCAGCTCTCCAAAAAAAGATAGAAGAAGAAGCTGCGTTGTATTTATCACATGAACAGCCTTCATGCCCCGAGCTTCGGCAGCAAAAAGTCAGCCGGATGACAGACACTTGCGGCTAGAGAGGAAGAGTGGGTGCAGTTTTTGGCCAACCCCTGACGATTTCCTAACCCTAAGTATTTTTGTTGCCTAAACTTAACTAGTTCCTTTTTATATTTTTAACTGTGTTTAAAACAGCAGCAGTTATGTTATTAGAATGGTCACATGATTAAAACTGCCACCGCGGTCAAGTTTTATGGTCAGGTGTTTAAAATGCGTGCGGCAGTATTTAGAACGGTCATCTATGTTATTTTGGGAGTCATTGGAAAGCGACCTATTGTCATTCTATGAGGATGTGTTGGCTGTTAACACTTACAACAGCACCATAATTACCTAAAAGTAATCCCAAACAAAAGCAGCATATCTTGCGATTTGAATATAATTTGTTAAAAACTACAGTGTGTAGAGGGGTGAAAACAGCTAACTAAGTCATAAAATTAAAACAAGAGAAAAACAAACCCCCTTTTTATTTTTATAAATGTGCCTTAAACTGAGCATACATGCTATATTGAGTATATTACATTGCTTGTACATATCAGTGTTTAGAGAATCTTGTGCAAATGGAGACTAAGGGCTGTAGGCAAACTTGCTAATGCTAGCGGCCTTGTGTAGAGTGAAGCCGCAGTTGTGGAAAGCTCACTCAAAGCAATAGGGAAACGTGTAAATTCACTCAATGCATTATGCACTTAATTAATGCAGGAAGTGAATTTCTGGTTATCTGTAGCCAAATGAAGATACTGTATTTGCTGTTTACATATCTGTGTTTTTATGGTCTAAGCCAGGGCTCTCCAACAGGGTGTCCGGGACCCCTAGGGTGTGAATGCACTAATGTCAAGCATCATAGAGAACAGCGCCATTAAAGTAGTAAATGTTGGTTAAGTGTAGTTGCTATAGTTTAACTCAATTGTGAAATGTGTTTATTTTATAGTAAAAGGTGAAATGTGTGTAATTAAAGTACCAGAGGATGGTAAATAATTAGAGAGAAACAGCACAGTGAGGACAAAGGATAGAGTGTCAGGTGAGATGGATGATAAGATAGTGGGAGACTGACAGACAGATAGATGGTTGAAATGATATTTGGGTAAACTCTGGCCTCACCTTGCCTCTCCCTGATTGATCACCATGTACATCTCCCAGGACATATTTTCAGCCACGGCTCCATGAGGCACCAGCAGGCTGACCCCTGGAAAACACACAAATGTGTCAACAGCAACAACTCCAACAACCTGACGGTGTATATGAAAATAAGCATGTAGGACAGCTTGTCCTACATGCAGGGGTTATGGGAATATTTATGAGAGCTTCATTTCACTTGAATGAACTATGGCATATCAAAGAATAAAGTGAACAAAACTTCCAAAGTGTTCCAATATAAATAAAAAAAATAAAAAATGAAACACGTATCTTAGCACATGGAAACACTGATTATCCTAAATATTTTACAGAGTGAAGGAGGATATAGCTGTTAGTTTGCTGTAGCACCAGGAGTTAGATAATTTTTTAACTAAAATAGTTACACAGGATTGGGCATAGTCATTAGCATCGACTGTATGGGATTCTGAATTACAATTGGCTGTTAATAATGATGTTTGCTTAGGTTCTGGTATGTTAATTGCTCTGAATGTCCTTCAAAATAAAAGTAGATTAAAAAAATACATAGATTGTCTTCCAAAACCTGTTGCCAATACAAATAATAAGTTGTATGTTTTCTGACCTGCTATATCTATGGTTGAGACTGTGCTCCTCCAAAAGTGTTTTAATCAAGCAGCAATTACGACTCATATTTACGACTAGTGGTTGTAGTATTTATGACTACTACTAGGAGCAAAGCAGGAGTTTACACTCTGGAGTTAAGGAACATTTCATCAAAAATGTCTAAAACTGACCAGTTATAAGGACTACCAAAACTTTTTAAAACACAATTTGTCAAGGCAGCCTGGAAATTATGGCACAGAATATGGAGGTGACTGCAGTAACAGTGTAAATTAACTTTGAGTAATCACAACAATTCTTTCCACTGAAATTGTGGTACTTTTAGGACCTGAATCAATTTAGTGTTGGTACCATGAAAGAGTTTGGTCAAAAAAGTGTCTTGGAACACACCAAAGCGACAAGACGTAATACGTCTCCATAACGCAATCTGTATTGTCGCCCAAAAATGAAAACTACTACTGCCGGCAGTGCCCGCCCCGCGGGCCGATTTTACATGTCAAATCGGCCAAAATGAAGGCGGACGGCCCCTTGGATGGAGGACAGCATGGAACACACTGAACAGACTCGAGTCACTGACCTCGCCAGACTGTCCAACGGCCGATTATCGACCTGGTGTGTCAGCGCCTTACGAATTCAAACCATGAGGGAAAGAGGTTTCAAAATGGCCGAGGGTCAAAGAGTCCGGAGTTCCCATTGGCTGGCGGAACCTGAACGCAACGGGGTTCCGTGACCAGCTGGCCGAAACTATAAAACTTCTCGTCACTCTCTCCTCTCTGTCTTCCACTGCATGCGAACGCTGCTACGGGTTGCCCTCCTCCGTCTTTCCACTGCAGCTCCGGTTGCTACAGGTTGACACATTTTTTTCGGTGTTCTTTTGGATCCTGAAGAAGCACGCACCTGGTGTTTCATTCTTGCAGAAGAGAAAACACCATTTTCTCATCGAGTCAACAATAGCTTCTTTCCTGCTCCCTTTGGGAGGGACAAACTTCTCCGTGCATTGCTGTTGAGCTAGCCGGATTTCGTTCTGTTTTACGTGGAATCTATGGACTAAACGAACGAGGACACACAGTAAGAAGTCTTGAGGTTTCTGGGCAGAGACATATAGTGTGTTTATTAATGTCAGTAATGCTAATGCTGCAACTTTGTTACAACATTGAATGTGATTTGATTTATAGGTGCTTCTGGTGCACGTATGGCTATTAATCTGATTGTGGGACCACCGAGTCCAATCTATTTCTATGAAAGCACCACTGATCACGGTGCATTGTTAATGTTGTGTTAAATAATGTAGCTTGTTTGAAACTGTAAATGCTACATTGCTATCTCCCGCCGCGGAGAAGCTACTGTACAAGTGAGGTAATATTGCCTCCGGTAATTCAGTCGAACCACCGGTACCGCGACGTGACAAGACCGTAACCTTGTAGCCCTGTGTAGAGACAAAGAGAAATAAACATCCCCTTGTTAGCAAGCTTCTCAGTCTCCGGCCATAACGTCACGTTAGGCCAGAGTCCTGAGTAAACGAGAGGGTGGTTATGGTCAGAACCTCGAAGATCAAGACTCCAAGCGTTTCTTTCTCTAAACGTGCTTTTCTCTCCTCTTTTACACTAACCAATCACACACACACAGACACACACACTAGCTAACAGCTAGCCCATAGCCACGTGGTGCTGCAACCAGCTCCACTACCTGCCATCTTGGGGTTAGATAGCCTTTCATGTACCCATTTTTGGAGTCTTTGTGCTAAAACTACAAGCTTCACATCTCGCAGAGTCTCATCCGCCATCTTGATTCTCACTGTGTCTCATCCGCCATCTTGATCCTCGTCACCTCCCCCTCCTCCTCTCTCTATCACACACACACACACACACACACACACACACACACACACACACACACCACATGTCTGCTTGTTGTTTTTGCATTTGTTGTAGTGTAACAAGTAAATAGGTTTATTGATTGAAGAACTATTGATTGACAACTGATCATTTGGAAGTTAAATAAATTCTATTATACTTTTTTTGGTGATTATTTGTAAATGTTGTAGTAACAGCTGGTTGAACAGGTCAGTGCTGGAATTTCACCCTTCTTTTGTTCCTTTCAAAGATACCAGATAAATTAATCAAATTAGGATCTGTATTTTAAAGGAAACACCACCTCTGAGACTGTTTTCACAGTTCAGTTATTGGTCCCTGATTCCAGGGTGGTGCCCCGTTTTGATTGTTTGTCAATTTAGTAAAGTTATTAATACACATATTCATAACTTTATTAATATTGATAAAACATATTTGATAAAATGCCAATAATTGAATCTGTACCCTTACCAATTCCCAACATTAGACAAGACAGAATCTGAAACAACTCAGTTTATCCCAGTCAAGGTTCACTTGATCGGCCTGAATAGAATAAATGGGCACATTAATCAATATCTGAATCGAATTCAGTTGTGAACTGTTTTTTCTGAATAAGACACTATCTAAAAATAATAAAGCAATCGTTTTATTTATTCTGATCTACCAACCAGCTCCCTACACTTTTGATTATGCAATATTTTTTAGGAAGCAAGTGGAGATCTCTGCAGAGCAACACTGCCCTGTCACTGTTGCCTGACACTATTTATCTGCTTCTGTGTGAATGGAGAGGCATTCACACTGAAGAGATGAGAGCATATAAAAGCCCAGCTTTACAAATACAAGGTTCAGAGGAGCAGAGTGGGAGATGACAGATAAAGATGGTTTTGGCAGCTTTATGGAAAGTGAATATTTTGTAATACCGCAGTCATCTCTGAAGTGTGCGTTTTAAGCAGTTTGTTTTCATTAAATAATCATTCTGTGTTACATGTAGTGGAGGCTGCTCAGCAGTGATGGAGAAAACTGAGAGATGTGAAAAATGTAAGCCAAGAGTAGGTCAAACAACTGGATTTATTGTGTTGTGTTAAAAGTATTGCGCTATTTAAAGGGTCAATTCATACAAATAAAAACAATGTATTTTCTCAGTTTCCCACAGCGGCCATGACAACTCAGAGCACTGCAACCTTAAGTACTGTAAAACTGCAATTGATAGCCTGAGCGTTGCTTCAATCCCTGAACTCAAACTCATATATTTGGGACAGGCATTTAGCTCCTTTCACATATAACTCCAGCTGAAAACTGCCAGAAAAAATGTGAAATACAATTAAATCGTTTATTTAAAGCAGTATTTATATTACTCATATAAAAATAAGGCCATTAAATAACATATCAATCATTCATTTAATCTAGCTCTAAGAGACAGAGAGAGAGAGAGACTGATACAGACAGAGACAGTGAGAGAGAGGGAGAGACCCTTGTCAAAAATAATGGTAGCCTAAAGCTGCCTACACACAGTGTTGGGCAAGTTACTTCCAAAATGTAATACATTATAGATTACTAGTTGCTGTCATTTGACAGTAATTAGTTATATTACAATATTACTGTCTCTGAATTGTAATGCGTTACACTACTTTTGCGTTACTTCTGAGTTACTTTCACCAAAATAACAGCGGAAGTTGGACTTGGCAGCTAGCTTGTGAATTTCACCGGATCAATAAGTCTCATCTTTATCCACTTTATTAATACATCATAGATTATTCATAATCTTTTGTATAATTAATATGAATATGCAAAGTAACTAAAGCTATAAAAAAAGATAAGTAAAACATACAATAGGCAAGTAGGAAAAAATGGAAATACTCAATTAAAAGTACCTTACAGTTGTATTGAAGTACGGCATTGTTGTAAAATGTTTATTTAAAGCACTTGAATAAGAAATTCATGTTGTTTAGTTTAAAACAGTCTAAAGGAAATGGTCAATAGTGTGATTAAAACTCACTATTTACATTATTTACAGTACTTGATTTACAGCTGATATGTGAAAAGGTACACAACCTTATTTGTTTAACAGTAATATTGTTTTACTGCGAACCGTCACAGGAAGTGCTTTTATTTTGAAGTAGCCTACACAGAAGTTGTCTGTTGTGTACTCTTGCTAGCATGTGTTGAGATGAAGGTGAGATGCAAAACGTGTCCGTCAAGCTTAAGTTTTTGGTGGTCATTCGAAGGCATTCCACTACAGGCATAGTTACTTTCCACCGCTGATAAAATGCAATGATATTACGTGTAGCAAGCCTAAACATTAATTCCCGACATGTTTCTATCTGTCAGCAGCTCGGACACACTGCTGTCCGCGCTGACGTATCGTACCGTTGGGACACAGATGTTGTCCGTACCGTCTCTGGTTGGCTCTGACCACTGGAATAGTGACCGGACAGCTCGGATGTAGAGAGTTAGAATAGAATAGGTAAAAGTTACATCCTTATTGTCCCTTAGGGTTCAAATTTGTCAAGTTGATCAATCCCTGTCCTTTACCTGTTATAGATAGAAAATAAACCAGTTCAACGCTGGTAACCACTTTCGCTATATTTCTTTGATGACTCAAATGTATGCTCTAGTCGATTTTGTGTTTTGACCATTTGTGAACTAAACCCTGTCTCGTTTACCATGCTTCATGGGTGTGACTTTTTTCAGAAACAAAGCATTAATGGTGAACATTTTTGACTGCTGCGACCCCGGATAAGTGGACGAAGATGGATGTATTTTTGACTTTATAAAATGATCCTCTCAAGTCTTGGCAATCAGCCCATATATGAAACAATAAGACATATTTTTCTTATACATAGGTTAGTAGGCTACTATTCTTTCTATTTTCTATTTATCACCTTAATTATTTCCTGGATTTTGTATCATCACAAATGTATGTAGAAATGCAGAAAATGGGATTCAAATCGAAAAATAATTCTGGCGGAAAACTGGCGGGGGTTTTTGTGTCACCCCTACTTCTTCAACCATTTCCATTAACAATTCAAATATACACTGTATTGGAACAGAAGCGGAAATCTCAATCAGACATCTCATAACATAGGCTTATTAAAGTAAAAAAAAAAAAAAGGAATGTTACTATTTTTGTTCCATAACACTAAGGTGACTTCAGTAATCTGCAGTAAAGTGCTGCACACGACTGGCTATTAAGTCTCTTGTATGGTGGTGCAGTCAGGCTGTTTGAGTGCTGCACTTGACAGCAGTGACTCCTCCACTTAGACCCTCAGCCTGAAAGACAACCGCAGGAGGCGGATTTTACTTCACCTCACCACACCGGCTGAGGGCCAACACTATGTACACAAGGACCACAGAAGAGTGCTACGGTTTGCACAGACTTTTGACAAACTTCTCCAATCGCTGCATTTGTGTGGGCGGAACATAATGAAAGCGTGAACCCTGTTTGCCTGAGAGAGCCTGTGAAGATGGCAATATAGGGTCTAAGGAGTGTGAAGATGTATTAATAGTGTGATATAGGATAGGGATATGCCTTCTTAGTAAAGCACAAACTTTGACAAGCTGAGTTACATTAATAATACTTATGTACATGCCTTATTTGTCTGTGTTGAATGACATGAAAAGAAGTTCAATGTGATATTAGATGAGAAAATCATCTAATATCACATTTAACTTCTTTTCATTTTCTGATAGTATCTGCTGGAGGCTGTGCAGCAAACATGTATGGTACTAAAATCTCCAACACATAATCTTGGGAATTGTTGGGTAGGATGGGGACATGGGTCAAATCTAATTTTGTTAAATAATTTTCTTCTTCTACTACTGTTCTTGTAAATAAATGGATCCATGATTGAAGAGCAAGACTTCTGCTTGTTTAAGTATTCCTTCTACAGATGGCATGGCCTTTAATCGAAATCGAAATATAGACCTTTGTGACGGGGCACATCGCTGTTGTCACGGTAGCGATGCGCTACCTATTTTATATCTCAAAGACTAAGTGAAGAGGTTGCCTGTATATGTTTGTTTGGCATGTCAATATGCTCTGTTACTTATCACACTGTTTTCAAATCATCTGTTAAACTAACCATTCATCAAATCCCCCACAGTATTCCCGTAGCTTTCTTGTGCACATATTTAACATTTAATACTGCGGTGATTTATATGCTATAGCTACATCCATCAATACATCATTCTCTATTGTTTAAGACCATGCCATTTACGGGCGGGCTTCAGGCTTATATGGACTGGCAGTGTCTGTTGCATGGGGAGAGGTTAGAGGAGACTAGAGGGAGGAGGACATAAGTCTGTTGGATGCCCTCAGAGTCGTGACATGTCTAAAGGTCAATTAGGAAAGTGGTATGTTTGGATAATGTGGCTATTTTTGACTCTCAAGTCAATTTACTTTATTTTCTTGAAAGTATATTTTTTTTGTTGCTTTCCTTAATTTTGATAATTTTGATATTATCATTCTTGCCTCCAAGGCCTTAATTGGGGAAAAAAATAATAAAAATCCCATCTTTTCAACCTCATCTCCGACTCATCCGAGTGTTTACACCTGCTCACGACTACTCATCTACATCTACCTTCAACAACCTTTAGCAGGCTGTTCTTATGAACCATTCATACATATTGCTACGAAAAGCAATTCACTGTAATTTGTATGTATACCACATATTTAAAACTGTATGCACCACTGCGGCTGTATAAGAGTGCAAAACGACGCATAGTGATGTAGTCGGGGTCAGTGGTTGGGTCTTAAAACACAATGCTTTAGTTAAATTAGTTAATTAGTTAAGATTAGCTTGAAAACCGGGTTAACAAGGGGGAGGGGAGCGGAGTGTCCTGGGGAAAACACAAAACTTTCATCTGGGAATCGCATGGTTGTGTCCTGGGGGGGGGGCTGGTGTTTTAATTCAAACCACAACCTTTTTTCTTTTCATAACCTTTGCCGTCGCGGTATCATGGTAACCTCTCCGGGAACCATCACCTTATTGTGGTGAAAAAGTTTGTGTTCGGAGCTGTCAACCAATCACCTTCTGGTAGTTAGTTTGGTCAGGGGGTGGGGGAAAACTCTGGACAAACCTGGTAAGCCCAAACGGGTAGTGTGGGTGAACTGGGAACATCTGGAGGATGCCCCTATCGACCGTTATAGTTGTCAGTCTGTCAGACTTTCAACAGGGATCTTTTTAGGCATCCCTGTGGAGTTTGGGGGCATTGAACCCAAGTGGGCAATGTTCAAAGCTTCCATTGCTAAAGCTACGGCGGGGAGCTGTGGTCTTAGGTGCCTCAAGGGGTGGTAACCCTCGAACACCATCGTGGACACTGGTGGTCAGGAAAGCCGTACGACTGAAAAAGGAGTCTTTCCAGAATATGTTATCTCACAGAACTCCGGAGGCAGTTGCAGGGTACTGACTGGCCCGACGGGCTGCAGCCTCTGTCGTGAAAGAGGCAAAGCAGCGGGTGTGGAAGAAGTTCGGAGAAGACATGGAGAAGGACTTTCGATGTGCATGTGACAATTATTCAACTCAATAATAAATTAATACATTTTAATGCATTAATAAACCCCTGGACTGTAATATTTCAGATGTGTTTGAGCAAGATTTCTGCTTATGTTCAAAACTTTGAACACATTCAAAATATAACTCATCCCATCTGTGTTCTCTGAGATTTGTAAATAGGCTATTACAAGAATACAATCACTATATTTCAGAAAATAATCCACCTGCACCACAGTCTGCTTTGCATTACTTGATTGCTCTCCTGATATGGTAGATCTCAGACCTTCTGACAGACACAGAGCCCCGTTTGGGTCTCTGATTTTTGCGAAGTGGCTGTACACTGCTATACATCGAGTTGGAAAACCGAAACTACGGCAGAAATACACAGAGCACAAACGCGTCACATCTGCCGCAGCATGTCCAAGCAAGAGAGGGCGAGATCTGTGGCTATTCATGAAACATTCGTGGCTGTAGCCGGGGACGCCCAGGCCTAACGACGCCTCTGGTGTACCACTTTCTAGAGCTGAGCAGTGTTGCCACAGTTACTTTACAGATTACTTGATTTTAAAAGTAATTTAGTTACTTTACAGATTACTTGATTTTAAAAGTAACAAAGTTAGATTACAAGTTACTTTATTAGTTACATTCAGCAACTGCCGACAACACCCCCACAGCGTCAACATAAAAATGACAACCGGTTTACTGTGAGGCAGCTCGGCATTTCCAGTAGTAGGGATCTGGTTTATTATGGCACGAAAGAGAGCGAGCCAACCGTGTTTAAGGGCAGCATTTCCGCTACAACATAGGCCTACTGCCCGAAGAACTTCTTCAACTCTCCCCCACTTACCGGTTTTGCACCAAAGTCCAGCTTTTGTTGTTTGGGTGGTGGGGGACCTCCTGCTCTCTGCTTCGCACCACCTGGTGGGACTTGCTCTGTAAGTTTGACTGCAGTGCTGTGACTCCAAATGTTTCTTCAAATTTGACGTAGTGTTTTTGTAGCTAGATAGCACTTTGTCGCCACCAGCACAGAGTGTACAACGAACCTTAATATTGCCATCTTTAGCTGACACAAACTCAAAATAGTGACTGTATTTCCAGCTAGAAAACGCGCATCTCTCTCCTCCCTCCATTGTTGTTTACATTTGTGTCGCTGCGTGGTACACATTAACTGTCCACATGCTGAAAACGTGACCTGTCCTCATGTTGAAAACGTGACTTGTCGCATACGTGACTTCACTCCCCGAGATGCAAGAAGAAAGCAAAAATATATATTTTTACTAAGGAAAATGACAAAAATAGTAACGCACAGTGACTTGGATAAGTAACTTTAATCTGATTACTGGTTTGGAAATAGTAACGCGTTAGATTACTCGTTACTGAAAAAAGTGGTCAGATTAGAGTAACACGTTACAAGTAATGCATTACGTGGCATCACTGGAGCTGAGAACAGTTGACACTTTTTTTATGTCTACGAAACATAACAATGAAGGACTGCCTTCTTTAACAACAAGCACCAGGAAAGTGAAGAAGAAATGGTGGTAAAGGAAATGGTGGAAGGCTGCACCTCATACTAAACAGCGCTGGCTTATGATGGCTTCTATAATGAGCAGTTATTACAGTATCTCATTATGGAAACCAAGAGCATAGTGGGAAGGCTATTTTTCATTATTATATAAAAAACATAGAGGCAGTGATGTTTCCACTAAAAGACCCAGTCTGTGCTTTTATCTACTTTCTGTGAAGCTCACCGGTGTTTGGCACCACCAGGCGTCCTCCGGGGTGGCCGAACACGCCGTTGGTCCTCAGCTGATCTTTTCCAGTGCTGTAGGGCCCATTGAGGGTGAGCAGGCCCTGCTTGCATCTATCCACGGTAATGCTGTAGTCCCGGCTCAGATCCCGCGGGAAGGTCTCGGCGGAGGCTTTGGCGTGGAACTCTGCCCGCTCGGCCACACCTAGTGAAACCATAAAGGAGCTCTGAACTTTGACCTTGATGTCTGGCAGGGGGTCAAATAGATCTTTGTCTGTGCTGTCCTGGAAGCAGAGGGGCGTGCTGTATGTCCGTCCCACTGTTAAGTCAGGCTGCATCGAGGAGTTGAGAAGTAGGGGGTTGCCTACAGAGATAGAGAGATAGCACAGCCACACAGTCACCTAAAAGCCCTGCTCACATGGGACTCGCATTATGTAGAGAACTCCTTTAATACAGTAAATTAATGTTTAACAAAAAGCAAACAGCATATTTGAGATTAAAATCACCTTTAATCTCAAGAATTAAAACAAATTCCTGGATATCCTTAGGTAACATTAATCTAGTTTGAGGTTTAAGAGCTACATATCTGGTTTTCTTGCAGCTGACCAGTGAAGCTCCAATTAAAACAACATGTCCGGGCAGGCAACCACTGCATCAGAGGTAAGGGAGCACAACCTGGACAGAAGGTCCAGGGCTCAGAGCCACGGTCAGAGCGTTAGATTTAATTACCAAGCACACACACAGCTTGATCTCCATCATCCATCTGCTGGAGTCAGCTCCTCTGGACAACAAGTCGTCCTCATGAAGGACAGAAGGGAGGGCCAGGAGGGGTGTAGGTGACTGCTCTGTAAATGAGAGGAGCCCTTCAGCTCCCAGTGTGGACCCAACAGCCTGTGGAGGGGGGTCTAAATCTGTGGCCATTAGATGTGACGACGCTGCCAAACAGAGCGAGGAGCATGCCGCATTGATCTGGCAGACTCAGATGTGCAGTGCCCCTGGACAAGACGTGCCAAGATAACAGTGAAGTCATTGAGTCCTTGCTGCCCAGCTGTTGCCTGGTGAGGGGTACAAAGCGGGAGGCTAATGTTGTTTTATTTTTAGGGAAATCGTTAATTACCGGGGGCATGATTTGTAATGAGCATTTTGGGGGGTTGGTTTTGCTTGTCTTTTCCTGTTGATTTTGTCTTTCCAACAGAATTCTTGACACATCACAATATGGAATATGACCACAAATGTATTACATTTTTAGTAACTGCACACCTATTCAAATTAAATTACAGCGAATAGGGCTGAAAATAATCATAGCTAATTATTATCAATTTATATGTTGATTATTTTCTTGATTAATTAATTAATCATTAAAATTATTACACATGTCACTTCAGTTTCCGAAACATATTCACTTTACAATGATATCAAACAGAGATAAGCATGCCCTTTTTACTTGACAAATTATTTAAATGAATAATCAATTATCCAAATATTTGGCAATAATTTGTTGTTGATAACCGAATCCAATATTTTATATATATATATATATATATATAGTATGTATATGTTAATGCTTATGTTGCATGATTGCATCTGCATTACAAAATGATACAAACAATAGGAAGATAGTGTCCTTTGCCAGACCATCCATATGTTGCGGAGCAGAGGAGGGTCTGGCCACTCCACATAGTATTAGTATCACGTGCTCTTGTTTATTGGCATTTCTTTAAACCAATCACAATCGCCATGGGCGATGCTAAGGTCCGCACGGAGCCACTGCAAAATAGCCTCAGGAAGGAACTTTTTTTTTGGTGCAACGTGTATGTTCAAAAGTTGTTTTAATCGTGCAACAGAAAACTCAAATTGGACAGATAGTCTAGCTAGCTGTCTCAATTTACCCTGCAGAGATTGGAGAAGCAGTTACCCATAGTCCTCATAAATCCCAGTTTAAAATTCCAACACAAAGAAAGCGGAAGGAAATGGACATACATGCATGCGGCGGTATTTCCTGCGGCACCGGAGCAATCCCGGAATTGGAACGTCAAAGATATAGACTACTAAAAAGATAATGTTCTATGAAAAAATGAAAATATGCGTTTTTCATTTCTAAACAGTTAATAGTGACAGCGAACCTACAGGCGACTGCAGATATTTCAGCTCATGTTCAGAGCTGCAGCCAAATGGGCATTACCCTTCTGCAGCTGCCATTCGATCACTGCTAAATTTTCTCCCCTCCGGTTGAGTGGAGAATGATCTGATTACCGCTTGAGTGTGCATCTTTAAGAATGGCGCGGGCGAAAATGGAATGGCAGTGGTGAGATGAGAGAAACTAATGAAATGTACCTCAGGTTGAATACCTTGAGGGATAGGTTTGGAATTGGGCCTCTGATTAAAAATCACTCAGAAGGAGAAGTAATGTGAAGAGACAGGGTCAGGTCCAAAGACTCATTCAGTACTCTGCCTTAGCCGCTCCAGCAGCAGAGAACCATCCGAAAGCATTTAAGAACTCCTTTAAGTATTTAAGATTTTTGTTTTCTTCTTGTGATTATAAGGCATTAAAAAGCTACTAATTTGCAATTAAACACACTTCTATTTTGAATTTTAAAAGTGTTTCCTTCCTAGAGGAATTGTCTAATTTTGTGCTTTGTTTATGAAAAGAACGGTAAAATGTTAACAATGCAATCGCGGCAAAAATAGGTTAATATAAAATGCCTCAACAACTTTCTTCAAAGCAAACTGGGGCTGAGGAAGTGTTGTACATTTTATGTGGAACCTCGGCCGGACTGATAGAGAGGAAAATGGAAACGAGTGATTGTGGCCGGTGGAGGGCACAGCAGGCAGGCTGCGGGGAAAGCTGGCCTATTTAAATAGGATTGATGACCTGCTGAATGTAGACCCAGCTCCTACCAGCCCCCTGTTTTTCTCACACCCTTCCAATGGCATGACGAGGGGTGGGGCTTGACCAACTCCCAGGCCTTGGGGGAGCCGGGGGCACAGTAAGGGCTCCGGCAGGGCTTCTCAAAGTGCTGTCACTGAAGCAAGAATGGATCACTTGCGCTAACCCAGAAACGTCAGTGACAGTAATATGAATGCCTGTAGCAAGGCTGGCCGGGACAGCTGCAGTCACATAACCAACAGAAGTTATTGCTGTGCACAACAAAAATGGAATTGATGTTCACTGTTCCATACACCTCACATTTATCCATCAGTGGTTTAGGCCAGTGTAATCTGATGGAGGAGATTGGTTGACCGTCAAATGTGTGGTCCACGGGGAAGTGGGTGGAGCGGTCTCTATCAGATTGATTATCTCCTGCTTCACAATAACAGAGAAGCAGGTCTGTCAAAATAGAAGGACGGGTCCTTTCACTGATTATAGAAGTATAAATCCTAAGCATATAGGGATGCTGCATGCCATGCTGCTTCAAACAAATGCCATCAATCACCAGGGTGGCCCTGTCACAGAGGCCTTTGATGAGCTGCCTTTTGGCCTTGTAGTTGTCGGCGCGTGTCAGCGTAGAGTTGATAACACTCTCTCTTACCTTGTCTGGTGGTCTTGAAGTTGAAAGACTGGAAACCCCCAGTGAGCGCAGAGGAGTCAATGACATCCTCACCGTACTCGCTGTGGTTCTTCCTGTACAGCATGATGGCTATTACGAGGATTACCACGGCAATGATGCCGGCTCCCAGGCCAGAGTACAGGGGTACATCATTCGAGCTGTCCATACCTGAAGCACAGGAGACATATGAAAAAAGGAGAGCTTCTGTAAATTCTTATATAAAAACAATATTGAAATAATGGCAGTCTCAAAGAATATGGTGTGTAGCCAACACAAACCAATAAAGGCCTGTCGCTAATAAAGGCCGGTTAAAGGAAACCTTAAAAGGGGTGGAATTACCTGATGTACCTTTTGTATAATGTCCATTTCCACCGCATCAGTTCAATACGATTGAGCCTTCATAATTAATTCCAGTCATTTTGTCTTTGTCGTACTCTCTGAACGATGATAAAGGGTAACTACACCGAACATAACAATGTCTGTTTAATGTAGGGGAGTGCCTCTGTGCATATGAAATATAACGTTTTTGTGGCTCCAGGGGGAGCTTAGCAAAGTCTGATAAATTGCCTCAAGTCAGTGTTAGCTAAGACACCAAATTAAAAAAATATGGGGGTGTGATCTTTCCAGACCTCACACTTCTCATTTCTGCTTTACATTAGCAACGCAATGCTCCATTAGCTACTACTAGCATAACACACCAAAAACTCAGACCAAACTGTTGACGAGCGAGTTCCAATTTGGGTACTGTTGGCGCCAGGTTTTGACAAGGAAGAAGCGTGTGAACTAAAAAAGACAACATCACTGGTTCTGCAAAATATATTTTAATTCAAACCTGTCCATTGTGACTACGACAATGTTGTAGGAGTGCAATGCTAATTCGCCATCCTCATCAAAACTCAACACTTCCTGGTGTTTTTTCACATTAGAAGCCTGCCTAAAGAGGGTATGCTGCAAGTCATTAAATGTGACAATTATGGGGGAAGTGTTGAGTTTCATTCATGGTAACATAACCAACAATGTTGGGGGGGGGGGGGACATCTGACATAACTCTTCTTATGATGGAATTAGTGCTGTATAAATATATACTAATTGTATCAAGACAGCAGGTAAACATGGAGGAAGTTTTGAGTTTGCATTAACTGGGGAACAGGAAAAGGCCAAATTTACGGAATGTAAATGTGTTCTTCTGAGATTTCTCCAATAACGGACTCTTTCCTTTTTTCAATGTGAGTAGGGCTGCATTGCCAGAAAAGAGAAAAGGCTTTTTCAAGTGTTTCCCAAAAAGTGCCTTGTTTTTGTTGTTTTAATAAAGACCCAGAAACAGGGAGGAGGAGATGGAAGAAAAGCAGTTGAGACAATACTGTTATTATGTAGACATTCAAGGTCAAACAGAGGCAAGAGTTACAATGTGTTACTCTGGCCCCAGGATGGCAATGAAACAAGAAGAATGGAAAGTGATAAGATGGAGCAGACCATCTGTCTTATCTCTCTATGCTACATTATGCACCGTTGCTCTAAACTGTTACATTTCACATTCAAGCTGCTAACATGGAGGGTGATTAGCCTAACTGCCTTTAGACCCACCGGTCTATATCCAATAGCTGTGATAGATATCTCACAGTGCAGGCAGTTGGAGCCCATGCCGTGTAGCCGGTGGTCACCAGTTGTTGCAAAGACCAATCAGAGGAAAAATTAATTTAGAGCACCAGGGTGATCACTTGCCAGATACCAGCGTAATGCACTCCCCATTCAATCATTCAAGCTTTCCTTAAAGCCTGCGAAGAAAGCAGGTGGAATGACATTTACACTGTGGCAGGTTATTGAAAGCACTCACGCTAACACCTGACAATCACTTAGCCAAGCTTACTCCAGCGAGTGATTGAAAGCCGCCACAGGAATGTGAGGACAGCGCTGTAATTTGGTCAAATTAGCTCGTTTGCAATGATTACAACCCATTAATCCTCCGCAACATAGCACATGTTCACTTGTCACAACCAATATATCTCCTGGCACAAAGTAAAAGCACAGCTGTGATGTCACGCTTGTCCATAAAAGTCAGGCACTGAATAATGACATGAATGCTTAATGAGCATTTGCTGGGTTAAAACAGAAGTTGCTCAGGTCAAAGTGAACTACATGGTGGTAATTCTTGATGTTTCCACTGAGAGAACTGAGTGAAAGCAAATGACTCTCATTCCTTTTTCCTTTTTTTTGTTAACTTTTAACTTTAAATATCATCTCTTTCCCCCAGAATTCCAGGCATTACATATGGCAGTCATGGGGCCCAGAAGTTGAAGATGAAAGAAATCCACAGAGGAAGACTCACTTTGAGGCTTAACATCATGTAGCAGCTTTCGATCTGCAAAGACAGAGAGATAGAATAAGACAAATAGGAGAGGAAAGTGGTGATTAAATTCCGATCCTCTGTGAAGTGACTAAAAAGTGTGGTCTCAGATCCAACACTAGTGAGGAGCTTTTCTGCTGACTGTGCTCATTGACGATATATACAGTATCTGATAATGGCCAGGCAGGCACAATTACTGCCTTCATATTACCATAGATAAAGGTGGTGAGTTGCAAACTGCTCAAAGGCTTGACTCTTTGAGTGAGCTAATAAGTAGACAAGTTCAAAACACATGGTTGATTTATTTAAGAGGGATAAAGTCACACACTTTTCTACCAGACTTTCTCCAAATGTATAAATAATAAACAAATAAAAAACAAATATTTAAAGTCAGCTAAGTTGATGTGGTTTTATGAGTTCTGTTTTGTGCAGTTATGCTTGTCTTCCTGGGGTTCTTTCTTTCAAGTCAACTTGAGGAAATCAACAAGGTAACTGTGCTAGTTTCCTATCAAAATGTCAATTTAGCTAACGCATGAGTAATTAAAAATAATAATGATTACATTTGAAAGTGGTGTAATATTTATTGATAACAGTTGCATAGTTGTCCACACACACACATAGTCTCACTGATAGGACAAGCTAGTTCACAGATGCAAAGCCTTTCTGTGATAAGTGTAAACCTATAAATGATAAGTTGTGCTTAAAAGTTTAAATGAAATGGCGGATTTGAAAACTGTTCACTATCTAACACGGTCTCTCATGCTCAATAGCTGCATACATAGGCGCCGATTTATGTTTTCCTCCGTGGGTGCTCGCCCTTTTAAAAAAAAAAGTAGTCAAAAATAGTTTGCATTTCAGAACCTTAGGAAATGGACAGTGGCCGACACAAACACACATGCCTATTAACTCCATAATAAAGCTGTAACGTAGGCTCTTTCAACTCAGGACAGCGCCACTTCTCACAAATACAGATAGGAATGGAGATGAAAAGTTTAACTGACACGTAACCGCGATCAGCTTTGTGGGAAATTAAGAATCAATGCCACCGACATAACCAATCACACTATGACAGACGCTCCACTTAGCACCAACTGCAATGTTTAATTTTAAATGAATGTAGCCTACTGGCAGTCTGGCACACGTGGGTGCTCAGTATTTTCCGTGGGTGCTTGAGCTGAATGCTATGGCTGCATACATTTGCTAGCATTGGTCGCCCTACAGCTTATTTAGACACAAGCTACAAACAAATTTGTGCCTCTAGTTATTTGAAGATTTCACTCTTGAAACTAATCGTTCAGCCTATAGTGTACTCATTATTCATACTAGTGTTCACACTAGTGAGTAAAGAATTCAACTGTTTAAGTCATTGCTTGTGCATGACCCAAACAAGCAATTTTATTCCAAAAGTCACACATCATTCAAGAGTTAATGTCGGCACTTCTTACCCTGTGGCAGATTCTGTATGACATACGATATGTCAAGTGAGCAGCACACAGGAGAAAGAGCGCTGACATTAACATGCACTGGACATGTGTCAACCCACAGTGTGATTTCTTTTTAACACACACCTCCTGTCCAAAAATGCTTGTGATGATTTGCCATGTTACTGTGAGTGTACACATGATGGTGATAATGATAGGAAAGTGATTACAATAATGATGATGGTGATAATGATGCCCAGCAGGGAGAAAGGCCTTACTCTGGGTACACAGTCCATCTGTGCAGTTCTCAGTGGCCTCGCTGTTTCCTTCGCACATCTTCCCGCGGTGTCTGGGTGCTGGTGAGTTGCATTCCCTACTCCGCTGCTTCTCGCACTGGCTGCTGCATAGGGTCCATTCGCTCCACTCATCCCAGCTTCCATCAACTGCAATATAAGGACAAATGGGGACAAAGATATTAACAGATATATGGTATGTGTCTGCAGATACCAAAAAGAAAGACAAGGAGAAATAATTTGAGGAGGCATGCAAATCATCACAGCTTGATTAACATTCATATACACTAGTGAGTAAAGAAGAGACTTAAAGGAATATGTCAACATTTTGATAACTATGCTATTTGCTTTTTTCACTAAAAAGATTGACAGCAATCTTTTGTTCCCCTGACTCCACTTTTTAAGACAAGCTAGCTAAAACACATCCTGACACAGACATGAGGTTCATCTTGCTCTATTTTACTTTTGAAAAGAAAGCATTTAAAGGCATTTCCTAAAATGTTCTTTAAGATAAAGATATTTATGTCCAAATTTCAAATAAAGTAACTGCAAACACTGTCTTAACTTTAGTATTGGTGCTGTATTGCATTAAACATGTAAATGTTTCCTGTTTGGTCATTATCTGCGCAATATCCCCTGGGCCTGTTTATATAATGGGATTTGATACAAAGCTATGAAACCAAGACAGCCTGTTGCATGCTAATTGCTGCACTTCCGCCGCCATGCTCTGTCATTTGATCAAGGAAAAGCTCATCATGCTTAGCTTAACAAATATTGGGAGACCATATGGCGCCTGAAGATTTTTTGGCAGCAGTTGTTATGCCCATAATACAGCCTTGTGATGTACAACAAGCCCTACCCACACTCCACATTTGTTTGTGGTTTCTTCTCAGCTACTTAAAATGCAAATCATGTGTTTGTATATTGCAAAGATAATGCTGAGTGCTTTGGAGTTTGACCGTAGTCGCTGGTGAGTGTATGCATATTGTTTCTCCTGACAGTTCCCCTATGACTTGTTGCTCTGATTCTGTTGAATGAGCTCATCTGCCTACTGGTAAACAATAGATACAGTCTGACAACCTGTAATGACTGCACTTTTAACACCTGGTGGATACTTTCCTTTTTTCTTTTTGCTGCTCACTGCATTCTTCAGTTCCTTAAATTGGCTAGTCACCAGATCCTCATTTATATGTATTGGTGTCATTTTTGCAGCTAAGCAAATTTGTTATTTCTGTATCCCATCATTCTTAGTTCAGCCAATGTTTTGGGCTAATCTAATTCCAAACAAACCCAAACATTAATTTTCTACAAAACAAACAAAGAACAAAACTAGCCCATCATATTTCTGTGTATATTAATACAATTCTCAAACTTTATCCTGGTTTTCTAGTCTCTTTATTGACGTTCAATTCTCTGGCTCTGAACTATCTAGTTTTCTTCTGTTTCTGGTCCAAATTCACACTGGTATCAACTACATAACACTACTGTCAACAAAGATTTTTACATAACATGATAATGTGTTAGGGAGATAATTTGGTGTGCAATGGCACTTCATGATATATTAATGACAAATCAGAATGGTACCACTTTACTTGAGGTCAAAATATGTATTAGTTACACTGTCATAATAGTGTCAAGACAGCAAGTCTTATCCATCCATTATCTATACCTACCCTGTAAAGCAACTTTGAGTTCGTGAAAAGCGCTATATAAATTCAATTTATTATTATTATTATTATTATTATGATATCTTAATGACAAATAAAAATGGTACCACTTTAGTTGAGGTCTAAGAATTTATCCATTACACTGTCATAATAGTGTCATGACAGCGAGTTTTGTGAAATATCCTGTCACACATCTATCTGACCAAATGCTAGAATTGGTCTCTTACCTTGCACATCTAATTATTATAATCATTATGTCAACATGTCATGAATACAAAAAGAGGTGGATTTTCTTTTATGTCAAGTTGTCATGACAAAGACATCCTCTGGTAATATCATCCTGGTTAATGTCAAGTTGTCATTACAAAGACATCCCAAACTAATTTAATGTCAACTTGTCATGACCAAGACAACTTCTGGTAATGTCACTTTGATGAATGTCAAGTTGTCATAATCAAGACAAATATTTTGTCAACATGTCATGACCAAGACAACTTCTGGTAATGTCACTTTGATTAATATCAAGTTGTCATAATCAAGACAACCCAAACAATGTCTTGTCATGACACAAAAACCGAATCACACTTAATGACAGAAGTCATAAACGTTTATGACTTGTTTATAAGGTTTATGACACGTTCATGACAGGGTCATGTCATAGTTATGACAGTGTCATGTCACGATTAATGTCGGTTAAGTGTTACCCAAACTTCTGTGTTAAAAAAGTGACATGTTAAAGTTTTCATGAACCAGCTATAGGTTTAACCCCTGTCATGTTACATAAACTTGCAATAGATAGTAACTCAATGGACATTTATGTATACAACTTTAATAAAAAAAGATGGTTTCTTAGATCTAATGATACCTGTCAGTGTGTATCGGTTTTAAGCCTCTGCAATGGCAACCTGGTCTTACTCAGTCTCATTACAAGACTGTCTGCAGTCTATCAACAGAGCCAATTAAAGAAACATCATTTACTGGTTTATCTCTTTCAGCTACAGAACTATGATCTTTAAGATCTAAAGAGCCAAACTGAGCCAGGAGAAGTAGACACTTCACTGGTCTGTACATGGATTTGCCCCTGTGAAACTTTGTCATGACGCCATAGGTCAATGTCATCTTGTATACGGTATAAAACAAAGCAAAAGTTGTACTTCTGTTGTACTTTATTGCTTAAATTACTGCCAATGTGGCAGTAAGATACAGTAAGTGCACAAATCACACCGTCTTTTACTTAGGCTAGTCTTCTACACTTATCATTGACAGGATAATGATTCTTATGTGTCAGGAATCTCAATTTAATCTAAAATAGAACAAGTCTCTGTCTGTCTGTCAAACATTCATCCGATCAACTTCAAACTTGGTGGGTGTATTGCTTGCAACGGAAGTGGGAGATCTACAGGACATATTTATTACTAGTGTGTTATGTACACACTGTGTAGTGTATTAAGAGGGGGCCTCTAATAACTGTTACTCCGCCGAATGGCATGCTGGGTACACCTTGCTCTCTCGGTTGTTCGCTACAGTACCTTCAAGAAGAATGAGAGACTGGGGATGTTGCATTGTAGCAAACTCAAACATTTCAAGCATTAGCTATGTAAAATGATTGCTTTTGTTCCCAGACATTGCCTGGTCCCAAATAGCTATCCATTTGCATATACTCTAGCATAGTGTTAATTTCGTCAGACGAGACAAGACTAAATATGTTTGTCAACAACCTTTTTTTCCATGACTAAGACGAGACGATGACGAGACTGCGCCAATGTCCAAAAATGCTGACTAAGACTAAATTAACATGCATTATTGTTGACGGAAAAAGACGAGACTAAAATTTTTGCATATAATTAAAATTCAAAATTCATTTTCATTGACATTCATTTTCGTCTACAATCGCCTGTACTTTTTCATCATGAGATAGAATATTCAGCTGTTCTAGGGTTGGCTACCAAGACCCGGTGCTACGGCACCAAACGGTGCCGTAACGACGCTAGATAATACTACACTCGACAGCAGGTAACGTTAACGTACGGTTGGTACTTGAAATACGCCTCGCCAGCTTCATGCTGCATTCAAAGTTATTGTAAAATATCCTTTTCTCATGGAGTGATTGTCGTTTAACAGGAATTTACTGGTGAAATAAGGAAGAGGCTCGATATTTATATAACATAATACAATTTATTTTTATATAACTATTTGACTGAAATGGTTATCAGAAATAATCTCAGAAATAATTTATTTAAAAAAATACTACAATGTTTGGACTAAAACTTGAGTAAGATATATTGAGTTCTCTTTTGACTAAAACTAGACTAAAATGACGAGACCTTTAGTCAACTAAAACTTGACTAACAAAAAAAGATATGTGAATGACTAAATATGACTAAAACTAACAAGGACATTTGGCACAAGACTAAGACTAAGACTAAATTAAAAATAGGTGACAAAATTAACACTACTCTAGCATTGCTAAGGGACACAACTATCTCATGGCAGGTGTATTGCTCGGGACCCAAAGAAGCGCAGTGTTGAGTGTGAAGTTGTTTGGATGAGCGGTTCTTCTTTCCTGTTCCAAATAGGTACTGCACTAGTTTTAAAAATAAAATAAACTATGAGTGTTCAGTATGTACATTTCAAATGTAATTGCAATATCCCAAAATTATCTTCATTTTACTGTTACTACCAGTGCATGAGACGATGGTAACTGATACATGAGGAGCCAGAGATCACTTAACTGATGTCTAAATAGATGTAGATGTCATTGTCACAAATACACAGTGGGACAAGATCTGCATTGACTTAGTTTTGATCACCTGTTCTTTCCTAGCAATTTAATTTCCACAATATGAGCTTAATTTCTATCAGTATTCTCTTCTCCCTTTGCCGTTTCTTGTTAAGTGGCTATGTGCCCTGTCAAGGTGCAGCCTCTGACTTAGGGCGTTTTCACACATACCTTGTTTGGTCCGGACTTAGTTTGATCCGAACCTAAATTACAGGTGTGAAACCTCCCCCGGACCACGGTCCGGATCAAAAGACCAAATTTTGGTCCGATAAAAAGAGGTGGTCTCGGTCCGGACCAAACTGAATCATGGTCTGGTTCGTTTATAGTGTGAAAGCATTTTTTGGATGGTTCGGACTTTCGGACCAAATACAAGAAGCTCTGGCAGGCTCTCCCTGTGTTACAAGACCGGGGAAGCTCCTTTAAGGAATAGCTCGTTGCTTAGTGAGAGAGAGTGACGGTGAATGCGCTCAGAGAAGACAACTGTCGGCTGTCAGAGCAGAGAATACATCAGCAGTTTATTTGTTAAGTGGTAGTAAATGTACAGTGTAGGTTTCAGTTTGTCTCTGAATAATTGCTCCAGAAAGAAAGTTCCCGTGTCTTGCTTCTCAACATCACAATCAAACAAAAAGAGGCGCGGCAGTAGGGGAGAGCAGCAGTCAGTTGGAAAAACTCCGACACAGAGAGAGGATACGAGAGGACCAATCAGTTATAAGTATCTGGAGACGCAGCTGACGTATGTGATGACGGCAGGACGTAGGTTTGTCACGTATAGATCTTTAGTGCGCTTGCATAACTGCAGTGTGAAACCAAAACTTACCGGATCAAATTTATACAATGTAACAAAAACATGAACCTTGGTCCGGACATTGGTTCGGACTTTCATGTGTGAAAACGCCCTTAATCCATCTTTCGTGCTCTCCCTGCACTCAGATGATCATTTAGGCAGTGCTCTGAGCTGGCTTGTCAGAACTGGATGAGTTTGTCAGTCAGCAGTTTAGACAGCTGTTAAGTAAGAATTTCCTTTTCCTCTTCTTTTGTACTAGATTGTTTTTTCATATGAACTCCACACTGTAAACATTATATACCCTCTCCCACTCTAAAGGCCGCATCAAAGGTTGACAGCTTTATTTGGCAGCAGCAGCTAGTTTAAAACTTTGATACTTACATATCAGGCAGTGTCTAGAAATAAAACTTTTTGTTTCAGGCTAGGAGCCAGAAAGTAAGTTCTGAAAGGTAGACATTACAGCACCTTGAAAAGCAAAAGCTGAGTCAGTGTTATTGATCACCCACCACATCAGACTTATTCCTGCACAGAAATTCAAGGTGGCTGACAGTGTCATTTTCTCTGCCACCTTCATAAAAAGATGCATGTCGGTGGTAATTTTTACTACAAAAACTATGTGCAAAAATATAAAGCTTGGGTGTACAAGTTAGTTACAACACAATATAAGAAAATTACACTAATTTACCCTTATTGATTAAAAGAATGAAACTTTAGCCAAGAGCTAGACAAAAAATTCTGTTTTTTTTTAGACCCTAACATCAATAGGGAGGTAGAGCATTTTAAGATTAGATGAGAAAGTAGACACCGTTTAAAAAAAACAGGCCAACAGGTTGATTAGTGAAGCTCATGTGTTCCTGATGTCTAAGTGGACTGTTCTGCAATAAAGCCAAATATAGTGGATAACGCTGTGAATTATTCGTACAACGTAATTCTACACCAATGGGATAAAAAGGTTTGGATTTTTGCAGACTGCCTTTTGTTGGCACATTCCAGGTTTTTTTAAGCATGTTACTGCCACTGACTGTTGATCTTTGGAATAGCGCCAAACAGGCAGCAAAATGTTATCACGTGCATGTTATGCACATGTAAGTGCCTCCTTGTGCATGTCTCCAAGACAAATAAGGGGCCCACTCATCAGAACATTGCTCCAAAATAATAAAAAAATCACCTTTTCAACTTCATTTACAAATATTTCGTGCAAGCTTTCTTCCTAATTCCCTCTATCTGACCTTTCTACCAGTTTCACATCCCTCTCATCCTGTTCTAGCTTTCCCTGATGCATTAAACTAGACCTGACTGTCCTTCCCCATCTGCACCTTGGCAGTCTAAAGCCTTGCAAACTGAAGAAATTGGACGACCTGGTTCTGAACCCCAGCTTTCAAGTTTCCAAGCTCTTTGTAAAACAAGACAATATGGAAACGTTTGTATAACGGATGTGCAGCAATGTGCTGGGACTGCCAGGTCTACAGTGGCCAAACATCTGCACAGAGGTGACAAGGCATGTAGACAAATTATAGACCTTCAACATATGTTCACTTCACAGATGTTGATAATGCATATAGACATGCAGATTGGAGTGCATTCAAGCTGGAAACCACATTAACGCAATGCATCAATGTGAAAGACAGCTGCTAAATATAATGTTAACCAATTTGTTTGTCCTAAAGCCTTATGTCCTTTTTTGTATTCTCATTCTCATCAGAGACATCTATTTTTAAATTCCAAGCGTCTCACTTGGTCATTGGTGGACTTTGCACTGGATTGGATGACTAGACTGTTATTTCTGGCATTGCTCTACAAAGAGTGACAAAAGTATGAATTTAATTTAAGTGGTGCACGTCTCTTGTTGTGCATGTATCTTTTTAAATTGATATTAAGCAAAAAAGCTTATTTTGAAAGCCCTTTATTTGTTCCAATAATCTCCTATTCTCTTCCCTCATAAAACAGATCTCGCAACTGAATGTACACAACAGAGAAAACCTCTGATGCAGATGCAGTTAGGAGTCATTTACTATATTATATCTGACTTTTTCCTGCTAGTTTAGATCTGTCCAGATGTGAGATTTAGGCCTACATACATATATTTTAGGCATAAAGAATGTTGTTGCCTGAATCAAGGTCTTTTCATACAGGGAGCCATTGACACGTCTAGCAATTTATTTTCAATGAAAGGAAAGCGAGTGGGCAGGTAGGGGGCTGCAGGCAATCTGACAGCAGAAGCGACAAGCGGGTGCAATCCTGTGAAACTGCTGCGGGCGTGCTTGTCACATGCACACGCCCGCTGCAAGAGATGAATTGAATTGTCTTTAACTTTTTCCTACGTGGACGAGGCGCAGTGCAAATCAATAAACAAGAGACTGATTCTTACTGTGTGTGAGTTTCCTAAAACATTAGTCTCACATTGCTAGACCTATATCCACAGCACTGTAGAATAAGGTCTGGCTACAATACACATACATTCCAAGATGAGGAAAAAAAGTCTAATTTCTTTAAACCAAGCACAATCATTCGCTGTGGTTCTAGTACAGCAACGGTGACTCTGCAAAGTATTTTGGGAAAATTTATTTTGGTGAAACATTTGTACCCCGCACGCCACATAAAATATCAAATTAAGTTAACTCTTCACACAATTCAGTAACAAGAGTTATTTAAATTACCTGGATACATAGTTAAACGTAATTTGCTCTCAAGTGTATTGCCGTGTGTACTTCGTCCATAGCAATCCCACCAATCTGTCCCAAAACGTGCCAGAGAGTAAATATATATATATATATAAACATTTTCTTTTTTTTTGTGATAAAATTGTTATTTTATTTTAAAGAGACATACAGGTATGTATACGCCTCAAAAATAGAGCGCAAAACATATATTCACATACCTACCTATACATATACACAGAAACGTATGATTAACAACTAAGATAAAGAAAAAAAAAACACATTAAACCTGAAGCCCGTGGAGGGTAGTTAAAAGTGAATGCCAAGCCTCTATTGCGGACTCTTTTGCTCTGTGGACTCTAGCTGTCGACAACTCCAAGTAGACAATGTACAAATATATTAAAACCCAACCTCAAAAAGAGAGCGAATGTGGAGATTTCCAACGTGTGGTAACTACTTTTTTTGCAGCCGTAAGTCCAGCCAGCAATGCTTTTCTCATATTCAGTGTCAAACCCTGCCTTGACAAATCATTCAAAATAAGTGTAGCAGGCGAGCAGGGCAATTTAATCTTAAACAACCTAGGGAGGTTAAAGGCAACCATCTTCCAAAAGTCAGACACTGGGGTACACTCCCAAAACATGTGAAAATAACTGCCTATCACTTTGGAGGAACAGAAAGTACACATAGGATCGTCAATAACCTTCATCAAATGAAGCTTCCTAGGAGTTAAATATACCCAGTGTATATAATTGTAATGTATTTGCTGATGATCAGGGTTTCTGGATGCTAAGCCCACACTGATCCACACTTTATCCCATGTAGGTTCCAAATCTGGAACATCTCTCCTCCACACCATGTCCAATGCCAGGGGTCTGTAAGCATACCGCAGCAAGATCCAGTATAGTCTCGAAAAAAAAACCTTGTACTCCCAGCAGAGTGGAACAATTTTCAAAATGGGTGTGGTGTAAGAGGGGCCTGTAAAGGGGCACCATTGCTTTTTAAAGTCGATCTCAGCTGCAAATAAAAGAAAAAGGAGGTACGTGGTAAACCATGCTTAATACATATGTTCTGAAAAGTGAGTAACCCCCCCTCCCCATAAATATCGCCGTGTGTGCAAATGTTTTTTTTTTTTTCCCAATCAGGAAATCAAATAGGACGACCGCCAATTAACAATCTGTCATTGTTAAATATTGGAGAGTGTGGGTCCCAAACAGAAGAGCAACCAGCCAATTTCTCCACCCTCCTCCATATCAGTAGCAAATGTGAAATCATAGGACCAAATCTCAAACGGCAGTGATGGGGTGAGATTTTGGAATGCAGAATGTTAGTAAACGAGTATGGAGCTATTATCCGCTCCTCCAAAGCATGAGCATCAGATTGAAACCAGGATAGGAGAGGCCCACTCATATAACTTGAAGTTTGGGAGGGACAAGCCACCAGCTTGCCTTTCTCGCTGCATAGTGGTGAGTTTAATGCGAGATCATTTGCCATGACACAGAAATTTATTTATTGCTGACTGTAATTTGCTCCAATATTGAGGGGGTTTGGGAAGGTGGAGCATCGAGCTAACAAAATTGACAATGGGCAGAATATTCATTTTAACTATGGCTACCCTGCCACAAAGTGAATTTGGCAGGTTAGTCCACCTGTCCAGATCTGCCACAATTTTGTTAAGTGTGTTTTTAATGATTCTCTGTATGGAGGAAGAGATATCTTCCCCAGATAAGTGAAGCTTTTAGTGACTGGAATAGATGCAGGGATGGGAGCATTACACATCGCCTGATTTAAAGGTAGCAAAGCTGATTTCTGCCAGTTTATTTTAAAACCAGAAAGTTTGCTGTAATGTTCAAAGGTTGACAAAACATGTGGGATACATTGCACAGGGTTATTTATATACAATAAAACATCATCAGCATAAAGTGAGACGTGATGGCGTGTTCCCCTAATGGAAATTGGAGAGATTGTGGGTGAGCCATGGATGGCTTGCGCCAGTGGTTCAAGAGAAAGGGTGAATAACAGAGGGCTAAGAGGGCAGCCTTGTCTTGATCCTCTCGAGACAGCAAAGGGAGAAGAGCTAGTTTTGCCTGTAAGCACTACAGCTGTTGGGTTATTATACAGCACCTTAATCATATTAACGAACTGCAAGCCGACCCCCATGAACTCTAACTCTGACCACAGAAATGGCCACTCCAGGCGGTCAAAGGCCTTCATTGCATCAAGTGAAAGAACAGCGGCAGGGGAACTTAAGCCTTGAGCACCATCTATAATATTCAATAGTCTTCTGACATTATCTGTAGCAAGTCTAGACTTTAAAAAACCCTGTCTGGTCACTATGACCCAGTTCTGTCATATGGCCTTGGAGCCGCCGGGCCAGTAATTTCGTATAAATCTTTAAATCTGCATTTAAAAGCGAAAGAGGCCTATAGCTGGAACACTCAACTGGATCCTTTCCTTTTTTAAGAAGGAGTGACATTAATGCTGAATTAACATCCCTAGAAAATGATCCCACTCTGATTGAATAAAGGATCATGTCCAATAACAGAGGGCAGATGAGGGGCCAAAAGGTGAGGTAAAATTCAGGTGGAATTCCATCCGGCCCTTGTGATCTACCTTTACGCATGTCCCTAACAGCTGCCTCACACTCCTGCAATGTGACGGGGCCATCTAGCTTTATGGAGTCAGTTCTAGCTTTATGGACAGTACTAAGGCGGGGTAGTTTAACGTCATTCAAGAAAATATCGCAGACATGTTTGTCAAAGTTACTTTCCGACTTATATAACTCCTGATAAAAGGAGGCAAAAGAGGCATTTACTTTCTTTGGGTCACATTGTATAGTGCCGTCTTTGTCTTTAATGCAAAAAATATCAGCAAAGCGCTCATCTGTCCAAAGTTTCATTGCTAGTAGACGACTGGGTTTTGAGGAGTTAAAATAGTAAGTTTGCTTTGTTTTGTGCATGAGGAATTCTGAACGGTGCCTCAGAAGAGAGTTAATCTCTTTTTTAATCAGTTCCTTCTGTAGGGCTGTGTAGTTGTTAAAATTATGTTGCAGGGAAGCATCAAGGGTCGCATATTTTAATTCTAAAGCTGTTACGCCTTATAAAGCCTTTCACTGCCTCCCAAAGTATTCTCGGATCGGAAACAGAACCTAAAATTTTTTTCAAACTGAGTTTTGAATGTTTCACCTCGCAGTAAGGAGGAATTGAAACACCACCTGGGGGCTTTAGTGGAAGACGAGCGAACGGTGACCGAACAATATATTGGTTAATGATCAGACCAGGTAACTGGAATGAAATGTGCGTTTTGAATATTTTGAAATAGATCTTTTGAGGCAAAGATAAAATCTAATCTCGAGAAGGAATTTATGTCTCCCTGAGTAAAATGAGAAGTCTTTTAGGGAAGGCGCAAGACATTGGTCCCTAGTCCCACTGCCACCTGTTCTGTCCATGCCGCTGTCCCACACCGCATTGAAATCTGCTCCTAGAACTAAATGAAACCCTGTGAGATCAAGCAAGGATTTAGTTAATAGTTCAAAAAAAGTGCCATCAAATGCATTAGGGGCATAAGCAGAAATAAGTGCAAAGTTTTTCCCATCTATGCCAATCTTGGCAATGGCTATCCAACCTGCATCATCCGCCCAGGAGTCAATCACATTAAAGTTTGCGTTTACACAATACCATTACTCCTTTACATTTTTACATTTCGTAGCTGCAGATGAAGTTGCAATAGGGTGATAAAACTTATTGGCTAATCGACCCACATCTTTGCACAATAAATGTGATTCCTGGATCATAGCAAAATCATATAAACATATTCTTTGTAAATATTTACAATCATTCCTTGAAAGAACCAAGCACGCCTGCCATATTACACAATCCAAATATCCTTCAAAACCTGCCATTTTCAGTGTGTAGCTTGCTAGCTCAAAGTTAGTTGTTGTTTCCTGAAGTCGAGGGATTTTGAGAACAAAAGCACACAGAGAACTGAAGGTTCGGGACATCCGGAGCGTGGCTCAAGTGCCGGATGTTGAATGTCAGGCAATTATCCTAGAAATGTACTTCCGTTGATCCAGACTATCAGAACAGTAGGACTTTTGCATGGCAGGGCTTCGGCTAAAGACTGGATGTATCAGGTAACATTACATATAGTTTGAACTTAAATTAAGTTTTAGAGTTATTACTATGCTAATTTAACTTTACCTATGAACAATAACTGGTTAGCAAAGACTAGTATTGCCACTATTTGATATAAACCGACCTGTGATTAGCCCCATGGTTACCATGCATTGAGCACCTGGTGTTTCCTTGCGGAGTCTGCCTGTCTATTGACACAATGAGCCAGTAAAACCCTGCGGATCCAAGCTAGTATGCAGCCGAAGTGTCGTTTACCATCTGAAAAGAGCTAAAGGACAACAGTTTCCTAGAGTAAATGTGCCCTAAAACTACGTTCATATACAACTAATATGCATTAGCAAATATATATATATAGTATATAAATGTATACTGTAGGTGATATGGTTGACATGATAAACATTATGTGCTGCATGTTAGCATAATGCTCTGTTGTGCATACAGCTTCACAGAGCTGCTAGCAATTCTTTGTATCGCCCATTCTCTCCAGGATTTCGCGATGTCGCAATCGCGCCAATTCACGCGAATTCAACCATGAAATCACCATGAGTTTGGTGCAACTCGCAATTTTGACCAATCACCGCAACTTTTCCGCAAATTTGACCAATAACCGGAGTTTCAACCAATCCCAGCATTCCCACGTGCCAGACTTTACGTCAGTATAATGTGACTCTGAGTGCCACTGACCAAGCGGGAGTGAGAGATCGCAACTTTTTTTTGAAACTTTCACTATCTCCCGCAACTTCATTGCAACAAACATACAAAAGACATTGCACTTTTAACCCAAATTTTTTTACAAAAGCTCCCGCAAAATCACGCATTTTGGGCCGCAACAATCTCAAAAAAAGGCCACGAAATCCTGGAGGGACTGATTGTGACTGACTATTGTGAGTAACCAGACCAATAATACTATTTTTGACTTCATAGCAACCCTGTCTTTAAGAAAAGGGTTGTAGACACAACTCTAGTCTGCAGAATTGTCTATTGATGGGCCTGAATGTATCCAACATTCACACTACAAGATAAGCCTTACCTCTGTGATTACCCTTCTAGTCAGAACAAGAAAATCCCTCTCTGGTTGCTCTTGTAAGGTAAAAAAAATAATTTCATCAAGAGCTACCTCAGCTCACCTTTTTCCCCTAAATCACACAGTACACTGAGTCATATCCCCTCTCTCACGGCTGCTACTTCTAGTCACTTTATTTTGCATCATCAGTTACATGTTCTTTTTATTTCTGCCATGCAGCAGGTCTCTCTCTCACATGATAAGTACAGTGGTACAGGAATGTTGTCAGGTCAATATGGTCACTATGGCTCTGTCCCTGCAATCCTTATAATTGGTTGTCTGTAATGCTAAAGAAGTAGGGATATTAGCTCATCAGTCACTGTGGATATCAGCAATGGATAATGTATGACATGTTAATATGGGTGACATGCTGTGATAGTACAAAGTGCCTTACAAAGAGCTGGCAATAGATCTGAAAACAAAAAGGAAAAGAACAACTGTGCTAAAAGCATAAATAAGTACAGTATTGGTCCGAATATAAGACCTTTTTTTTCTTCCTGCAAATATGTCTGAAAAAGTGGGGTGAGTTAGCCTAAAGAAACCAGGCGTCTCCCAACTATGGTCCAACTAATTTACTCTGATTAAGGGTTCTGGGACACAGTTTTTTGCTAGTGCTTGACATGCAGGCTCTGCATGCCAAGCAAACCACCTATCCCAATCAATGTTTATCAATTTATCAAACAACCAAAGCAGGCCCCCCTAGTCGTCGACCACAACTTGAAAATGAGCGAGGAACAGGTGGGGAGCAACATAAGTAAGCCCTCTTATTTTATGTGAAGCAACATGCATGCATTATTAATATAACTGACTTTAGCTTGGATTGATAGTAGAGTATTATATGACTACAATGGTATCATGTTACAGTGGTTGCTTTTGTGTTTGGTCAAACCAATTGTATAGCATTAAAGTTCAAGAAAGGATGGTTCACATAAGAAGAAAAAAATAAGTTCTATGCAGCTGAAGTCCCTACTAATTCAACCCGGAAATTTGTAAATTATGAATTTTTTGAATAGAGCTATTCAAGTCATCTGGTAAAAATATCTTTTCATATTGCAATATATATCACCAAAAATTATATTATTGCAATGTCAGTTTTTTTTTCCAATATCATGCAGCCCTTGTATTTACATGTCTGGCAGCCTGTCATGATTATTAACATGCCAGCTTAATCATTCTAAACCAAGTATTGATAACATATGGCACCTAGAGAAAGGTAACTTTGTATTTGTACAACTCCATAAAGTTGTACGTATTATTTCTATGCAGAAACTCAGAGTTTAAATGGAACTGACTTGGGCAGAGTGCGTTGCAGGTGATCTTCTGTACAGACATGCCCTCGCAGAAAGCACCACCGTTGAGAGGCGCCGGGTTAGTACAGGTTCGAGATCGCTTCTGGACACCCCGTCCACATGGCACATTACAGGGCGACCACTCTGTCCACAGGGACCAGCCGCCGTTCACTGGAAGGAGTTCAACAAATTTAGAGAGTAAGAAGAGGTATAGTGAGTGCACAACAACACATTTTACTTTTCCAGAACTCTGGCATAGTTAATACTCTAACAAGAGCTGGGGTTAATAACTATTATGTAGTCTCCAAGGCTATGCAAGGCAACAATGCAAAACGGCTTGAGCTGATTGAGCACAGTGCATTCATTGTTGTGGATATGCAGCTCCCTCTTTCCTAATTGCCTTTTCAATGTTCCTTGCTCTTGGATTAAGATAAAGACATGAAACTGTGTGAAAGCAAAGAAAACATCAATAAAAAGAAATTGCCATTTCTAAAGGCGACATTGAATCTTACTGGTCGACAGGTTGCAGTCGACCACTTAGCGCTCTGACTGAAGCAGTTTACTCTATGATCTCTCTGTCTTACGTGTGTGGAAACTAAATGTTTAACAGCCCTATCCGAGCTGGAGAACCTGCATTGCTGGAAGGCCTCCGTCAAATAAATACTTAATAAGCAACACTCCTTTTAAATGAGATTAAGACACAGTGGCTTATTTCCTTTCATAAAGTACACATTGAGTTTAAATGAGAGGCAGTAAATTGAGTCTTTGAATAATATATCGCTCTTCAGTGGAGACGTGGAGATGGGTGTCTTAATCACTTCTGTAGGATTGCAGGAAACCAAACAAATTGATCTGAAGCGCCATGTAAGCAGTGTGTCAGTACACTCTGATGTGTTGTAACAGGAAATAACAGCAGCTGAGAGGACAGCGTACCAAAGACTATTACAGTGGCTGTGGCACTGCGTCTCTTAGCGACAATGTTGCTGGCCAGACAGGTGTAGTTGCCCGAGTCAGACAGTCGCGCCTCGTTGATGATGAGGTTGTGGTCTGCACGGGTGTCAATGTTGTCATCGGTCAGGGAGCTCAGCAGCTCTTCATTTTTTAGCCATTCCATCTGTACAAGAGAGGTAATAAAGGACAGAGATATGATGCACTTTGCAAAAAAAAAAAAAAAACATCAAATATCCATTCTAAATCATTAATCAAATTTAAAAGATCATTTCTTTCATTACAACTTGGGCCCTAAGATTTTAGTTTCATTGTAATTACTGAAATTGAGATAGAAAACAAAACAAAGTTTGACAGGACAAGAAAACGATAATGAGACAGGGTGTAAAGCCAAAAGTATAGCAAGATTAACTAGAGCACTTAGTTGGAGGTTAACTCGTACAGGTAAAAATGTTGGCAAAAATAGTAAGTAGTAATTTTGCTATTAATTTTTGCTTTCTCTTACAACTAAGTTTGGCTAACAGTCTGACTGCTGTCCTTCATGGGGACTACTTCCCCGATGATGTCACTGGGGTTATCTCTGGTTATCTCATCTTGGATCTTTTTAACACAAAGCCTGCACTAAAAACTGGAGGCATGGAGTATGAGTGGCAGTATGTCAGGTAGTAGTCATATCTATCAGGTAGTCCCATTGCCAGACCTACCTCCACAGCGCTGCGGAGGAGGGTCTGGCTAGTCCATACAGCATTCAGGATAGGAGAAAAACGTGCTTTGGTTTATTGGCATTTCTTTAAACCAATCACAATCGTCTTGGGCGCCTCTGCAAAATAGCCTTGGGATTTTGATTTGATTTGACTACTTAAATATAAAAATATGAAACAGTACTCTGTGTCATACAGTAAAATACATAAATAGTCAGGGATGACACAAAGCCCAAAGACTTATTTCCATTGTGGTCCCTATAAGAGCAGGGGGAGTGGCAGCAGATCACACATCAATCATTTATCATACATTAAACACATTCATCCATATTATACAGAAAAATTAACAATAAAAATAGGTAATGACTATGATTGGCACCTAAGCCATACTTTCAAACCCTGTTCAAAACTGTCTATGCTTCTTACTGTCTTGAGTGTACCAGGTATCCAGTTTCAAAGGGTAGTTCCAGCATAAAGAAAAGACTGTTTGCCCAGATTAGTGTTACATCTGGGGGTACAAAAATCTGTTGAGCTACCCCTAGTGGAGTACCTGTGAACTTCATTTATTCTATTAAAATAATTTCTAAAATATTTGGGAACATCTCCATAAACAATTTTATGTACCATACCCAGCTGCATCTGACACACTCGATCATCAACTTTCAACCAGGAACTTGTTTTGGTGGAACATTTGTGCGTTCAAAGTTGTTTTAGTTGTGCAACAGAAAAGGCAGATCCTTGCAGGGATCTGAGAAAAGGTTAACCATAGTCCTCATAAATCAACCGTAGTTTAAAATGCCAATACAAAGGAAGCCCAAGGCAACGGATATCCAGCCTAAATGAGTGAAATCCAGCAGAATTTCCGTCGGCAACGGAGCAATCTTGGAAGTGGAACGTCGTGGATATAGGCTAGTCAGGTAGGGATGATCGAATTAAAGATGCTAACAAGATGCATCAGGGGAAATGTAGGATCTGGGGCTTCAGGTATAAACGTTGCGTACACACGAAAAGCTTGCGTACACTGGTTTTCACGGACACTTTGTGATGTATAAAAAATTTACTTGACGTGAGAATGCGCGGGCCGTCATGCAAACTGTTGAGAAGTCGTGAGAATGTGAGGCCATCCGCAAAGTCTTTTCTCTGTAACGTGGCGAATTCTAACTGAAAAGTGCCGAAAATCACCAAACATTACAAAATAAAGTTTCCACTACAGTTACTGTCATTTGTCTATGACGTTGACTATTCAAAAACATAATTACCACCGCTAATAAAAGTTTGATCATTGATGTGGATGATTCATATCAGAATTCCAAAACCCAAATGGGAAATTCTATTAACTGTTAACTGTAATAACAACTGTTAAACTTGAGGGTGATAAACGAACAAAAAAAAAATCACTCAGGAAATGCATTTCACCCTCTGTATATGGTTAATATTGCACGCAGCACGGATTATTTACCACATATGAAATATATACTCAATGTGCAACTACAAAATGCAATTGTCTCTGTGAGCCTGACTCGGGCTCATCCATGGGGCATGTGTGATGCTCAATTGATCTGTGGATTATGTGTAAATAAGTGAACAAGGTGTGGGAAAAAAGGTGTAGCCTATAAAAGGACACGTAAAAGATATTGCTATACTTGATGCGCAATGGCTGCTCTGGCACTGCTTGAAGACATTGCAGACTCAGGAGAGAGCGTGTATTCAGAGACCAAACTGATTTGCTGGCCCACGATGATGACTGGCTAATGAGTTGATTCAGGTTGCCAAGGGCTATCTTGTTGGAACTCTGTGCTGAGCTTGGGCCGGCTTTAGAACGTGAGACAGTAAGGAACCACGCGTTACCTGTCCCCTTGCAAGTTCTCACCACGCTGGGCTTCCTTGCAACGGGGCTTTCTAGAGAGAGCTGGCTGACCGGTCAGGCATTTCCCAACCATTACTGAGCCATGCCAGCTGTATGGAACGGTATCATCCGTATGTCACCCAGCTACAAAAGATTTCCCTTCACTGTCGGTGAGCAGGCCAATATTAAACTGCAATTCGCAGCGATGAGCCGATTTCCAAATGTAATCGGAGCCATTGACTGCACTCACATTGCTATAAGGGCACCATCTGATAATGAATGTGCTTATGTGAACAGAAAACACATCCACGCTATTAATGTGCAAGTGATCTGTGATGAGCTGTATAGTAACGAAGTAGAACTACTTCACTACTCTACTTAAGTACTAAAATGCTGTATCTGTACTCTACTTGAGTATTATTTTTTTCTCCTACTTCCACTTTTACTTGAGTACATATTTTCGATGAATGAAATACTTTTACTCCGATAGATTTTTTATGTGCTGCATCGTTACTCGTTACTGTTACGTTAGTTACTAATTACGTAATTTACGTAAGAAATCCCCGAGATCGCGTCGTGTTTCTTTGCATAGAAGTCAGAGATGATGTAAATTTGTACTCTTTCTATTTAGCCATTGTTGCAGCAGATTAAGCTATTCCTGAGTTGTTTGAGTCTGCAGTGAGTCCTAAATGTTAACTGTTTGACCCTGTGATGTGAAGCTGCTAGTTTATCTGTATGTTGTTGCTAGCTTGCTAACTTTCCTGTAGCTACATCACACATGTTACTAGCTAGTGTGTTTTTTGGGGCTTTAATTGTTACTGTGCTGGAGAGGATGTTAATTTTACTTGCACAGTGTGATAATTGTACATTTTATTTCAGTATTTGTTTATGTTATTTTTAATATAATTAATATTTGTTAATTCCTTTGGCTACAGCCTGGCTAAACATTTGACATAATATAAACAATATGATATTCAAACTTTTGACTGCTTTCTTGAATAACAAAATAACACATACTATAAGTATTGAATACTTTAGTATTATTACTTAAGTGTGGTGCTTAACCTGTTAACATCCACCTCTTTTGCCTGATTTTTTCGTTCCCAAAAGGAATATATATTATAACAGAAGAACTGCAAGGCCAAAATGCATGTATGAGGCTTCATTTGAAACCTAACTTCTTCTACTTTATGGACATGTGCTTAATGAGCATGTGATTAAAACACATCATACACTACAGCAGTTCAAACATGGTTCAAAATAGTTATTTTGGTCCCATCTAAAAAAACGTAATTTTTGAAAAGAAATAACTAAAACATACTTTGTGCCACACTATGCAGGAAAAAACACATACCTTCTAGACCTTGTCAAGAAGACCTATATAAAGTTTCAGAACTCTAACCCTAACCTAATGGGAGCCAAGAAGTTTTCAGTATTTGGTATAACAGGCGTCACTGGTGTGCCAAAACCTCTCCAAAACTTCTCCAAGTGACCAAATTTTGCTAAATGCTTTTACTCACTTCTATGCTATTAGACAAAACATACTAAATACTTAAAATGACTTACAAAACCTTTTTACATTCATTCCAACACTGTTTTATATTAATAAAAAAACTTAATAAAATTAAAAAAAAAATGTTTCCTCATAAATCACATGTATGCGCATGCTGGCTCTGGGAGGCGGGGCTTAGGTCTGTTACCCATTCATTTGGACTGGTTCCCATTAGATATTCCTATCATGCTATATACCGTTGGAAAGGGAATATGATTGGCTACAACTGCCATGATTGTCGTGTAAATAGCCAATGACAAGATGACGCAGCATATTGACGCTCCACAGTGGGAGCGCTTGCTGGATGTCGGGGGCTCTAGCGGGGTGAAAACTAAACAGAAAAAGGTGGGGATAGTTTTATTGTGTAGGTAGCAACCTGAGGAAAACAAATATACCCAGCAACACGATGCAGGGCAAGGAGAAATATATTATTTCAGACAGAACGAGATCGGCTAATGAAGTTAGCAGACAGCAGAAGATTAGCATGGATTCTACAAGACAATCCTCTCTTGGAACCATCACCTTATCGTGGTGGAGAGGTTTGTGTGTCCCTATGAACCTGAGAGCTGTGTTGTCTGGAGCTGTGTGCTCCTGGTAGGGTCTCCCAAGGCAAAGTGGTCTCAGGTGAGGGGCCAGAAAAGAATGGTTCAAAAACCCTATGAAACAACGTAGAAGAGGTGAAATTACCCTGCCCGGAGGAAGCCCGGGGCCCCCGTCTGGAGCCGGGCCCAGATGGCGGGCTCGTCAGCGAGCGCCTGGTGGCCGGGTTTGCCACGGAGCCCGGTCGGGCACAGCCCGAAGAAGCAACGTGGCAACTCCCTCTCCATCCCATGGGCCCACCACCTGTGGGAGGAACCGCTGGGGTCGGGTGCGCTGCTACACGGGTGGCAGTGAAGGTCAGGGGCCTCGACGGACCAGACCCAGGCAGCAGACGCTGGCGCTGGGGACGTGGAACGTCACCTCTCTGTGGGCGAAGGAGCCGGAACTGGTGCGGGAGGTGGAGCGCTACCAGTTAGATCTGGTGGGGCTTACCTCTACGCACAGTCTCGGTTCTGGAACCATACTCCTGGATAGGGGTTGGACTCTTTTCTTCTCCAGAGTTGCCCAGGGTGTGAGGCGCTGGGCCGGTGTGGGCATACTCACAAGCCCCCGTCTGAGCGCCGCTGCGTTGGACTTTACCCCGGTGGATGAAAGGGTCACCTCCCTACGCCTGCGGGTTGTGGGGGGGAAAACTATGACTGTTGTTTGTGCATATGCACCAAACAAGAGTTTGGAGTAATCGGCCTTCTTGGAGACCTTGACTGGAGTCCTGCATGGGGCTCCAGTGGGGGACTCCATTGTTCTGCTCGGGGACTTCAACGCGCACGTGGGCAATGATGGAGACACATGAGAGGCGTGATTGGGAGGAACGGCCTCCCTGATCTAAACCAGAATGGTTGTTGGTTGTTGGACTTCTGTGCTAGTCATGGACTGTCTATAACAAACACCATGTTCGAACATAGGGATGCTCATAAGTGTACTTGGTACCAGAGCACCCTAGGCCAACGGTCAATGATCGATTTTATAATCGTTTCATCTGATCTGAGGCCGTATGTTTTGGACACTCGGGTGAAGAGAGGGGCGGAGCTGTCAACTGATCACCAATTGGTGGTGAGTTGGATCAGGGGGTGGGGGAAGACTCTGGACAGACCTGGTAAGCCCAAATGGGTAGTGCGGGTAAATTGGGAACGTCTGGAGGAGGCCCCTGTCCGACAGACTTTCAACTCACACCTCCGGCGGAGCTTTTCGTGCATCCCTGTGGAGGCTGGGGGCATTGAACCCGAGTGGACAATGTTCAAAATTTCCATTGCTGAAGCTGCCCACGAACACCGTGGTGGACACCGGTGGTCAGGGAAGCCGTCCGACTGAAGAAGGAGTCTTTCCGGGATATGTTATCCCAGAGGACTCCGGCAGCCTCTGCCGTGAAAGAGGCAAAGCAGCGGGTGTGGGAGAAGTTTGGAGAAGACATGGAGAAGGACTTTCGGTTGGCACCAAGGTGCTTCTGGAAAACTGTTCGCCACCTCAGGAGGGGGAAGCGGGGAACCATCCAAGCTGTGTACAGTAAGGATGGGACACTGTTGACCTCAACTGAGGAGGTAATAGGGCAGTGGAAGGAGCACTTTGAGGAACTCCTGAATCCGACTAATACGCCCTCTATGTTAGAGGCAGAGCTGGAGGATGATAGGGGATCATTGTCAATTTCCCAGGTAGAAGTCACTGATTTAGTCAAACAACTCCACAGTGGCAAAGCCCCTGGGATTGATGAGATCCGTCCAGAAATGCTCAAGGCTCTGGGTGTGGAGGGGCTGTCCTGGTTGACACGCCTCTTCAACATTGCGTGGAAGTCTGGGACAGTGCCAAAGGAGTGGCAGACCGGGGTGGTGGTTCCCCTTTTTAAAAAGAGGGTGTGTGCCAATTACAGGGGTATCACACTTCTTAGCCTCCCTGGTAAAGTCTACTCCAAGGTGCTGGAAAGGAGGGTTCGGCCGATAGTCGAACCTCAGATTGAAGAGGAACAATGCGGATTCCGTCCTGGTCGTGGAACAACAGACCAGCCCTTCACTCTCGCAAGGATCCTGGAGGGAGCCTGGGAGTATGCCCAACCGGTCTACATGTGTTTTGTGGATCTGGAAAAGGCGTATGACCGGGTCCCCCCGGGAGATACTGTGGGAGGTGCTGCGGGAGTATGGGAAGACCCAGGACTAGGTGGAGGGATTATATCTCCAACCTGGCCTGGGAACGCCTCGGGATCCCCCAGTCGGAGCTGGTTAATGTTGCTGGGGAAAGGGAAGTTTGGGGTCCCCTGCTGGAGCTGCTCCCCCCGCGACCCGACACCGGATAAGCGGACGAAGATGGATGGATGGATGGATCTACAGGACAATATTCATAAACTAGATTAATTCTTTTGAAAACACCTTGTTATCCTTTTTGATCTGTGGACACTTACGGACTAGAGGAATATAAATAAGCCAGGAATGGATGAGGATTGAGCGTTTAGGACAGCATACAGGTAGGGAAGATCCGCCGGCGGGTGGGTGGGTGTTAATAGGTTAATGACCCAGGATTAGGTGGAGAAATTATATCTCTATACTGGTCTAGCGTAGAGATCCCCCAGTCAGAGCTGGTTAATGTGGTTCAGAAAAGGGAAGTTTGGGGTCTCCTGCTGGAGCTACTGTCCTCGCGACCCAAATAAGCAAATGAAGATAGATAATTTCAAATCAATTCAATTCAATGTTATTTATAGTCAAATCATAACATAAGTTATCTTAGGACACTTTACAGATAGAGTAGGTCTAGAACACACTATAAGTTGGCAACAGTGGTGAGGAAAAACTTCCTTTAAACAGGCAGAAACCTCATGCAGAACTAGGCTCTTAGTGGGCGGCCATCTGCCGCTGTCAGTTGGGACACAGAGACACAGATAACGAAATATGATTCATAATAATTATAGCAGTTGGTATGATGAACAGTGGCAATTATAACAATTATGAATGGAGTACTAAACCGCTGAAATATTGGTTTGTCAGCTAGTCATGACGTTGTAGGCTCTTAAAGCATTCACTCACACAAATGTAGTATTGCAAATTTGCTTGGTTTGTCCAAATAACATTCTGGTGTCAGGTGTCTGTCTTGTTCTTGTGTAGAAGTTATTTAATGATTCAATTGTTTTTAAAATTTTGATATCAGTTTGCCTATATCAAATTCGCCAATTTCAAAGGCGGTCTCTTTAACACATGCACTACCCGTATCAGTGCTGCTAATTTGACAGCTGGTCTCATTTAGTTTGCTGGCATACCAATGCACTCAGACTTAAACTATCAAAGTCAGGGAATCACAAATGATGGATTTAGAATGCATCATTGACAGCAAATGAGATAATGACTTCTGCAATTACCTGCAGTTTTTCTGCAAACTCCTGTAATTCAAATCCCATTCAGACAAACATATTTGTATCTTAAAGTGGAAGATTTGCTTGTTGTACTGTTTCCCTTTTTTGTCAGCTCAGTATAAAATTTGACTTTTTTGTAAAATTTGAGAAAGTCAAAAATGTTTTTGCAAATTTAATAGACTGAACAATGTTAAAGGCCCAGACACACTGACCAGACGGCCGACCCTCGGCAGAAAAGGAAGTTGGACTGATCAGTCTCCCCGAGTTGGTCCAAAAAGTGTCTCGGAACACACCAAAGCGACGAGACGTAATACGTCTGCATAACAGCAGCAAAGCTAATCTGTATTGTCGCCCAAAAATGAAAACTGGCAGCTGATTGGACGAACACGTCACATGGGTCTGGTTTCTCCGGAAATTCAAAGACAGACTTGTTCAGAATACGATCTCATATTGTACTAAAATAGTTCACCAAAACGTGTTTCTGAAAACATTTTAAACGAGAAATAAGCCATGCAGTTGCTGAATCTGTCTTCATTTCAGATCAACAAAGGTCAGTTCAAAAGATTTTCATCAGATTTTAAGAGACTCTAGTCACGCTCATTCCGCTCCCTGTTTCCGGGTTAGCACTCTACCAATCAGATGGGTCATTTGAGCCCGACTGCCGGCAGTGCCCGCCCCGCCGATTATACATGTCAAATCGGCCAAAATGAAGGCCGACGGCCCCTCGGACGGACGACGGCACGGAACACAACGAACACTCGAGTCACTGACTTTGCCAGACTGTCCAACGGCCAATAATCGGCTTTGTGTGTCTCGGGCTTAACACCAACATATAGTTCTAATGAGAGCTCATCAAATAAGCTGGTGTAATGTAAGCTACAGGTAGGTAGTGATATTCTTTTTTGGCATTGTTCTGCTAAATTTCCATGCCTATTATAGAACACATTCTGTAACTTTCGGATCTAGCTAGACCAGAAGCAAAATTACGAATCCCACTATGGCCACGCCAAGACCCGCCCTACGAAGAAGCTCGATTGGTTGCGGTTAGGCATTTCACCTCGAGTGGTTAAGGTTAGGATAGCCGATTGGTCAGGGGATAGGACCTGAACAAATGGGGTAACGTTACCTTGGACGCCTGGCCAATAGTAGTGATTGAAGGGCGGGTATTTCGCAGACCGGAAACAAAACAGACACACGCCGCAGCCGCACACACTTGTAGCTAGTAGGCTCGTCACGGCGATTAGCTTCAGAGCAAGTAGTGACTCTAGAGTCATAGTAAGAGAACCAAAGAGTCTCCCCTGTTCTTTCTGACCATGGTGGGAAACCTGGCGCAGGAAAAGTTACCCCTCTCCATGAGTTTATGGAGAAGGACAACCAGGAAATGAGTCGGGGGAAACTGTCTATGAGTGTGAATGTTAGTGTGAAATTGAACACTGTGTATATATATGCCAATGTTGTTTTACCTGGTTTTACCTTGTTGTTTACCTGCCCAGGGACTACAGGTGGAAATTAGCAATTGTTGCTATAACCTGGCCCAAGACATATTCTCTTGTTTAACATGTTTAATGTTTATATGTGCATTGTCCCTGTTTCAGATAAATCAATTTCCATTCCATTTCCATTTAAAAAAAAAAGAATTTGCACAAAGCAAGCCAATCCACTTTTCCATGTTGATGAGAGCATTAAAATGAGAAAATATAATGGGACAAAAAGAAGTCAAGGGACATTTAAAATAGATAAAAATGTGCAATTAATTGCGATTAATCGTGAGTTAACTATGACATTAATGCGATTAATCACGATTAAATATTTTAATCGTTTGACAGCACTAGTTAAAATGCTGCTTCTATTATAGACCACATCCTGTAACTTTCTGATGGTTAAAATGCTGTCTGGTACGACTTAAATGGCCGAGTTAAAGTACAGAGGATTTGTATGCCCGACCTCCCCCTATAATGCTAGTAGGCAGGATTTTAACTTCCCTATCAAGTTAAAATGTAATTCTTGACGGAACTATTTTTGTCACTTTCTGTGTGTAAGACTAAGTACAACACCACTTAGTGTTGTTATCCCTCTTGGCATCATGACTAGAAATACACACAAAAGACAGAGCTCTTGGAGAGAGATCAGGGAGGCAGTGCAGTGCAGTCGAGAGGACGCTATGATGGCAGACCTTTTTGCCCCAACTTTGAGTGTTACCATTCAACACAGGTATAAAAATGTTTGCCTTTAGACATGGATAACACGTTGTACAAACTAGTTTGTTTCAGGCATATTAAACCTTTAAATCTAACCTCAGATCTCATATTTTGATTCACTCCCCTTAAAAATATACAGTAACACCGCTGGTCAACTACACCCTACAAGTCCTACCCTAATGTATAACCACAGCTAGGCAGCACAACCACCAACACTAAAGCCATTAGACAGTCAAAAGAAGCACTATAACCAATTACCAGCTACAGAGAGGAAAACTAATTATAAATTACAAACTTAGTGACGCTTTAGTGCTTCAACCCTGGTATAGGAGCTGCATCGCTGCGCTTGCAAATTACATTGAAAGTGTGGCAGAATGGGCCGGGCTGATGGATTTATAGGAAGCACACAGGCACCCATTATAATAAACAACACTCAGGCTGGATGCAAATGGGAAGTGCCTGTGGGCATGCAAACACTGGGTAAATAGAAATGACAAACAGACCCGAGGGATGATGGATTGCAGGTATATATTGACACAAATAAAAATGATAATGAACATCATAACACAGTAATCATTTCTCACAGTCATTTTTTTCTCACCTATTTGAGTAAATTGTACCACTATTAGCAGTAGTAGAAAATGTTCTTTTTCGGAGTACAGTACAATTACATCAGATGAAGCCCCCATTTTTTCTTTTACTTGAAGAAAAGCCCATTTTCTTCAGATTCTTCTCTACAATTAAAAGCTAGCCCTTAGTGTGGATTTTCATTAGTAAATGCTTTGCATCATTGATAGATAAGAAAATAGAGAGACAGAAGACAGGGGCAGAGTCTAATTTCTCATGATTAAAGTCGTCAGTCACTGAATGGTTATAGAAGTGGTGGCATCCCCACCCTCTGACTCTTTATGTATTTCTTTCAATTTTAGCCTGGAAAACGTGTGACTTCAAAGAGGCAATTAACGTGTGGCACAAGCCGGCCGTCACAGCGGGCCATGCTGCACATTTTCTGTCAGTCTGCCGCTTACAACCCTTACAAAGATTTACAGAGAAAAAGGAAGGAGAAAGAGAGATACACAAAGAGAGAGAGAGAGAGAGAGAGGGGGGGGAAGGGGAGGAGGTGGTAGGAGAAAAGAAAATGAAGGGACAAATACAAATTAGCCTGGCAAGTGTGTGGAAGAGGACGTGAGAAATGAACTGCCTAATTGGCACATTTGTTTCAATTAGGATGTGGTCATCAGTGTCAGCCTTGACGGAAGGGTTTCCAGGCGGGGCCCCACATCAGGGCTTCCTCCTTGTGATTTCATTACCCGGACTGCCTCTGAAGGTCACCTCCTCCAGCCCTGCACAATGGCCAGGTCCTCTCCTCTATTTAAGTTCACACACATGCACATACAAACAGCTCATTCAGATGACATTTGCTGATGATTAAATGATGAGAAATGTGGCGGTTGAGGGGCAATTAGAGGACAGAAGAGCAATGTAATGGGTGACACAGCAGCAATCATCAAGACTTATGAGGAGAGCGCTGATCATGACCTTGCCAGCTGACACATTCTTCCCTGTGCTTGTGTGCCTCATAGCAGCACTCCTAGGTCTAATGGTCATTTGATGTCGAGGTGACGCAGTGTTATAAGGAGAAACATCTGACTGCTGAGTCATGCTTAGATGTCAGAGTTTTGCATGATCTCCTCCCCTTTGGGCAGCTCTCAGCTGCCTGTAGCGGAGCCGACGTGCAGGCGGCAGAACTTTTTAATTGCATCAATGCAATTACATGGATTAACGTCTCCATCAGGCTTACCCCGGGGACCAGGGGATGCCAGTGGGACCCGCTGAGCAGCATATCAGAAGCGACACTGCAGCACACAAAGCTAATCCACCAGATGTATTCCCCCCACAACCAATCGCACATACAGCACATATCAAGAAAGGCATGCTCATTGCCCACACACACAGATACCCGCAGACACTTTGAACTCAGCATGGCTCAGTGTGTTCATATAAACGGCAAGCCTGAAAGCAGAAGGTAGAGTTGGAGGGAGTTATCTGTGGCTCAGCTGGCTCTCCCGCTCCGGAGGTAAATCAGAAAAGATATGGGGAAAACACAAAAACAATGATCCACCTCCCCTTGCTTCCCAAATCTATAAGATGAAGCACTGCATTACTATTCCAGACGAACTATCTTATCTTGACAAAATAAACTGAGGGAGCTCCTCTGGGCTGGCGGGGCGGGCGGGCGGGCAGCGGGGGGGGGGATTTCATAGAAACTGACCTAGAAACAGGTGCAGAGGAAGCAGGAGGTGGGACTTTGGCTGAATCTCATCACCCTTATTTGATTGCTCCTCGACTCCTCTGTCCCTCCTCGGTGAAGGCAATCTCAAAGCTCTTATTTCTGCCCCGAGGACCAAGCATCGAGGGGGGATCATCAAGGAGCTATAGGCGAGGATAGACGAGAGCAGGCTTCCTGGAAGCAGCTGAAGGAGTTGCTAACTCCGCCCAAATAGCTGACAAATTCATGTGATGCTTCTGAAGAAAGGACGTCTCATCCCTCTAAAGCACATTTGCTCGTAGCCTCTCTCCTCCGGTGAAGGGAGTACAGGTGGAGGCTTCAATGAGTCAATTTAAGTGCTATGGGACGTACCCAGAATTAAATTTTTACTTGTTTTGGAGTAGCATTTCAATGTATTTGTGAAGCTCAACAGAGAACAGCTTGTATCCCAGTGCAGAAGCATTTAGTTGATTCCCTTTTGTGTCGTGGCCCGAGCTGTCTACAGAGCTACTGTAGATCAAGGGGATTCATCTCGGATTAAAGGCTTTCATTCAGGTAAATTGAAATTAGCTTTCCGTTTGGCTGTTCATTTCACACTTTCTTTCAGAGTAACCTCTCAAAAGAAACTCATTATACAGGGTTCTCATGGACTCCTTTCTGCCCAAGTTAAAAAATCTGCTCTGCATTTACACCCCCCTGATATCTGTGAAGTAAAAGTGGGGGATTGGTTTTGGATCGGGAGTACTGAAACTAAATTACAAAAAAGACGGTCCTACGTTCTATTAACCATAGGCAAATTAAAGTCTCTGCTCTTTGGATACGATGTATTGTAGAATACAGGTATGTTTGTAAATGTTGAGGATTTGCTTGTTGCAATTTACACTCCCATGCTTACAGCATTTGCTAAGCATGAAAATGAGGTTGATGACATTAGCGATTTTAGACCCTTTTCAAGCCTCTCTAAATTTAATTTCTGCCCCCCTAAAAATTATAATAATAATAATAAATAAAAAAAAAATTTTTAATCAATTTTAGTGCTTCAAGTTAGAGTTTGTGAACTTGTCTGTTAGTGACAGAGGACAAACAATTACAGGTTCAAAGGGCTTGAAATTTAAGGTTTAATATCCTATGTGGCTGTCGCCGATGCTATGCACCTATAACCCAGTAGTAGAATGTTCCCTGTGTACAGCAATAGTAGTAGTAGTATGTTCCCTGTGTACAGCAGTACTAGTAGTATGTTCCATGTGTACAGCAGTATAACCCAGTCAAGGAAAGGGTTAACAGAAACGTAGTGTTGGCCATATCGGTGGTGGTTGTGCCAGACTCCCGCCTTTGGCTGAGTCTCTTAATACTTTTGCAAGGCACTGTATCCGTGTCTCATTAGGGGCTGAGTCCCCCCTAAAGGTCGGATCCTAGAATCACCCCTGGTTGATGATTCAGGAGACATTGATGACTTACACAGAAGCATTTAATGAAATCTCAAACAAAGGGAAATTAAGATTAGTAATACAGTTTAACCACAGTGTAGTTCTGTGTAGTGCCATCCCAACTCTGAAATTCCTCTCTTCCTGAAGGTGTATTTAAATTCAAGCTGGAGATGTTTAGTTTAGCTAAACCCACAATCTAAACAAAGATACTGCTGGAACATATGCTTTCCTAAATCATGAACCCAACTGAACACAACAATGTCAGCCTGACCATACTGCAGTAGAGCCTATCCTTAGGTGTGTATGTGTGTGTGTGTGTGTGTGTGTGTGTGTGTGTGTGTGTGTGTGTGTGTGTGTGTGTATGAATGTGTTTTAACTTCCTCCCCTGAGAGGGATGGGAGCGCTTGAGGCATCACTGTCTTATCATTCAGCTCAAGGGCGTAAATCCCAGGGGGGTCGGGGGGGTCTGGACACCCCCCCATCGAAGGTTTGTCCCCCCCCCCTAGAAATATCATTAAAACAATGCTGTATATTGTAAATAACATAATGATGTATACTTAAAATATCTGTGTAAGTAGTAAAAAAATACAACCCCCTAAAAATGCTTTTTAAGTTTAGAACATTTTTTAGTCCCCCCTCCCTTGCCTCACAGTGGTTTGGTCCACTGCCTGCTGTATGTTAGGCGCTCGACTCACAGTCACGTCGGGTAGTGACAGGAACGTAGTAAGTAGGCGGTTCAAGGCTATTTTATTCACATTAAACATCGGATGAAGTTTTTCTTTTCTCAAATAGAAATGATGCTGAGTAATTAATGAATGAGTCATGACAAGAAAGTTCTCTATGTTAGTGTAATATAATGTAACTAGGGCTGTCAGTTTAACGCGTTATTAACGGCGTTAACGCAAACCCATTTTAACGCCGCCAATTTTTTTATCGCGCGATTAATGCATAGACAGTTAAAGAAGGATTAACGTTCTTTCCGGATGTAACTAGACCGGAAGCAAAATTACGAATCCCACTATGGCCACGCCAAGACCCGCCCTACAAAGCAGCTCGATTGGTTGGAGTAAGCCATTTCCCCTTGAGTGGTTAGGATAGCGGATTTGTCAGGGGATAGGACCTGAACAAATGGGGTTACGTTACCTTGGACGCCAGGCCAATAGTAGTGATTAAAGGGCGGGTCTTGGCGTGGCCATAGTGGGATTCGTAATTTCACAGACCGTAAACAAAACAGACACACACTGCGGCCGCACACACTTGTTTGGGCTTGCGAGCCGCGTAGCTAGTAGGCTCGTCACGGCGATTAGCTTCGGAGCGAGTAGTGACTCTACAGTCAGTGAGAGAAACAAAGTGTCTCCTCTGTTCTTTTTGACCACTATGTTGACATCATCACTATTGCTCAACTGTGGTTTCCATTTTTGAATGACCGCAACCAAGCAGTCCACGCAGTGCCTGCAGGACTGTTATGACTGCACTGACTGGAATATGTTTTTAGAATCATGTGGTGATGATTTGGATGAACTTGCTGATGTCACATGTTCTTATGCTGCCTTCTGCAGGGACATGATAATAACATGTAAGCGGGTCAAAATGTACCCAAATAATAAACCTTGGGTCAATAAGTCTGTTAAATCTGCCATACAGGCCAAGAAACTAGCTTTTAAACATGGAGCAGCCTCTGGGTTGCAAATAGTCACAAAGGAATTGAAAATAGAGATTTTGTGAGCAAAACATAATTATAAATTAAAATTGGAAAATAAGATGGCTTCAAATAACCTTGGCTCCGCCTGGTCAAGTTTGAAAGCCATTGCAGGCCTTAGTAAACCAAAAAGCCGTAGTACTGTCACCTTAGACGGCTTTGACTCAGATTCTAGTCTTGCGAATGCTCTAAATTGTTTTTATTCCTGGTTTGATACTTTTAACTTTAGCAAAGAAAGACAGGAAGCTAGTCATAAACTTAAAGACAATCAGCAATCTTTTTATATTGAACAAAAAGACATTGAAAAGGCCTTTTTTTGCATAAGGACAAATAAGAGTTACGGACCTGACAACATCTGTGGTCAATTCCTCAAATCCTGTGTTAAAGAACTTTGTCCAGTCTTTTACTATATTTTTAATAAGTCCTTACAGACTCAGCATATCCCTAAATGCTGGAAGGATGCTGTTGTTGTTCCCGTTTCCAAGATAAACTGCCCCAAAACTCTTAATGATTTTAGACCCATTGCACTTACATCACTTGTTATGAACATTTTTGAGAATCTGGTGAGGTCTAAAATTTTAAAGAAAACCAAGCATGTTTTGGATCCAATGCAGTTTCTATAGGCCACTCAGGGGAGTCAATGACGCCTCAGTCACTTTAATGAATTTGCTTCTTAAACATCTAGAAGGAAGGGGAACTCATGCCAGGCTTTTATTTATTGATTTTTCATCCGCATTTAATACGATTCAACCCCATATTTTAACAGAGAGACTTTTAGAACAATTTGATCTAAGTCAAAATATTGTTGGCTGGATTTTGGACTTTTTAACTAACAGAACACAAAGGGTGAGAGTGAACAGAACACTGTCTGATGAGGTATGCTCCTCCACTGGCTCCCCACAAGGATGTGTGTTGTCCTTTCTCCTGTTCATCCTCTACACCAGGGGTCGGCAACCTTAGGCACGTGTGCCACCATGGGACCTTAACCAATGGCACGCTGGCAATATGTGTGCAAGAGAGTTATTGATGTGTTGAAATCATGGTTGAAATGCTGAAGCACTCTCTCATCCGCATGCCAAATTACAACGTTCACAGTTGCCGACCTCATAGGTGCTCAGTGAATGTTGTAATTTGAAAAAAATAAATACTGAGCACGCATGTGTGCCAGACTGCCAGTTCATTTTTACATTAATTTAATATTAAACATTGCAGGTGGTACTAAGTGTGATTGGTCATGTCGGTGGCATTGATTTATAATTTCCCACGAAGCTGATTAAACTTCTCATCCCCAATCCTATCTGTGAGAAGTGGTGCTGTCCTGAGTTGAAAGATAGCTTACTTTACGGCGTGTGTGTTCGTGTCGGCCGCTGTCCATTTCCTAAGGTTCTGAAATGCAAACATTGTTGACTGCTTTTTTTTTTTTTTTTAAGGGTGTGCGCATGTGAGCACCCACGGAGGAAAACATAAATCGGTAGATAGATCTAAAAAAAACATACAACTCTCATAGTACAAACCTGTCAGTTATGCTGTGATGTCTTCCAGTGATTACAGTGATTTACAGTGACATCTATTGTCATGGAAAGGCTTTGTGGTATCCTACAAAGTGTGTAAAATTTGTTGATGAGTTTTGCAAAATTCAAATACAATACTTGGCAGGGGGTGCTCACAAAGAGAGTGGAATGGGTTTGTTAGGGAGCAGGTTTTGTGATTAATTACTTTACTATTATTTATTACTTTACCTTAATTACTACTATTATTAAGTGTGCTGATTTCCTGAGGCCAACAATGCTTACATTTAAGGCTGCAAAAATATTAAAGTAAGAGTTAAGCTAAACAATTTTTTCTTTTCTCTTCCTATGGGATATCTTTCCGGAAGAGGATTAGGGCCACTGGTGAAAAAAAATATTTGAGTTCTGACTTTATTCTCAGAATTCTGACTTTAATCTCAGAATTCTGACTTTAATCTCAGAATTCTGACTTTATTCTCAGAATTCTGACTTTAATCTCAGAATTCTGACTTTATTCTCAGAATTCTGACTTTATTCTCAGAATTCTTGAGTTCTGACTTTATTCTCAGAATTCTGACTTTAATCTCAGAATTCTGACTTTAATCTCAGAATTCTGAGATTAAAGTTCCACGATACATGGCCCCCATCCATCCTCCCCTCAATACGATGGAATTGTCCCGTCCCCTTGGCTGAAAAGCACCCCCAAAGCATGATGTTGCCACCACCATGCTTGACGGTGGGGATGGTGTTCTTTGGGTTGTACTCGGTGTTCTTTGCCCTCCAAACACGACGAGTTGAGTTGAGGCCAAAAAGTTCTATTTTGGTCTCATCTGACCACATCACCTTCTTCCACGCCTCTTCTGAGTCGTCCAGGTGGTGAATGGCGAACTTCATGCGGGCCTGTACATGTTTCTTCTTGAGCAGGGGGACCTTGCGTGCGCTGCAGGATTTCAATCCATGACGGCGTAGTGTGTTACCAACCGTTTTTTTGTAACTGTGGTCCCAGCTGCCTTCAGTTGATTCATCAGTTCCCCCCCTTGTGGTTTTGGGATGATTCCTCACCGTTCGCATGATCAGGGACACCCCACGAGGCAAGATCTTGTGTGGAGGCCCAGACCGAGGGAGGTTGGCGGTGGTGTGGTGCTTCTTCCATTTCCTGATAACTGCACCGACAGTTGATCTTTTCTCTCAAGTTGCTTTCCGATTCTCTTGTAGCCCATCCCAGCCTTGTGCAGATCAACAATCTTGTCCCTGATGTCCGTGAAAAGCTCTTTGGTCTTGCCCATGGTGGTGATGTTGGATGCTGGTTGTTTGGGTGTTGACAGGTGTCTTTTATACAGGTAACGAGGTGAGGCTGGTGTATTTGATGTAGATAATTGGTTCGGATTGGGGCTGTGTCTTAAAGAAAGACTAACTGGCTTGTAGGAGCCAGAATACTTGCTGTTTGTCCAGGGGGTCAAATACTTGTTTTTCCTCATCAGATGGTTATCAATTTTAATGAATTCATATGATGTGATTTTCTGGAATTTTCTTTGGGATTCTGTCTTTCACTGTTAGAATGTACATATGATTAAAATTGTAGATTTTTGCATTCTTTGTAAGTGGGCAAACCTGCAAAATCAGCAAGGGGTCAAATACTTATTTCCCCCACTGTATCTTTAATTGCACAAATTAAATGCCGTATATTGCTTTTCAGTACAACATTTTCCATGACACTGCCTAAAAATGTCTGATAGCTGTAGTTCCTTAATTCTAAAGACTCAAATCTGGTGACTCCTTTGTTGTCCAAAAAATCATGCAGTGGAAAAGTTTTCTCCACTACGCTGTTGTAGCCAGGCCAAAAAAGATTTTATATGTATATATAAATAAATATTTTTGTGAATTTTGGCAGCTGGACAGTAAGCAGACAATTAATGTTGAACTGACATCAAATGACTTTTCAAGCGATTCCACTGTCGCAGACAAATTTTCAATATCTGAGTGAAATCCTGAGAGTTTTGCTAGAGTTGGGACGCGCTCCTGTTGTCGTAATCGTTTGGTGCACTTTGAGCTGTCTTAATCCAGTCTTTTTCCCATGTTGACGTTCAACAAAATCAAATGTGTTTGATATTATCGTAAGTTTTGAGTCTTGGTAGTACAATATAGTCTGTGACTAAAACAGTGACATTATGACAGATTGTCTTTAGATATGAGATGGTGTCAGACTTTAGTCTTTTCAAAGTCTACTTCTAATTCAGAGTCTTCTAGACCAGTGTTTCTCAAATGGGGGTACTTGTACCCCTAGGGGTACTTTGGAGGACTGCAGGGGGTACATGAGATATTTAACAAAATGTTTAATAGTTACAAGGGTGTTTTCCAGAACATTGTTCCTCTTTGTGTAGACTTTTTTTTTCTACCAAAAATGTGACATTTCAAGAAACAATTCAAAAGGGGTACATTATTAAAAAAAGTTTGAGAAACACTGTTCTAGAGTTTAGTAGGCATTAGAGAGTAAATCAAACTAAAAAGAACTGAAAGATTGGGGGGGCGAAAATACTATTGTGGATAGTGAGGGGGGGGACATGTCTATCCCTTGGAAATTACACCCTGGTGCCACAACAACTGCAGTGTATTCAGATCACTTGCATTTTTTAAAGAGGGAAATTTCGATGTCAATGTTCATACAAGAAAATAGATACTTTAGGCATTTTTTCAGACTTGTAATGGAATTAGCTGTAGCTAATGTCTGACGACATTATGGAAAGAACCCATACAGAGATGGACCTTTTTGTTAAAGAATAAGATCCTTTTTGTTTAACCAGCTCCAAAATCGCCATTGCCAAACCCCACCAGACTCCAGAGGTTTTCAATCAAAACTAACTAACTAACTAAAAACAATAGGCAGGTGCCCATATTGAAACAAGTTTGTTTTACTGTAATCATTCCTCCTGTCTGTCCTGCCGTACACCAGGCTTGTGCAAAATTCAGAATTTCAGAATTGGCCTCCATTCAATTCATGAATTGGAATTTGAATTGAATTGTATGCAATTTATTTTTATATGGACTCCAACTAAACCTAACTGAGAGTGAAAGAAGCACTAGAAAAACATGTAAAATGTTGCTTAAAAACTTACACTAATGGGATAAGTTAATTGGATGGAAAAATGGCAGTACTAGGCACTTATGTTGTGCAAATAAAGTCCTCCAGATTTAAGGAGAGATTCCTGCTAAGTGTCAGACTCTTGCTTAAATAAACTGTTGTAACCTCATAATACAAAATGATTGCAGTGAGTGATTTGGGACTCATTAGCCTGGCATCCTGGCATCCTTGTTGACAAGGGTGATTTCCAAACAAACATTTTCAAAAGCGCAGTGTTTGTGCTGCACTTCAGCCACAGGCTCACATTCTGTTGGGCCTGCGCTGTATTTGCTAAAGTAGCATCCATCCTGTAGCTGCATTCGGAAACCTCACACTACAACATTCATGGATGCCACCTCAATATTTTATGGACGAGGTGCGCTGACACCAACTGGGCTGAAGATATCTGCCCTGTGCTCTCTACATTATTCACTCCCCTCTCTTGTGGCTGGGCTCATTTGTGTTGACAAAGGACTAGATGGTAGGTTGTGATTCGTTCTGTACTGCTCAGATTCAACTATTTTTATCCCCACTGTGGATTCTGTGGCGCCAGAATGACATCACTCCTCCATTTCCATGTTGAATCATTCATACAGCACAGGGCCGGAGGGTGACCTCCACTTAAATCTGTTCCTTGCACACATCAATTACACATCCATTGTTCATGCTGATTATCACTGGACCAAATATAGAATGAGGCATTCTGCATTTAGAGAGGAATAAATGCTGTACTTGTCCCACAAGTCAGTCTTTCAGGTTGATCTCTGAATCTGTTCTCCAGCTTACTGGGAGCCACTGTTTAAGTTGTCGCCAGGCAATTAATTGCTTAAAGCAATCACAACACTTCCCGATGTTGATGATAAATACTGTTAAATACTGTATCTTATAGGGTTTTTCAATGGGCCTAGGTTGGTCCACTTTAGCCACATCATGCCATGCCAAGCTGTGATAAAGTGTTCCCACTACAGCCTCACAGCATGAGAGACATAGATCAAAAGTGTTACCACAAAAATCAGAAAGAAAACAAGTCCATTGCTTAGGAGTATACTGTAAGTATGAGTATCATTGGCTCAGCCTTTAAAGTAAATTAGCTGATTGATATATTCACTTTACTATAATAGAAGACAGAAAGATGACAGAAAAAAACAGAAAATATTCAAAACATTCACAATGAAAAAGCTGGAACCAGAGAGGTTTTGCACATCTTTGTAAAACAGTTAATTCATTTTCATGATGCAGCAATAATATTGCAAATCTTTTTGAGACTTCAAATTTCAGGAGGACAGCTTGCAATGGAGGGTCGGCTGGGACACGTTGACCCATTCAGAGCGACCGCTAATGCAGGTTTAACTCATGTCACTGTGTCTGTTTGATGGGGTAATATTGTGGTTTAGAAACCAGGATAAGCCCTTATTCCGATTTTGACAAACCCAAAAATGCTAGCTAGGGTACAGAAACCGGGATACTTTGGTGTGTTTACACATAGCACTACTGTCTCTGAAAGTTATGCTTGACACTACTTTTGCGTTACTTTTGAGTTACTTTCACCAAAATAACCACAGAAGTATGACTTGGCCTACAACAGGCCTACTTGACTCTGAATTGTAGTGGAGTAGAAGTAAGAGAAAATGAAAATGAAAATACTCTATTGAAGTAAGGTATAGTTACTTTCCAATGCTGATAAAATGTAATGCTATTACAAGTAACGAGCCTAAACATTAATTCCCGACATGTTTATATCTGTCAGCTGCTCGGACACACTGCTGCCCCCGCTGACAGGACACAGATGTCCGTAGCCTACCGTCTCTGGTTTTGGCTCTGACCACAGGAACAGCAACGGGACAGCATCTAGCTTCAACAAAGCGTAATAACTCCTGAAAATAATGGCAGTATGTCAATCTCGCAAATCTATCTGTCTCTGCAATCATCTCAACCATCGATTTCCAGTAACTTTTTTTCTGTGCCGATATGTTTTGCGATGTTGGTGAATTATTTAAAAAAGAAAAAACACTACTAAATGTTAAGTTAAAATGCATTGTAACTTGCATTACTGAGATTGTAACGTGCGTAACAGCAAAAGGAATACATTACTGTAATTATGTTACTTTTTTAACGCATTACTCCCAACAATGTCCATATATGATTCAGGATTCCAGAATAGTAAAGTACATCTGGTATCTTTCATGGATGCAATGATGCAATTAGTGGTATAACGGACCATATTTGATCTGTGGTCTGTACGGATCAAAACTCATGGTTCAGAACGCATGTGAACAATTGCAAAGTTTAACTAAAATAATAGTGTAAAATAAATTTTTATTGTCGCAGTTACTTAAAGTAGGCTGACAAGTCTCTATGGACGGTTGCTGTGAAAAGTTACAGGCAATGCAATTATTTGTTTACGTGAACGGCACATGTTAAAATCCACTGCTAATATGGCACTGGTGCCTTAACAACCGGTATCTACCAGATGGAATAGCAAAGCGGATTTCTGGTGCCTCATTTTGGTGCCACTTAAATGCCTGCTCTGCTCTCTAATGCTCTGAAACAGACATTAGAGGCAACAGTAGCATCGCTACATGTGACACTAGTTAACACTAACATTGCACTTGGCAGCAGGTAATGTTAACCTACTGTTAGCTAGTAACTAGCTTAAACACAGTCAAAATACTGACAGATAAATGGTGTAGTGTGACTCTATTTCACTGTAGAGAATTCCAACACTGGGACGTACAACAGTCTGCAGCTAAAGCAATGAGCTAAAAGACACAAACTAGCATTTGGTCACTGCTGTTGTCGGAAGAACAACACAGACTTGACTACACGTTGCATTTACTTGAAACTGGTAAACCTTGTGGTGCATTCAAAGTTATTATAAAATATATTTTATATTATAAAATACCCCTTTCTCATCTGTTTTTGTCGTTTAACAGCAATTTACTGGTGATAGAAGTTATTATATTTTTAATAAATCATTTAAATCCCCCCCCCCCTTTTTTGTGCTGATCTGAAAATTGATCCGATCCGTGACTCAAAAGTGTTATCCGATCCGTACCGTGAGTTTTGTGATCTGTTGCACTCTTAAATGCAATGCACCTTCACAGCTTTAGATGTTCATGTTGCAACCAAGCGACACAGTGATGATTCCCTTTCACAACACAGTCTCACTCCCTACTCGTCAAATGTATGACGCATGGTCAAGGAACCCTGGCGTCATGTTTCAACGAAAGAGGTGTACCCTTGACGTTGTTTTTCGAAATGGGGGTCCGTCAGATAGACATTCATGTTAATCCCTCACCGTCGGATATCGACGAAAGAAAACCCCCCCTTAACTCGAAATATGTGGCAGTTTTATTTTTGGTATTTTTAGCCCAATAACCGCTGTTTTAATCAACATTATTCACGAGATATTATCATGGTTTATATGTATTTCTTTTAATGTTATTATTTCAGCCTATTTTGGCCAGGGAAGCTGGGTTGCTTTTTTGTTTATTTATAAACTATACTATTTTAAACTATAACGCTACATCTATTATTTTAAGAATTTTATTTCGGTTTTATTACCGGTGAAATATTACAGTATATGCTGTAATACAGAACATTATGATCCGAGCTCGACGCATTCAAAGCCAATTTCCCCCAATGCAATGCGGCCATTCATTTCAAAGAATCGGGCAGCGATCAGAGGGTCTTTAACGCCAGTATCGCTTCAATATACATATATACAGTCAGTGGTTTTGTCACCAGCAACAACACGTTGCTCAGTTTTGTTCCAGTTATGTACCATAATAACGTTTAAACAAATCCGCAGAATACTCCGGAAGTGACGTAGTACGTCCCGCTCGCAAAATTACGAATCCCACTATGGCCACGCCAAGACCCGCACTACGAAGCAGCTTGATTGGTTGGGGTTAGGCATTTCACCTCGAGTGGTTAAGGTTAGGGTTAGGGGATTGGTCAGGGGATAGGACCTGTACATGTAAGCATGGACGCCTGGCCAATAGTAGTGTGTAAACGCTATTGAAGGGCGGGTCTTGGCGTGGCCATAGTGGGATTCGTAATATCGCGTCCCGCTCAGCGGATAAGAAGATAAAAATACATAATATACGTAATATTGATGTTTTTTTCTAATGTTGTATTTCTCGATGCCCAATCCTAGTTGTATTTGAGGAGTTAAACAACAAAGATAGCAATAATAATAACAAAATACAGTTTCATGTATTTGTTTAATGTACTGTGTGCTCGGCCGGCCGGTGGGCGGCCACAATCTGAAATGGAATGAAGCCCAGTCACAGCCGACAGCAAAAACACAGGAGCCGAACAAGTCCACCCACTCTTCCCGGAAGAACTACAAGTGCTCAAGCTTTGTAACAGTTTCTGTGGCGTCTCTTATGGGAGTTGTAGTTTTAAAGTATATTGGTATATTTCTCATAATTAGAAGTTGGCAGTGTATAATTTTGGATACACCCTGGGGTTTTTTGGGATGTGGAACACACTGGTGTCATCAGATTTAAAAAATCGAATCGTTAAATAGGTGAAAATAGCTTATTACCATATTTGACAGTGCTTACAGTGGGTAAACGTAAGCACTTTAAGCACGTAAGCAGGAGTGATGTATCCTCTTCAGACTGACATATGTTACTCTCCAGGTTGAGACCTTTCCAACGATGTGTTTGCTATAGTCCTACGACAAGGTTTTAATTTTTACACATCATGGAGAGACCACTTTGCAGGCGATACTTTGTTCCCAGAGGGATATCTGCCTTGAGTTCAAATGCTTCACACATAACACTTGACATATTGTTTTATCATACAGCTGACATATACTTACAATAAAAAACAACATAAACAAAGTGATATGTAGTCAGACTGAAGCACATCACACAGCTATTGCTCATCTTTCATATCATGAAGCTATTGCACAACACCCGCAACCTCAAGCAACAGTATTTAAAGTTTTAATTGAGGTAGGTCCAAATTAGGCCTATAGTTTAGAAATGTTAAGTTTACCAATATCTTCTGCCAGAGGATAAGAGCTCATACTTGGCATGGAGAATAAAGATGGATCAGACCATATTCTGTGTGCTTGCCTGGAGAGACTGGTTTCTATTACTCTACACAACCTTCATGACAGTAATATCAATATGCTCTGTAATGCAGCCTTGTATAACATAAACCATCTGATTATCCGTGGGTGTCTGCTCTAAATGATAACACCCACTTTCAACAAGGGCCTTCCAGCCAAAGGTGTTGTCTATATACACACCAAGGTGCCTATAGGAGCAGAGCCGATGGATTGGTTCATTATTTATGACCTCTGATATCCTCTGACCCATGTCACGACCCTCTCAGCTTGTGAAATGGTTGAATGAGATGTGTGAGTTTTGTCTGTGGGCAGTAGGCTGAGGTAGAAGTGTACCAAAAATGCCAAAACACATGTTGTATATGTGGACATACCCAAACAAAGCTATATACATCTTACTCTGTGAACAAAAACCTCGGCAACAATCTGCTTATCCTTTTAATTTCCTGAAAATGCTTCCTAAAACTAGTCCCTTCTTAATTTTGAAAAGGTAGTCTCAGTAAAGGCTACAAAGGTTTGGATGGCTACAAGCTGTAACCACAGTGATTGATATGAGGATCATCTTCTGAATATAATAATTAATATGTTAGACCTACTATAAATTGATATTTCCAAAAATTCATTTATTTAAAAAAACTAATAAAGCAGTGTGATTTTAAATCAAACTACGTTCCACACAAATATACTCATGTTTTTCCCCTTTAGTCTTTGCTATTAATATTCATCAACTGCAAAATTAGAAAATTGCGTTGTTAAATAACTATGCAATATAAAAAATGCTTCTCTTTGTATATAGTTTATTGTTTTTCCACAACAGTACAAGTCAAAACAAATGCAAATTAGTCAAAGAAGCCATTAGGCTGTATTTGTAAACACTCAACTGTAGGTTTTTTATATAGTATATATAAGGCAAATCAAAGTGCTAAGCATAAAACACTATTTTTTCATTATTAGTATGTAATTGTGTAAATTCTCACGTACAACGTGCAACATTCTTTCACAGACGTGGAAGGGTAATTACGTCACTTCCACAGATTCGTTTAAAGGTTATTATGGTACATAACTTACTGGAACAAAACTGAGCAACGTGTTGCTGGTGACAAAATCACTGACTGTATATATGTATATTGAAGCGATACTGGCGTTAAAGACCCGCTGATCGCTGCCAGATTCTGTGAATGAATGGCCGCATTGCATTGGGGGATATTGGCTTTGAATGCGTTTTGAATATCGTAATGTTCTGTATTACAGCATATACTGTAATATTTCACCGGTAATAAGACCAAAATAATATTATTAAAATAAAGAAATGAATACATGATAACATCTAAATAAATGTCGATAGACGTAGCGTTATATTTAAAAAATATAAATAAACAAAAAAGCAACCCAGCTTCCCTGGCCGAAATAGACCGAAATAATAACATTAAAAGAAATACATATAAACCATGATAATATCTTGTGAATAATGTTGATTTAAACAGCGGTTATTGGGTTAAAAATACCAATAATAAAACTGTCACAGATTTCGAGTTAAGGGGGGGAGGGCGTGTTTTTTTCTTTCGTCGATATCCGATGGTGAGGGATTAACATGAATGTCTATCTGACGGACCCATACATCGAAAAACAACGTCAAGGGTACACCTCTTTCGTTGAAACTTGACGCCAGGGTTCCTTGACCATGCGTCATACATTTGACGAGTAGGGAGTGAGACTGTGTTGCCTTTCATGACTTTTATGTCTTCATCAACACAGTAGGAACTGCTGATAGATCAAACTACAGTGCAATGGTAAAAGTTGCCTGACCCACTTTAACCAGATGTTTCACACCTTAGGAACTGAACTCATAACAACCCTCAAAGCAAATGATTCTATAAACTGAATTTGAAAAGAGAGTGTTTATATTTTACACTTTACAGAAGATTTGAATAAAACATATGCCGTGAATCTTCTTCATCTCACTTTGGAACTAACACCTTACTTCTAAATGTGTATATGCACTTGGTAGGTAACAACATTATATCAATCTCTTAAAGGTCAGAGAAAGCAGAGCTGAAGGTACAATCGGCATAGAGTTACTCTCCCAGAATAACGATGGCCACTCTGATGCAGATCTTCTCTGCTCAATGGGAGTATAAGCTTTTGCTCTTTCAGGAGAGGAGAAGCGAGTACCAGCAGCCTTACCTCCGCCACAGGCACTCCCTCAGGAGGGCGACAGTGCAGAACGATCATCCCGTTGATTGGCACCTCCTTCCCCTGGGGGTCCTGCTCAAAGTTTTTCCTCAGGTCTGTATGGGGAGATAAGACTCAGCTGTCAGGTGTCAATTGTTACAGGTAGCCTTACCTCAATTCTTTTCAGCAGCTAACATGGCAGCCTGCCCTCTGCTCTGCACGCCACAACCTTCAAAACTCTTTAGTCAGTATAGGATACAGAGGATCCCATGGCCGTGTGCTACATAATCTGTTGACAAGGTGGTTTTGGAGGATACAATGGATGGAAAAAGTGCACGAAAATTACTTTGATCATCCTGGGCATTAATGTGCATACAATACAAACAGATCCTATTCTAACCATTTTTAAAACTGCCTTTGATGAATGGGTTTCATGTACCCTAGGGTCATGAGAGATTCCCTGCATATAAGTGATCTAAGTACAGGACGGAAACTCTATAATAGAACCCCAGTTTGACTGGTAGGTAGGAAAAAACAATGATCTTGCAGAGAAAGAGTTTGACATCACATTAGGGCTGAACCATTAAGGAAAATAATCTAATTGCGTGATTTTAAACAATATTGCGATTGCAATTTAAAATGTGATTTTTTTTTTTAAAGCTCTTTATCTTTATCTATTATTTAACAAATACAAATAATAAATCATTGTATAGTATGACCAACACAATATTAGATATATTAAACATAACAACTGGTGCCTGCCGGTATCGCTCGCTGGCTGTCCGCCCTGTCATGCTCACAGACCCCGCTGTCAGCTGGCTGGAGGTTGCTCAAGAGACTGGGGGACAAGAGGCTTTTATTTCCTCGATCGCTTGTTTAAATAACACATCACAAATATCCATTATAAGATTAACATGACCTGTGGTAATCTGCCTTATCAGAGTTAAAAAGCTTCACAAGAGATTGCGGGCTTAATGAGGTCGCTGGTCGGCTTTCACTTACTCACTCACACACATACACCGGCCACGGACCAGCAGAGCAGCGTCTGACATGGCAGAAATATGTCTCTTTTAAACATACTTGTATTTTGACGAGGTGAGACTGTTATATAAAACATTGCTTGCCAACATTTGCTCAAACTTTTTAACCCCTTGACGCCTGAATTTATTCACAATTATATAAAGAAAATATTATGTGTGTTTCTGGCTCCAAGCTGATGCTAAATTAAGTTGAGATTGTTAATTTGTCTATAGCATATGGAATAGATATAAATTTAGGTATGATGCAAATTAGCGACAACAGGCATTATGGTAAAATTCTTTACAAAATGGTAAAATTAATAAAACACATAGTAAATTTCATTCATGTCACAAAGTTGTTAGAACTTCTAAACTGTAAATGACAAATACATGGATCTTGACAACGGCAAGAAAGAAAACACTCTCCTACTCCCTAACATTGACAGTAGTTTCTTTAGGGTTAGGGGTAGGGTTAGGTTTAGGGGTAGGATTAGGGGTAGGGTTAGGGTTAGGGGTTAGGGTTAATTTTGCTTACGTGAACCGGATTTATCTCCCACTCCGACCGGTCCTACGAGAAACCAGTGCATGCAAAAGGTTCCTAGGTATGTATCGCATGTAAACAAACCGGCATTGGGGGCAATACACACGCTATCTCGCCTGCAGTCGGAATGGAAGGGGTTTGATGCAAATTAGCGACAGTCGGCGTTAAGGGGTTAATTTGGTATATTGAATTTTTTAAATTTTCATTCTGAATTTGTGAATTAAATAAGTTGTAGAAAATACATAATTTCAATGCATAAATATTCAGTGTTAAAAATGGCTTTTTAATTTCAAAATCCGATGAAACAGATTTACTTCCATACTTCCCATGCATGCAGTCCACAGATGCTGTGTTACACACTAAACAGCGCTGCTCTCTCCCCTTCTGTCTTATTGAGCCACAGCTCTGCACAGGCAGTCAGTAGGGGTGGGGGGAGAGAAAACGGCGGAATGGGAGCGGGTCTTATACAGTCATGGACGGGAGTAGATGGCTATCTGAAACAAAGCTCCTTGAGTAGAAATGGATAAAGAAAATTAACTTTTAAATGGCAAGTTAAGTTTCAAAGCACTACGACTATAGTTATTTGCATGTAATGTTAGTGTAACTGAGTTACCAGCAGAATAGTTGACTTTCAAATACCACTTGAGCATTAAAAACCTAGAAAAAAATATCCCTTTTAGAATTTAGAACAGATAAAATCGCATTTCTTGTACTAGATTGTTTAACCAATGATAAATCTGATTCATTTTCTTTTAGGATTAAGTGAGGTTGCTGTGCTCACAGAGTTTTGGCTCCTAACCAAAATAAAAATAAAAAATGGTCCTGTTGTCATTAAGCTCCAGTCTATTATGGGTTAAATAAGAGACATGGACAGACATTGTTACACTGAATGTCCTGTCATTCTGGATAATCATAATACTTCTAGGACCTCCAGGGAAAAATCTTTTTTTTTGTTTATTCTCTTGAATGTGTGTTCTGCTTTGGTTTTGGTGGTCACAAGAAACAACCAGGTACAGGGAGTAATAAGGCCAATTATTCTAGGTATTTATGTCATATATCACTGTCACCTAACATTTTTGGCAGGACATAGAGCAGATGTGCATACTTTAGCTTGCTGTATAAAAAAACATGACATTCTATTTATTGTCTTTAAAACAAATAAGTTCAGCAACACAACTTAAGCCTACTGTATCTAGTCAACTTATCATATCTGTCTCTATATTACATTTCATTTGCACCATAGTTATTTCAGTATATCCTACCTCTGGCATGTGCTACAAGAAGCTTTGTGATAAAGTTTCTAAACTCACAGGCAATGCGAACAGTAGCCTTGCGACTCTTGGAAGTGCCCAGGTGGCTCCAGGCCACACAGAGACACCAGTAGTCCTCAGGGCCGTGGAAATCCTCCACCTGCTGACGGGACACATTGATCATCACCTCACGCACCTTCAGCCCTGGGACAACAAAGTAGACGAGATAGTTAGAAACTATACACAAACTTTCAGCTAGGATTTGGTTAGTTTGATTGGCTATTAAATAACACTGTGGTTCCCGAAAATGTATTGAGTTTTGGGTCTGGCCATTTTGTTGCATAACACTTGGTCGGGTTCAGGTTTTATTATTTTCAATGAAATTCATTTAGAAATGCTATATTCTGTGTCTCTCCAAAGCAAGCACGCTACCTTGTCTTTGAGGGAGGAATAATAAACAAGACTAAAGGTGCATCTCAGTTCCCTTATTTGATAGCTCATTGCTCCTCGGTCCTCGAATGAATTGGAATTGTTCTGGCCCTTCTTTGAGAGCCGTATCAAAGCTCTTATTCCTGCTCCGAGGAGCAATGAGCAAGGATATACAAGAAGCCGTGTAGCTGAAAGCCGTTGCTAACTCCACCCATACAGCTGACAAATTAACGTAATGCATCAGATGAAAGGACGTCTCATCCTTCTAAAACACATTTCCTCGTTTCCCCTCTCCTCACATGATTTCCTCCGTCTCTCCCATGCTTCCTTGGTGGGACTTGGTGACTAAGACGCAAGGGAGGGAAGCAAGTGCAGGAGCCGGGGATGCAATTCAAGGGAAGTGAGATGCACCTTAAGAGTCTACAGACCTGCTAGTGGCTTGTTTAGGCTGTACTTAGGCACAGCTGTTCTTTGAGCTGAATGCTATACACGTAAGTGAAGCATGCTAACATTTTCTTTATTTAATTTCCATATGAACTATAGCTATAGGAATGTCTTCAGTTCTGCAGATATTTGGTAATAAACCAAAGAACTTTAATTAGACCTGATGAAGGCGCTGGATAAAAAAAAAGTCAGAGGATCACCAAAGTTATTACAATTCATCCTGAAAGGGACATGAATATCTGTACAAAATGTCATCTCAATCTGTCCAGTAGTTGCCATCCCAGTAGCCATGTCACTAGCATGGCAAAAATGTAGTTTAGGACCTTAGGTTGAGATGGGGTTTCAAATCTGGTTGAGGTTCAGTTGGGTCAGGTCCTAGTGTGCTTTCACATCTGTAGTTCGGTTCATTTGGTCCGGACTAAGGGCCACAACACTGTTTGCTCTGGTCTGAATCAGTTGATGAGTTAGTAAAACAAACCGAAATGCAGTAACACAAGTCACGTGACAACATTCAAATCATTGGCCAGATGTTTCTTTAAACCTATTTCCTAAACTCCTCTTCGATTGGTCAGAATTAACATGCACCAAAATTTCAACTGAACTCCCGGAAGTAAACCAAGAGAGGAGGAAAAGCCAACAGACAACACGTCACTTTTGCAGATCCTGTTATAGAGAGACAACTGCGCAGGTTGACTGTAGCCCTGGTCATCATAGCACAGCGTAGCTGGCCACAGCAACTGGTTTAGTCCACAAATGTGCAGTTCTTCCATCAGTTAGGTATGTTTGATGTCAGATCACATTCTCACCACAAATGAACTGTTCCAGAGTTCGTTTGAAAGAATACAAGGACCACCTCTTCAATGAGCTCTCTTTGGTCCGCTATTATTTTGCATCCAAGTGCGAATTGCTGCATTCACACATGCCCAAACAAACTGCTAAAGGCGGACAACGAACTCTAGAAGCAGAATCCTTAACCTATTCCTTGATATGTCTACAAGCTTGCATCAGTAATCACTGGATATTACAGGATTAGTTGTGTATACATTCTTAGTAAAAGCTAACATACTTCCTAAATCAGTGCATTATCCCCATCTGCTAAGCTCTGAGAGCATCACTAAGGAAATTGGCAGAAACACAGTCCCCAGGGGCCTCTACTGTATATTTTGTATGTATGCGCTCAAAGCTGGAGAGCTAAATCAGCTGTAACAGAATTAGCATTAATAGTTTGAACTACACTTCACCACTTCAAATAGCATATGTAGTCTTGCTATTCAAGCGACACAAGGACAATATACCATATTATGTAACACAAAAGGCATGCCAACACAGCACTTTGCGCAATACTCCTATTCTATTGAATGCATTAAAGAAGAAGAAAATAACTATTTGAAAATCCTCTTAGGCAACACGCTGCCCGTGATTGGAAATGTTTGTCACCCTGTCATATAGCTTCAGAAGTGTATACAGCAACCATTTTTAATCTGAGTCATGGGTTTAAGGCCTGTCACATGTCTTTTCTCACCCCTCCTCAGAGCCGTTTGCAGCCTGCAGGCCTTATACCCACAGCTGGATTAAAGGCAAGGAATGTGCAATATTCTCGGGACTGCAAAAGACCAATACCCAAACTTTTCCACCCCTGACTTTTCTGGCTCAGGCTCTTGTGCATCCACTCTCTCTGATGAATAACACTTTAATCTGACATGCTCTTACTAAAGTCAAACAGCCTCATACTGAGGCTGCACAGCTTGCGGAGCCCTGAGCAGGCTTTCGAATGAATACCAATTAAATGCCAGTGAATGGCAGCAGGACTACAGCAGTGAATCCATGCTGGTATTCACGGTAAAATTAAGAAATAGAGAGCATTTCATAGCGGGCGGTCTCCACTGTGCTGGGTATAAATGACAACAACAGAAAAGTGGGCTTCTTCCTTTTTGTCATACCAAACACGGTTGACAAGTTGTGAAAAGCTGATCCAAATTAGGTGGTTCATCTCAAAATAGTGTGTTTGGTGGCCGGGGTAGTTTAAACTGAGATTGACAGGCCTAGAGAAAAGAAGCCACGCTTGAGAAGAGGAATAAACAAAGCAGCAGCTCTATGGTTGGTACTTCCTAGTCACAGCCCCTGTAGAGAGTGAGACACAAGCATAATTCATATATTCTCGAGCAGTAGCAGAGAGCTGGCAAGTGACAGTGTATGTTTGGGAAGAGAGACAGTGGAGAAAATAATGACTAATGACTTTCCATGATGCCCTTAAAAGTGTCAGCATGCGTTTTAGAGGAGAGCGAAGACAGACTGGTTGAGAGAGAGAGAGAGAGAGAGAGAGAGAAAAAGGTGGCGGTAAGCTTTTTCAACAGAGCGACACATTTTCTGGAGTCCAAACAGGCGTCAACAGGTGGTTTGCCGGCGAGACGGAGACGAGTGCTGCAAATGTGTCATCTGGCAGCCCTATTTGTTTAGGCAGAATGCTGTTGACTGGGCTCATTAGAGTGAACCACTTGATCTATTCTCCTCCCCAATTCCCTCCTTGCTCTTCGCAGTTTCCTGAGTTACTTGATTACTCCATCCAAAACGGCTGAATCACTCAGAGAGAGGCTGGCAAAATGGCTGAAATAAGAACTAAGTTTTGGCTGTTCTGATTCCAGGGAATAGGAGATTGTCATAGTCTACTTTATTAACTTGGATGTGGATTACAAGAACTTCATTAAACTGTTATAGTAGGATAATTTCTGCTTAAAAGGTTTCAACTTCATGAGTTCAGAAGAAAACTGAATGTCCAATGTGATCCTTTACTCTCACCACGTTTCTGTTAACCATTCAACGAAGTTAAAATGGAAATGTGTTCTAGTACCATAGATTAACATTGGACGGCAAACCCAAAATACTGGTCCATTGGCTCTAAATGAGAGGCAAAGTGGGAGCTCAGGATTAAACTTTGTCACCCTCACTTGAATGTCCCAGCCCTCATTTTAAAGGTGATGTTTCAGTTTAATATATTTTTAATTCATTAAAGTCATTAAAGTAACAATAAAGGCCTATGTTTTTGCTTGTTTATTACTCCTGTCATTTACAGTCTTATAGCAGAACCACTATATATCATTGGCGGCTGGGGTAGCCATATTCAGAAATGTCATTATTTGGCATGTAAGTGGTAAAGAGAAACTTTCTAGGACATTTTTCATGGAGAAAAAAAACTTAAAAAAACTTAAAACATGCTTTGCCTGTATGTCTCTCTCTCTCTCTCTCTCGCTATATATATATATATATATATCAAATACATCAAATTGTACCATTGCGTAAACTTTTGGTCACAAATGTAATTTGATTGGCTCAATATCTATGTGTGAGCGGACACTAAACATTGTTTGTTAGATCACGTATTCCAACGGCCACACAGGCAGTTAACCAGCTGGTGTTGTTAGCTGTTGCTTAGACCCATGTGTGATTTGAGCAGGAACTAATTTACTTCGTGACTTGATATGTTTGGAGTAACGTACGGAATGCTGAGGTTAGAGGATGACCCATTGCTCTGAGTTTTGACAGTCTGCTTCAACGACTGGATCCTTTGAATGAGTGACAACTAAAGCTAGCTAGGCCCCCTCCTTTCTATAATATGAGTATGCAGGAGCTGGCAGGAGCTGACCAAAATGGCATTGCATCATTAAGCACCAATTACCAAAGTTGCGCTCCGTTTTGGGGGAAAAAATTGAACATTAACATAAGAAGAGAAACAGGAAAATGCTGAAAAGCTGCCAAATAATAATTAATAATGAAAGGCTTTCACACTGAGATTTGAGGCACATAATATATATATGAATATTAACTGTCAGCATCGGAAATGCTATGCTGGTGACATTACTACTGAGGGATAACTAGCTTGAGTGGGAAGCTGCTGCAGTACAGTCATACGGTACAGCACCATCAGACTGTTGTCTCCAACTAAATTTATGCCAAGTCTATATCAAAACCTAGACTATTTGATCAAACAGCTTGTTATTAACAGGTTGTTTATTTACAGTTTGTAAACGTAACTAAAGGTTTGTTTAACCAGAAATAAATGCATAAAAACTTGTCAAAGTAGTCCAAGCACATGTCAAATTGCATTGAGTTCTAAAGGATCTTCAGTTTTCTATCACCCAAAAACAGGCGCGTCCTTGACATTTTGCAAAGTACCTGTATATGCCAGTTTGGTCTATGGCCTAGCAGGTGCTGAAATAACGTGATAACAATTCAAACCACTTGAGTGGCTAGTTAGCTTAGCTTGTTAGCTTCCACTCTCCGAGTGAAATACAAACCCAACAGCACAATAGTTAGCTTATAAATGTTGACCATCATTAAGGAGCAGGTAGCCTAAGATGCCACAGTATGACAACTAACACTGTGAAGATTTCTTGAAAAAAGTGAAATAATTCTGTGTATCAATGTTCTTAGGCTATACTGCGTGATGGTGTCTAGTCAGTATCACAGCTTCTCTTCTAGAAATGCTGGCTCAACCACCCAGAGATTTGATCTATTGCAGAAAGAGTCTACATTTGGTGATTATAGATCAATATTTTGAATTATAAGGAGTTTAAATTATCTAAATACATTTATTCTCAGCAGACAGCTCAAAGAATGTGAAAAATGAATGCATATATGAGCTGAGAAGAAGGTATAACGTCAGAATCAGATTCAGAAAAGATGTATAGCCAGGTAAGTAGCACTTACCAGGAATTGGCTTTGGTTAGGTGCAACATATTTAAACATTAATATGAAATAAACAAACAATAAAAACAGAAACAAATAACATACATATAACAAAATAATAATAAGAAAGAAAAAAAGGCTGCATGGATTATTACAGGATGTGCAAAATATATTTTAGGGATGTGCAAAGTTCAGGATATATAGTTTGTGCAGGTGACAGGTTGAACTTCTTCAGCTGCCGCAGGAAGTACATCCTGTACCGGGCTTTTTTTGAGGTCCTGGGAGATGATGGAGACCAGGAAGCAAATGCACTCTACAGTGTTGACTGTGGAGTCACCCAGGGTGATGGCGGGTGGGGCTCTGTCCTTCCTGATGGCCAAAACCATCTCCACTGCTCCAAGTTGTTCTGACTGCACCAGGTCACCAGGTTACAATATCCCACCTGTAGGCATGAGTCCAATGGAGTTTCAGAACTGGAGACAATTTCTTTGTTGAAAGGTTTTCCTCAGTGAAATTTTTTTTTGTTTGATATACAAATGATTTGTCCCATCACCTGCCAATTATTTTTGAAAATGCCTTCCCTTTACCTAACAGTTTCCAATGATGGTTTCTCAGATTGTTCTGTGTAACAAACCATGTGGTGCGTCAGGTTACTAGAGTACAACTTAAAAACATATAGCCTAAGCTTTCTTTTTAACGGAAAATGTTGTTTGAATATTTTGAGCAAATCTAGCTAACAACACAATAGAGATTCTGCTAACAAATCAATTTGAGAATAAATGGAAGAAAATCTATTGTAAAGGAGTTAATAGGTTGATAGGTACAGTAATCATGGCAAGGCTTACAGCAGAGTATTCTGTCAGACTCGGTATGGGAGAGAAGAGAGAGGCGCAAATTAAAGAAATTATTAAAATAAAACATATGAGAGACACTAAAGAACCATAAAAAGTGCAGATATACAGAGAATTGAAACAAATCAGCCGTATTAACCACAATTTGAACGCAGATATGTGCTGATTAGCTCTCATAACGGGCTGGATGGGTAGCGCACTGCCATGATTCCATGACGCTAATGTGTGATTACTCCACATTGTCATTGTGATATTTTGTTATTACATTCTTCTCTGTCAGGTAAATACAGTAGTCAATGTCATCCTCTGATGTAGACGTAGCCTGCACTGTAAGTCAGTAGTAGGCTATACAGTGGAAGTGCATATTAAGTGGTTTGGGGTCATTCTTTAAGTAATTTTGGGGTACAATTTGGTTTTGAAGAATCCTACAAGCAGCAATACCACAGGCCAAGCAATCGCCCGTTCCAAACATTTTCAACGGGCACTGCACTATTGTCGGGAAATATTTTTTTAAGTATTTGACAGTCAGGATGGAGCATGCACATAATGACTGGGTACACTAGACAACACCCCGAACAACTGATCAGTAACCACTGGAGCTCAGGAGGTAGATGACACAAATCCACAGGAACACTATTTGTCACTTGTTTTTGTACCAAAATCAACATGGACAGCAACCACGGTTTATATGTAGTGAACCCCCCAAAAAATTTGTTATGCTGAATGGCATATACTGTAGGAGTTTGTAGTCTATAAAGAAAATTGAAGATGAGTGAACTTGTAAAACCAAGCTAACTTCAGGTAAAGCTGTTTATTTACAAGCTCCCTGCAGGAACACACAAGTGACGTCATTGATCGCCGATGTCAGTCGCCAATATCACAGATTTAAAAAAAACTTTATAAGAATGACTGGCAGCTACAGGATCTGACAATTTAAGATTACAATCTTTACATATCAACAAGCTTTGCCCTACTAAATGCCAGAAAGCTGCAGCCAGGCATCAAATATTAGGGTATACACTGGGAATTAATATATCAATTGTAATACTGCTAAGTACAAAGTAACACAGTGCAAGGTGCATCTGATAAATAGAATAATTCTTTTGTTGTTGTTTCATTTCTATCAGTTACTATAACATCTTACTCAACAAACAAATTGGTTGGATCAGGGGATCTGGGGACATGGTGGCATTGCTACAGTGAAGTTCAATGGAGCAAGAAACATAAGCAGTATGACATCCAGACACATTGTAACCTACAGTTTAGTCAGATTACCTAAACTACCTTATGTGGAGTCAAAACTAAAAGTAAATACATTTATATTGGTGAGTACCAGTTTTACCAAAACTACAAAAATAAGACCTGGGTTCAAATTTCAATGTTCCATTGCAAACATTTGGCAGCAGCTCCAGCAGGGGACCCCAAACTTCCTTTTCCTGAGCCACATCAGCCAGCTCTGACTGGGGAATCCTGAAGCGTTACCAGGCCATTGTAGAAATATAATCTCTCCACCTAGTCCTGGGTCTTCCCCAAGGCCTCCTCCCAGCTAGACATGACTGGAACACCTCCGTAGGGAGGCGCCCACGGCACATCCTTACTAGATGCCCGAACCACCTCAACTGGCTCCTTTCAACGCAAAGGAGTAGCAGCTCTACACCAAGATCCTCACGGATGACTGAGGCGCTTCCCACTTGGCTGCAAACCGATCCAGTGTTTATGGGTTAAGGGTTTATGAAGTCAATTCATCATTAATGGGATACTTTTGAAAACATTTTTGTTACCACCAAATGATTTGCTGAACATTAAACCTTTACCATTATTTGTTTATAACTTAATCACAAAAAACAGAAAACAGCTTTTACTGGTAAATATGTTTATGTGATGCTGACATTGATACAACATATCAGCCCACTCATACTCTATACAGAACCGCTCTGCTGTGCTGCCTTTTCAAAATAAATTGACTTAATATAATGGTATCATTCTGTTTAAATAATATACTATAATGACCTAAATATGGGAGGGTTTTCTCTCATACAAGGTTAAATGCCAGTGTTCAAAATCATATATCAAGGTCAAATCAGATTTACTATTGTCATTAAAATAACTACATACAATACCTTTCTGTCCCGAAGTGATGGGGTTCAATGGACTGTATCCAATTTTCATCGAACTTTTACCTACTGTTGGTCATCAGTAGAAAAAATCTTGATACTGAAAGGCCTATCTGACAAAGCATGATAACCAATAATCATTCTGTTTTATCTGCCTTGCCCATGTGCTTGCCTGCACTTATGTGCCACCTACACAGCAGAATTCTTCAAGCAAAACTGAGTACACTACACTTTAGATCTCAGAACAGCATTAGCACATTAGTGTCACCTCCATCAGGGTCTTATTACGTCCGCTCCAGCTCGCCAAGTAGGGCTGGTTTCCACACAGGGCTTAATGCTGACAGAAGAATCCTCAGGTACTGTTCTGAAAAATCATCCATGCTGTTCAGTTCCCGAAGCACTTGAAGTACTGAGGCTTTGTTCAAAATAAATCCCCAAATTATGCACCATTTCACTCTGCCCACATTCATATTGCATACCAGCAAAACTGGCTCACACACAAGAGACCAGACACACAGACATACACACATATGCATGTGCATAGAGCCACAGAGTCTATTTCACCTATATTTTTGGGAAGGATATTTGATAGCACATCATTTCTTATCCCTCCCAGAATAGAGAAACTTTTATCTCCCCAACTCCATTAGGCCCCTTGCCCACTTCTTAGCACTGTAACCATAGACAGTCCCAACCCACAGCTTGTCTCCTTGAAATGATACCCAATTTCAAGCCTGCAAAACATGAAATCAAACCAAAACATACCGCTAACAACTGCAATGTTATGAAACAGCGAGAACAGGAGTGCCACTATACCGTAACGGTGGAAAACTGCAGCAATTAGAACTACAGTGGCTCGTAAACAAAGAACAAGGAAATTACGTTTTGTATGTCTGGATGGGGAGCTACATGCAGATTGATACATCAAGTCGGCCCACTCAAGTAAAAAATCATCAGTAACTTCAATATTTTCTCTGTAACACAGCACACAGCAGGGGGTGGAGGAGGTGGGTGGTGTTTTAGTTTAGTTTACACATTCATTCCTTTCTGTTTCTGCTTCAGGTGGCATCTTTAAAATTTTACTACACAATATTGAGCACATTAATTCTAATCATTAGGACTACGTTCCTTAGCTGCATTTTCTCTGCAAATTCAAGTTACTATGTTATTACTGTGGTGCAGCGCTACCAAATGAGCAACAAGGGAAACAGTGAAGCTATGGGTGTTGGGGACTGGAGCGATACGGTCCATGTATAACCTGGAGTGACAGCTTTGTCTGAATTTTCTGCAGGAATTTAAATGTGTTAAAAGTGGTATTTAGGCGCCGCCAAATCCGTTTGTGATCTTCATGGACAGAATATCAAGGAGAAGCCTAGGTGTGAAGAGTAGTCTAGTAAGGAGTCTCATGGTTGCATCTCTGCTTTTTGCATAGGACCTGGTTCTGCTGGCTACAAGAGGCAGGAGTACTTTGCAACCAAGTGTAAAGCAGGATCAGGGTTTGCACCTCCACTTCTGAGGCCATCGACTCTTCCGGGCGAAATGGTGGATTGTTTCTTTTGGATTGTGAGGACCACTAGCATGCATCCCTGTGGAGATACAGTTACGTCCAACTGGGAGGGACAGACATAGAACATGCTAGAAGATGACAAATCCCATGGTGACAGAAGTGGCTAGAGAGAAGGATGTATGGGTTAACTTGCTTAGTATGCTGCCCTTGAGAGCTTGACCTGGACAAGAGGCAAAAAATGCATAGATAAATGGATGGAAAGCAGTGATCCTTTGGGGACTTTGGGGCCTTTCTGGCCACCTAATGGTTAAGACACATACCACATAACATCCTTGGCTTGATTTAAGTTGGGGACCTTTATTGTATATCATACCCCCCTTTCCTGTAAGTTCCTGTATGGTATCCTAAATTAATAATTTTGTCCTGCTGAAATCATGCAGCACTGATCAGCTCAATGAGTTGTTCTGCATGTTCACTTTCTTGGGTAAGTCTCACTAACTACCTTCCCAAGGGTCGAAATAAAAACACTAGTGCATGCATCAATACTCCTGTGGAGGTTCAGGTATTATAACCAAATCTGCTGACTCATCAGCAGTGACAAAAGGTTTATTCATCTCTCATAAAATAGAAAACCTTTACAGCCTAGTTCTCAGCCCTGGCAGAAAACATGCGGTAAGGCTGAATGAAATATCTAGGAAAAAGTTATAACCCCTCTTTTGCCCCCAGGAGTCTATAGTGGTGGTAGGAAGGTGTGTGTATATGTGTGGGCAAAACGTATTGTCCAGGCCACATTCGGTTAACAACCCCATTAACTGGCTCACAAAGCAACCCCGGGGCAAAGATAACATCAATTCCGGCTCTAGAGGCCATTAGGTTTCAGCCTGAGATATACACGGCGTCCTGGAAAAGCAAGATGGCGTAGTTCGAAGGGTGCTAAGGTCTCACTGCCAAGTCCACCCCTCCTTCTACCTGAAAACCCCATCCTGACCACACACACACACACACACACACACACACACACAGTTCGAACAAGCCCCCTAGGCTACTTGGCAGGTGAGCACTGAGGCCGTTTATCTGCTTTAGTCAGGCCTACGCACTCCACACACACACACACACACACACACACACACACACACACACACACACACACACACACACACACACACACACACACACACACACACACACACACACACACACAAATACCCTAACTCAACATTTGTACCTTCTAAAATATGCAAAGACACACACTAAAACACAATATAAACATACAGTGCATATCTGCTTTAGTCAGGCCTACGCACTCCACACACACACACACACACACACACAAACATTACACTCCCTTACACAATCTCATTATGTACATATGTGTACATGCAATACCAATACAGTCAGTACAAATAACAAACTAACTACATAACCAGATGGCTGCTACAAACACAATGCCCTCTTATATAAAAACATATCCCATATGACATAAATATACACCTCCATGTGATTTTGCAGGGTATAAAGGTGCAAGCTTTGTCAACATGCTGCTAACCGATGATAAGATTCACACTCCACAGATGCTGGAAATAAAGGTCAATGATTTTTTTCACCCCTTCTCTTTCCTTCTCCGTCATCTGTAACTATTGTTTTCTCACCTTCTCTTTCCTTCTCCATCATCGGTAACTGTTGAACACCGGTTGAACTGTTGAACACCAATATTCTATACTACAGTGGCCGACAGGTGCAAACGCCCTGCAACTTCAGAAAACACATGCAAATAGACAAAACACAAGCAAATTAAGAATACAACTTCATTAATTTGACAACACATGTGCAGCATTCAGCAAACGCGCTGCATATACACACAACACAACCAAATATACAAACGCGCTGCAATTAAAAAACGATGCAAAAAGAAAAGCAAACCCCGAAAAAAGAAGCGATGCAAAAAGAAAAACAACTTCATTAATTTGACAACACATGCGCAGCATTCAGCAAACGCGATGCACAGACACACAACACAACCAAATACATAAACGCGATGCAAATAAAAAACGATGCAAAAAGAAAAGCACACAAACCCCGAAAACAAATGCAACAAAAAAACGCTGCATCCAGATTCCACAATGGAAGTTCCAGACCTCTAGAGGGAACAGCTAAGTGGAACAGCTGGATTTATGACTCCTTTTCTGCCTTTTGGGTATGGCTGCATATTAAAAAGAGAACTCCTGTCTCATGCCCTTATTAATAATATAATATATTAATATAATAATATATATATATGTTATTAATAAGGGCATGAGACAGGAGTTCTCTTTTTACTATGCAGCCATACCCGACTCTAATAAAAAGGCAGAAAAGAGGTTGAAAATCCAGCTGATTAGCTGTTCCCTCTAGAGGTCTGGAACTTCCGTTGTGGAATCTGGATGCAGCATTTTTTTGTTGCATTTGTTTTCGGGGTTTGTGTGCTTTTCTTTTTGCATCGTTTTTTATTCGCATCGCGTTTATGTATTTGGTTGTGTTGTGTGTATTTGCATCGTGTTTGCTAAAGGCTGTGCATGTGTTGTCAAATTAATGAAGTTGTTTTTTTAATTTGCTTGAGTTTTGTCTATATGCATGTGTTTTCTGAAGTTGCAGGGCATTTGCCCCTGTCGGCCACCTTACTATACAGATACATGTTTGTGTTTAATAGCCAGATTCTTCCAAGGGAGGCCTAACTGCCTCAATTAAAATCACATAAAGGAGAATGCACGTCCTAACAGCATAAACAGTTCTCTTTTAGAACAAACAAGGATAAAGAGTTTCCCCCCGATAGTCAAGTGGATGCTGATTTCCTCTTACACTCCCAGGTTGAAGGCAGTAATCATGATTAGGGAAGTGCCAAGAGAGGCGGCACCGATGAGTGACGGCTCCCCCCGCTGTTCAGCACATATGGGTGGGAGGGAACCACTTTACACCCAGCACCCAGGAGATCAGTCTGCTCTCCCTGTAGGCGCTCCACTGAGCGTCTCCCAGATTTGCTAAGACAGGGAGGATTTCATGCCAACAATAGGAGTAAATGCTCAGGGTGTTTTTACAAAAGGAAATGGGATGGAGTTTATTTCAGGCAACAAAGTTGAGTTGTTGGCCCTTAAAAAGCCGTAAAAGTTCCTGAGTCTCATTGTCTCTCCAGTCAGACATTTTCATTGGCGTCTTCGTGTAAATGACCCTTCTTCTACACCCTCGGATGTTTGCATTCTTCCAGTTTGCACCAGCTGCATGATAGAAACACGCCCACTCGCTCGCTGTAAATTCTCTGGATAATGACTCTACAAACATCAGCTCAATCACACATTACACAGACTTTGTATTAGGGAGCTAGCAGTGTGAAGTCTGTTTAATGTCCGGTCCAACTGATTTGGACATTTGCGTTCTCACATACAGGTTTAGACAGACATTACAAAAGTGTCAAGGACTTCCTTAAGCATAGATTCATAAATGATGGCATTATATCTGTGCCACATTCTTGAGCAAACAAAAGAAGATTTGGAGAAAAAATATATAATTGCAAACACATAAATTATATTTTTAAGATAAATGATATTCAAGTAAAAAAGTATTTTGTTTAAGTCTCACAGTCACGCTGTCTCTTCACAGTGATTATTAGCTGTTTACTACAAAGTAAATGCTGCTTTACTTTGTTAGGACAAAATAGTTCCAAGAGTAAGTGCTTTATGAATTGCGGCGATTTTGTTTTACTACATTAATCTAGCAAGTATCCTACTGCGAGCCCCTGCCTCCACCAGGCAACTCTATTAATAACATTTAGACAAAGAAAGAAGACAAAGTGCATAGACAGATGTTTTTAAAAATCCATCACGGCATTGTTCACCCCCCATTTACAAGAATTTCAAAATCTCGCTCCTAGTAGCTAGTTTTCGTAAGCGGCTCATCAAGGCTAGGAAGAAAGAAAAGAAAGAGAGAGTGCAGCCGAGCGCAAGACAGCGATGCATCAGAATTTTAAAAAAGCTGCATGATTTCTGATACTGAGCATTTAAATTATGACTTGATGAACCAAACTAGTCAAAATATAAGACAGCGTTGTGTGGTTCATTTATATTTCAAAGACTTTTTAAGCACTTTGTTAAAAAAGGGCTACTATGAAGGTATTCCTGAACTTTATTTGTTTTCCTCAAAATTCAAGCATTTCAAGCACCTTGTACATACAGCTCCTAATATCTAAGTTTAGAGTTGCAGTGCCATGTGTGAAAGAGACTTCAGTTTACTAATCTATTTCTGACATGAATCTTAATGGGAGCATATCTATGTTCCCAGGGTCCTATGTTCCCCAGCTCAATATCTTCTTTATAATGTATGACTAATTAAGAAGAGCCCTAAAATGTTCTCGGCAATGCTTTTTTCCTAGGTTATTTGTTTTATGTATTTTTCCCTGGGTCAGTTGTTGATGTCACCCACCTACTGATGTTATACTCCTTGAAACCTACGCCCTCAAATTTGTGGACAGACTGCTTTTTAAATGTTCATCCCCCTTTGTTGTTTTGTAATTGGAACTGTAGAGGTAGTCCTTACCAATTTTCTTACAATGAGGATACATGGAACATAGGCCTCATCTTAATCATGTGAAATCCTTGGTTAGCATTTCAGTGATATCAATGTTTGAAGAAATAAGATGTTGATGATGATTACCTTGCTGTATGTTGATGAAAAACTGAAGGTCCTAATTGTATCATTTTATTGAATAGATTGTCACTGTTTTACATGCATGAACTCTAAATAATAATTGCACCTTTTTTTATTTAAGTTGTTTTTATTTATAAGTGAGGTATATTTTGTTAAAGTAAAAGAATCACTTGCAGTGCAGACCCACAGTGAATTATAATCCAAAAGTCCAGTCCCCCTCAGCTCTATGGAGCACATATTTCAGGTCATTTTGCAAGTGGAACAACATATGTTTCAGCTTTAGCGACAGCTAAAGTCTGTACAGTTGGTACATTCATTGTTGAAGGTGAGATAACATGGACTGCAAAAACACCCTTTATGAATAGCAGTAAATACTAACTAGATGTTAAAAAATTGAATGACACCATCTATTAGCTTGTTGCTGTGGGCAGGGTAAATGCTCAGATAGTGTAGATTCTGTCTTAGCAAGCAAGCAACCATTTGTGACTTTATGCCACATATTTATTTGAAACTGTAATTTTGGAGCCCAATGTCAAAGAGTTACCCAGACTATGCAGTAGCCTAATGCACATCTGTTCCACAGATGTTTTTCACCACAGCATGACTATTTCTTTTTCAGGGTTTTGGCATGGTAACCTGACTCCGCCAGATGGATTGCTTTGCATTTGCTCGGCCTATCCATCTGGGAACTTTCCGTTGGAGAACTTTTGGGAAGGGGCGGAATACTGGTTATTTGATTGGATGAACCATCTGTCTATCAACTATGTTGGTGATAGACGGGCCAAATCAACCAATCAGATTCACGAAGCGTATAAAAATACAACCACAAGCCCGCCCCTGCTGCTGCAGGTAAAGCATAGCTCGTAAGCTCAGCATGCATGCAACATGTCGGTAAAGGATATTTGCCATTTGTGTAACGAGAATTTAGGAATAAAAGGCACCATTTCAGGTTCCTGGACCATATTCCAAAAGAAGGATCCAAGAGAAAAAAAGCATTAGCGAGCAGCTAACAGAATTAGGGCTACCGCTGGCTGATAATGCTGGTTAGCTGATTGGATAAACCATCGGTCTATCACCACCTAACCCACCTCAAAACCAACACTGATTGGCCCGGTCGTTTGGCTAACGGCTCCAAATTTTCTCTGCCTCAAGATGCCAGACTGATCTGCGAGTGGAAAACTGGAGCTCGCGAGATCAGGACGGTCTCACGAGACCTTTTGCTTTAATTTGCATAAGGTTAAAGGAACACGCCGACTTATTGGGAATTTAGCTTATTCACCGTAACCCCCAGAGTTAGACAAGTCGATACATATCCTTCTCATCTCCGTGCATGCTGTAATGCTGTCTGACGGCTCCAGCGACATCAGGCCAGCACAGAACATGCAGGTGAATGGTTCCAGCAATCCTGGGAACTATATTCTCAGGCGGAAGAATATAGTACTTGGGTGGAGTGATATGCTCGCAGCAAGCCTGTCTGAGAATATAGTTCCCGGTTTGTTTACTGTTAGAAGATGGCTGTGTCTCATGTTACTATACAAATCACAACATGTAAATAGGAACATGTCGGCGTTATTTTGTAACTTTTGTCACAATTTGGAGCAGTAGGTTAGTTGGAACCAGTTACCTGCAGGATCTGTGCTAGGCTAAGCTAATGCTGGAACCGTCAGACAGCGTTACAGCACGCACGGAGATGAGAAGGGTATGTATCGACTTGTCTTACTCTGGGGGTTACGGTGAATAAGCTTAATTCCCAATAAGTCGGCGTGTTCCTTTAAAATGTTTCCACTTTTAACATAGATCATACGAGGTCTATCCTGTGTTTCCTGCTATACGACAAAAAATAAATGTGTGCAGTTGCCCTTTCTATGAATCTTGCATCCCATTCTGAATGCTCCATTACTGTTCATGTTCAATACGTGTGACCAGGTTTTTCACAGCAGTAACTGTAGATTGAACCTGACAATAGTCTGTATATTCTCCTGCAGGTTTTTTATTCCTGTGATTATCATTGGACACTTCAGCTCCCCACTGAATGACAGACTAATGAAATTCTTTGGCTGCAGCTCCCTACCCTACCCTTATGGCAGGGTGAGGCAGATTCAATTACAGGCTTTACAGGCAGACATCTCTAACACTGTTGAGTCAAATCCTAATCCCATATTGGTCTAAGCCTTGGTAATATTGTTTTCATATAGTTCCCTTCATATTTCTCTCACTCTCGTGTCTCGAGTAGATATCAGCAGAGTTATTAGTAGAGTAGAAGGCATGAATAATAGCTGTAAAAATTAGACAGCTGTACCAAGTTATCCAAGCTTCAACAGCCTTGGTGAGTAACGTGTCCTAACATCCCTTACATATATACATTATTAATTCAGCAATGCTAGCGGTGTGGCCCTAGCAATGGCAATGTTGGTTTCTTAGTGGGTCAGTCTAAAACCCAAAATTTACAATAACAAGCCATATTTACAAAGATAATAACATGCATTCCTCAAAGTGACATTCAAATGAACTTTCTACAATTGAATCTGCAAACTGCTGCTGACAATCTTTTTATAGATGGGACTAGAATAATCTATAAAACAATGCAATCGATATCTATGCCCACACTTTGCAGGATTGCCTGTCCTCAGGTGTTGTACAGCACACAGTGCAGATATGCACAGTGTCTGCTGCTGGAAACTCAAGGGCATTGTCAGCTTTATCGGCGCATAGTGATTCATCAGGCTAGTTGGTAAATAAGAGATGCTATCAGGTGCTCCAGGTGGCACTGAGGGCCCATGTCCTAATCAATAACATTCCAATTCTTTACTGATCTCCTTGTGATTAGCTGTACTAATCAAATACACAATGTTGCTGTCTTTCACTGAGCCAGGACAAAGCTTTCCCGTTAAGACCGCCCTTATCTGTGGTTTTGCATTTACTACTGTTATAAGGCGGGCCTATGCCAGGTGCTATGGCGAGGACATCCTCACGCTCTTCTAATTGCGAATCCACTTGGGCCAGCAGATAGCAAGGAGATTTCACCTGGCCTGGCAGTGCCACAGGCAGTTAAATGTGGTGATTGTAGTGAGAGGTAACCACTCGGTTGAGGTAAAATGGCTCGTCATTTTTCATTTCCCTTAAATGGGAATGGGAGATAGTGGAGTGGCACGGGTAATGAAACAGGTTCCTTAAGAAAAGGAGGGGAGGTTGGGCAGTCAGTCAGTTGGTAAAGAGCGGCAATGGCAACTCTGATGAGAATGCCTAATTTGAGTTAATGAACATGAAATATGCATTGAATTTACCTTTTAAAATGATCTCCTATAAGCACAACCAAACAAAGAGGAAATTATATGCATTAACTAGTCAGTGTTAGTTTCATGTTACACACATTACTCCATAGATTTTTAAGGCACTACCTAATTTGGATAATTCCAGTGAATTAAACTTGAATTAAAGCCCCTTATATAAAGGATCTTTATTTTATTACTTTTTTATTACAGTGGTTCCCAAACTGGGGGGCGCACTCCCTAAGTGGGACCCTTAAGTATAACTGGAAGGGTGGGGGGGATTGTTCTGCTGCACTTCTAGAAAAGCATGGACATGTTTGTGAAAAGACTGCCAGGTAAACGTACGGCAGACAAAGCTACACCACCCACAATTACTAAAACAATGGCAAGAAAATACGTACTTTAGCTTTATCTGTTAACATTACAATAAACTGTCATTAAGAGGTTGTTTTTTAAATTGGCCGTCGTGAGAGTATTATAATTGTGTCATGAATATTTTTGCTTGTGAAACAAAGTGAAACAATTTGGGCCTGTCATGAACTTTGATTTCATCATCAAATGCTTATATGATGGTGTCATGAATAGGGTATGGCATCGTTTGGATTTTTACGATTCTGATTCCAATCCCGATTCTTCCTTTCGATTCCGGTTCTTATCGATTCTCGATTCCGATTCTTTGAGGGGTGGAGTTGAAACGGGTCACGTGCTTATTTCACAAATAAGAGGAAAGTTTTATTTTGATTCAATGGTGGGTTGCAGTTTTACCAGGCTTTTTCAACGTAAAATAAAGCCACACTAGAGCACTGCTTACTGTGCTCCATGGCTGCAACACAACAAGCGCCTGGCCGCTACGGAAACCAAAATTTGCGCATGTTAAATTTGGAACCCATAATCACATTTGAAACCAAATCCTCCAAACAATTCCAATAAAGTTACGATTCCACTGGAATCGTACTTTATTTATCCTTGAACTCAAGTAAAGTGGAGCCTTTTGATATATTACTTTGTTTCATGCATTTTAGTTATTTAACATTTCAATGAAATGTATACTAATTTAAACCATTCCCACTTTTCCAACTATTCTCACTACTTCACCTTCTTCTTACGCATTAGAGCCAGCAATCCAGATTAGCTTTAGAAATTTAGCTTTTTAGCATTCACAAACATTTCCTGCAGGAAATGCATTTTCTAGTTAAAAAAATACTACAATTAATCTACAATTATCTACTTATTTTGCCTTATATTGTGGCAGGATATTTAGCTGCTAACTATGCCGTACTTTTATCTTCCCCTAATAAAAAAGGAAGCTTTTTGTCCTCCGTGAAGACAGTGAAGCCTGATATGCATTTTGAAATTCTTTGGAAATATTTGGTTCTTAAGTCTTTATTTTTGGGAGCTGTACATAAGAAATGTTATTCTGTTTCGATTTCTTGATGGCAGTTTGTACAGACACGTTCCTCTCTTGGTCGCCACAATTTTAAATAGCAATCTCTAGCAAGCTCATTGTCCCTGACTCTTTATTTTGTTAAAATTAGTTCTTCTTTTGGATTTGTGTAGTATTTTATCTTCATTTTAACCATTGTTCTGTATATTGTGTATTCAAATATTTTGATGGATGATTGAGGATTGTGTCTGTGGCAGTTCTGAGGCCTATTGACTGTGGTGTTAAGCTCAGTGTACCTCCGAGGCAGCTGGTCTAAGGGGTGGACATCTGAAGACTGCTGATTTCTCAGGAGAGCTATGTAGGTAATGGAACTTTTATTAGATTAAAATGCTGCCAAAATGTAATTTATCTTTTTTGGATTTAAATTTTCAGAGGGAATATACCGTTCTTCTCTGCATGCATTGTTTGGGGTGTTTGGGCGAACTTTTAAAATTATTTTACAGAATTTCAATTGTAATTTTTCAGTGGGAGTTTTATTCCAGTTTTTAAATTCTGGTTTTTAAATCAGGCCCCAGATTTTGCTTCCATAAAGCATTATTGGTGTTATCAAAAACATTAGATTGATCGTAATGTAATCACTCACCAATTTCAGTATTAGTCATGCACCTTTATATAATCCACCTTAACTGACAAAATGAAAACAGCCTCACATTACATGGTTCGGAAGCTACAAAAAACCTTATTATTGTTAGTCCCACCTCCCTCCACTCAGATGGTCAGGTTTACGTCCCAGCACATTATTTTGTAAAGGTCCAATATGTAATATATTTACTGTAATACATCCAAAAATGACCCAATGCATCATCAGATATTAAAGAAACATGCTAAATTGAAATACTCTCTTTTCTGACAACAATGCTAATGCCAGTATTTTCTCCTTTTGAAATTTTCGTTCCGTGACAGATTTTCTGTTTGTGTTTTGGCTTGTGTGTTGTTATCAACTGCCCAGTTTGACAGCCAGGCCGGGTTGCCATATATACATATACTTGTAAAAACGTAAACCCAGCGCGCTACAGCTGTAACAGTATACTAGTACAGCCATGAAAGCAGCAAACAAACGAATAGGATTCTACCCAACCTAAAAGAAACGGCATGTTTCTAACAGTTGCGTGATCAGAGACGTAACAAATCCCGGGTAAATATTGGAGATGTATTTGAAAGATGGAGACAGCTAGAGCCCAAAAGGACGCTGAGTTGGCTAATTTCCTCCTGAACAGGTAAGCATTAGCTTCAGGCTAATTTATCATAGCTACAAGGGACTAGGGATGTTAACCGATGACCGTTTGACCGGTGGTTGACCGTTTCAACGTTAACCGGTCAAAATTATTGTTAGTCGGTTAAAAAAAAAAAAAAAGATCTCTAAATTAGGCAAATATAGATATTGGAATAAACGCTACTACAGTTAGCCATCTCATTCCAATATTTTTTTTTCTGTGAAGTGAAATGTGAGGTGGTCTGACGGGCCTAGGCCCACCCACTTTTCAATAGGCCCACCCAAAACATTTCCTCAAAAAACATTAATTAATTAATATAATAATATAATTATAATTTGGTGAAGAATTATTAAAAATCGGCAAATAATCTCATAATTTGTGCTAAAATTGTCTAAATGTTTAGTTTTCTAAAACAATTTAAAAAAAACTGGTCATGTCTATTTTTATGTTTCTGCGCAAGTTCAGCAGACGGTGAGGTTCGGATCGGATGTAGCTTGTTGGTATGCTAGGCTAGCTCCCAGTGATCTGAGAGTGTGAAAATCATTTCCAGAAAAGGACAAGGTTGCAACAGTTGTTGTTTAGGTACCTTAAACGTGCATGAACGGTCTCAGAGTCATCGCTGCAACCAGGAGATGAAGGAAAGTTGAGATCCACAACGCCTAGCACATCTTTGTCTCGGCCACCGCAGGATGCTAGCGATGCTAGCGCGGCTAGCGCGGCCAGCGCCGGTGCTAATGCCTTTGCCTCTGCCTCGCGAGTGGATGATATAGCCCCCTATGGATATAGCCCTGTGGATCGGTCTTCCGTGGATGAGCCCGCAACTCAACCAGTGCTAAAGTATCCGGTCACTTCTTCTGCTTTAGGGAGTTTAATTGTGTAGGACCGCCAGAGGATAACAGTAAGGTATGTGGCTACTGTTGAAGTTAAAAAGTTAAAACCCGGCTTATGTTTTGAAAACAATGTTTAATGGGGCCTGCAGCTAAATTTAATCAAGTAACTACACTAATCAGCATTTGAGTGTCTCACCTAAAACCTAGCTTCTTTTGTAACTCCGCAAGGAGAAGCATGAGATCAGTCCGCTGTCAGCTGCAGTGTTTTATGTTTGATTGTGTTTTGTCTTGTCGGTTTCATTAAACCTTTTGCTTAACTTTCAATTTGACCCCAGCCTCTCCTCCTTCCTCCAGAAATCAGAACGAACACGTCTTTTTTAGAATTCTTAACAGATGGTGACCCCGCGACGATGAAAGAAAAAAAAGGCGAAATTGAAAAACTGGAGTGTGACTGCTGATCTCTAACACAGGGCCCAAAATTGAAAGATGAGCCAGAACCTGTTTTTATCGAAAATCTGCAATAGTTAATTTAGAAAAATTTAGATGGGAGAGATCAGCAGCGTCAAACTCGTCAGTCTATTAAAATCTGAAAAAGTAATGCCCAATTGAGAACTCGTTGAAAACGATAAGTCAAAGGCAATGTACGTGATTGTGTGCGATTTGTATGTATAAGCTTAAAAAAGCCTGCACAGAAGGTCCATGGGAGCCTGCACAGAAGGTCCATGGTAGTTTAAAAAAGCCTGCACAGAAGGTCCATGGGAGTTTAAAAAAGCCTGCACAGAAGGTCCATGGGAGTTTAAAAAAAAGCCTGCGAGGAAGGTCCATGGTTAAGTGCACTAGAAGCCCACTCTTATGTGGCCAGGTTTAGAATCCTGTTAAATTTTTAAATAAAAAGACCTAAATGGGGCGAGAATAAGTTTCTGTGAGGAGCAGAGGCGGGAATAAGTCTTTTTAAGCGAGTTTTAACAAACTGTGAGATTGTGGGAACTGGTGTACCATCATCACGGTGACGACCGGGTGCTGTGTCCCAGATTAATGCTTCTCATTTCTTGCCTTTGTTGCCTAATGTTAGAAAAGCCTGCACGGAGGGTCAGAAGTTTTCCAAAGTATCTTGCCCTGTGAGTATTAATTTCTTTGAGGGCACGGAGGGAAAATGCAATTTTCTTTCTGTGTTACTTAGTTTAAAAGAATAAATAAATAAATAAAAAACCTGCACTGAAGGTCAAAGGTTTTAGTCTCCGACCGAAGAATTTTTGGAAATTCTTTTGAGTGCACAAAAGCAAAACGCCGTTTTGTTGTTTTGTAGCTTAGTTTAATAAAACCTGCAACAGAAGGTATAAACCTACAAGGAATTAACGCCGTTTTGTTTAGGTGTAGCTTAGTTTAATAAAAGCCTGCAACGGAAGGTAAAAACCTGCAAGGGAAGGTTTGGTTCTGAGTCAAAAGACAGAATCGAGTTCACTAGAGTGGACATAGTCGGTGAAAATAGGAAACAATTAAATATAGGGTTGTACATAGACTACTGTAAATATTTTTAGAAATAGAATTGTGGTGTTGGGATTTGAGTCCGCGGTGATGTGTTGAAATTGTGTTGTGATAAGCTAGTGTAAATATGACGGAGTTTGCGGAAGGTGACTCCTGTGTTGGTTGTGACAGTAACTAACTAATTTTTGTAAATAAGATGGTTTGTGGACGTGTTGCGGGCGCAGTGTGGTTGTGTATATTTGTTTGTGTTGAATTGATAGAATTGATGATTCCATTCCATTTCATTTTGTTTGTTTTAATTTTTTCATTGTTTCATTTTTTACAAAGTCATGGATAGACGATTTAACATCATGGCAGAACCAGTCACGCCACAACACTACCCCATGCAGCACCAGAGACCGCACAAAAGAGGACAGTGTAAGGGTAGAAAAAGAGGATTCCCTGGCAGCTTCACTTGCGGGCAGCTTACACACTGGGCCAGAGATTGTTCTATCAGGGGTCCCCCAGCACAAATACCTTATGATTACAACAGACAATTGGTATGTTTACAGACAAACAAGAGCCTTGAATTAACTGAAGAAAACATACAGAGAATGCAGGAACAGGCAAGCCTCTGTGAGCAAAACCAGTGGCTTTTAAAAGGTGCCTTTGTTTGAATTTACACTCTCACCGATGTGAATCCCCCATTCTACCTGGGAAGAGAGTTCAATGGGGGGTGGTGATAAATTTAGTAGTATGGAGAAATAAATTGAGCTACTTTAAGCAATTTAACACTAGCTAAAATTGTAACAAAAAGAATTTAAGTGTCTTAGGGGGTTTTCAATGGATACATTTGGTAGATGCATTTTGCATTTTTGTGCATCTTGACTCAAAATTGGTTTGTTTTTCACTAAAAATGATAAATAACAGGCACATGGAGATATATTAATTGTATTTTTAAGCATTCTGATCTTACTATAGCTAATCTTCTTCCACATTTTTTGTTTTGTTGGTTTTTATTCTTTTTCATGTTTCTGATGATGTCTCTGAGAAATCATAGGGTTGATAGAGTCAAGGCAGTAGCCTTTTCCACTGATGTGTCTTTTCAAATGTGTTTGTTATTTTTATTTATTTTATCCTAGTTTGTAAAGAAATAAAAAATGGGGGGAGATCTGAGGATTTGTAAAGCTTCTCTGTGGTGGCCAAGCAGAGTGCTATGCAAATCTTCTGCTCAGAATATTAAAAGTGGCACAAAAGATTGATTTGTGACATAGAAATTGATTTAAAAAAAAAAAAGCTATTTGCTGACCAAGTTTGTCAAAAATGTTTTAAGTAATAGTAAAAGATGAATCACGCAGCCCACATTCCCCCATTGAGAAAGAAAATTGTGGAGTTTTTATTTTTTTGTTTTTGTGTTTTTGTAATTGATGATCTGTACTGTATGTTTACAATGGACTCATGACTTTTTGGGATCATTTATTGTGTTATGGACTGAAGCTTTTTGCCCATTGTCTTAAGGACTTTGGAAAACACAGATGACAAAGGACATTTCTCCTTCCATGAGAAATTAATGGACAAATCAAGGACAAACTATCACATTTTTTCTTCTTCATTGTTTTCACCCCTAGACATTGCCTGAAATGAAAACACTAATATGACTTTTGCAAAAAGTCAGTGTGTCAAAGCCATTTTATTCACAGGTGAAAGCAGCCTCCAGATTCCTGCTGATGAAGTCATTCAGCCTGATGACTACATCTGATCAAGGAATTCAGGACAGATTCATGCAAGGTGCTGCTGGACACCAGCGCTGCAGTGGAGTGGGAGAGACGCATCACAAGGAACCAGGTTCACACTTCAACTTCAAGCCCAGCAGAGTGCCTACAGGAACCCAGTTCATCTGACCAGACGCTGACGGAGAGCATGGAGCATCACTGCTGCTGAATTCCTGGGGTGGTTTCCTGACAGACCAAGGAGACTGGATCCCACCCCCTGACCCTGGGCCTGCTGACACACCAAAAAAGCTAAGGATGGCTTTTTTCTACAGGATGTAACGCTTGAATGCCAGCACAGTAAGCCAACGCCAACAAGGGGAGTGAGGAGAATTGAGTCAGCAGTAAATCCACAAGGAGACCCTGGGCTCCCCTCTGATCTGTCACCTTCATGTTTCAACAGTTAAAGGGCCAGAATGCTCAGGAGGATAAGAGCATTTTTTACAGCAGCTGCAGCCAAGCTAGGCGCGTAAATGTGATATCCAGAGTGCGCCATAGCCTGCTAAGGTTTTTGGTGACGTTGCCGCCTGGGCTGGGTGCATGAGAATGAACCAGCAGCGATCTGAGATTTTGTCCCAAATTTCAGATTGGACAACAAGGAACTTTCAAAATCTTGATTTCAGACTTTTTTTCCCCAGTCTGCATCTTTCACTACAGAATGAAAAATGATGAAGACTGTTTCCTTGTGTTCACTCCATCTGAACTGACAGCATATATTGAAGTGTGTGTGTATCAGTTTTTTTTAGCTCCTTTGAGATTAAGATCAAACCTAATGCATTTTTTCCTTGAGCCAAATAAAAGATATTTTCTGCCATAGAATAGATTTCAGACCACCTGATTGCATTACAGATGTGAGACAAGTTATTCCTTGTGCAGTATTTGAAGTGCAGTGTGGAAACTTGAATTTGGTTTGGTTTTTCTTTGATTTCTAAGATGTTTTCCCTTCCATTGTCTTTACCTGGTGAACAGCTTTAATATCTTCTGATTTAATTAAGTGTTTCTGTTTTTGTTTCAAATGGAATGCAAGTCACTAATCACTGTGAGTAAAACCAGCGAAACATATTTTGTTAAGAGAAAATAACCTTCTTGATACAATATATGTAGTCAGATAAGATGAGGTCAGAGATGAAAAATAATTTCTTGTATAAATCAAACACATTTTGCTAATGTCTACATTTTTGTTGTATGTTTATGTAACAACATTGTTTTCATTAACATTCATAGTGTTTTCACACCAAAGGTGTGAAAAATGAGGGATTGTTGAAGTTAAAAAGTTAAAACCCGGCTTATGTTTTGAAAACAATGTTTAATGGGGCCTGCAGCTCAATTTAATCAAGTAACTACACTAACCAGCATTTGAGTGTCTCACCTAAAACCTAGCTTCTAAAGAATTAATCAGGTCATGTCTGACATTTACCTCTCCGTGAACCATCACCTTATCGTGGTGGAGAGGTTTGTGTGTCTCTGTGAACCTGAGGGCTGTGTTGTCTGGAGCTTTGTGCTCATGGTAGGGTCTCCCAAGGCAAAGTGGTCTCAGGTGAGGGGCCAGACAAAGAATGGTTCAAAAACCCCAATGAATAAGCTAGGCAGAGATGGAGTGACCCTGCCCGGAGAAAGCCCGGGGCCCCCGTCTGGAGCCAGGCCCAGACGGCGGGCTCGTCGGCGAGCGCCTGGTGGCCAGGTTTGCCACGGAGCCCGGCCGGGCACAGCCCGAACAAGCTACGTGGCTCCCATCTCTCCAGCCCATGGGCCCACCACCTGTGGGAGGAACCGTTGGGGTCGGGTGCGATGCCACATGGGTGGCAGTGAAGGTCAGGGGCCTCGACGGACCAGACCCGGGCGGCAGACGCTGGCTCTGGGGACGTGGAACGTCACCTCTCTGTGGGGGAAGGAGCCGGAACTGGTGCGGGAGGTGGAGCGCTACTGGTTTAGATCTGGTGGGGCTTACCTCTACGCACACAGTCTTGGTTCTGGAACCATACTCCTGGATAGGGGTTGGACTCTTTTCTTCTCCGGAGTTGCCCATGGTGTGAGGCGCCGGGCGGGTGTGGGGATACTCACAAGCCCCGGCTGGCGCCCGCTGTGTTGGAGTTTACCCCGGTGGGCGAGAGGGTCGCCTCCCTCGCCTGCGGGTTGTGGGGGAAAACTCTGACTGTTGTTTGTGCATATGCACCAAACAGGAGTTCGGAGTATTCGGCCTTCTTGGAGACCTTGACTGGAGTCCTGCATGGGGCTCCAGTGGGGGACTCCATTGTTCTGCTGGGGGACTTCAACGCACACGTGGGCAATGATGGAGACACCTGGAGAGGCGTGATTGGGAGGAACGGCCTCCCTGATCTAAACCAGAGTGGTCGTTTGTTGTTGGACTTCTGTGCTAGTCATGGATTGTCTATAACGAACACCATGTTCGAACATAGGGATGCTCATAAGTGTACCTGGTACCAGAGCACCCTAGGCCGAAGGTCAATGATCGATTTCATAATCGTTTCATCTGATCTGAGGCCGTATGTTTTGGACACTCGGGTGAAGAGAGGGGCAGAGCTGTCAACCGATCACCATCTGGTGGTGAGTTGGGTCAGAGGGTGGGGGAAGACTCTGGACAGACCTGGTAAGCCCAAACGTGTAGTGCGGGTAAATTGGGAACGTCTGGAGGAGGCCCCTGTCCGACAGACTTTCAACTCACACCTCCGGCGGAGCTTTTCGTGCATCCCTGTGGAGGCTGGGGGCATTGAACCCGAGTGGACAATGTTCAAAGTTTCCATTGCTGAAGCTGCGGCGAGGAGCTGTGGTCTTAGGGTCTTAGGTGCCTCAAGGGGTGGTAACCCACGAACACCGTGGTGGACACCGGTGGTCAGGGAAGCCATCCGACTGAAGAAGGAGTTATCCCGGAGGACTCCGGAGGCAGTTGCAGGGTACCGAAGGGCCCGAAGGGCTGCAGCCTCTGCCGTGAAAGAGGCAAAGCAGCGGGTGTGGGAGAAGTTTGGAGAAGACATGGAGAAGGACTTTCGGTCGGCACCAAAGTGCTTCTGGAAAACTGTTCGCCACCTCAGGAGGGGGAAGCGGGGAACCATCCAAGCTGTGTACAGTAAGGATGGGACACTGTTGACCTCAACTGAGGAGGTAATAGGGCGGTGGAAGGAGCACTTTGAGGAACTCCTGAATCCGACTAATCGCCCTCTATGTTTAGAGGCAGAGCTGGAGGATAATGGGGGATTGTCGTCGATTTCCCAGGCGGAAGTCACTGATGTAGTCAAACAACTACACAGTGGCAAAGCCCCGGGGATTGATGAGATCCGTCCAGAAATGCTCAAGGCTCTGGGTGTGGAGGGGCTGTCCTTGTTGACACGCCTCTTCAACATTGCGTGGAAGTCTGGGACGGTGCCAAAGGAGTGGCAGACTGGGGTGGTGGTTCCCCTTTTTAAAGGGGGACCAGAGGGTGTGTGCCAATTATAGGGGTATCACACTTCTCAGCCTCCCTGGTAAAGTCTACTCCAAGGTGCTGGAAAGGAGGGTTCGGCCGATAGTCGAACCTCGGGTTGAGGAGGAACAATGCGGATTCCGTCCTGGTCGTGGAACAACGGACCAGCTCTTCACTCTCACAAGGATCCTGGAGGGAGCCTGGGAGTATGCCCAACCGGTCTACATGTGTTTTGTGGATTTGGAGAAGGCGTATGACCGGGTCCCCCGGGAGATACTGTGGGAGGTGCTGCGTGAGTATGGGGTGAGGGGGTCTCTACTCAGGGCCATCCAATCTCTGTATGACCAAAGTGAGAGGTGTGTCCGGGTTCTCGGTAGTAAGTCGGACTTGTTTCAGGTGAGGGTTGGCCTCCGCCTGGGCTGCGCTTTGTCACCAATCCTGTTTGTAATATTTATGGACAGGATATCGAGGCGTAGTCGGGGTGGGGAGGGGTTGCAGTTTGGTGGACTGGGGATCTCATCGCTGCTCTTTGCAGATGATGTGGTCCTGATGGCATCATTGGCCTGCGACCTTCAACACTCACTGGATCGGTTCGCAACCGAGTGTGAAGCGGTTGGGATGAGGATCAGCACCTCTAAATCTGAGGCCATGGTTCTCAGCAGGAAACCGATGGAATGCCTTCTCCAGGTAGGGAATGAGTCCTTACCCCAAGTGAAGGAGTTCAAGTACCTTGGGGTTTTGTTCGCGAGTGAGGGGACAATGGAGCGGGAGATTGGTCGGAGAATCGGCGCAGCGGGTGCGGTATTGCATTCAATCTATCGCACCGTTGTGACGAAAAGAGAGCTTAGCCAGAAGGCAAAGCTCTCGATCTACCGGTCAGTTTTCGTTCCTACCCTCACCTATGGTCATGAAGGCTGGGTAATGACCGAAAGAACGAGATCCAGGGTACAAGCGGCCAAAATGGGTTTCCTCAGGAGGGTGGCTGGCGTCTCCCTTAGAGATAGGGTGAGAAGCTCAGTCATCCGTGACGAGCTCGGAGTAGAGCCGCTGCTCCTTTGCGTCGAAAGGAGCCAGTTGAGGTGGTTCGGGCATCTGGTAAGGATGCCCCCTGGGCGCCTCCCTAGGGAGGTGTTCCAGGCACGTCCAGCTGGGAGGACGCCTCGGGGAAGACCCAGGACTAGGTGGAGGGATTATATCTCCAACCTGGCCTGGGAACGCCTCGGGATCCCCCAGTCGGAGCTGGTTAATGTTGCTCGGGAAAGGGAAGTTTGGGGTCCCCTGCTGGAGCTGCTCCCCCCGCGACCCGACACCGGATAAGCGGACGAAGATGGATGGATGTCTGACATTTAGCATATGAAGAAGACTCATTGTCCCCACAGGAAAGGTAACTATTGTTTCTGGTTTTGGGGAGCCACTCCCTGCAGGGCCAGACATGATTAGAAAAAAGGAAATGCAAACTCTGCAAACTTGAACAGAATCGGCACTACCATGTGAAACGACCTTTGTCTGGGACCTGGGGTAAACCTAAAATCAGAGGTGTGTCTTTAATCAGAGACCCACAATTCCACAGGAATATAATTCGGAAACTGAGGTGATTTCGGCACTTCAATCTGTGACCCCGACAGGGGAACCACGTTGAAGTCCGCTGTTTACAGCGTATTGTTTGTCATGTCACATGACTGTTCTTTTGTAACTCCGCAAGGAGAAGCATGAGATCAGTCCGCTGTCAGCTGCAGTGTTTTATGTTTTATGTTTGATTGTGTTTTGTCTTGTCGTTTTCATGCAGTTTCATTAAACCTTTTGCTTAACTTTCAATTCGACCTCAGCCTCTCCTCCTTCCTCCAGAAATCAGAACGAACACGTCTTTTTTAGAATTCTTAACACTACTCTGCCTGTATTGTATTATGTCGTTATATGAGATATATGGATTAAAATACAGAGCTGCAGGCGCAGTTCTATTTCTATAACAGCTTGTTACTGTTGTCAAGTTGTTGTTCCCTCATGGTTTTCTGTTGTTATGGTCAATGATGCTTTAGGGCTTGTTAATGCGATTTATTTATTTTTGTTAAACACGTTTATAACATGAATCATACGGTGGCCGACAGGGGCAAACGCCCTGCAACTTCAGAAAACACATGCAAATAGACAAAACACAAGCAAATTAAGAAAACAACTTCATTAATTTGAAAACACATGTGCAGCATTCCGCAAACGCACTGCATATACACACAACACAACCAAATATACAAACGCGATGCGAATAAAAAACGATGCAAAAAGAAAAGCAAACAAACCCCGAAAACAAATGCAATAAAAAAAAACGTTGCATCCAGATTCCACAACGGCAGTTCTCCAGACCTCTAGAGGGAGCAGCTAAGTGGAACAGCTGGATTTATGACCCCTTTTCTGCCTTTTGGGTATGGCTGCATATTAAAAAGAAAACTCCTGTCTCATGCCCTTATTAATAACATAATATATTAGTAATATACAGTCTATGCTCCCGTCTCAGCCTGGAGGCTGGTGCCGGGCTCAAGCTTCGACTTTTCAAAATAAAAGCTTGCGTTTGGTCGGCTCGTCTTCCTTTGGTGTTTTGGATGTTTTGGAACTAAACAGTATGGTAATCATGCTATGAATACAATAACTTTTTCAGCAGATGTCTTACTTACAACACGATGGAGCAAGCTAAGCAGTTTTGTGTTTATTTGCAGGCGGGATTTATTCAGTTTGATAAATCCCACAGTAAATTGGCTGGTTTACTAAACAGGGAGGGATTATAAATAGTCTTTTTTTTCATATTTCAAGAGCGAATTGCTCCACAATATAAATACAGATTGGTCACTTATTTTGTTGTTTAATCACAATATTACACTTGAGGAGGTCTACACTTCAGTGATGCGCTTTCGGACCTGGAAATTAAACCCTCTTATTTAATGTGGCTTAAACAAACGTCAACGTTAAACACTGATGCAGTTTTAAATGTTTTATTACCACGAGTTTACAGACACGTCTCTGCTGATTGAGTACCACCTGTGACCCGAGCCGAGACACACCCACCAAACGAGAGAAAACATATCTCAAACATAGACTAAATATTTACAGTCTATGATCTCACCTTTGCACACCGTTCTCTCTCTCTCTCTCTCTCTCTCTCTCTCTCTCTCTCTCTGACTGTTAGTATGCTCTTCCCCAGCCCAAAAAAAAAAAAATCTGCTGTTCCACTGCTAAGTGTAATATTGTGATTACACAACAAAATAAGTGACCAATCTGTATTAATATTGTGGAGCAATAGGCTCTTGAAATACAAAAAATAGACTATTTAAAATAGTCCCTCTTTAGTAAACCAGCCAATTTACCGTGGGATTTATCAAACTGAATAGCCTAAATCCCGCCTGCACATAAAGACAAAACTGCTTTGCTTGCTCCATTGTGTTGTAGGCCTAAGTAAGACATCTGCTGAAAAAAGTTATTGTATTCATTAGCATGATTGCCGTACTGTTAAAACGAAACATCCAAAACACCAAAGGAAGACGAGCCGACCAAACGCGAGCTTTTATTTTGAAAAGTCGAAGCTCGAGCACGGCACCAGCCTCCCTGCTGAGACGGGAGCATAGACTGTATATTACTAATATATTATATTATGTTATTAACAAGGGCATGAGACAGGAGTTCTCTTTATACTATGCAGCCATACCCGACTCTAATAAAAAGGCAGAAAAGGGGTCGAAAATCCAGCTGTTCCAGCTGCTCCCTCTAGAGGTCTGGAGAACTTCCGTTGTGGAATCTGGATGCAGCGTTTTTTTATTGCATTTGTTTTTGGGATTTGTTTGCTTTTCTTTTTGCATCGTTTTTTATTCGCATCACGTTTATGTATTTGGTTGTGTGTATTTGCATCGCGTTTGCTGAATGCTGCGCATGTGTTGTCGAATACATGAAGTTGGTTTTCTTTTTGCATCTCTTCTTTTTTCGGGGTTGCTTTTCTTTTTGCATCGCTTTTTAATTGCAGTGAGTTTGTATATTTGGTTGTGTTGTGTGTATATGCAGCGCGTTTGCGGAATGCTGCACATGTGTTGTCAAACTAATGAAGTTGTTTTCTTAATTTGCTTGTGTTTTGTCTATTTGCATGTGTTTTCTGAAGTTGCAGGGCGTTTGCCCCTGTCGGCCACCATAGAATCATCACACTAAAGTAAGGAAATAACTTGAGTCTTGTTTTACATGACAGATGACGTTGTCAATGAACACGTTCTGTGGCCGAGTATTGATTGAAACTGTCGGGCAGTGTTGTTGATTTGTATATTGTTGAAAACTTAAAACAATTGAAAAGAATATGAAATATTCGGCCTCATGTTATATGAGCAGAACTAAACTATGTTTTGGGGAAATATTAGATTCCTGACCACTTTTACAGTCTATAGGCCTTAGGTTAGGAGAGATGCGCTATAGCAGCGGTCCCCAACCTTTTTTGCGCCACGGACCGGTTTAATGTCAGACAATATTTTCACGAAACGGCCTTTAAGGTGTGGGGGATAAATACACAAAATAAAATGATACGACCGGCATAAAAACTGTGGTATTTTCTAAAAATAATAATAAACGTGAATCCACTGTGTACTCGTATGCAACTTTATTAGCAGTTAACATCGCGCCAACAACATAAGTAACATCCCCTCTGCCTCCTAACACTCTCTGGTCGCTATGGTAACGTTTAAACATGCCTTCAAAATAAGATACAACAGAAAAACAAATATAAAGTGCATGAAAAATACAACACTAAATCAGTGGGAGCCCTGAGCTCGTTTCTCTGCAACGAGACAGTCCCATCTAGGTGTAATGGGAGACAATGACACCCGAAGTGTGTTGCTTATGTCCAGTTTACTCCGTAATTTTATTTTGGTTGCTGTCACTGCAGAAAATCCCGCTTCACACAAATAGGATGTCGGAAATGGCAACAGGGTTTTCAGTGCTTTTGTGGCAATCTCAGGGTATTCTGCCGTGACTTTAATCCAGAACACCGGCAGTGTTGTTGTCTCGAACATACTTTTAAGGCCGCCGTCATTTGCAATCTCCAGCAGTTGATCTTCTTCTTGCATAGACATGCTGGATTCACCTGGTTTGTTGACAAATGGGTCGCGGATCCATTCCTTGGCAGTTTGTGGGTCTTTTGTGGTTGGGAAGTAGCGCTCAAACTCTTTTAAAAGCAAAGACAGGTGATCGTGCACCAGATGGGAGAATGAAGGCTCGGGCTCAGTGTCTTCCAAAATCCCCGCGGATGTTTGAAACATGTCAAATATACCTCTGTTCATGCGCCGTCCCCACAAATCCAGTTTGGCTTTAAATGCGGCTATTTTATCTGCCAACTTGAAGACAGTTGTCATTTTCCCCTGAAGTGACAGATTGAGTTCATTAAGCAGGTTGAATATGTCGCACAAGTAAGCGAGTTTTGCGACCCATTCCTCGTCACTGAAATGTGCTGCCAGCTAGGGGTGCAACGGATCAAAAAACTCACGGTTCGGATCGTTTCTCGGATCAGAGTCACGGATCGGATCATTTTTCGGATCAGCAAAAAAAAAAAAGACAAGACAAATAAAAATAAGTTTGTTCTTTTTGTCCATGCTATTGACCGAGATTCCCTTCTGTGATGCCAAATTCACTAAATGTGCAAATAACCCAATCTGTGGGCCCAGTCCTGCCTCATTCACTGCATTTATTTGATTTTTGGCATTATCAGTTGTGACTGGGATATTACTAGTAGCCTATGGGCCTCTTTATCTTCCATTCCTCCACTGCTTGTGTCAGTACCTGCGCAAGATGAGTGCTTGTGTGACTCTCGTAGGGGGGGCGTGTCTGCAGCACCGGACTTCTCATCTCCCAGTCTGCTGTGATGAAGTGAGCGGTTATCGTCACATAGCTATTCAGAAATCAATCAGATCGGATCACGTGTGTACCAAACCGAAGATATTGATCCGAACGGATCACGGATCAATGACGATCCGTTGCACCACTACTGCCATAGGTGACTTTTTTTCTGAGAGAAATCTCTGCAGCGGCTCTCGTAACTCAAACACTCTGGCCAGCGATTTCCCTCTGGATAACCATCTTATTTCTGTGTGTAAGAGAAGGTGTCTGTAATCCGCGTCCATCTCCTCACAAAGTTGCTTGAACAGGCGCGAGTTAAGGGCGTGTGCTTTGATGTGGTTAATAACTTTAACAACATCATTCAATACGCTGTTAAGTTCCGGTGGTATTTTTTGGCTAGCCAGCATTTCTCTGTGAATGACACAATTCAGGTGCAACCTCCTTAATCCGAGTAGTTAAACCAGACAGCCGTCCGGTCATGGCAGCAGCTCCGTCTGTGCATATGCCGACACAAAAGGCCCATTTCAGTTTTCCTGATATATAATCATCCAGCGACTTGAATAGTTCTGCGGCTGTGGTTTTGGATAGCAATGATAATGCACATAACATATCCTCATGCAGATCCTCCTGATAAAGATATCGCACATAAACAAGTAGTAATGCCTTGTTGTCAATATCTGTAGACTCGTCAACCTGGAGTGCGTACCACGGTGATGTATTAATCCTCTCCAACAATTGAATTTCAATGTCCTCTGCTAATTCCTCAATGCGCCGAGTGACGGTGCTAGCCGAAAGAGGCACCTGTGCCATCTTTTTAACCGCAGCCTCTCCTAGAAGTTCACGGCAAATGTCTTTAGTGGCGGGCAGGATCAATTCTTCACCAATGGTGAATGGCTTCTTAGCCTTAGCAATACGATTAGCCACCAAGTATGATGCTCTCAGTGCACTCGCATTTGTTGATGTGGTGGCCCTCAGTAATTGCTTCTGTCCTTCTCGTTCATGCTTTTTTCTTTCAAAATACTCTGAAGGCTTGTCTTTTAATGCAGGGTGCTTGGTCTCCAAGTGGCAAAGCAGTTTTGAAGGCTTCAATGCCTCATTAGAGAGCCAGTCGCCGCATATAATGCAGAGCGGGCTTGGTGCACGGGAATCACCTGTGGCGATAAATCCATATTTTAAGTAGGACTCCTGGTATTGTCTGTTAAATGCAGTTTTCTTTTTCTTGGAAGTCATAGGTTCTTCTTCTGTCTCCTCACTGGGCCTTTTCCCCTTCGCAAAGAAACTTTCCAAAGACGTTTGTTTTTTACTCATTTTGCTAGCTTGTGGGTTTAATTTTAGAGGCAACGCATCACGTGACCGAAACAAGTGTCAAGAGTGAGTCATGTATCAGAAGGAATCCGGTAATTTTTCAAAATAAAACACCGTTCAGACTCAGATAATAAATAAAACGGAAATAATGTAAGTTATTTCTTCTTTCTCAGCGGCCCGGTACCAAATGACCCACTGACCGGTACCGGTCCGCGGCCCGGGGGTTGGGGACCGCTGCGCTATAGCACAGCCAGGTATGGTGCGTAATGGAGATTCCAAAGCGCTATTTTTCTGGTCAGAACCAAGGAGAGCGATCGCGTATAGGTCCGTCCTTTGCACCAAAACTTTTTACAATGCAACAACATATAAATAGCATCAAGCTTTTACAATCTTTATTATGTAAGCACATATAACATATATAATATAACAGTATATTAGCCAGTCATTTGTATTAGGTTAAACAGGGATTTGATAACGTTTTTAATTTAAGGCCCACCCACATTGGTCTGGCCCATCCAAAACTGGAATCCTGGTGCCGTGCCTGGTTGTATCCTGTTGCAGTCTATTAGGCAATATTCCGCATAAGATGGGCTTATATTTGGAAACACATTACATCTGCATTTCAGTGGTAACAGATAAGGTGATGATGATCATCATCTTTCTTCATTATTGTTAGCACTACACTCAAACTAAAGCGGCGTCTCTTTGTTTAACTTTATTTTAAACGCGATCACCTGGCTTGTACCCAAACTATTTCGAAACTAAGGAGCCATTTGTCCTCCGATTACATACAAGCTCCTCTGCGCCGCATTTGCGGGACTTGTTTCGCGCTGTAGGGGATTTAAAAAACGTGACGTGAGTGGAAGGGTGGTGCCGGGGCTGTGTGTGTGTGTGTGTGTGTGTGTGTGTGTGTGTGTGTGTGTGAGAGAGAGAGAGATGCGACAGAGTTGAGAAATTGCAGGCGCGGCTCGAAATGGCTGTTAATTCAAATAGCGTAGCATATTTTAAACTAAACGGTTAACCGGTTTCAACCAGTTATATAACACTAGTTGTCAGTATTACATATTGCACCTTTAAATCCAGCCTGAGGTTAACAGGCAGTTGTTGCCATTTGGTGATGGTTTTAGTTCACCAATAGCCCTGCCTGTGATCATTTAAAAAGAAAAGTACCACCCTCAGGCTAGCTTCTTTCTCAGCATGTAGTTTTATTAATTACATTTTTAAGAGACATGGTCTGAAACTATTGCAGTATTGTACTACTGTAAGTATTGGCATCATGGTCACGTTTTAAACATACATTATATTGGGTGCCTGGGTAGCTCACCTGGTAGAGTGCGCACCCACATACAGAGGCTTAGATGTCATTCCCCCTCTCTCGCCCCTTTAATGTCTAAGCTGTCCTGTCAAAAATAAAAGGCTTAAAATTGCCCCCCAAAAAATAATCTTAAATTAAAGCTGCAAGCATCGTTGGACGGGCCCTCGCGCCATCAGCAATGAAGAAGGAACTCTGCTGAGTTCAATGACACCTCACACAAGACTCTACCTTAAACAGTTCAAATGTTATAAAAGGTGGCATGGTCTGAGTAAGTGGGCGTGGTTAAAGTATGGGGTCGGCTCAGTATCACATGTAGACCACACATTATAAGTTTCATGTAAATCGGATGATGTTTGTCATATAAGGCACATTTCCTGTTGCCAGTGGGGGGCGCTATGACCAAAAGTCAATATTGTATGTCCTCAGGCCTGGAGTCGTTGATTGTGTGAAATTTCAAGCAGATATGACAATGTACACTGTAGTTACAGACACTTTTTCGTTCATCACTAAACATTCAAAATGGCCGCCACGTCATGCCCACACCATTTGACGAAGTTTTTCTTTTAATAACTTTTCATCTTTAAGGTGTTGAGACCAAGACCAACAGACCAAGTTTGAAGTCCATCAGATGAAATCTCTAGGAGGAGGAGTTAAAGTATGGAACATTGACTTTTAGGCCTACTTCCTGTTGCCACTAGGGGGCGCTATGACTTTGAGTAAATTTAGTCCTGTAAATGTCCTCAGAGTTAGAGTCTTATGAATCCTGAAATGTTTCGAGCCAGTTGAACAATGTACACTCAAGTTACACCCACTTCCTGTTTCGATGGTGAAACGCATAAAATGGCCGCCCCGCCACGGCCATGCCCTATGACGAAAAGTTTTTATTTGAAAACATTTTCATCATTAACGTCTTAAGATGGCACAGACCAAATTTGAAGTAGATCGGATGAAATCTCTAGGAGGAGTTCGTTAAAGTATGACGTGGAAATGGCCAAAATCACACTAATTTCGAACTTTCAATTCAAAATGGCGGACGTCCTGTTGGGTTTGGGCTCCAATGACGTTTTTTGTACATCTTGACATGTTACATATGTGTACCAAGTTTCGTTTGTCTATGTTAAACGTACTGTTGGGGCTAAATGTTTTTAACTTTGTAGGGGGCGCTAGCGAGCCATTTTTGTGCACCTATTCCCAAAACCCTTAAAATACGTAAATTTTCACCATACTTCATGCGACCGCCAGTTTTGGTGAATTTTTGAATATGTTAAGCCCCTCAAAAAGGCAAATCATTTGCCGTAATAATAATTCCTTCAGTTTTAATAGGGCCTTCACTGCTGTCGGCACTCGGGCCCTAAAAATAAAACAAATTGTAATTAAACATGTTTTTCTTAAAAAGAAAAAGGCAAACACATTCAGCATTGTCCCTCGATTGTGGTTCATTGTTTTTTCTTATTGTGTAGCTACATTTACATGCACACCAATAATCCACCAGTAATGACATTAAGCTACTTCTTCCAACAATAGGCCTTTTCCATGGCACTCATTCTGTCAGAGCAGAAACAGCACAGGTGTAACTAAAAACATTAATGTCTCATTTTCATTACGTACTACAGTAAGCCATGAAAACCAGACAGCATGCACTACCAGAACCTTGGTAAATCTGAATAAAATGTAGTCTTTATTAATGTTCTTAATTAGACATGTGCTTGTCCTGCCAAGTCATGTTAAAATGTCTAACGTGACTCTATATGAGAGCATTTGTCAGTATTTACCCACACTTTTGAGGATAAAAGCTATCTCCTTTAACTTTTTGTGGCGCTATAGAGTCCATTTACAGACTGGTGTGTATTCCACCCTATGTAGAAAAAGAATAACCCAAAGCAGAGTTTACCAGTATTTGCACAAAGATAGCAACAAGGGTATCACACTAGCATCTCAAAAGAAATTCTACGGAGGAGGTGTTTCCCCCATTAATCACACTTCTTCTGTAGCATGGAAACAGGAATATTAATAGAACCGTCCTCATGTAAACAATTTAGAGTAATGCCTTACTGGACTTATTATTGGGCATATCAGATGATTAATTAAAGATGCTTTTGGTTTGCATAAGCATTCTTGCTTATGTCAGAACCATGTAAGAACCAGAGAGATTGACATATCTGCTGAACTACTAATAAGTTTGACAGCCCTGGGGTTATGTGTATGAAATGGTGTTCTTCAGAACCTGCTGAAATATCATTGAATAACAGTTTATCTTTAAAGCATGACAATGCATTAAAAGACTATCAGGCAGATTTGTGCTTTACCTGCACAAGTAAGACAAAACAAACAAAGCACCAGCAAAAGGTGAAGTGTAACTCTCAAAGCACCAGCAAAGGGTGAGATGCACTTCTAACAGTCACTCGTGTTCCTGTGCTATTTGCACGTATTTGAATTAGGTAATATGCATACTGTTATGACTGTGGTCATGATGGGCCCTATTTTAACGATCTGAAACGCAAGTGTGAAACGCAAAACGCAAGTAGCTTTGTGGGCAGATCTCGAGCGCTGTTGCTATTATACCGGCGGGATAAATGAGTCTTGCGCCCAATGCAAATCTAAAATGGGTTGGTCTGAAGTAGCTAGGTGTGGTTTGGGCGTAACGTGAAAATAACCAATCAGAGCGTCATCTCACATTCCCTTTAAGAGCAGGCGCGCTTGTTCCATGGCGGATTGCTATTATGACCACCTGCTCCTGTTGTGCCCCTTCATCCTCCCCCCACTCCATCTCAGTCCACCCGCTCCACCAGGAGCGCATTGCGCATTACTCCCGGACCATATTCCGCCGGAGTGTCCAATCCCACCGTAGTTCAACATCACATCTCCTTAAGTCCTAATATTTCCTCATTTATGTCATCAACACATCCATGATTCATGGAAATGTTGTGTAAAACACAACAAGCCACAAAGAATGCTGCGACTTTTTGAGGACTGTACTGTAAAGTTCCTCCTGATCTATCCAAACACCTGAAGCGCATTTTCAGTAATATTTTTCTTTGTAATTATGTATGGTTTGCAAAAATGGGAACTGCTGCGTCCGTTTAGATGAGAGAAGAGTATGCGCGTTGTGCACACGCTACATTATGGCCAAGCATGCGCCCCTAAAATAGCATCTGAATAACGCGCTACTGACTTTAGACTAGCGCCACTGACTTTAAACCAGGTTTTTCCTGGTCAGTGGCGAAATTGTTTTCTGAAACTGCAAAATAGCATCAGATAACATTTGTGCCGGAACACGCCTCCTCTTTTCGCTGAACCACCCCCGGGAGCGCAAATACATTCCCTAATTTACCGACGTGCGTCTGTGGAGGGAAAAGTCCACCGTGCGTCGGGTGCAAAATAGGAATGATACATGCAGTGTACAAAGGCAATTGCGCTAAGTGCAAGATAGGGCCCATTGTGTTTATGGTCTGCTGTGTGTGCTGTGTGTGCTATGTGTTTTTTCTTCTTTTGTTCCAATTTTATATGCAAATAGAGGTGTGCCATAGCAGTCTGAGGATTGGTGGAGAATGTCAGGCCCGACCCTGTGATTGGCTGCAGCTGGGGTTACCACCTGGTATAAGGAGCCAAGATGGCGGCCGTTTGGTGGGCAGCAGGCATTTCTCGTCCTCCTCATCGGCCACACTTTTGTTTTGTGAAACTTTGGGTTAGATTAGATTTTGTTTGTTTGTCCGTTCCAGGTAGGAGGTTTAACAAACTCTGAGTCTAACCCTGATGTCTGAGTTGATTTACCCCGAGATGGGAAACTGAGTTTTCGGTTCCAGAACAGCTGATTTGAGTTGGTTCAATCAACTCTGAGTATGTTCACTCAAGGTTACGCGCGTGCACAAAAGGCAGTATGAATGGAGCCATGATTCTACGATTCACCATGGTAACAACCACAAACAAACGGGTCGGCGGAAATACTCATGCGCACAAACAGCGAGTTTGAACATGTATTTCGTTAAAAAAGTAAGACAGCGGCTGCTGCTGCAAAAGAGAGAGAATTGGTGTGGGAGAAAATTGCTGCTTGAGTCAATGCATACGCATTCACGGTGTATTAATGTCATATTTAATCACAGTTAACTTATATTACTGGCGAAAACTGGAATTGTATTACACCTATAATTTCATTTAGGTGCAATCCTGCGGGCGAAAAAGTAAACAATACTAATCCCATTCTGAGGCTGCAGCACCATATCATTAACATAACTATAATGTATAATCATTTATTTCTTTTTAATGGCTCTACTGTCCAGGGAACACTACAAAAACGTTTAAAAAACGTTTCAGAGCGAGTCACACTTTTCTGATTGCTCTGCATACAGTGGCTTTACTATTACAGTGTCCTCCGCTACACTGTTGTAAAGAAAACTGCTGTAACTGCAAAAAACGTAATGCGATACAAAGAATCTGCTGGGATGTTAAAGCCTGTCCACGATGGCTGATGTTAGTGATATGAGGACGGATAAGGTATCTACATATCTGATGGACTGTGATAAAAAAATACTTCTCAAATCGGTTATGTGGAAATGAAAATACATCTATATTCGGGACTCAATACCGACGTAAACTCTCTGTGAATTAATACAGCTTTTTCATCAATGGGATCGTCGACAAAAGGACATGACATGTTTGAGAAAAAAACGTTTTATAATCTGCCTAATATAAACCAATACGTTTTTTTATTCATGCAGATAAAACTGCATTAAAATGCACCTGATACAGACTGAATGAATGAATGAGCAAATGAGTTTCTCCTCCCTCTCAGAGGGAGGAGACTGAGAGAAACTCGAAGTTTCTTGAAGAAAACCTGCTCTCGACCAGGTTAGGTTCACAGACTCAGTTACCATAGTAACTGACTCCGAGGTTAAGTTACCTTTCTTTCTGGAACAGAAAACCCAGAGTTTCCCTCATCTCAGGGTTAACAAACTCAGTTTTCACTAAACCTGCTTTCTGGAACGGGCCTCTGGCGTGTTGATCTTGTTTTCTCCTGTTTTTTTTAGTTAGGGAGGTAAGTCTTTTGTCATTTGTTTTGCCCTTTTGTTTGTTAGGTTAGTCTCTTATCTCCCAGTTAGAATTGTTTCGTTTGTTGTGTTTCGATCACCATGACGTTTAATATCTCTATATTTTATGTAAATATAATTTTTCTTGGTATAATAAATAAGTTAATTGTCATTCAAACCAATACTTGTTTTTGGCTATTTGGGAGATGGGGAAGATAGGGCCTTTCCATGTTGCGTCCTAGGCACCCCTAGACTGGGGGTGTAACACATACATTTGAAGCAAAATTAGCCCCCTTCTATGCAAATGAGCCTCATTTCAATTCACAAAGATCTGCGCAGCTAAAGTGAAACTGTTAGCATTTTCAGAGAGTTGGTGGGAACTTTAGTTAATCTACGAAAGGTGTCCTCAGCTTCAAATCGTGTCATCTTTTTTTTTCAGTCTGAAGGTTTGCGTTTAAAAATACCGACAGCACTGACAGACTTGGATATTAAATCCCAAATACAGTTTCTTTCTGCCCCATTTAAATTCCTAGCTTGAGGACGGACAAGGTGCAGAGGACCTGTAGCTCGCGGTCTGAAAATGTAATTTTTCTTTTTCTCTGTGCCATTGTTCTTATCACGGTACAATGGCGGACTCAAATGTACTACGATTCCCTTGTAGAAAGGCGTTGAAATTCAGTGGCAAGCTGAGCAATCTGGTCACTCACTCCGATCACCTGGTTCTCCTGGCAATTAGCCATCGCCATTAGCTCATTCCGAAGAATAGAGAGTTGTTCTTTCTACTGATGCAGACGTTGAGCTTGAGTGTGCAGAGCTGATCGAACCGCCTCAGAGTCGGCTGAGTCCATACTGGCCAGATTGTACTATCACGGTACAATGGCGGACTCAAATGCACGACTCAGACAGGGAATCACAGGTATGGGTTTTATTGTTCAGAGAACAAATGCAGGCGAAGATACAAAAAGTGGCAGGCAAAAATCGTCATCAGGAACAAAGCAATAGTCGGATAAACACTGGGAAAACAAACACTGGGAATAACGCTGGAGAGAGTGACTTACGTACAACTACAATCTTGCACAGGTAAGTGGGAATGGTGAGTATTTATGCATGGGGACTGGGGAAGCTGAAAACAAACAGGTGAAACACATTAGGGGCGGGGACGGTAATCACACAGGCGGGAAAGCAGACAAAGGGAGGAAGACAAGTGACCTGAAATGAGAGTAACTGATGATTTCAATATAAAACGGGAAGTGCAAATAAACAAACAAAACACAGAATAAAAGCAGGAACATGACAGTTCTACCTACTGTGTTTTTGGTGCCAAGGCAAACTTTTTCACATGAATAATGCTGCAGCTCCCCTCAGATCTACAGAAGGTTTTAACATCTTTCAGATCATTGTTTTTGGTTTGGTTTGGAAACAATATTGTAAAAGTAGCACGAGTAAGAGAGTTATAAAATCAGCAAACCCAATAATGTCTGTTACACAGCAATACAGTATCTTTCTAAAGTTTGCTAACATTCTCTCACTTAGCCCTAAGCTAGTGGTCATGGGTTTATTGAAGGGTGTTTTACTTATGAATCAAACTTTAAAATTATAAGAGGAAGAATGTGTTATTTTATATTTTTAATAGGTTCCATAGTCTTGCTTTAATTTCTGAATCAGAAATGTCAAATTTTACTGGCGGATTGTTAACACAGCAGCTGCATTTTGAGGCAAAGCAGGCTTTTGGTAGAGTTTTAAACTCTTATCTGTCAAATCCACTGATTACCAGCAAGTGAACTTCCTCTTGTACTATTCATCTGCACACAAAACAACAAAACAACTAAAGTTCTAAATTTAATTTTGCAATTATAAAGCTTATGACAATTTCACAGCACAGCAATCACACTATAATGAACTTCCAGAAGCAATTAAAGCCCCTTTCCTGTGGAGGGACCTTCATGAATACAAGAAAGACGCCTTTCTCACAGCCTCTAATCACAGAGCATTCCAGCCGAGGTGTCACAGTGGCTTTGTTGTTTGCCTGAAATCCCTTCAGGAGGCCTCAGTCGGGTCTTCTAATTAACACACTTCCGCGTGACAAAAACTTATGGGAACTAATTGGTATGGCCCACCACTGCTTCCCTCGCACTTCAAATCACAACCTCGACCTGAAACTAAAATCAGAATTAGCTGTATTGACTGTAGACCTTGTTGTAACAGTATTCAAACATTATTTTATTTTAAATGTACAATATGCCATTTTCTGCCGCTAGGGGTCTATCAATCAAAACAACGGACTGTTGGTGACGTGGGGAAGCGGCATGAGATTATGGGAGTTGTAGTTTCATTGTTTAACACAATTGCCAATTAAAATATATCTGTTCACGGATACATTTTATTACATTATGTTTAGTAATGTTTAGTAACGTTTATTCATGTCATTCTGACAAAATAGCTGGAGTTCCCATTAGCCAGCAGCTAAAACAACAATATCATTATATATTTCACGTCAGTATCACTTTTTTCGATGTTTTCAGCACCGGGGGGGGAAAGGGGTTTGTTGTAACGTTGCTCAACACCACTGAGAGACTTACTTCGCAGCTGGTGCTGGCCGCCGAGTATCTTCAGCGCTGGTCGAGCCTCGGCCCCGGAGATACATTTAAATGGATACGTATCCCATGGATACATTTCAATCCATGGCTGGCAGGTTTCGAATTCTCCCCACCTTCACCTTTTTCTAAACTTACGTCGTTTTGGTGCCTAAACCTAAACCTAAACCATTTTGACGCAGGACAGTCACCTTTTCTCAGTCAAACTTAACTGTAAAGAAGACTGCTAAATGCTATAGAGGGGAGAATTTCAGCACAACACCGCGGCTGGCCAGACTCGGATGCCTGGGGCGATATGGTCTGTTTCCCCGACGGATCACTCGGCAGTTTTAGGAGTAAATGGAATGCTGGTCTTTCTAGAGATGTTATGACATTTACTTGGTGAAAATTGGGATTAGGCTATATAATGCAGACTAAAGCAAATATAACAATATTTTTCACAGGATAATTCAAATATCACTTACTCTTTAGCTGAAAATATTTTATAAATGTAAAAGCTGAAATATTATAGCCGTGACATTATTCTGTCATAATTCTTCAAAACCAATCACTAATATGCAAAGCATTGCTGTGTCTCATTGCGTAGAATAAAAGTGGAAGAGAGGGTGCCTTATCAGTATTTAATATATAGTTCAGTGGGTAACACCACTGACCCTCATGCAGGAGACTGGGGTTCAAACCACAATTACATTGCAAAGACCCTTAGAGCGCGGTATGGATCCCAGCTGGGATGAGGTTAAGTCGTGACCCAGAAATTGTTTATTTTTTGAAGATATAAGAACATATAAGAAACGGGTCAAACAACAGTAAAACTTAAATGAGGCTTAAATGAGAATCACAGTTATGTCTCCTGAGCTGTAGAGCAACCATTGAGCAATACCATTTTCCTCTGGGAAGTTAGAGTAACTAGAGGGGTCAAAGGTTTTATGACACCAATGACTTATTGAAACATCCTGTGTCATTAAAATACAATAACAGATTTCCCTGGGTTTGAACATTGTTAGAAACATTTGGGATAATGTAAATAGACAACTCAAAAACATAGGTACAGTCATTTTTAGACATTTTAATGCAGACATATTACATATTGTACCTTTAAAGTTTCCAGATGGTCTAGTCTATCCACAATATCTCCTCAGTGATTAGTCATGGTCCAAACAGATTCTTATAACTCTTACTCAATTTAGTTTAAGAATTCTTCTAAATAATACTTTATTTAAGTTTAACAGCATTGCATTTATTATGCCTAAAAAGCACCACACATGAATTTGGTTAGGGGCCTGCTCACTGAGAAAGGTAGAAAAACCTTTGTATTGGCCCTGCATGTTGGCTGCACCATCCGTTGCATTGCATACATAACATGTTATATCTAGATTAATTAAGAGTTGTTTTTTTTCAGCAGTTCCACAAAATACTGCCCAGTAAAGGCCTCAAAGTCAACCACAGCAACCAATCACTCATGAATTGCATCTGTCACATATCTGAGGATGACTGAGCACTGATCATTGGATGTTATGTGTGGTTTCAATTTGGACAGAAAACATCCCTGCATCTCTGACTTCATTGGCAACTGTTTCTTTAATTAACTGGTTGATAATTGTATTGATTTTGTTCAGTGTCTTTTTAGAGCACAGTGACAAGTGACCCTCTGCTTTTCTCCCCAGCCTCATGTTGTTCTTACTTTTTTTAATGCACTCTGTGACATGCTGTTGCATGCAGGAGTCATATCTACTCAAGAAAAGTATCAATTTTAAGAAGTTGCCATGGCCAATAGTGTTATCTTCAAGGGTATAGGCAGATTCTGATTTTGATCCCCTGTAGCTTGAAACATATGGGATTAGTTTTGTGACTTTAATTCCAAGCAAAACTTCTCAAGTATCAAACACAAAACACTAACTCAAGCAAAACAATTGTCACCTCAAAGGTAAAACTTAAAACTTGCAAACAAAACATTTGTGTAGTTGTAAACTATTGGTCTTTTATTTGTTTGATATTATGTCCTTTTGTTTACAGTTCCCTCTGCTTCTTTCTCAATGATCAGTCTTTTGCTCTCTCCATCACGTTTGCAGTCATCCTCCCAGCTTTCTCCTTTGCGCTCCCTGAGTTTTTGCTTGCGATTCTGACACAAATATCTCGCGTGGGCGGGTCTTACAGGGGTGCGTCCCCATTGGCTAATGAGTGTTAAGGGAAAGTTCAGGGAAAGTTTGAGTGACAGCTCAGCCTCAGTGCAGGTAAACTAACGTTAGAGACTCAGAGTCTGGTCTGGAGGACACACAAGCCACTCCACAGCGGATTACTACAAGATTAATAAAGTGTAAGTATTGATCATATATATATTATCTGTGATCTACGTTGCAAGCATGGTTACTAGACATTTGTTGTTTCGTTGTGTTAAGTTACTAGCTAGCTAGCTAGTAAAGCTTGTTTAAGTTAGCATTTAACGTTAGCTATACTGCTAACGTTATCTAACAAATGTAGCCACCGGCTACCTTACTGAGCTAATTTACCATGGGAATCATGTATTCTTCGTGTGGCCTTACAACAATGGAGCTGTATTAATTATCGTCTTCTCTCTATAGAGACCTGCAGGACCCGAGCAGAGCTACGATGCTCCTGGGAGAGCATCGTAGCTCTATAATAGAGCTACGTTACTAACCTAAGCTTAGGTTAGTAACGCAGCTATATTATGGTCTATTAGGAAAAATTATTATCCAGCTAACTACTAATTGTTGTGGTTGATTAGCCTGATAATACACAATGCTAGGGTATTGGTTAAGTTGTACAATGTGGAAGCTGTGAATATAATGTATTATATCTAGAGGTCGACACATACTGTACAGTACAAATGCAGTGTTAGCACTGCTTAACTGGTTCATCTTTATAGTTTTGTGCTCATCTGTTCTTTCCTAGTTATGACAAAGACTGGCTATCCTAACTATAATTACATGTCTTCTGTTGCATTTGCAAGCAGGTCAGCATAAGGAAAATGTTCATAGTGTTTTTAAAGCCTACACATTTGCTAATGGCTACTGAAAAGCAAGTTATTTTAATTGTAAATCACACAACCTTGGAAGCCTCAGTTATCAGTAAGAACTTTGTTACCATTTGATTTGTGTAAGAAACTTTGTTATAATTTTCTATCACAGCTTGCAGCAGGCAGACCAACCAGGAGGATGTGGGAGCAGCAGAGGGAGAGGAGCCTTCTGTCTCTGTGGAGGAAACACTGTGTGCGAAGGCTTCAAACAGCCAGGGTGTAGACCAATAGCGTATGTATTGATCATATTTTGCTTAGATACTCAATTAACACTTACAATAACCTTTTTCTTAAGTTTTCATTGGTGTACTTGTAGTTTCTTAGTCCATTGTATGTCAATATATCCTACTACAGTATACTGTCCTGTAATTTAATTTGTGTTTACATTGTCTTACTGTAATTATATTTTAAAATGCACATAATATATTAAAACATTTTTTTTACATTCACCCTTGTCTGTTTGGTTCATTATATAAAACAGGAAATAAGGTTGAGACTATTATAATGCTTTATTTTTAGTCCAATATAAAACTTCACACACATAATGGATATTTGAACATATTTTGCTGGGGCCCCAGTGGTAGAAGCTGGAACTCAGTCATTATTTGCAGTACATCACAGGTCAGGGTCAGTTTTTCATCACCAACAATACACAAACATACTGAGTAATTGGGTTATGTATATATTTCACATATTCAGTTTCACCTAAGGCAAGCTGTATTTCTCTGCTGACTTGTGTCTGCAACAACACTTCTGAGGGTGGTGCAGGAATATCACACACAACTCCTGGTCTCCTGAGCTCACTGATGGCCCACGGCTCCAGTCTGGACGACAGCCTTTTCTGCAGGTCAGTTCTCTGAAGGGCTGGGATGTGGCTGTAGTCCTTGACTTCTTATTGTAAAGCTTAAAGTACCTTATTGGATGATAATGTTTGAAATTAGCTCAATAATAAATAATTGTAATAAAGCCTGCACTCTAGAAACATTTTTCTAGCTTTCCTGAAGACTACTGGAAGACTTATTTCTGGAATATTATTGATCACACTTTCTAGATTCCTACCTCCACGTTGACTACATGTGTAAAGTAAGATATGGCCAGCCACCAGGACACATGCACATCACATCAAACCATAAGGATCACTAAGCAAAGTATTTGTCATGCCTGGTGTGTTAGTTAAAGTAAATGGACTGTTCTTATATAGCGCTTTTCTAGTCTCAACGACTACTCAAAGCGCTTTAAAAATTGTACAGGAACCATTCACACACATTCATACACTGTGGCTGAGGCTGCCACCTGCTCATCAGATAATCAGTCACACACATTTACACTCCGATGCGCAGGGTTCAGTGTCTTGCCCAAGGACACATCGACATGGGACTGCAGGGCCAAGGATCAAACCACCAACCTTCCAATTGGCAGGCAACCGCTCTACCACTGAGCCACAGCCACCCACTACTTAAGGTAGTGCAAAGAAGAAGAAGCAGTGTGTACAGATGGAACATTATCTAATGTATGTGTCGAACTCTATAATATATTACATTCACAGCTTCTACATTGTACAACTTAACCAGTACCCTAGCATTGTGTATTATCAGGCCAATAGCAACCACAACAATTAGTAGTTAGCTGGATAATAATTTTTCCTAATAGACCATAATATAGCTACGTTACTAACCTAAGGTTACCGGGGAGAGCATCGTAGCTCTGCTCGGGTCCTGCAGGTCTCTATAGAGAGAAGACGATAATTAATACAGCTCCATTGTTGTAAGGCCACACGAAGAATACATGATTCCCATGGTAAATTAGCTCAGTAAGGTAGCCGGTGGCTACATTTGTTAGATAACGTTAGCAGTATAGCTAACGTTAAATGCTAACTTAACAAAGCTTTACTAGCTAGCTAGCTAGTAACTTAACACAACGAAACAACAAATGTCTAGTAACCATGCTTGCAACGTAGATCACAGATAATATATATATGATCAATACTTACACTTTATTAATCTTGTAGTAATCCGCTGTGGAGTGGGCTTGTGTGTCCTCCAGACCAGACTCTGAGTCTCTAACGTTAGTTTACCTGCACTGAGGCTGAGCTGTCACTCAAACTTTCCCTGAACTTTCCCTAAACACTCATTAGCCAATGGGGACGCACCCCTGTAATACCCGCCCACGCGAGATATTTGTGTCAGAATCGCAAGCAAAAACTCAGGGAGCGCAAAGGAGAAAGCTGGGAGCATGACTGCAAAAGTGATGGAGAGAGCAAAAGACTGATCATTGAGAAAGAAGCAGAGGGAACTGTAAACAAAAGGACATAATATCAAACAAATAAAAGACCAATAGTTTACAACTAGACAAATGTTTTGTTTGCAAGTTTTAAGTTTTACCTTTGAGGTGACAATTTTTTTGCTTGAGTTAGTGTTTTTTGTTTGATACCTGAGAAGTTTTGCTTGGAATTAAAGTCACAAAACTAATCCCATAGAAACAATGCTTTCCGTACACTTTCACGGCATTAACAACACGCTCCATCACCTTCCGTTTAATTTTCACTTGTTGTCGATGTAATGAGAGCTGGTTTCCACTTATTCTGTGGTGGTCTGTGACGTAAGCCTGTGTGATAGAATTCCACATTTCACGGTCACTTTGCTCGAACATGCATTAGCTTCTGCTAATGTTAGCGTCATAATCCTTATACACTTAACATAGCAGCAACCAAGGGAAGTTACTCATTTTAAAACTAGGAACATCTGCCAACCACTGAAGGACAAATTCAAGAGCCACTCAATAGTAAACCATTAATTTGTCTCATATATACCACAAGCTACTTTCAAATTTCACAAGCTTTTGGCTGGCTGGTAGCTGGTGCCAATTCCCATCTGTGCCTAGCTGTGACATTAGGTGCTTAACCAAGTTAGCTTATTTCACCTGTAGTATCTACAGTGGGGGAAATAAGTATTTGACCCCTTGCTGATTTTGCAGGTTTGCCCACTTACAAAGAATGCAAAAATCTACAATTTTAATCATATGTACATTCTAACAGTGAAAGACAGAATCCCAAAGAAAATTCCAGAAAATCACATCATATGAATTTATTAAAATTGATAACCATCTGATGAGGAAAAACAAGTATTTGACCCCCTGGACAAACAGCATGTTAATATTTTGTAGAAAAGCCATTATTGGCCAGCACAGATGTCAAACGGTTTTTATAGTTGGTGACAAGGTTTGTGCACATTTCGGCAGGGATGTTGGCCCACTCCTCCCTGCAGACAGCCTCCAAATCATTCAGGTTCCGAGGTTGTCGCCTGGCAACTCAATTTTAAGCTCCCTCCAAAGATTTTCAATCGAATTCAGGTCTGGAGACTGGCTAGGCCACTCCAGAACCTTGATGTGCTTCTTCTTCAGCCACTTTTTGTTGCTTTGGCGGTGTGCTTAGGGTCGTTGTCGTGCTGAAACACCCATCCCCGACCCATCTTCAGCTCTCTCACTGAGGGAAGGACATGTCGGTCCAGAATTCCACGATACATGGCCCCGTCCCATCCTCCCCTCAATACGATGGAGTTGTCCCGTCCCCTTGGCTGAAAAGCACCCCAAAAGCATGATGTTGCCACCACCATGCTTGACGGTGGGGATGGTGTTCTTTGGGTTGTACTCTGTGTTCTTTGCCCTCCAAACACGACAAGTTGAAAAGTTCTATTTTGGTCTCATCTGACCACATCACCTTCTTCCAGGCCTCTTCTGAGTCGTCCAGGTGGTGAATGGCGAACTTCATGCGGGCCTGTACATGTTTCTTCTTGAGCAGGGGGACCTTGCGGCGCTGCAGGATTTCAACCCATGACGGGCGTAGTGTGTTACCAACCGTTTCTTTTTGTAACTGTGGTCCCAGCTGCCTTCAGTTGATTCATCAGTTCCCCCCTTGTGGTTTTGGGATGATTCCTCACCGTTCGCATGATCAGGGACACCCCACGAGGCAAGATCTTGTGTGGAGGCCCAGACCGAGGGAGGTTGGGCGGTGGTGTGGTGCTTCTTCCATTTCCTGATAACTGCACCGACAGTTGATCTTTTCTCTCCAAGTTGCTTTCCGATTCTCTTGTAGCCCATCCCAGCCTTGTGCAGATCAACAATCTTGTCCCTGATGTCCGTAGAAAGCTCTTTGGTCTTGCCCATGGTGGTGAAGTTGGATGATGGTTGTTTGGGTGTTGACAGGTGTCTTTTATACAGGTAACGAGGTGAGGCAGGTGTATTTGATGTAGATAATTGGTTCGGATTGGGGCTGTGTCTTAAAGAAAGACTAACTGGCTTGTAGGAGCCAGAATACTTGCTGTTTGTCCAGGGGGTCAAATACTTGTTTTTCCTCATCAGATGGTTATCAATTTTAATAAATTCATATGATGTGATTTTCTGGAATTTTCTTTGGGATTCTGTCTTTCACTGTTAGAATGTACATATGATTAAAATTGTAGATTTTTGCATTCTTTGTAAGTTGGCAAACCTGCAAAATCAGCAAGGGGTCAAATACTTATTTCCCCCACTGTATTTATCTTGATGCCTGGAACATGTCCGTTATTGTCCATCATTTTATTACCAATTGATAAAATGACAATTACCAATAGACTTCCAAACGTGATGAGAAAAAAAAGAGGTGTTCAATGGCTTTGCGTCGTAGGCTGACCAGGGCTATGCCATTTGGGGAGGGGCCGCTCACTGATCCCCCTATATTTCTGAAAATGCCCTCATTGAGATTACCCTGGTGACAACATAAAATTTATTTTGGGCTTTCTCCAAAGTCACAGACAATATTACAGAACTACTTTCACAGGCTAGGACTAGGACTAACCAAACTACACTTGATATGTAAAATCGGTGGAATGACCCTTGATCAGTGTTGGGCAGTAACCCATTACGAAGTAATATATTACTGTAATAGTATTACTTTCCACTGTAGTAAGTAGTGTAAGGGATTACAATTTCCAAAACAATAAATATATTATAAAATTTGGTTGCACGTAATTCACAAAATTTTCATCCGACAAAAATTCTTTTGATAACTTTTTGTCAGGTCGGTCTGGAGAGGCTACATACCAAGTTTCATGCAGATCGGCCGCACCGTCTAGGAGGAGTACGAAAAAGCAGGTTTACGATAAATTGCGATTTTTCACGCATAAAAGTCTTGGCGGTAATGGCCGTGGCCTATACCACGTGATTCAACTGGATCCAGTAAACACGTAGATGTATGGTTTTTGAATATCGGGTGGACGGTGTGAGAGTTATAAGGCCAAACGCGTTTTTTCTGCTATAGAGCCACCTAGTGGTGGAAGTGGCAAAAATTTTTGGCCGAGGTCCCTGCAGGGATCGTGCACTAAACTGCACGTATACCTCATTTGATGATGCAGATTTCTGTCATTCAAACAACTCTCAGTTGTAGTTTATACGTGTACAGTTAATGGATACAGGCACAGAGAACTGAATGCTATGTTAGCAACGATTAGCTCCATTAGCGGTTAGCTCCGTTATAGTGTTAATTTTGACAACAAATTCTGATTTAGTCTTAGTCTTTTGAATAACACACCATTTAGTTTTAGTCAAATTTTAGTCATCTGAAATCTTTTAGTCTAATTTTAGTAGACCAAATATTAGCAGATTTTACAGTGTACTTAGTTGACTAAATGTTTCTCCAGAATTTCCGGTCATTGGAAGTATCCATCAGTCTATGGTATTATGGTTTGAATATGCAATACAGACACAGATTTAACGGTTGTAATACAAAACATGTATTTTATTTTATTCTTAATGTCAAAAACACTGACCGTGGCTTTTTCACAAAAGATAATCTCACATAAAATAAGCATAAGGCTTGCTCTCCCTGAAAAATGCTCCCTGAAAAAGATATGCATTCTCCATGAATGATGTGCAATTCATATGACATTCTTTCAAGATGAAGTACAATAGTATAGTGTGCGGGTGAGCTACTTGTTCAAGCGCCAACAATATGTGTACAGGTTTACTTTGTTCAACACAAAAATAGCAAGCGCTTATAGCAAGGAATGAGGCTGTCAGTGCATTTTTGTCCACAAGTCAAGGCCAATGGATACTCTCCGGGCAACAGCCAGTCTCTTTGAATTTTTGTCTTTCATGTTCATACTTTTTCAATCAAATTGCTCATTTTAGTTTTCTTTGGAACTGTTAGTCTCCTATCTACTATCTCCATCATTAGCACAAAGTCCTCAACTTCAATTGTTGTGAGTGGTAAACCTCTGCGTCCTTGGTCTGTTGTTCTGGTGTTGGGTGGTGCTGGGTTGAACTAGCAGCACTAGCTTTATTTCCACTTGGCCCATGGTCATCTTTGTCATCAGACGTCTTCTGTATCTGTGAGGGTGAATAAAGGGGGAATCAAGTTGTGATTTTTTTTCTTTCTTGCCCAATCTCCTCAGAGCTCTGTCTGTCTCTCCCTCTCTCTCTGTCACACACACACACACACACACTTTGTCCAGTCATATACAACACCACAACATATACTATAATAGTACACATTTGATTCAATTTGAGGACACTGAATATTTATACTCATATTAATTCAGCGAGACAATTGTCTAATCAATACAGTTCAGAGGTGGTTTCCTTTAGCTTCTATTTTATTCCAAGTTTAGCGGAAACACGGTGGTTCATCTGATAAAATAACCTTAGCGTGTATGCTTACCTTCGCATGTATTTCTGGATGAGTCGTCTGTAAATGTTCAAGTTGGTTGTGTTTTCCCAGCGATTTTTGCTCCACACAGTTTACAGGCGGTCTTGTTGTCCTTGTTGTCATATGTGAAGTGTGACCAGATGTCAATTCTTCTGCTGCTTCGGCATAGATCAACCTACCCTCAAAGATTCGCTCTGATTGGATTTCTTCCCAACTTGTCCCACAAAAAGAGTAGTTCTGATTGGATCTCTTCTAAACCTCCCTCACATTTTCGTCTAATTTTTATTAGTTGACTAAAGTGTCAGTTATATTTCGTCACAGTTTTCGTCATCATGTCTGACTTTTTATTTCGTTTTTATTTAGTTTTCGTCTGCGAAAAAAGTTTGTTGACAAATATTTTTCGTCATAGTCTTCGTCAACGAAATTAACGTGTACTCTTGGCCAAATTTAGAGCAGAGTTCAGACTGAGTACTAAAGGAGCAGGTAAAAAGGTTCGTTTTGGTGTGTTTTTTTGGGAGCCAAAGTAATATAGTAATATAACAAGTAACATACCATTACTTCTGATAATTTTGATATATAAGTAATAAGTAAGGTAATAGTATTACTTTTTTAAGAAAGTAATTTGTAAAATCTATCTATACAGCCAAACATTCTCCCTAAGATTCTCCCACATAAACAAAGTTAGAAAAGTGTTGGGATATTTCACATTTCAGATTGCTCTCTGTGCTGTTTTGACTGTGCTCTCTTCAATGGTTTAAAGTGGGCTTTTGACTTGCTAAACCAGTACCAATTTTGCAGTTAGTGTGTCAGTGTCCGTTTTCTATTTGCATGTCAAACTAAGAGGTATTCAATGTTCCCTCCCAGAATTTAATGAAACGCTACACTCTCCACCCACACTGATGACATTATTTAGGGGTAAGCTTTTTAAGGCAGGGTGACCCATAACACCTATTCACTGTTAATGGTCAAAGGTAGCTAACCTAAATTTAATATTAATTTAATTAAATAAAATGAATTAGAAAATGTTATCGCAGTGCTGAAATATATTCTAATGTGCAATAAACTTGCAGTTTACTAGATTTGTTTGTGCTGCAGTTAGAGGAACTACCAGTGTATGTGATTATAACAGAGATGCATTTGAAAATCAGTACTATACATTTCTATTAGTGACGACTCATGTGAAACAAGCTGAACTTGTGCTGATGAGGTACAGTATCCCCCTCCAGCTAGCAATGCAAGGGGCTTAAAATGAGCACATACACATATTGCTTGGCCCAGCAATGATTACTGAAGCTGCTTTGCCATTGTTGGCTTTTATACTTAAAACGTCTGAAGCCACAGTGATATTCTTATTGAAGGTTAGTCTAAGTAGCTGCGGTCAGGGCCTGAAACCATCTACATGCAGAATGAAATGCCACATTAATGAATGCGGAAATTAAATTATCTTTTGTGTGTTTTCAGTGAGTGGACAAAATATTTGAATCAAATACAGAATAAAAGCCTGTGGCCTTCATACACTTCCCAAGGATACTAAATGAAACATGCTTTCTCCAAATGTTATTATACTGTGCTGCTGAATTGCAATCTCACTTCTCACGTTGTTAGTGAAAGTACATATTAACAGAGAAAACAATGCCTGCACTCTAATAATAACTTTTAACTAGACAAAGGATTCAAAAGCAGTTTTTCAGTGGATTCAAGTGAGGAATTGAACTGAGATATAGACAGGACTGCAACTAACTATATTTATCATCGCAAAAAAAAGGTCCTTCACAATTTATGAAACCCATGTGAACGCTGTGAACTCTTTATTATTCAGTTCAGATGTTAACCCAACCAAGTTTGGACATTTGATTTTCTGGAGGCCAAACCTCACACTTTTTCCAGTTTAGTTTTATGAAAATAAGGATCTGGTTGAAAAGCAAGGTGTTTGTTTAATAGACAAATTAAAAACACATAAGTTTATTTTTTCAGTCACATTGTGTTATACGTGTATCTACTTACACTAGTCTTCTTAAAAGTCTTAAAAGTCTTTGGAGAGGAAAGATTACAAGGCCAACCAAACAGAATTCAGAATATCCTCTGCTAACTACCAAAGTCTAAGAAGTTCTATGTAAGCATATGACCATCTAAATATTTCTAACCTGCAGTGGCAGCAAAGGAAAATCCATGCGTCCGTTTCCGTGTATTGTTTCTGTGGTTTGAGGACCAGCAGCGTTGTGGTTGGATGTTTAGTTGTAATGTCAGGTGAGCCACCTACATTTTTGTTATCAGGTCTTGCACTCCATTTGTAAGTGTAAGTATTAATAAGTAATTGGAAGAAACCACTGCAGCTGAGTAGTTGATTCATTTACATTACCATAATAGACCTTTTTCATTTCAGTTATGCTTTTCCTACTATGACAAGACTTATGTTACATGTTAGCATTGGCTGGAAGAAGGCCACAATACTTTATCTTACCAGTGTTGAGGTCCTTATACTCCTGGGAAAAGTGCTCATTCTGGTGCACCCATTCCCCGTTGCATTTGAAGAATATCTGTAAGGCGGGTGCGGCTCGACAGTGCAGCTTAATGGGGTTGCTCTTGACGATGTAGGCATCCTCTGGCTCCTGGATGAAGTGTGGCAAGGTGCCCTGCACTGAGGGAAGTGCATCAGGCTGAGCATCACCGGTGGCACCTGCAAACCAACACCTTGGTTATCATCCCACATCTTACACATTTTAGAAGACCAATATTGAAATGAACAATAGCTAATCTGACAGAAACAAAGGCAAGCCAAATACCTTTCAGTTAGATACACAATTTAGCAGTTTCAATTTTCTTTTACAAACAACAGTAAAACAGCAACTGCTTTCAAATTTGAAATGATTGCTTAGTGGACAATGTTTTGAATTCAAAAGTGAACATATACTTTGTAAGCATACACAGCAAAACTGTTCTCTTCAGAGCAATTTGCAGATGAATGAAATCAGAGAAGATCAAGTAGCGAGGAATAAGGAGGGACTGATTACCTAAATTCTGTGGACCCTGAATATCTTATCTCAGCCTGGATTTTGGTCCACACATAAACAGCCTTTGTGCTATCACCAACATGCTACCGTGTCTTTAACGACAATTCACAGCAGATTACCCCCTTTCTTCATCAGTGATGTAGTCTACATGATATGCAGGTATACGTCGTATACCCACAGAAAGGTCAAGGATTTCCATATACTCACTTCCAGAAGCCTGAGGATACGTAAAGATGATTGTTTTGTGACAGAATGATCACACTTTCATTCATAAATTCACCCATGTGTTGTGAGTCATTTAAGAACAACAACACAGTTGATTGGCAGTCATTCTCCGTGCAAACGCATTGGGTGTCGCTCTGGGACGCGTCGCTCTGGGATGGGTGAGTATGAAGCTGGGAGGGAAATATCACAGAAATACTCACTACAAAAAACTAGACTACACCACTGCCCAGTATCCTTCTCAGAATTACACCTTAGTCCCATCAAGACAGCTGCAGCTAAGCTATTCAGTGCCGTAAAAGCCCATGAAAGCTATTATGCCCCACCATCAAATCCAATTCTGTCCCCTGAAATCGAATCGGGCCTATCACTAGCTCTCTCAATCAATGTTGTCCTTGTTAAATGGCTAAATGAATGGATGCAGGTGTAAAGAGAGGCCACATAAACAAACAGGCAGGAAGGTGAATGAATGGAAATAACATGCTAACATTACCTACTGCAGAACCGGTAGATGGCTTTAACATTTTGCTACTAGACACACTTCCTTTAGCTATTCATACCTCCATTATACCCTATTTCCTTTGTGTTCAATTCTTCCTGAATAATGAAAAAAGCAAGGCACTCTAACAGGGCTGCTGCTGATGTAATCTGATACAATCCTCCATTAGGTGGCATAATAAATTACATTGTGTTAGGTATAATATGTAGGATTTTCCTAAAAAACTATGTATAGACTAATACAAAAGTAATTCCCATGAATTATCACGTACGACCCACTGAGTGTCTGTGCAGTGACCCCACCCTCTGCCTCAACAAGTCCTCAAACCATACGACGATATAGGTTGTTTAAAGGAGTGGTTCAAAATTTTGGACATAGGACCTCATTTCCAAGTTAGCCAGTGTGTTATTGCTGCTAGGCTAGCGCAGGTCAATGGTTTATGCTAGCCTGCCACTAAAAACAGTCTTACCCACTCCACAGTACACCCGAGGCAAATAAATTGGTGATTCAGTGTGCATTTACAAATTGTAAAAATAAATGCTACAGATGGGCACCACAAAGTTTCCACAAATTTCCATTGCGAGATCCAGAAAGGAATCAACTGTGGCTTCTTGCTGCAGGCTTGGACATCAAGACACTGGTGGAGACTCAAGTGGCGAATGTGTGGTCATCATTTTAGACCAGACGACTTTAAAAAACCCCGCAATCTAAAGAACCACAAGTCACTGACAACGAATGCGGTTCCATCTGTCTTTCCAAATGCACCAACAGCTACTGATGAACAGGTAATAACTTTTGGTAGGCTACTCTAGCTAATAAAGCTAGCCCCTTTCATAACGTTAGCCTAGCTGCTATTAATAGATCGAGACTGACAACGTTAGTGGCAATAACGTTACAGTTCAATGCATTGTGGAGAGTGACGTTAGCTAACAGTATAGCTACATTCTTGGTAGATACCTGGCTGGGCTAACCGTTCAAACGTGGCCATAGTACTATCTTGTTGATTCCTTCATGCAATGTGCTCTGCTTTTCAAGCAATGAGTGACCAAGGGGGTAAGCTTCGCTTCAGAACTCGAACCTCCTATGGCGCCATTTTGATGCTACAAGAGATCACCTCCCGTTAGCATTCCACTGACTAGCATTCATTTTGACGTCACTTGACAGCGAATAACTTTACATCTGAAGCGTTTAAAGACTTTATTTGTCCATTGTTTATTTCTAAAGAAACACGAAAATGTATAAAAGGCTCCATAACCTTGTATCTCATCTTATGGCTCCGTAGCAGACGTTTTTGTAAAAATAGGCTAACGATGGTGTCACATAGTAGAGGAATTACCGTATAGTACAGGAGAAGCTCGCAAGCAGTTTCGACTTACATGAGCTGTTTAGGTTTAATTTCTAATGTTAACTAGCATTTTAGTTAGCAATAATTAGCCTGTGCCCATGTTATCTCCTTATACCTACGCTCTCCGTCTCTGCAAGATTGGGGATGATTGAGATTTCTCTTGGCACAGCTACCAGAACACTTACAACTTTCTGACACGTTGCTCACCTCACATTTACGTTGTCTCTCTCAGCTTGAGGCTGCGCAGTAAAGCTAGCGATCACCGGAAAAGTGCTTCTAAAAGCCTTCACTGGTCTCCGTCCAGAGCAACGGGATCTGTTGGTCCATTCTTATATACTGTCTATGTGAGTGACTTTGGCAGGTAAATAAACTTGCGAGATTGTCATGGAAACCGGCTTCCTCGGTAGCCTAGATCAGTGGTTCCCAACCTGGGGTCCGGGCACCCCCAGGGGGGGCGGCAAAGATCACAGGGGGGGCACGAGTCTTTATCTGGTTTGAGGTTGAGGTAAAAAAAAAATATTTGCACGTTAAACAAATTATGATAATACGCTAGAATATTTAATGTATACAAAAGTCTGTATGAAAACTATATATTTTGTTGTATCCTTGTTTTTCCTGCCACCACGGCATCACTATTTTATGAATAAAACATGGCGGAGAAACGTAACAGTGCTGATAACTGCTCTGTATCAAAAACGAAAGTAAGGCTCTATCTCGAGAGTTACCTCAACTTTGGTTTCGGGGGGGGAAAAAAGGTTGGGAACCACTGGCCTAGATAATATCAATCCGCTGCTGCCGTAGCCTATGTCTACTACCAATTACAGGGAACAAAGTATTACTATTGCAATGCGATGCAAGGGTAGTTTTATTTCTAACATTAATCTATCAACACAGACATTTACATTGATAGTCTGGCGTTATAATTTATTTGGGTGTACTGTGGAGTGGGTAAGACTGTTTTTAGTGGCAGGCTAGCATGAACCGTTGACTCACGCTAGCCTAGTTCCAGCAAACTCTGCAACTAGAAGGACTGGATGAAACGTGTTGAAAACGGTCTCGACTGATAAATAACATACTAGCTAACTTCGTATTGAGGTCCTATGTCCAAAATTCTGAACCACCCCTTTAATTCTATCCTCTAATTGCAATTTTAAACAAATTGTTAATGTGAAACGGTCAAAGTTTGGTTAGGTTTAGGCACAAAAACTAAATGGTGTAGGTTTACGCAACAAAACTACTGAGTTAAGTTTAGAAAAAGGTTGTGGTTTGGGTTGAAACCATTACATTTGTTAGATTACTTAACTTCCGGTTACGCACGTGACAGAATGTGACGCAGTTTAACAAAAACTCGCCGTTTATTTTTATTTTCAAACAGGACATGATTGGTGATTGATTGTTGTCATGCTATTGTTAATTTTGTGTAATAAGAGCTCTCTCTCTTGTATCTATGTAGTGCAGGTTCTGTTTGTGTCTGCATATTTTTCACTGCTTTTATTGTTGATTGTATTTTCAATGCTTTTATTCTTAACGTCTTGTACTTTTAACTATTGCCCGCCCGGGGACTACAGATGAAAATTTGCCTTTCTGGCTAACTCTGGCCTATTTCAGGAATGTTATTAATATGTCACTGTCAAATAAAGTAATAATAATAAACTTCCTTAGGTGACATATGTAAAAATGTCATGTTTAAGAATAAACACTTGTTGCATGCAAAGATTTTGCTGTAAAAGCAAGTATATGACATGGAACAGTATTGTCCATATATCACCATGTGGAGGCAAGCTACTATGCCAGCTAATATAAGCTGTTTTCCCCACACACTGAGGTTGTCTATCTCAGCTCTTTGCTGTATAAATAACAACACCATCTGCATCAAATAGAGCCTATTTCTTTTTGTCTTTCTTTTTTAAAATGAACAGTTTATTATGACACCTTGCATTCTCATCTTTAGGCAAACTTGAATTCTCAAGAACTTTGTGTAATCTGGTGCAACATATGCTTTTTTAACACGTATCTGTTGGAGGGCTATTTTCAACGGAACATCGCTGGTGCCTGTCTGGGCTGTGACTCCAGCAGACTTTGGAGGAGTTTTTTCCAAGAGCAACGTTTTTCTTCCTAAGCGCACACTAATAAGAAAACCAAAACAACACTTGCATCACGTTTTAACAGCAGATATGTATATGCAGAATGTATATCATTCAGTATATCACACGTTGAATTTCAATTTTGCTATATAAATATATAAGTGGAGTACTTATAAGCAGTGTGGATAAATATGTTATAATTTTACTGTATGTTGGATTATATAGTCCTCCGTGGATAAGAACATTTTTGAA